>NC_134844.1:24594222-25794222 GCF_965363235.1 Mytilus galloprovincialis
ACTTTCTTCATGAATAATTTTAATGCCAGTCTTTTTCTTGATTTTTAATTTTAAATTTAAACTAAATATATATATATTTTTTTTAACAGATATTTATCATGAAGATGATAAGGATGATTCATGCAATAACCATACAAGTACTAAAGATTATGAATATGCCGCAGAAAAAGAGGAAAATTTCACAAGTGCCAGTCAGACTTCTGATTGTGCATGTAAGTAAATTAAGTAATACAGAAAACCAAAAAGTTTGTTTATGAGAAAGTTTGGGGACACTATGAATAAATGATTATGGTCCAAATAGCACAGTATGATACATTTACCGGAGATGAAAATTCCAACCTTTCAAGGGCTACCAAATTGTTTAAAAAAAAAAGACTGATATTGTTATTTTGAGTCAGCATGTTTTTTTTTAAATATCTCTCTGATTTTAAATTGTTACCTCTCTTCACTGAATTACTAACAAAAGCACTATTGAAACAATTTGTCGGAAGTATATGATAAAGAGATTAATGCATGACCTTTTCCATATCAGCCTGGGTATCATCCCTTGACCCATATTGGCACTCAACTAAAGTCTCAGGGTGATATGGGGGTCACTGGATGATACCATGGCCGATATAGAAAAGACCATGTATTAATCTATATATAAGAGCTACATGTATTGTCCTTAAAAAAGTAAAAAATGACATTTTCTCTGGATGTTTAGCTAATTATATAATTTGCAGTGTAAATCATAATAGATAATTAAAAACTTTTTGTTTCACTCTTGGGTAAAAAAATGTTAATGAGATTTCTAATTTTTCCAGGTACGCAATTCAGGCATTATAGAGCCTCTATTAATATTGGTGGATCCAGGGGGAGGGTTCTGGGGGTTGGAACCCCCCCCCTTATTTGGGGGCGATCAATGCATTTAAATGGGGACATATAGTTGCCGCCCCCCCCCCCTTTTGTCCTTGGTTGGGAACCCCCCTTTTTAAGATGACTGGATCCGCCCCTGATTAATATTTATTGCAGAAATAACTAATATTCATATACATGTATTTATTTTTCAGCTTATTTTTTTCCAACTCAAAGTACTGCCACGTTGAGCAGCCATGAAGAATGGGAACCTGAAATGTCTTGCTTAGAGAAAGTCAATGCTGTCATCAAACTTGTTTCTGATGGCTCTTTTCCACTATTGAGGTAATGTTATTTTTTGAAAATTTTTTGGTCGTACATTGGTATCACGTCGTCATAGTCGTTGTCTTCTGAAGACATTTGGTTTTCGCATTCTAACTTGAGTAAAAGAAAATAAAAATCTATGAAAAGAAAGGTTGGGATTGATTTTGGGTGTTTTGGTCCCAACAGTTTAGAAATTAGGGGCCAAAAAGGGCCCAAATAAGCAGTTTTCTTTGTTTTCGCACAATAACTTTAGTATAAGTAAACAGAAATCTATAGAATTTTAATACAAGGTCTATGACTACAAAAGGAAGGTTGGGATTGATTTTGGGAGTTTTAGTCCCAACAGTTTAGGAATTAGGGGCCAAAAACATTTCCCAAAGAAGCATTTTTCTTGTTTTTTGCACAATAAATTTAGTGTAAGTATATAGAAATCTATCAAATTTTAACACAAGGTTTATGACCACAAAAGGAAGGTTTGGATTGATTTTGGGAGTTTTGGTCCCAATGAATTAGGAGTCAAAAGGGTCAACTATTTAATCGCAATCCAAATTCAGAGCTGTATCAAGCTTAAATGTTGTGTCCATACTTGCCCCACCTGTTCAGGGTTCTCCCTCTGCAGTCGTATAAAGCTGCGCCCTGCGGAGCATCTGGTTTTACATGACTGCACAAAAATGTATTTGTAATTTTATATTGCTATCAGTCTATCATGTTAGTGTCATTGTCAGTAGACATTTGGTTTCTAGACAATAACTTTAGTATTTATAAATGAATCTCTATGAAATTTTACCAAGAGGTTCAGTACCACAAAATTAGGCTTGAGATTGATTTTGTGGGTTATTGTCCCAACTGTGTATAAATAAGGTGTCAAAAATTGTCTGAAAACAAAACTCAGTATTCGCATCAGCACAGTATTGCACAACAGCAAGAAATCTTCAATTGAAAATAAAACGGTACAAATCTTTTTACCAATTTCAATGGGCATTAATTAATTTAAAATGCAAAAGATTAATATAGCAACCCTATTTAGATTTATGGCCCCTGACCTGACAATGTTAACTGTTCCTGCAGTTTTTGTCAATATTATACATGTATGCTTGAAAATAACAGAAGAATGATGTTTAAAAACAAATTTTTAAACTTTGTAGCTTAGTTCATCATCCAAGATGGCTGCTTATTTTAACTTAGGACCCTATAGGAATTACATACAAATGTCTCCTTTTAGAGAACCACTGAATGGATTGAAACAAAACATGGCATGAATGTTCCTTATGGGGTGCTGACTAAGTATTGTTTATTTTTATCCGATCCATCATCCAATATGGCTGCCAGCAGGGGACTTAGTTTAACATATAGGACCCTATAGGAAATACATGCAAATTTCTTCTTTTAGAAAACCACTAAATGGAATGAAACCAAACATGGTATGATTGATCCTTATGAGATGATGACCAAGTGTTGTTACTTTGTAACTTGATTCATCATCCAAGATGGCTGCCAGCAGGGGACTTAATTTAACTTAGGACCCTATAGGAAATACATACAAATGTCTTCTTTTAGAAAACCACTTTATCGATTGAAACAAAACATGACATGAGTGAATTTGAAAATGGGACCAAAACTTAAGAATCTACATACACAGTTAGATTCGGCATATCAAAGAACCCCAATTATTCAATTTTTTATGAAATCAAACAAAGTTCAATTTTGGACCCTTTGAGCCCCTTATTCCTAAACTGTTGGGACCAAAACTCCCAAAATCAAACCCAACCTTCCTTTTATGGTCATAAACCTTGTGTTTAAATTTCATAGATTTCTATTTACTTATACTAAAGTTATGGTGCAAAAACCAAGAATAATGCTTATTTGGGCCCCTTTTTGGCCCCTAATTCCTAAACTGTTGGGACCTCAGCTCCAAAAAAAAAAATCCCAATCTTCCTTTTGTGGTCATAAACCTTGTGTTTAGATTTCATTGATTTCTATTTACTTATACTAAAGTTATTGTGCGAAAACCAAGAATAATGCTTATTTGGGCCCTTTTTTGGCCCCTAATTCCTAAAATATTGGGACCAAAACTCCCAAAATCAATCCCAACCTTCCTTTTGTAGTCATAAACCTTGTGTTAAAATTTCATAGATTTCTATTCACTTTTACCAAAGTTAGAGTGCGAAAACTAAAAGTATTCGGACGACGACGCAGACGACGACACCAACGTGATACCAATATACCACCAAAAAATTTTTAATTTTTGCGGTCGTATAAAAACCAAGTACAAATGTAAATAACTGTTTTTTTTTAAAATATCAAATATACAATTGGCAAGGCTGATGGTAAATTGAAAGGCCCAAGTAAAAAATTGTATAAAAACAAAATATAGTTATGACAACTTTGAGGCAAATTTTTTGCCCTAGGTGCACTGTCTTCTCCTTTTCTAGAAACATTCTCAAGTTTAACATGGTATTACACTGTCATGCCTGTTATTTTTTACCCTTGAAATAAATTCACAAAAAAAAAAAAAAAATTTTAAAGAAAAAAAAACCTGACCCTAATTTTTGAATGGATGTAAAAGGAAGCACAGAAACTTTTTCTTTTTGTCGAAGAACACACTAATGAATTCATATTGGATAAGAAGTGTACAATGTTATAACTTTAAAATTACTACAACTTAAGTTTGTATTATTAATATTTTTTTACTTGACTATATTGTAGATACTGGAAATGCCAAAAGTTACTAGAAAAGGAAAGAGTAAAATAAGACCAAGAAAGAGCCTTAAGAGGAAGCACAGTGAAACGAATAATGAAAAGGTTTTCATTTTTTTTCTTAATTTTATGATGTACAATATGAATAAATGAATAAGAAGATGTGGTATGAATGCCAATGAGACAACTCTCCATTTAATACACAATGTAGGTGAAGTAAGCTAGGAGTTTTACCAAATCAGCTGTAAAGGGCCCCAAAATGGCCAGTAAAAAACTTTTCAAGCCAGAAAAACAACAACCTTATTATAACGTATACAAAATATAAATGAAAACTACACCAACACACGAAAACAACAGACTGAATTAGAAAAGGTTTATATAAAATGCAGCAAATTTGTATGTTTTAAGTTCATCTCCCTTTTGGACTCCTCAAATGTACATTTTACATGAATGTTGAACTAAGTAATAATATATAAGCTTTAAAAGTCCAAAGCTTGCTCAAAGATCCTTAAACTTACTAAGTTAAATTTTACATGTTTAAAACTGAGTTATGTAAAATTGACTTTCTTATCTGTTATCACCTATATTAATTTTAGATAACAACATTGGAAATATGTGTTTATGATTAGTATATTTTTACAGGAAAGAAATGAAACAGAAGATGCTGAAGACAATATAGAGGAAATAAATGAGCAGAACACAGAGGAAAATGCTGCTAGTCATGACCAGATGAATGAGGTAACAGATACATACAATGTATATTCTTTTATTGTTAAAATCACTATCCTTTCATCTTGCAAAAGAAATTAAGGATGGACCAATCTTTCTAGACTTTGACAATATTGTTCATAGATATAAGAAGATGTGATGTGAGTGCCAATGAGACAACTCTCCATCCAAATAACAATTTAAAAAGTAAACCATTATAGGTCAATGTACGGCCTTCAACATGAAGCCTTGGCTCACATCGAACAACAAGTTATAAAGGGCCCCAAAATTACTAGTGTAAAACCATTCAAACGGGAAAACCAAAGGTCTAATGTTTGTTTAGGTTTTGTTAATGTCCTGTGTTGTTAGTGTCTTTATACCCCAAAAAAACCAAGTTTTTAGGGATATATATAGGAATCACCCTGTCGTCCCTCCATCCGTCTGTCCATCATGTCTCATAAGTGCAACTCTTCCTTAATATTGATGAAACTTCAAACAGTTGTAGTACACAACCAAAGGATGTGGAAAAAGGAAAATATTTCTGGATGGAACTATTTCAAGGGAGATAATTGAATTTACATGTACTTAGTTAAATATACATCTAGCAATAAATGGCAACAAGTCTTGTTAGCGCAACTACTCCTAAAAAGGTTAATACTGATGAAACTTTACCCAGTTGTTGTACACAACCTGTAGATATGCACGAAGGAGGATATTTCTGGTCTGATTTTTTTCAAGGGAGATGATTGAAATTACTTAAGTTTTAATACCCACAAATTCGTTCACAGTATACATGTATGCATGATATAGTGATTCAATTCTGCTGTTTTTCACTTCTTTTATACAAATGTAATTTTTCTTTTGCAGACTGATGACTATACTTGTGGTGAATGTGGTCTAACATTTGTTAGTCTACATGAATATAACATTCACCAGGACATTGGAAATCATAATATCAGGCACGCTGATCGAGTAAAAACTTTTTGGAGTAGTAAATGCACTAATATAAAAGAGTCAATGACAAGTGTTTTTTTCAAAAGCAACTGATGATCAGACACCACAGACTAAAACACAATGTTCACTACATTCAGGATGGTCATTGAAAGGAAGAAGAATGAATAAGAGATTTAGCATAGCTGTAAAAGACTATTTACTTAATTTATTTATGGAAGGTGAACAAACTGGCCGAAAATATACTCCAACAGAGGCTTCCAAAAAAATAAGAGCAGTCAGGGATGAAAATGGGAATAGGCTTTTTTCACCAGAAGAATGGCTGAGCTCACAACAAGTACAGGGTTTATTTTCCAGATTTGTCAATCAATCTGGAAAAATTCCTAAAGAGGAATCTGATGATGAATTAAATGATGCTATTATAGAAATTACTCGTCAGGAAAATGAACTTGAACTAATTCATTCCATTTGTCAATGATTTTTCTTTTATGCTGGAACTAAAATATGTATTGCAATGTTTTGACCAACCTATTGTGATATTCCTTTAGATTTATATTTTGTATCTGCTTCATAATTTTTATCTAGCCATCATAGTACAAGATTAAAAAGTAGGGATGAAGTGTAAATATTCATGACACAAAATTCTAATATATATATTTATGTATTTGCATGAATCATAGCAATGCATCAGGGTTTTAGCTGAGGTGCTACCAGACTATTGGGGATGGCGGATAGGGTTAAAGGTGTTAAAAATTGTTTTCAAGAAAATAACTCAAAAAGTTTATATCCCTGTCAAACCCTAAGAAATTCTGTTTCTTATGAAGTAAGCAAGCAATGCTAGTCAGTCAGAGCTCTGACATAAACAAGTCAGAATAAAATGACTTCTTCAAGTCAGAAAATGTTTTGAAATTCTGACCTGTACGGGTCAATTTTTGTTTTGCGTAGTTTTCCATCGAGTCCGTCAAACCAGAAGATATTTTGAATTTGCCGCCGATCTAAGACACATACGATCACGTGGTTTTTTGCGAGAGATCATGTGTTTGAGAGTCGTTGTTTTGGGAGTTTCTCGAACGAGAAGTTATTGAAAATATAGTGATTATTTACGTTTTTTTAGTGAAAATCTAGGTCAATGTGGTCATTTTCAGAAGGTAATACATATTACTTCCGTATTTTCATGGCCATTTTAATATTTTTTGCGTGTGAAGAAGGTCTTTGCAAGTGATTTTGTTGCTGTTTCATGAAGGCGCGTGACCTGTAAATACGGACGCGTGGCCTTTGAGATGACCTGGTGTCTGACAATTCTGACTTGTTCAGGTCAGAAAATGTTGTTATGATAATGAACTGTTATTTTTGGGAGACAACTCGTGTTGTCTTAAACAGTATTAACATTAATAACCAGTCAGTGCAATTTTAAAAGTAAAATTATTGCTTAGAGCTGAACATCATCACGTGATTTTTCTATTTTTAACTCAATCATGAATTGACTTTTTAACCTTTCCGAGTTTGCGGCTTATAAATATATTGGTTTTTCGTTTCTCCCAATGAGAAAAACGATCTTTTGAATATTGATATTAATGAAATGAAATGGGAATAATTTTAATAAAGGAAAAGGGAAGGGTTTAACTAAAGAACCGAAATATTTTTTTATTTTTTTTTTAAAATGATTTTAACTTGAGAACATTAATAAAGAGATTCACAAAACGGGTTTTTCAATTATGAACATGGAATATGATAATTAAAAACAAATCAAATGAAATGTAGGGTAAGTCTCCAGGGATCACCCTACCCCTGTCATTTGACAATGTTGAACAGTCGAGATCCCTGCCCCCTAAACTCAATTTGTTCTCTCTGTAAAGTATAATGAAATATACCAGGCTAGTCTCTATGGGTTGCCCCACCCCTTGTCATTTGAGAATGATTTTATATCTTGAAAATGGTTGAGATCCCCACCTGTAAACCATATATATTCTTTTTTATAATGTCAAATTGATTTGAATGAAATATACCGGGCTAGTCTCTGGGTTTACCCCCTCCCCTGCCATTTGCGAATGAATGTTCTTATATTTTGTAAACGGTCGAGATCCCCACCCCTAAACCATATATATTCTTGTATGGGAAAATAAAACAAACCAAATGCAATATAGGGGAAGTCCCTTTAGGGGGGGGGGTTCACCCCTACTGTGTCAAAACATGTAAATGGTCAAGATCCCCACCCCTGAACCATATATATTAGTGTAAGGGACAACAAGACAAATCAAATGAAATAAAGATAAAGTCCCTTGGGGTCACCCCACCCCCTCATGTTTGAAAACTTGTAAATGGTTGAGATCCCCACCCCTTAAGCCTATATATTATTATATGGGACAATACAACGAATCAAATGAAATAAAGGGAAAGTCCATGGGGGTCATCCCCATCCCCTTTTTGAAATGGTCTGGATCACCACCCCTAAACCATATAATATTCCTGTTTGCATTTCAAGAAGATTTGAATGACATACAGGGTCAATCCCTAATTATATGGCATATATGTTTTCCTATGAAGTTACACATCTATAATTCTTACCCCAGATGCTTAGCCACATAAAGCATTAACCTTTTATTTGAAATATAGATAGTCTTTGTTTCTACAGAAGTGAGAAGAACATTGGAAGTCAGTATGTTCTGACTTATAAAAGTCTGAATGTTCTGACTTATGAAAGTCTGAATGTTCTGACTTTAATTTAATAAGGCCAGAAAGACTCAGAATGATCTGAAGATAATGACTTGTTTTTAATGTTTAGAATATTTTAGAATATGAATGCTCTTGTCATGCTAGTACCATACGAAACCCTGACAAGATTTTGTTCCCAAAAAAATATATATTAAGAATAACAAGTGTACAATTGAACATAAATTACAAAGTTATAAATGTTGCTAAAAAATCTATTTAAAAAACACCCAATAGATAGTTGTAGTGAAAATATTATGTATTTATATGTACCACTTCTTGAAGGACAACAAAGTCACCAAATTTAGTCTGATTTTCTAAGTATTTTCTCATCAACATTTTTTTAACAGAACATGATTTGACCTGTTTAAGTCAGTTTACAGAAAAAAAAATCCGATCAAACTAGGTTTCTTTATCTTAGCCCCCCCCCTTTTTCTCCTTATCTGAATCTGCTACTGTTGAGTTAATTAATTGATATTTTTTTTTAAGAAACAATTCAGTCAAATGGTTTTTAGAATAATGTTTTTTACAACCAAAAGTTCTATATGTTAACTTTACAGAAAAAAAGTCATGAAAATACAGATATAAAATAATTGTTTAAGATATAAATTTGATTAAATTTGTTTAAAAAAAATACATTTGAATATAAAATATACCAAATACATTTTTTTATAGTCCTCAATATTGTGACTTGAGGGGACCATATTTCATCAGTCTTTTATCTGGTTTGTCATACATTTTAAAATCAATATGAAAATTTTAGACTTAAAAGTTGACACAAGTTTAGCTTTGACTGACTCTTTGAAGTCAGAACATGATTTGACCTGTTAAAGTCAGTTTACAGAGAAAATTAAATCCAATCAAAACTAGGTCTTCTTCTTCTAAGCCCCCCTCCTTTTCCCTTTTATCTGAATCTGCTACTGTTGAGTTAATTAATTGATAAATTTATTAGAAACAATTCAGTCAAATGGTTTAAAATAATATATTTTACAACCAAACGTTCCATGTGTTAACTTAACAGAAAAGAAAGGTCATGAAAATACAGAAATATAATAAAATTTAAAGATGATTTGATGAAATTTGTAAACAAAATATATTTGAATATAAAATATTAGTTCTCATTATTGGGTGTCTTTTATCTGATTTTCCCATACGTTCTTAAATAAAATTGAGAATGGAAATGGGGAATGTGTCAAAGAGACAACAACCCGACCAAATAAAAAACAACAGTATATATTTATGCATATATTTATGACAATGCCAGACTTAACAGTTGTAATAATAAGTTAAAGTGAAGTTTTTGACTGACTCTTTGAAGTCAGAACATAATTTGACCAGTTTAAAACAAAATACATTTAAATATTGAATAATCAATATGCAAAATAAACTTTTTTATAGTCCTAATTATTGCGCTGTATGGGGACCTTATTTTGTCTGTCTTTTATCTGGCTTTTCCGTACATTTTTAAATCAATATGAAAAAAACTAGACTTAAAAGTTGAAATAAGTTTAGATGGGACTGACTTTTTGAAGTCAGAACACGATTTGACCTGTTAAAGTCAGTTGACAGGAAAAAAATGACCTATCAATGCTTGGTGTTCTTCCACTAATCCCCCTCCCCACTAAATATCAATCTGCTACTGTTGAGTTAATTGGAGAGGATTATCTTAAGTTGTTATAACTTGTATCCAATCATATTGTATATTTAGACAATAAAATATGTTTAAACTATTAAAATATAATTTTTTTTTGCAACCACAAGTTCCATGTGTTAACTTAACAGAAAAGAAAAGTCATGAAAATACAGAAATAATACAATTTTTTTTTTAGATAATTTGATGAAAATCTCTAAAAAACAAAATGCATTTGAATAATGAATATATCAAATAAAAATGTTCCATACATTTTTAAATCGATATGAAAATCCTGGACTTAAAAGTTGAAATAAGTTTAGTTTTGACTGACTCTTTGAAGTCAGAACATGATTTGACCTGTTAAAGTCAGTTTACAGAAAAAAAAATCCAATCAAACTAGGTTTCTTCATCTTAGCCCCCCCCCCCCCCTCCTTTTTCCCTTATTTGAATCTGCTACTGTTGAGTTAAAAAAAAAATTAAGAAACAATTCAGTCAAATGGTTTAAAATAATATATTTTACAACCAAAAGTTCCATACATGTGTTAACTTAACAGAAAAGAAAGGTCATGAAAATACAAAAATATAATAAAATTTAAAGATGATTTGATAAAATTTGTAAACAAAATATATTTGAATATAAAATATACCAAACATTTTTTTATAGTCCTCATTATTGTGACTTTATTATTGGGTGTCTTTTATCTGATTTTCCCATACATTCTTAAATGCATATATATATATGACAATGCCAGACTAAAAAGTTGTAATAATTAGCTAAAGTGAAGTTTTTGACTGACTCTTTGAAGTCAGAACATAATTTGACCAGTTTAAAACAAAATACATTTAAATATTGAATAATCAATATGCAAAATAAACTTTTTTATAGTCCTAATTATTGCGCTGTATGGGGACCTTATTTTGTCTGTCTTTTATCTGGCTTTTCCATACATTTTTAAATCAATATGAAAAAAACTAGACTTAAAAGTTGAAATAAGTTTAGATGGGACTGACTTTTTGAAGTCAGAACACGATTTGACCTGTTAAAGTCAGTTGACAGGAAAAAAATGTCCTATCAAAGCTAGGTGTTCTTCCACTAATCCCCCTCCCCACTAAATATCAATCTGCTACTGTTGAGTTAATTAATTACTGAGTTTTTTTTAGAAACAATTCAGTCAAATGGTTATTAAAATATAATTTTTTTTTTTGCAACCACAAGTTCCATGTGTTAACTTAACAGAAAAGAAAAGTCATGAAAATACAGAAATAATACAATTTTTTTTTTTTTTAGATAATTTGATGAAAATCTCTAAAAATCAAAATGCATTTGAATATTGAATATATCAAATAAAAATGTTCCATACATTTTTAAATCGATATGAAAATCCTGGACTTAAAAGTTGAAATAAGTTTAGTTTTGACTGACTCTTTGAAGTCAGAACATGATTTGACCTGTTAAAGTCAGTTTACAGAAAAAAAAATCCAATCAAACTAGGTTTCTTCATCTTAGCCCCCCCCCCCCTCCTTTTTCCCTTATTTGAATCTGCTACTGTTGAGTTAAAAAAAAATAAGAAACAATTCAGTCAAATGGTTTAAAATAATATATTTTACAACCAAAAGTTCCATGTGTTAACTTAACAGAAAAGAAAGGTCATGAAAATACAAAAATATAATAAAATTTAAAGATGATTTGATAAAATTTGTAAACAAAATATATTTGAATATAAAATATACCAAACACATTTTTTTATAGTCCTCATTATTGTGACTTTATTATTGGGTGTCTTTTATCTGATTTTCCCATACATTCTTAAATGCATATGACAATGCCAGACTAAAAAGTTGTAATAATTAGCTAAAGTGAAGTTTTTGACGGACTCTTTGAAGTCAGAACATAATTTGACTTGTTTAAAACAATAATAATTAGCTAAAGTGAAGTTTTTGACGGACTCTTTGAAGTCAGAACATAATTTGACTTGTTTAAAACAAAATACATTTAAATATTGAATATGCCAAATAAACTTTTTTATAGTCCTCATTATTGCGCCGTATGGGGACCTTATTTTGTCTGTCTTTTTTATCTGGTTTTTCCGTACATTTTTAAATCAATATGAAAAAACTAGACTTAAAAGTTTAAATAAGTTTAGTTGGGACTGACCCTTTGAAGTCAGAACACGATTTGACCTGTTAAAGTCAGTTGACAGAAAAAAAATGTCCAATCAAAACTAAGTCTTCTTCCTTTAAGCCCCCTCCATATCTGAATCTGCTACTGTTGAGTTAATTAATTCATAATTTTTTTTTAAAAACAATTCAGTCAAATGGTTTTTAAAATAATGTTTTTTAAAACCGAAAGTTCCAAATGTTAATTTAACAGAAAAAAAGTCATGAAAATACAGAAATATAATAAAATTTTAAAATAATTTGGAGAAATTTGTTAACAAAATACATTTGAATATTAAATAATAGTATACCAAATACACTTTTTTATAGTCCACATTTTGGTGACTTTATTATTGGGTGTCTTTTATCTGAGTTTCTTATACATTCTTAAATGCATATGACAATCCCAGACTTAAAGTTGCAATACTTAATTAAAGTATAGTATTTTACTGACTCCTTGAAGTCAGAACATAATGTGACTTGTTCAAGTCAGTTTGCACAACAGGATTTACCTCAATGAAATATTAAGATATCAAAAATATACCAAATTATCTTTTATATATATAGTTCTTATAATTGTGACTTAATTTTTTGTGATTTTTTTCCCTACTTGTATCCATACATTCTAACAATCACATCACAATCATGATAATGCACGACTTTTACAGAACTTTGCAAGCCATTTAGTTTTTGACGGACTCTTTTAAGTCAGAACATGATTTGACCAGTTTAAGTCAATTTGTCCGAACATGCCCATTTGACCTGTTCAAGTCAGATTGCAGAACAAATTTTCCAATCAAAGCTAGGTGTACTTCCTTTAAGCCCTGCTTCTGAATCTGCCATTTGTAAATTTATTTGATAAATGTTTAGAAACAATTAAGTCAAATGGTTATTTATTTTAGGGGATCTTACATATATTTCTTATGTTCTGACGTTCCCATACTTTCATTTAATATCATATGTCAGTGCCCCACTCTAAAAATTTCAATAAATTTAGTTTTGGGCTGACTGTTTTAAGTCAAACCATGATTTGACCTGTTTAAAAGAAAATGCATTTAAATATTGAATATACCAAATATTTTTTAATAGTCCTCATTGTGACTTTAGGGGACCTTTAATATTTCCTCTGTCCTATATCTGGCTTTCCCATACATTTTTAAATCAATATGACAGTAATAGACTTAAAGGTTGAAATAAGTTTAGTTTTGACTGACTCTTTGAAGTCAGAACATAGTGTGACTTGTTTGAGTCAGTTTGCACAACAAAATTTACCTCAACATGCTCAATGAAATATTAAAATAATAAATGTTTTGCTCTTGATAAATTTAGCTAAAAGTGAATGAGAATAGATCCCTTATTTTTTCCTTGGTAAATTTGAAGTATTGTCATGGTACTAGTAAATGTATCCAATATTGTATTTTGTAAATCTTTTGATATTGACAGAAAATTGTATGATCCATTTTTTCTGCTTTGGTTTTTGTTTGTATTTTGAAATGATTGAATTTGATGAGATAAATATATTATGTTAAGATTCTGGAAAGAAGAAGGTATGATGAGCCCCACTTTTTAAACTCTTTGATTCGAAACTAGTAATCACTATATTTTTATGGAGATTGATAACAAAGTGGTAGTAATGACTGCTTCAAGTCAGAACAAAAATGACCTCTCTAAGTCAAAATGCATTAAAAAGGGACATAAATCTTATTAGAATATGAAGATATTAAGTCACAATATTTTATGCAAAAGCTGACCTGTGGAAGTCATTTTATGATAAATTAAAGTCTGACATAAACTGACCTGTACAAGTCATATTCTGTTGGGTGCAAGAAGGGAGACAACACTTACATCAAATTATATCTGACCTATGGAAGTCATTTTATTCTGACTTGTTTATGTCAGAGCTCTGACTGCTAGTTAGGGTAAATTTCGTCAAAAGGTCACAGGCACAAAAAATGAAATTACACGTGGGTTTCAGACAATAAATCTCAAAAACTTTACATTTTATCAAAAGAAACTTGATGATATGGTTAAAATGTCTAGTATGTAAGAATTGTTATAATTTACACTTACTTTGCTTGTTAAAGGTCAAGGTTTCAATTACTAAACATGATAAAAATATTTCAGAAATTAGTTTTTGAATGGAAGTTTGCTTGTGCACTATGGTACCATTTAGACTTTTATTGCTGTAAATTGAGAGACAAGAAACATGGAATAAATACTTGCACCTGACTGCAAGTTTAAGGAGGTCATTGTTAAATTCTTAGTTTATAGATTTGTAGTGCATGTACATACAATAATCATTGCTAAAGAAAATAGAATTTGTTGCGATTGGTCTTAGAAATGGGTATGCATGTGAAGTTCACCGATACTTTCCTTGCCTATTTTATTCTGTAATTTTTGCAATATTGTGTTTTTTTCAACTTATCTTGAACCTTGTTTAAATATAAGATTGATCTATGGAATAAAAATAAATCTTTGCCATCACTATTTGCTTATTTGTGAGTTTGTGTGTAATTTAAATACATGATCATCTTGTATCGTGATCTTATCCATGTAGAAATTGAGGCTGCACCCATGTTAAAATATATTAAACATGAAAAGCAGTTATTAATTTTGAAGTTACTGATACCCCTTTCATTAAGAATAATGAGATTTGACTTTATTAAAAGAAAAATATGCATGAATGTGTAAAAGTTTGATCTGGCAATAATACAGTTTGAAGCTGTTTTTTGAGCTGAGAGGGGTATGCTGTTCCGGTTTTTTTTAGCCTTACAGGAATGTGATCCCACCAAATTTTTTGTTCTTTTTATTAAAGAATATGATAATCTGTTAGCTCTATATGGTACATTTCCAATATTTACCATGGATGGAATTCCAGAAGACTTCAAAAATGGCTGATTTTGGCAAAATGAACAATTGGCGTTTTGGATGTCCTTATTAGGTGTTTTTTTTTCCTTTGTCAATATATTGATTATAACAAGTAATTTATGGAATAAAGACACTAAGGTGGATATTATCTTGTATCAATATAGTTAAGCTCTTCAAATTGTGATTAAGAAGTAATGTTGAATTGAAAATGTAGTAAAAATCAGTTTTTCTTGGCTGTTTCAAAGGCCAAAATGATGATGCTCGTGTTGCCATGGCAACCGTGCACAATTTTTTTCCCCGACATTTTTTTTTTCATTTCATGTCTTTAATAGACTTCATGTAAAGTTTCATTGAAATCTGAGTCCCATGATGTGCCAACCATTGCCTGAGTTTTCCTTGGACAGCCTCTTAATTATATAATTCATGACTCGCAAATGTGCATGTAGTATTCCAAATAAGTCAATTTGCCTTTCCTTTATATGCTTACATGCTATCTGTACATGTTCCGAGTTTTTCTAATGAACTTTGCTTATACTGACATGTACATCCAGAACAGGATTTGCCCCAGTTACTGTCTGGCAGGTATGGACTGCCATCGTCTGACCACATTCCATTTTCAGAGTCATCTGAAATAAGAAAAATACAGATTGTATAATGAATCAATCATATATTCTATGTAATATTTATTTGGCGTTTGCAATGTTCAAAATATACCTCTATAGAAGATCAAATTTATTCGTTCATTGTGTGTTAATTTGCGTTTTTTGATTGAGTTAAGCCTTTCAATTGATATTTTATAGTGTGTTTTTCTATGTTGTGATGTTATACTATTGTTTTAGAAAAGGGAGAAGGTTTGGTACCATTAAAACGTTTAATCTCGCTGCAAATGTTTGCACATGTCCTGTCAGGAATCTGATGTACAGTAGTTGTCGTCTGTTTGTGAATTTTGGGGGCCCTTTATAGCTTGCTGTTTGGTGTGAGCCAAGGTTTCGTGTTGAAGACGGTACCTTGACCTATAATGGTTTACTTTTATAAATTGTTGTTTGGATGGAGAGTTGTCTCTTTGGCACTCATACCACATCTTCCTATATCTATGTTCAACATAGAAACGTTTTGTTCGTACAACCAACTTCATATTGTGTACTGTATTCAAATTCTGATAACAGATAGATACAATTAAAAAAAAAAGGCTAATGTCTGTGTCATTTTGGTCTCTTGTGGACAGTTGTCTCATTGGCAATCATACCACTACATCTTCTTTTTTATATAATGTGGCGGGATTTAACATGTTAGCGGGATCCCAACCCTGCCCCTTATCTGGGACAGTGGCATAACAGTACAAAATAAGAACGAACTATATAAAAATCAGTTGAAAAAGGCTTAACTCATCAGATGGAAAAAAATACAAGTGGACGTGGCCGGGTACTTGTACATTCCGACAACAAAAAGTCACTAGGAACATATCTGAGAGTACTCGCAGTTATCTGACAGGTAGTTCAAAGACACTAACAACTAATAAAAAAATAATGCATCTAAGACTAAACTATCTATCCGTACATATCCAACATCCAATAGATTAAGTGTAAAGACGTCATAAACAGTCAGAGAAAAACATGACCTTGTGCAATGCCAAGTTACAGGTATCGACAGATTCATTGTAGATCCATGAATATATATATATGTATATAACATACTAGTAATATTTTGTTGGCTTTAAATTTACTGATATCAAAATCAATATACCAATAAAAACAATATTCAATGATCTTATTACAGTGTTGAATTGGTAACCTTTTAGAATAAGTTTATTTAAAGGAGCGATAAGTTTACAAGGATCAGTTCTAAATTTCCGGGCACGGTTAACAACATTTCCATAAAAATGAGGATGTGCTATTCCGTTTGAAATAAGTTTCCTAAGGGTACAACCAAACTTCAAAACCAAATCTTTATATCTATGGAAAAATTTAGTAAAGGTTTTAAGTAATTTATGGTAACAATATCCCTGGTGTAATAAGTTACCAGTAATACATAGATTGCGTTCGTTAAAATCAGAAACGTCACAACAGACACGAGCATAGCGAACGAGCTGTGAAATATAAACAATGTAAGATGGTGCCAAAGGAACATCACCAACTAAAAACGGAAAATTAACAATAGGAGACGAAAAATCGTCCCTTTTGTCGTAAATTTTAGTGTGGAGTTTCCCGTTTAAAACCGAAATATCTAAATCCAGGAAAGGACAGTTATTACCGTATAAATTTGATTTATTTAAAGTATGTTCCTTGGGGTAAATTTGTGTGTGTGTGCTGTCCCAAGTCAGGAGCCTGTAATTCGGTGGTTGTCGTTTGTTTATGTAATACATATTTGTTTTTCATTCATTTTTTTAAATAAATAAAGCCGTCAGTTTTCTCGTTTGAATTGTTTTACATTGTTATTTGGTGCCATTTAAAGCTGACTATGCGGTATGGGCTTTGCTCATTGTTGAAGGCCGTACGGTGACCTATAGTTGTTAATTTCTGTGTCATTTTGGTCTCTAGTGGAGAGTTGTCTCATTGGCAATCATACCACATCTTCTTTTTTATACCATCTGTATAGCAGAGCGTTAGTTCAAAGAAAATGTTTAACATAGCTTCTTTTCATTCTCGAGTGTTTGTTGAACATCAAGTCCTCCAAACGTGACAAATTGTTGTCGATCATAAATTGAAATATCCCGATAATGAAAATGAGAATAGAAACAAGGAATGTTTTAGACAGACAATAATCCATTTCAGTCTTATGCTATGCGTGCAGCAATCGCCATGTGAGTACTCAAACAATAAAAATATTACAATCCGCTATAGGACACAATCGGAATATTTGCAGATAACATTGTTTTCTTGTCGATGGATATAAGACTACGAATTCATACCTCAAGTGATATGAGACACATACACGTCATATCTGTGAACTATCACGTTTTTCATAGATACTGACATGACTTAGTCGTTCATCTGTGTCAATATCGAGGGAAAAATCAAGATGGAGAACTCGTTTCAGCATTATCATTAATCTCAAGTTCACTGAGATATATGAGATAACACTCTATAATTAGATCATTTCATTTAATTGTTGAGTTGTCTAATTCATATCACTTTTTTTTAATTTAAACAATTTTCAATTATGAATTGTCTTAAGGTTAGACAAGAGAAATAAACCAATGCACTGTGGTAAGAAACAGTAGTAATTATGTAAATACTATAAAGTTTTATTTACTGATTTACAATTACATTCCACCACATATTTGAAGTAACTGCACGAATTGATAAATTACACCTTTAATCAAGAGCTCGTTCACCTGAAGAAACTCTGGGATCAATTCATACAGTTTTTAATTTGATAAACGGTACCGTATCTTTATATTCAATTCACAAAGGAACACTTTCAAAAGTAATTGAAAAGAGAAAAATAAGGATTCAGATTCTACGATATGTGCAACAATAACATGAAAAAAACACAACAAAACAAAGATCCAATCACATTCCACCATTAATTCATTTTGCAGTTTTATAAGACTTTTAGTCTATAATACATGACCAAATGTGAACATATTTCTAAAGGCAAAGCCATATTCGTTAAAAAAGTGAAATTGAATTAATAACATAATGAGAAAAAAAAACAAAAAAAAAAACAACCTTAATACGATATGAATCACTTTTTATAAATTTGGAATGAAGTCGGGTACTTCATAAGAGAGGGACGAAAGATACCAGAGGGACAGTCAAACTCATAAATCGAAAATAAACTGACAACGCCATGGCTAAAAAATTAAAAAGACAAACAAACAATTGTACACATGACACAACATAGAAAACTAAAAACTAAAAAACATAGTGGCACCCGTCGTGTTGCTTATGTGATAACAAATCCGGTAAATAGTCTAATGCGGTAGGTCACATTCATGAAAGGAAAGGGAATTGTAGTTACGACGTTAGGAACATATATCCGATATCATTTTAGAAACGGTTATTCCATAACGGTCAACCAACTCGTGATGGCGTCCGTAAAATTTACGAAGGGATGATTTTAACTTCACCATTTGGAACTCTTGGTTTAATAGCTTCCTAGTGAGTAGCAACTCTCTATCAAGAAAATCATGATAGGAAATGCAAGCACGGGAATATCGTATCAATTGGGAGATATATACCCCGTATGTAGGTGTTGCTAGAATATTGCTACTTAGAAAAGTGGAAAGTTCACAATTGGAAGGCTAAAATCTTCCCTTTTGTCGTAAAGTTTTGTTTTCAATCGATCCTCATTGTCAATTTCTAGATGTTAGTCAAGATATGAGGCCGACTTAACTGTATCTTTAGTATCCTTTATCTCTAGTTCGATTGGATAGGTGCGTTCCACATAGTCACCAAATTTTGAATTATTTAGTGAAAGAACATCATCTATATAGCGGAATTATCAGTTACACATATATAAACCACAAGAATCGATTACGCTTTATTAAGTTAAAGAAATAAAAGACACCTGAAAGACATATTATGAGGATTATCGCTACATATCATTTCCCTTATTAACTACTATATGTACTAAGAACTTTTTCTCAGGGGTTGATTCACAATCGGAAGAAGTTGTACATTTGGTTTAATCATCAGCAGCTTTAAAAATTTAAGAAGTTCAAAAACACACCATTGAAATATTAGAAAAGTTTTATTAGTGGAAATGCAAATTTCAAATACATTCTGGCACTTATTTGAAGTATCTGTACGAATTTATTAATTTAACCTTTAATAAAGAGCCTGTTCACCTGAAGAAGCGATGGAACCAATACATACAGTTTATAATTTGATAAACGGTATCTTAACATTCAATTCACAAATGAATGTTTTCAAAAAGTAATTGAAAAGAGAAAAATAAGAATCCAGATTCTATATACGATAATTGCAACAATAAGAAGAATAAAACAATTATGTAATCCATTCCAACATCCATTTTGCAGTTTTATAAGATTTATAGTATCTAAAAATGATAAAATGGAAACAAACAAACAAACAAACAAAGGATAGACAAAGCAATAATCGTAAAACAATACGCATAAAAAATATGTATTAACAAAATAAAAAAAAAGGTATAAAAAATGAAAAAGAACAAAAATTAATAAATTTGGGATGAATCGAGTACTTCATGGGCCGATCTTTTCTAGATCCAAAAAGGGCACCAATCATTGTATAATGGACAGATGAACTATACCGATAAGTCATGAATGTAAAAAAAAGTATTAAAAAAATAATACCGAACTCAGAGAAATTCAAAACGGGAAGTCCCTAATAAAAAAACTCACACACAGCAATGAATGGATATCAACTGTCATATTCCTTACTTGGTACGGGCATTTTCTGCTGTAAAAATGGGGGGTTAAACCTGTTTTTTAGCTAGCTAAACCTCTCACTTGTATGACGGATGTGATCGGGAAATTTCTGACTATCTCAAGTACTTGTTATTATCAGTGACACATATTTGATATAATAGAACCGATAACACTTTATAAATTAAGGAAATAAAATACACATAAAGACTGATTAATTTAGATAATTTAAATGTAATCGTTACATAACAACTACCTTATTGTTTTATTAACACGTATATGTAATAAGAACTTCTTCCCATAGGTTAATTCAGAAACAGAGTTGTTAATTTATTAAGAAGTTAAAAATTCCACCATTGAAATATTTTTGTTGGTGCAAATGCACAAGAAGGAATAAGCCAATACCTAAAACAATGTATACTATTGTCATAATATATCCTCTATTTAAACAGGATTTTAAAATTGTAAGATTTTAGACAAGTTGGTTCATGAAATACTTCCACATATGGTCATAACGTTTCATTCATTTTGGAACCTCTTAACCAATCTAAATTGATATTTTTTTATACTTTGATTCAGTAAAATACAAGAACTTATTTTCTAAGTCACATAAAGACATTTGATCTTTATATAAAAAATCACTTATAAATTATTACTCCTCCGTTTTTGTGTCTAAATAATAATTTTCTAGCTATTTCGATATCTGTCATCAACCAATTAAACTTAAGCTAAAATGTGTTTGTGTTAGATATCTTCTAATTTTTATTTTAACTATTAATATAGTTTACAATTTATGTCTTATTTTATTTTCAATTTTAAAAGACATTGTTTAACAACCAAATATTATAACTTCGAATACTTAATCGCAAAATCAACAAAATGATCGTATTCTTCTTTTGAGTAGATTTGATGTGTTATTTCACCTCTTTTGAACACATATTTCATTGACGATGATATTGTTATTTTGATGTATATCAGCCATTCACATTATGAAGGACAGTATTTGCTTTTATGTATTTTTTAATCACTATATATGTCAATGACAACAAAAGCAACAAGAACAGATTTGTCTTTGAACATAACTTTTATATACTAGTAGTGTGTTATTAAATAAATAAACAGCAAATTTGTCTTTTTTGCACTACTTTCGAGTTTGGTTTCTCTTTATGCTAAATGGGAATATACTTGCACTGAAACATAAATATATGTTTCCTTCAAGTGTAACACAAACATGTAATAAACAAGATACAGAACTCTTTTATAGATTTAAAAAGTCCGTCAAACTTGACAAAATCATTGCTTTATAGATAGCTAGCCTTCAATCAGTCTTCTGCGGACATAAAATATTTTTGATACAATCATTTTTGGTAACTTTGTTGTTTTAATCTCTCAACGCATCAATGTTTGGTACTCTAGGCATATATATCTCAAACCAGATGTGACACAACCATCTTTGGAGTTTTTCCTTTTAACTGTTCTTCTTCTTTGAAATTGGTATTATATATAAAAAAGAAGATGCTGTATGATTGCCAATGAGACATCTCTCCACAAGAGACCAAAATAACACAGAAATTAACAACTATAGGTCACCGTGGGGTCTTCAGCAATGCACAAAGCCCAAACCGCATACCGCAATTTTATTGGTTTCCCTATACCTGCTATACGACACTGATGAGTTTTATATAGAAAAAAAAACGCATTTGGTACAGTAAATCTTAAGCCTGGTATCTTTGATGATATTCTAACACACTAATGTCGATGCCAAGTCTTTTAGTCCAGAACAGTTATACCATTCTTATTTAAAATATCTTGGTTAAAAATATTGCAAGCTTAATAAAAAAAAAGTTGAAAAAAAGCAAAAGTTCTTGAAAAACTTCCATGTATATAGAGGTTTATAGTAAGATACAAAAAATGTTATGAACTATATAATCTGCAAAAAAAAAAATGCTTCTGACCAAAACAATAATTGTTTGCTTACCGGAATTGTAACTGATTCCTTGAGAGGAATACCTAGTGTTCCAATAATTATGTGCAGTCCACAAACTGTTCACTAAAGGTGGACAAAATAACAAGCACAACGCCAGTCGATACATTGCACACTATTATAATAGAAAAGTACTAAAAGTGTCAAATAAAGGTTAGCTATAGTAAAAGGTCGTATAGCGGCCTATTGCACCCGAGTGCACATTTATTGTATTTAAATCGTAAATTTCCAAACTAAACAAATCAACATTTGATTTAAAGTTACATAGGATATTTAAATTTGAAAACTAACTCTTATTGTTTATTGCAGTTAATAAAAGTAAATCCTTGATAACAATCACTTTTGAATACATTTTTGTGTATCCTAGTTATCATTTTCTTGTATCTGATAGGTAAATGTAAATGGATAAAAAAAAAATAGAAATTTACTTGATAATTTTTTTCTTTTCCTATTTAGTTCCCATTTAGGAAAGAATATTGGTTAACATTTTCAAATTAACACTGTTATCCTTTTTTTAAAGTGTGAAATGCAATAAATCAGTGTTAATACAGATTTTTTTTATGTAACAGGATTTTGAAATTTTGTGGCAATACCGTATTTTTTTGTTTATTTCATTTATTTATTGGTCTGTAAAACAGTCGATTATACTACTCTTGAAGACTTGCAAGTAAATTTGTTTTTATGCAAGTCGCTTGTTTAACTTATTTCAGTTATTGGAGCGGTTTAAGTTAAATTATTTATTCATTTTAGACAAAGTAACTTAAGTTAAGGAAAAACGTTCATAACAATCACTCAACTAAACGAAACCTGTCCTAATGCAAGATATTACAAATAATGTTAGTTTGCAATACTTTATAACATATCTCGAAAACAAGCACATTGACGCCTATATGTTTTTTGCTTTTTGATTCCTCAAATTATCCCCTATTAATATATACTTATTTTATGGAAAATTCTTTATTTTGAAAGTGAGCAGCAAACAAATTTTTTCTTCATATTTGATGACTGCATATTCATGTATTTGGGAAATAAAATTGTAAGAAAAAAATCTTACAGAATATTAGGATTAATGTTAGTAAAGTCATATTTTATACAACAACCAAATGAATTAACATGGATTCCGTAGAAAATATTTGAATAATATCACTAATTACCAATAGTTATCGAAATGTACGACGTGAACTTCCTTGTCCGAGAAAACGGACAAGATTATCACGGATCATTTTTACCAGGTAATTTAATGTGTTGAGAAATATTTATGCCAATCCTTGTTTAATAAATTATCAACCGTTTTCCCCCCTTTAAACGCGTGAGTGATATGACACTTTCAAACACTTCAACATTTTAGGTGGGTTTTTTTTAAGAGACATTTTCATTATTTGATTGATTATTATCTTCATATTTTTGAAAAATTAGTATTTAACAAAGTTACCAGGCTTAAAGGTTGATATGCCAGACGCGTATTTGCCATTTTGATCATATTCAATAAAACGTGAAAATAAGTTGCTAAAACACACATACTAGCTATTGCTTTCGCCATGGTTCCTGTTCATAAAAATCACTTTTTTTTCTATTTAAAAAACACATTTTTTCTATAACTTACATTTCAATAAGTTGATTATGTACCACAAATTGCATAAAGGGAAAAATTCAGACTTTAATAGCAGATTAAAAAAATTCACCATCACACTATAATTTTTTAGTGAGACATAGTGGATATGTATATAATTTTTTTTGAAATTAATAATCATGTAAGAAACATACTTTGATTATCTTTTTATACTGTTTTTATTTTAATGTTGGTATGAATTACCCAGAGTAGTGCTTTATAATATATTAATTACCTTACATGTATGTTTCAGAAGAATCTGTTAGTTTTATTGGATAACGATGCCTGTGCGTCATACTAAAATTCACCTTCATATCCCTTTGAAGATTACATTCATGATGACACGTGCTATCACAAAAAGGTGCACAGGTTATGCCGTGAACATGGTAAATAAATAAATAATAAAAATTGATTTTTCATGATCATATCGAAAAAATGTAATTTTACGTATTGAATGCTTCCGCGCTTCATTTAAATTGTACTGCGGTCAGCCCTTTTACACCCAAATGAATTTACAAAAAGAAGCATTCAATTTTTCATTGGAATAACTCATCCTGACAGATTATGACATCTGCATCATAAGATTTATCAGAGGTGTTCAAATCTAAAATTTTGAAGGCCAAAATCAAATTTAAAGGAAATCAAAAACATCAGAAAAGAGCAGTATTACATAGGATTTCCATTGTTTAACCCGTTAATTTTTTAATAAACAACTTGAATCATTTTTGTTTAGTGTTAGAGGACTTTGTTTAAGAACATTATGTGACAAAATTTAATATTTGACATTGCACGAAATAGTTCAAAGTGTTATCAAGATGAAAAAATGTTTCAGTCTGTGATTAATTGTACACGAATCCAATAAAAGTAAACACTGTTTTGAAAAATATTTTTATGTATCAGCTTCGAAACAACCAATAACAGTTTCCGTAGAAGTAAATTGTTTAAGATGAATCTTTAAATATGGCAGAAAGACTATTTCAAATATCAAAAGCTCGTCAAGTCAGTTAATTGTAGTTATATGGGATAGTTTTAACCAAAGTTTTTTAATTTACAATATTACATCCCTATAAACTGTAATATATTAAATAAAACATTGTTCTGTTGGAAACAGGAGATGGGTTGAAAAAGTGTTATGTAAAGTAAATTTGAAAATAATACTGATGACGGCGAGAAAGTGTGGATAATTTGTTAGATGAATATAAAAATAGACAAATGTGTGTTTATGTTTTATTAATGGATCATTATCAAAGTACTTTTCCTCGTTTATTTATTATTTTCTATTGAAACAGCAAATAAAATGGCGTTTCAAATGAAGTTTATTAAATGGTTCGACAATATTATTCCACTATGCTTAATAGTTTTATGTTTGTTAAATCACAAACGAAAACAATGTTTGGTGCTGTCAATAATGAGAATAGGAAATGAATTACGACTTTCATGGGATGTATTATTTTCATTATTGTTTAAAATTGTACAAAGTCATTAGTTTAAGTACAGAAAACAATGCTGAGTTTGTTTCTATATTTGTGATTAAACAACTTATCAATTGAATCGAATTAATTTATATGAAGAGTTACACAGTATAAATTAAAAATTTTGTTTAATAATATGTATGTACTTTTTATTAATTTTGCTGTTCGTGTGATTTTGCCGTAATCTCTATCGTTTTTGTAATGTTTGTTCTTCAAGAATAATCTGTACCTTGACGTCTGATATATAGACCGATATATTTTTGTATATTCGTTGACGTATAGTCTTGGATTTGACATTAATGTATGAACCTTAAAATATTATTAGATCTGACGTTATTTATCTGTCCTTGCCATAATGTGTTTGTTTGTATATTCAATAAAGTGATCATTTTCATAAATTTCCTGTTAACAAAACTTGAAATTTATCGAAAAACCTAGGATTTTCTTATCCCAGGCATAGATTACCTTAACCGTATTTGGCACACTTTTTTGGAATTTTGGTTCCTCAATGCTCTTTAACTTTGTACTTGTTTGGTTTTATAAATATTTTGATATTAGTGTCACTGATGAGTTATGTGTAGACGAAACGCGCGTCTGGCGTACTAAATTATAATCCTGGTACCTTTGATAACTATTGTAGCTTGTCGTGAAATATTTGTCCGTATATTTCTAACGTATTGCAGTGTAACATTGTCTGTTTCTAACTTGTCTTACGTCAGTTTTGAAATATATTATAAACCGTACGTCACTTAAGAGAAACGAATACTGTATAGTAAGCCATTGAAACCCCCAACATTACAAAATGTGGAACAATTCAAACAAGAAATAAGTCCTCATTTATTAAAAACAGTGAACACACAACAGATATGACAAACATAAACAAACAAGAAACACTGTATAACAGGCATGGGATATGCACATTAAAATGTGTCGGTTTAATATATTTGTGAGTGCTCAATGCTTCCATTACCAGCATGCATACAAACTGAACACATAATTTGGAATTGATTCAACTCGTCAGATTTCAACGCAAACACACGGACAAAAAATACCGATTTAAGAGTTATTGCAGCCACTGATAGCTTGTGTTTGTTAGTCTTAGATTAGCTTGTGTTGGTCAGTCTTAGATTAGCTTGTGTTGGTCAGTCTTAGATTAGCTTGTGTTGGTCAGTCTTAGATTAGCTTGTGTTGGTCAGTCTTAGATTTTTAGGTAATGTTTTTGTTGGATGTTGTTTAAAATATTCCACCTCTGTTTTAACACAAAGAAAAAAACACAAAGTAGGAGTACTCGCAGCCATCAATATTCCAAGACGAGCATGACCTTGTCAAAATATAATTGCATTGTGTTGAAATGAGACACAAATGAAGTTTTCGTGCCTGTACATCAATACAGTTTTAGCTGTGTTGAAATAAATCAAAACAAAATCAATGTCTGTACAAATAAAAAAACTTTATCAAAGATCTCACAACAATGTCAAATTGATAATCTTTAAAAAAAAATATTCAAATGATCAATGAGAATTTATAGACAGTGTCTAAACTTGTGGACTCTTAAAACAATGATATCGAAAGAAATAATGTTGGTTTATATTCCGTTTTTTATCACAATTCTATATATACAGCCGAACGTTCTATAGATTCTTTGAAACTGTCAAATAATTTAGCAAAAGTTTAAAATAATTTGGGCTTATCAAAAATCAAAGTTGATTTATATTATCATTTAAACAATGATTTAAATGATTACGTTTGATTAAATATAAAATATAAATACAGACACTGCCATAGCGAACGAATTGGGAAATATATAAACCGTTAGAAAAGACAAAAAGAACTTTATCGTTTTAAAAAGTAAAATCTATCATTATAAGAACCACAAATGAATCTGTTGTCGTAAATTGTGGTGTATAGTTCAAATGTGAAACTGAAATCAGGAGAAGTTTGTATTGTCGTCTCCAAAACGAATGATATGAACCGAATTTGGAAGGAAAAAAAACCAAAACGTCTTTAATCAATTGGAACGTATGAGTAATACGATTACCATATTACGTCATCTTTTTTTAAATGTTCAACGATGCCTACCAAAATATATTTCATTGGTATTAGTTTGCCACATTTTCTATATATTGATTTTAATGTTAACCAGGAAGTCATCTTGACTTCTGAAGTTTTATTTGTATTATCATATCTATCGTTTACTGTGCGTGTTCAATTATCTATGAAACCTGTATCAATAAATTACACTTTAAATGATGAATCAATCGATAGATTTAAAACAAGTCAAGGTGAAAAAAACACAATAAAGGTACTGAACTCGTTTTGAACTTGAAGCGCTTTACAACTGAATATTACTAAAGGTTGTTACAGAAACAACTAAGGCAAGATAGGCTTGGAGATAAACAAAAACGTAGTGTTTCGAAAAACTAAGTATTTCATAATCTCAAATGTTAGTTAACTTAAAACAAATATATGTAAATGAGAACTTATTGAAACTCAGAAGTTCTCAACACTGATGTCGTGACAGGATTGTGGACAAACTCTCACCAACAGCGGCATCGCGATGTCTAATGCTAAAAACTCATAAGATATATCAAGCTAAAAGTTTGGTACACCAGAAGGGCATTTCGTATTCAAAAGTATAATCATTTGCGATCAAACAAAAAATGTTGGACAACGAGTTAGGAGGACAAATCAAACATAAAGTAATTAAAGAGTAAAGCCAGCCAAAATTAAAAGTAAGAGCAGGAGTACATAGGGTTAATCAACTTTAATTCCGTTTAGGTAATATAACTGAATTCATAAATTTTACTGACATCGTTTCAATATGAAGACGGAAATATTTTGTTTGAGATCATACGATAGATACAGTTTAAGATTAATCAAGTTAAAAAGATACAGTTGTAAGTCTTTATTCTAATGAATCCAATAAAAGTGAAAACTGTTTAGAAAACATATCTTTATGTTTTTGCATCAAAACTATCAAAAATACATTCCGAAGTACACCAAATGTAATAATGTGTTTAAAATAGAACTTTGTTGGATTATAAACTATTTTAGATATGAAATAAAATAAAATCAGTTGATAATAGTTGTACAGCGTGATCTTAACATAAATACTGCACTTTACAATATAACATTCATATAAATGACTGTTTCTTAAACAAGTCACTGTATTGTTGTAAAGATAACATGTTATGAAAGTATTTATGTAATGCTAATTTGAAAATAATACAAACGACGGCAATGATTTGTGGTCACATGGATATTTTGCAAAAGGTTTTTTCTCATTTATTTATTATTTTCCGTTGTACCAGCAAAACAATGACGATTTGAATCAAGTTTTATTAAATGCCTCAATATTTCATTACAGTATACTTAATGTACTAAGTCACAAATATATAGTCATATCTAATTATTTAATCTTCATAATTTTATTAATAATACGAATGTAAATAAACAAAACATATAATGTTTCGTACCTTCGATCTATAATAACACTATGAAACGATTTTAAACGTTCAAATAAACTCATCGTATATAGCAGGATTGATTGACTTATTAATTTGTGGTCTTTGAACAAGAACGTATGAAAAAAAAATTGTACCTCAGGGATAGATTACCTTAGCTGTACTTGGCAAAACGTTTAGGAATCTCTGGCCCTCAATGTTCCTCAACTTCGCACTTTATTTGGCAAGGGATGATTTCTCATTATTGGTCGATTGAAATAAAATTAATCTTGGGCAGACATTGTTATATCGTGGGATAAGAAGGACATGACGAATATTTAGAATTAAGGATTTTGTGTTACATCTGGCAACTTTTATTTTATCATTCTTGTCGATTTATTGGAGATATAAGACATCATATTTATGGCACCCAATTCAATTAGTATAAAATAAGAATTTTACAAATCTTCGCAGATCTATCCCGTAGTACTTTACACAAAGTTATAGTAATATATCCTTCATTTCTTTCAAAGGTATTTTGCCACCTTTTCCGATTATAGAGTTCTCTTTGTAAACCAGGAAGCTATCTGAACGTTGAAAGATTTATTTGTACAATCATATCTTGTGTTCAATTTACGGGTTTAATTATTTATGAAGGTTATTTCAACGTATTATGTTTTAAATTGAGAATCAATAAACAAATGCTGACACATTCCAGTAGAAATAGAATAATACTCTTTATATTACGCAAAGATGTAATTAAAAAAACTGACTGGCTGTCTGTCTAAGAGAATTGATAATCACAAATAACGGTGAAACAGACATATTGGATAAAATATTCATCGTTAAGTCACAAATCTCAATCCCAGAAAATCCATATACTAAGACGAACAAATAAAACACATATATCAGTATTCAAGCAACGCAATATGCATTTATGTTTATTAATAGACTAGCAAATATAACATGATGATTCGGAAAAGTAGGAATATAAATATTTTAAAGCCTTTTACAGATCTACTGTAAATGTTTGGAAATTCCAATGGGAGACAATGTTGATCATGTAGAAAAAAAATGCTCTGAAATTTTTAGAAGTTAACATCTGATCTACTGTAGAAACATTAATTTTCGTGGGGGTCAAAATTTCGTGGTTTTGTCTCTATATAAGATTTCATGGGTTTTTAATTTCGTGGTTTATACAATATATAATGAGTCTAGCCATTTCCAACTGATGTAACAGTTTGATTTTATGTTTTTCTGTTACACATATATCTCTGAGTAGGAGGAAGGATCGTTTATAAACTTGTTAAATAGTGCAAAATTTTAATGGGCCTATAACCGGTCGGAAGACTAAAATTCCTGAAATTGATTTGCCATGCTCAAATATGTTTTAGTGCGCAGATTCTCTCGGTTAAAAATGCATTTGAATCAAGTGAAGAAAAAAAATATGACTCTGTGATCTTGCTATACATTTACAACCAGCTAATGGTACGTAATATACGAAAATATATGAATTAGCTTTGGCTATCGTGTCCTTCAGACTTGAGGCTACGTTCCCGATTGCAGTTTGACTACATTAAATTAAGAAATCGTGTACAGCAGATTTTAATCTGGGTTACCTTTAGAATCTGCTGTACCGACGGCCAGTATTATAGTTTGATATATACCCTGTAACATGAGTTATTTGTTTGACATTGAACAAGGATGTAGTTTATCCATGTCTTAGTGCAGTAAATTTGTTTTAGTAGAAATTTAAACTGACACTTCAATGGTTGAAAATGCAAACCAAATATCTTCAAGTTGATAAATATGTTTGCATTACCTGACGAACAACTATAAAAATTTAATAAAAATATAGATAAGAATCGGTAAACACAGAAATATCTAGAATTTTAAGTCCGCAATATATAAAAATTAATTTAATTGTTTTATAATGCCCTTTCATGCAATTAAATATTTGTATGATCTTGATGATGATTGTCGACAGTAATGAAAGTTTGTGGCAAGATTTTCGGAGCAGGCCAGCGCATCAAGGGCTTATTGATATGTTCAGATGCTTTTATTTTGTGGTTATAGTGACGTTCTGTCTAACATGATCTTTATGTCATACAAGATTTATAAGATACTTTTATCCTTTTGTTCTTACTCAACTACATATCAAGGTCTTCTTTCATATTTAAGTTTTTTGTGTTTAATTTTCAAAATGTTATTACACAACTATCAAAGTCAATAAGCATCCATAATGGACGAATTGTTGACTGCAGTAGTTCTCAACTACCTATCAGAGTATTCTTTTATATCAAAGTTTTATTTTTTGCGTAAAATTTTCAAAATGTAATTACACAAACATCAAAGTCAATAAGCTTCCACAAATGACGATTTTTTTCACTGAAGTAGATTTCAACTATCTATGAGAGCATTCTTTTATAATGAAGCTTTTTGTGTTAGATTTTTCATATATTATTACACAATCATCAAAGTCAATAAGCTTCCATAATGGGACGCATTTTTTACTGAAGCAGGTCTAGTATCGACTCAATCTAATTCGAGGATAATTGTTAATATTGATGAAATTTTATATTCAGATTATAGTTAGGCGAGAAAAAAGTGTGAGACTTGTAAAAAAGCATGACAACAATTTACTGATTTCTGATTTTAAGCTACGAACATTAGGGAAAACGACAAAACCTGAGGAAAATACTGAATATGTAAAGGAGAAGCATGTAATTTATTCCTTATTCACATACTTTACTGAAAAAAGAGCCTAAAGAACCAGAGGGAAATTCAAATTCATATGTCAAAAATAACAAATAGACAAACTATAGAACACAAAACACAACATAAATAACTTACAACACACAAAAACCTGTGAAGATCTCAGGTGCTCTGGAAGGGCACGCAGACCATACTTCACAAGTGGCACAAGTCTTGAAGGAACATGTTGTATTTGGTAGTGTCATGGACTCGATTTTTTCAAGTCTTAAACAGTTTTCATTATGAGAGAACTAAAAGCCAAAACACATGATGCGAATGTAAAACAACTGTCATATCCCTTACTAAGTATTGACTTTTCCAGATTTAAAAAAAAATAGATTAAACCTGGTTTGTAACTAGCTAAATCTGTCACCTGTATGACAGTCGCATAAAATTCATTCATATTAACAAACAGACATGCATAATAGGTTACATGTAAGTATAGGTGTACAACATTGTGCTATAATCTTAATCACTATAAACCAAAGAACTATGTCAACAAAGAAAAAAAACAAAATGGCATTATAGTTTTTATTATGAAGTGGCATGCATTATTTAAAATCAAACCGAACAGCATTAAGTGCTGTTCAGTTAGAACATTTAAACGTAGAACTATCGCGAACTAAATATACAACAAAGTTTTATCAAAACATTAACCAATATCTATAAATTATAAAATTAAACAAATTTTCACAAAAAATAATCCTTTTTATTATCATCTTTAAAAAGTTTATCCGTTTACAACCATTTGATTGAAACAAAATACAATATGCAGTTTATTGATCGCCTAGTGTTTACAAGAATATGAGACATATAAGTACTACGTATAACATTGGAAATATTACATTTTCTTCATATAAGAAAATACCATCCCTGACATGTTACTGGTGGTTCAGTGATTGAAATTGTCTATTAATGATATAAAACATTAGTTGCCTCACTTTTTTTACTTCTACAAATCCATAAGTTGTCGATATTTTGTTTAAGTTTGCAATCCAATGATTTCAGGAGGCGAAACACAGCTAACGTATTTCTTAATTCTTTTGCCTGTTGCAAATTATTTTGGAACGTAGCCCCTTTTTATTCGACATTGGTTTTCCATATAAAAAAAAGTAAAATCACAAAAGTACTGAACTTAGAGGAAAACTAATTCGGAAAGTCCATAACCACATGGCAAAATCAAATAACAAAACCCATCAAAAACGAATGGACAAGAACTGTCATACTCCTGACTTGGTACAGGCATTTTCAAATGTAGAAAATGGTGGATTAAACCTGGTTTTATATCGCTAACCCTCTCACTTTGATGACAGTCTCATCAAATTCCGTTATATTTACATTGGGATCAATTCAACAGACAATGAATACATAATACATACCTGAATTATAGTTAATTCCTTCAGATGAGTATTTATTCCAGTAAGAATCAGCTGACCATAAATATCTCCCAGGAATAAGACAAAACAAAACGATGAATTTAAGAAAGTACATGTTATATATGTATTCCTTCCTACTTTTTACATCATATCGACCATACGGATGCATATGATACTACTAAATCGTCACAACGTCGATATTTAATTTAAAATCTAAAATCTCACATTTTAAAGTTATGAATTGTTGTTTATGTATTTATTGTAAAACGGTGCTTTAAATATTCTAGATATTGATAACGATTCGTTAAGGTATACATGCTATAATAAATGTTGAATGCTATTGTTTAAGTTTTAATTCTATGAATAAACTAAAGTAATTTAACGTAAAAAAAAATACGTATATAGGTTAAACACATTATTGATTAAATTGATTATATACTTTTGGGACATCTTTAATTTATAGTGGTTGAGGAACAATAAGCATAATCAACTCTCCGTTCATATTATAAATTTTGAAATTTGGAAGAAACTAATGTTCCAACTCCCTCAAACATATTTGACGTTAGATGCATTTGGCTACTAGTATTATGTTCGGTCCCAGGTGATCGTTTACCATTTCGTGATGATTTTTATTGTAAATAAAGATCTTCTTCGCTTGTGATTGTCTTGCAATAGGGAATGCTTTCTATGAGCAATTTGAATGTATCATTGATTCATGAGTCATTGAATAGTAACAATTTATATCGAGCAAATATTGAAGCCGTTGTCCAATATTCCAGTCTGAATCTGTTGTTATCTTATACAGTTACGTGCCTATGTTGTAAAAAAAGTATAAAACACCCATAGCAATATTATTTCATATTGCCAATGAATGGGTATGAATTAGGGATGTCAACGAGTACTCGAATACTCGAGTATCGCTCGGTAGTACCGAATATCGAGTACCAAAATGATACTCGACTAATCGATTTCTTGTTAGAATGTTCTTGCTTTCTTAAGTTAATAAACAAAACAAAATTTTATTGTGAGTGCCTCCCGGGAAATTATTATATATTAATCAAAATTAATAAAAAATAAAATACGATTCCAATGTTGCCGTTTAACTGTCATTTTGAAATACCTCCTAGCAAATGTACATGTAGAATATATGAACAAGAGCATTTCCCCACGGCTTACTTTTTAAGCAAAATAATCTTATTCACTCTCCCTTCTCTGTTCCAGAGCATTTCATCAGCAGGACTGTTTGTTACCTTACAAATTTGAGAAATCGCTACGTCCCAGAAAAAAATGACGAGATAATACTGTTAAATAAGAACAAATTCGCTGCACCCTGTGTCGACCCTCAGAAAATGATTAATGGTATCAGTAAGTTCCAATCATCACCCCTTTGTTGATAATTAAATGTGTTTTTCTACGGTTCCCAAGTTCTGTTATTTAAGTAATTTTTCTTTATATATTATTTAATTACTTGATTAGATTATTACCAGTTTATATAATTAGTACATGTAGTAAATGAGCTATTAATTATGGTATAAAATTCCTTGGACTATTATCTAGTCCTAGGTAATAATGTTGAGGGTTTTACGATTATAAGACAACGGCCCACAATGCATGTACATGAAACGGTATAATTTTGTGTTTCCACTTTTGTAAATGTTTTATCGAGCGAGTACTCGAGTATCGCTCGGTAAATCCAACGAGTAATCGATTAGTAAGTCTTCACCGAGTTGACATCCCTAGTATGAATATATAACAGCTCTTTTCAATTTTTGTTTTGAATTGTTTTTATATTGGGCTAATAAGACTAAAAGAAGTACCAATATAAATATTTACACCATTATCTAAGGTTGTCGGAGGAACAAACCATCGCAATTATGTTCAATCCAGCCACATTTCGTATGTCTTTGTTTCAATTCAGGAGTTTTTAATTCGTTGGAGTCGTTGGATGGTGTCTGTCATATTAATTTTTCGTTTGTTGTTTATCCTAAACTTTGTAATATTGGGGCCAACATTAGCTGACTATATATAGTATCCTTTTTTTCATTGCTCAAGACCGTTCTGGGACCTGCAGATGTGGAATGTTTCAGGTATCCTGGATGGGTTTTTAAAAGCCACTAGATTGATGCAGCTGTTGTAGAATGCTTCTTCCTCGAAGGTATGATCAGCCCAGTAGTGTGCCCTTTGTGTTGACATGAAATATAATTGACATGTTCATTTCATGATTTACTGTTAACAGTATGTTGAAGTTTTTTTTTATTCCAAATGATTTTAACATTGTATTTGATTTTGGCTACCCCACTTTTTTTTTAACTGAGTCTAATGTAGATCAATGTAGACAAAATGTGTGACTGACATTAAAAATATATGCCTGGTATGTTTGACGAGTTTTTGCTTATATCCACGTCATTTTGTCTTTGATGAATTGCTGACATTTTGCAATCAAACCACTTTATCTTATTTAACAATAATTTGGGTTTTGTTTTGGGTTCTGATTACCGATGCATTTTTGTGTGCTTGAGGTCGAAAATGTGATGTTCAAAAAGGAAACAATTTTCTTATCGCATTTTTCTCATCTCAGTAAATGAAAATTACTTTTAGCAAGTTTCGCGCTTTTCTCTATTTACAGTCATCATGAATGCTGAAACAAAAGCATTTGCAATCAAAGGCTGTATAAATAAAATGGGGATTCAAAAGGCAACCAACTTATACTGTTAGATGTCAATGAAAACATGTAATACTGCTATAGGACTACAAACAAAAAGCACAAGGTGTATTTTAACAAGATAAACCAATCAAATATGCATTTTCAATATGCGGGAAAAAAAACACACAGTGAAACTTGAATTTATGCAAATTATGATACACATGCATAGCTATCAGTCAAAAAACTCGCCATGAACTGCGTGAAGCTCACACGTGCATGGGCTGCCGAAATTATCTCAGACGACTAATTTTTACAGAATAAAGGCTTAAGTTGTGTTCGCGGAACGTTTTGTCTAGTCTTAAGTTTTCTATTTTGTGTCATGTATATAATGTGTCTTTTTATTTTTTCCTTTTTTTTGGCCATGTCGTTGTCAGTATTTATTTCAACTTATGGGTTTGAATGTCCCTTCGGTATATGTCGCCTCTCTTTTAGTTCTCGCTCAAATACAGGGTAGGCATTTATATAGTTAGAATACACCCTTTCCCCGTTCCCCCCAAAAAAAACCACCATAAAGAGCAAAAGAACAAAAAAAACCTTCATTAACAGAGATTTCACTTAGTACACATATTATGTGATACAAACAAGCATGTCTTTGATGTGTATTTAAAAACTATAAACATAAAAAATGTGTCACGAAATAACTTCCATTGTTTGCTTTCGTAAACCAGGAAGTTCTCTAAAATTCCACAAACATTTAATATATCTCATGTATGTGTAATTGATGACTTTGATTATTTATGAAAAAGCAAATTAAAAACTAATTTGAAAATAAATTGGATTTAATGATTTAACGAATTGATTTATTGTAGTAAAAGAGATTTCCAATAAAATGACTTTACTCGACATAACCGACCTAACTCAACGTATTTCGTCCTATTGCTGCATTGAAGCATGACGGAGGGGAGCATACACTGAATGCATGTTTTTTTTTTCTTTGAACACGCATTGTTTCCTGATATAGACTTAATGTTAAAATCAACACCATCTACTTTTTTTTAATCTTTAAATATTTTGTCATTTAACTTGGAATGATTTTATTGATACACATATTATAATGGAATAAGTAAGTTAGCAACTTGTAATCAAATACGCCCATCATTTCTTGTCATTTCACTTGACCCATATTTCAGTTCTTCTCAAATTATGAATTTTAAAAACTACCAAGACAAAATTCAGTACGAAAATATTAGAATAATGAATTCCGAAGTGAGAAGGTTGCCTTTTTATTGTTTTTACAAGTTTGAACGTTTAAAGTAGATTCCAACACACCCAAATGTAAAAGGTATACTCGACTAAATTTTTGTATAGAAATAATTGGATGTGGGCAGAAGTTCATATCATTGATATATTTATCATATAGTCTTTTTCGTTTTTATCTATACTAATGTATGGGACGAGGTTTTGTCCATATATACCTAAACGTGCATTCGATAATACAGGGGTAGAGGTCATTCTCCCCCCCCCCATTCGATCGCTTAAATAATTTTTAAAATCTCATGTTTTCCACAATATCTATACAAATTTTTAGCGTATAATCGTCCAAATTGTTTTTCGCATCGCTCCGCTCGTCAGTATAAATTCAATTATCGGGAACTACATCCTCTTTCAAATATCTTGGATCCGTCCATAATCACAAATTGTATTGCACGAAAAAAAAACTGAATGATTGTCGTTTGACTTTGATAAATGCTTTTTAAAAACAACAATGTCTGAACATTAGGCATCTCGCATGAGATTTAAAAGTTTAAGACTACATACTGAATTGTTTTTTTCCCGGTGATTAAGTAGCTCACTGAACACAGATATGTGATACTGACGTGTAATCTAATGGACACATGGAAACTACATATAATCTGTTATACAGTTATGACCACAAATGGTCCTACAGACACTCTGTACTTTTGAAATGACAAAAGGTCTTGCTTTTCATGACTGTCTTTGAATATTTTATACTTAATTTGTGCTATGTACCAAACAAGGTGTAGTATGATTGCCAACATCTTCACATGAGACCAAATGACACATAAATTAACAGCAATAGGTTACCATACCGCCTTCAACAATGAGCAAAGTACTAACCGCAAAGTCAGCTATACGAGGCCACAAAATGACAAATGTAAAACAACTAAAACGAGAAAACTAACAGCCAAATTAATGTTAAAAAAAATAAGGAAAACACAACAACAAACGATAAGCACTGAATTACAGGCTCCTGACTTGGGACAGGCACATCCACACTAGGACAATGGTGTAACAGTACGACATAATTGATCGATATTACTGGATAATTATTCTTTATTTGTTAGTTGTAGTTGTTTTTAAGATAGTGTTCAGCAGCTGTGGATACTTTCAGATCGGTACATGGAGTTTATTTTGAAATACTATAAATTCCTGTTTTATGCTTCTTTTCTGTCTCACGATTCACTGTTTTAATTGTGACATGATCATTTGATACACCTTTTTCTATGATATCTATTGGCTTTAACTTGGATATTTATAAAAATCATGTAGCATAGAGATACATGCGTAAAATAAGTTCTCGACATAAAATGGCGAAAATATCAGATAAGAATTAAGCCTAAAGTTATAATACTTACGACGAAGAAGCCTCAAGCTATAATATATAATACATGTACTTAGATTTAGCTTGAAGCTATAGTACTTATGGTGATGATACTGATGTATGTCTTATATCCAGCGACAAATATTACATATATATTAAGGATGATGTAATGATAATGATAAATGCATATACCTTTTTATACATGGCCAACACTTAGAGTCGCATTTTCATATGCTAGGTAACAAGAGAGCGTAACCAGTATAATGACACACTTGTCTTTCTACGAGTAAACCAATACCTGCTCCTACTCGCTAATATCATGCTTTGTGGAGAAGCCGAAAAATACAGTCTTAAAGTCATAGATCAGGGGGTCCAACAAAAAGATTGAACCCGTATTAGAGGCTATCCTGCTACCAGTCAATCCCATATACAAGTAAATAATTATGAATATAAAATGTTTTTTCAGTCGTGTAACACCTTCACTTGTGATCTTGTCGCATAGTTGTCACTTTTATATACATACCTCCAAAGCGAAACAAAAACTGAACCTAAAGATTTTCGCTAACTCAATCAATATATGTGATAGCTTTAGAATCTACTTCTAATTGGATAAGTAACAGTAAAAGAAAATTACCGTAAAGACTGAAGTGACATTATAGTTGTCTCAAACATGTAACAACTATGTAAATTGGCATTCTTATCCACTTTTAATCAGAGATACTAAGGGACAGGATATATTTAGCCAATAACTATGTTCTATAATAAATTGATAGTTTACTATCCATGTAGTGGTCAATGTTTATATGCAGATTATTAGTCATCAGTAGGTAATCAAGTACACCTTCAAAATTACAATCTATATATCTAATTGGTGTACAAATTTATTTACATACATTATTATCAATTACAATATTCTTTTTTTTTTCTAATGTTCGTTGACTTTCATTTGAAAGAAAAGTGTATGTCAACTATTGAAATTTAAAGAAGTACAAGACCTGTATTAACTATTTTGTTTCTAAATATACACAACCCGTTGACGTACGTTTTCCCTATTGAAAAGAAAATCAGAGATTGTAAATTAAGGAGATTAAATAAACTGCAGAAGAACAGAAGTTTGAAATGATGCTTAATAAAGTATGGTGCAATCCCGGTTATCAACTTTAACAGTCACATTCTGATTAACACTTTGAGTTTGTTTTTTTTTCTGAAATTGTTAAAAAAAATCTATCTAAGTAATAATAAATACCTACGGAAATTAAATATTATAAAACATTGAACAAACGAAAAATAAGAAGGCTCACCAATCTGATAACGACAAACAAAAGCAATACAAATATCAAATAATAAAATTCATTGTATTTTGCAAACTATATCGGAAAAACAAAGTCATGGTCAAAACAATGAAAGACAACTCAAATGAATCGTATGATAGGTAAAGATACGTATATACGTGGTCTTATGACATTGAAGTTAAGGCGGGAATCTCAATAATCACGTGATATATAAGAATCCTGATTTATTTCGTTTTTCATCATCTTAGAAATATTTGTTATTGATAAAATTTCTTATGAATGGGTTTCATTGTTTAGGAGTACTTAGTTAAAACTTTAGAAACGCATTTAACACAATTATTTGGTTAGCAATAATCGGTCCCGTTACGTGCGTACGTCGAGTTAGGTACGTATGTGATTTTATTTGAAATCTCTAATAATACTTTACTTTATTGACATAACGTTTCGAGCCCTGTTTGCAACAACTGGCGAAATTTCAAGACAATACATCAGAAAACGAACGAAATTCTTTGTACATATAAAACTGTATATCGAAACATCTGTCGATTGATTTCTGTACCTCCTTTTAACATCTTTCCTTATATTTTTACATCCGATGAATTTAAATTGTACAGATTTCTGATGTCAGGAAATGGAACGGTGGTTAATCCTTCAATTACCATATTTTAGACAAGAAAATGTCTTAAGGAAGTTTTGTTTGTCAAAATTGTATTCTTTATTTGAAATAATCTAATGCGAAATAAATGTTAATAACAATAAATGAACTTTGATTCTTTTGCAAATGGGATTTAAAGATTTTATAATTAAATTTTGTACTCGAAGCATATCTTGCTACAAAATATCAAGGTAAAAATAAATTCTACGTTCTAGATATATATCTTCTGGGGTAAAACCCTAGATGATCAGTAATTTAATCAACAGAGTGTATATCTTATTTTAATCATGTTTATAAGGTTATTAACATCCCAACTGACCTTTCTATGTTTTAGTGATTTAATTGTATTTTACTAAAACTATCAAAGTTTTGAAACATTTATGAACTTTTCCCATTTTCTACCTTTAGGGCCTGTTCAGAAAATAGCTTTAAATGAGAAAAACATCTTTATATGTAACAATTCGAAGTAAAAGATATGAATCCATAGATTACAACACTAATATTCCCGTAAATTTTTACGTTTTCCTGAGTGTCCATCACATATATCGATTGTTTAATCAGTCGGAACATTCACCCAGTCTCATCTTGTTTGATTTTGAGATTAAAATTGTCTTATTGAATACTGTCATTCATTTCTGAAATGATGAACGATATATTTCATCACATATTGAATGAGACGGAAATGATATCATATATACTGGCTTTTTATTTGAGATGTAGATATAGTTTACATATGATGTTTGTGTAAGTAAGTAATTGTCCCAATATAAATAAATATTTTGATTAAAATAAGTTATTATCATTTAACGGATTGGCAATGCCATTACTGGGGAAAACTTCACTATGCATGTAATAGCAAAACTTAGTATTAAAATCATATATAACAATCTCTGTTAATTAAGTGATACTTGACCTTCGAAATGTGTTTAAAATATTTCGTATTGATACAATCATTCATTAACATTACTGTGTCAAAGCTTTAATAATGTTATCCTGCAATAAACATGCGATTGATAACGACAATTTGCTTACTTTTATGTCACCTCTTTTTTGTTTCAGATACATTCATTGTTGATAACAATTGTTAGTGATAGAAAAGATAAGAAGAAAACGCTATAATATAGATTTTTTTTTCTTTCAAACATTCAAAAAAACTAAACTAAAAAAAAACAGGTAGTTAAATAGTATCAAATTTGGACTCGGTAATCAATGGATCTATTTGGGGATTTGAATGCAATCTTCGAACGTAAAACAACGATATACTGCTGTTGCTTTTATCTATAATATAATTTGAGTTTATTCGGAAGTCAAATGGTAAAAAGACTTGGACAGAAAGTTACAAAATCAGACAGTTGTTTGTAATCTAAAACACATTTGAGTATTAATCATGATGAGAATACTTTTACAAAATGTCTGAGTTAAAACAAGTCTTATCTTCCACATGGTAAACGTATCCTACCAATCATCAAACAAACCTGTTAGAAAAAGGTTAAACTCACCGACTATGCAAAGGCAAAAGGAATAATAAACGTCGTCTTCTCCAAGCCGAACACGTGCATAACATAGGCGGAGGCCAAGAAAATGTGCCATAGCCCATTTAAATGTTTGAACAGAGTCAGATGTACCTTTTTACTTGAAATAAAAACAAAATGCACACATGTATATAAAAATAGAAATTAAAATGTATCAACGGAAATTAATCTTGATGAATTGCATTTGTTTTGTACTTGGTATCAATAAAAGAAGGTGTTTTAAGTTTTTTTGAATGTATTAGAAATTCTAGATTATCACACAATGTTACGTAACTGCAGCATGTACATACGGACAGTAATGAAATGCTTTTGTCAAATTCAAATGAAATAGGAGTTTTTCGGTTACATTTACAACATCAATAGGAGTAGTGAGTTTCAACTTTACTGCCACAATTGTACTTCCAAACTGGTCACTCCTACAAGTATACATTAATTTGGAAACACAATGCTAAAAATCAAATAAAACATGGACAATTAAATGTTATGTGAAAGTCCACTTTGTTTTAGATATTGAAATTTTAAATAAAAAAAGAATTTAAAATCTACCATTCATCAGATTAAATTACTATTTTAAGTCGAATATATTTCGATATTTTCATGTCCTCATAGTGACACTAGTGATGTTTCTGTACTAATGTTTTCAGATAAGAGTAACCGGTTAATATATCAATAATATCCTCATATTTTGAAAGGCTTGAATATGTAAACTACTTTTACAATTTCAGTGGGAAATAATTGTTCTTACCATACCTCTGTCATCATGAAATAAACTGTTATGAAGCGTTCATTTAGGAATGTAATGTAAATGAAAACATATGACACAAAATATATTTTTATTTCAATTAGTAAGGGAAATGAAGTGCAAAGTTTATGAACGAATGTTTGGTACCAAATGCTGATAAACAGTTGTTGTGAAAAATGTAAATATATTTGATAGTAACACATTGTCTGATTGTTGGTTTTATGATTTATGGCCAAATTTACAGAAAATCGGTTTATAATCTATCAGAATCACATGACATCCAGATAAAGTAAAAAAAAACATCATCCTCACGGGCAAGGAGAAAATGCTAATCAGTTTTTTAAGTACCCCAAAATTGTTTTCATTTTGTAAATTACTAAAAAAAAAAAAACACAAAAAGAAGAGTTTTATAGACAGAGTATAGCAGGATTTGTTGATATCAATGATACTTACCAAAAGTTCTCAAAATAAGAGATCACTCTTGCATTTACATAAATTCATTTAACACATTCTAAATGAAAAATAGGAGGCTAGTAATAGATAGAAAAAAAATAGCAATTCAGATCAGTGTAAGATTTATCAGACAATATTTGATCTCAAGTTCTAAAATAGGCTGTTGTTATATGCATTTATAGCATTATGTGACGAAAGTGTCCAGATAGACTGGAGCAACGCCAACACAGACTTTTTCTTGTTTTCTATTATCACGCGTTGGCTATAACACATTGAAATGGCGCTTATTACTTTGTTTGTTTGCCAAATATATCGTATAACACGTGCAGAATCGCATGAAAACCTCAACGGTATCATTGTTACTGTACTAGATGACCATTCCCCCCCCCCCAAAAAAAATGTCTTTTTAGTAACCCTCAAGAACGATATGTTTCAACCCCTCTTTTAGTGCATTATAAGTTCTGGTGAAGTATAAGAAAGAAAAAAAAACATCATTACTATTGTTGGTGTTAGTCATGTAATAAGCACATTTATTCAAACACAAGTGTTATTTTAAATTAGTAAGTTGAATGCATTGCGAAGGTTATGAACGAATGTTTGATACGAACTGCTGAAATATAGTTGTTGTGACAAACATTTCTCAAAAGTGTCAATGATAAATAAGCCTTACAAATAATAAACAAGTCCTTGGTTATTGTAAAAAATTAATATTTAATAATAACACCTTGTCTGATTTGTTTTATGTTTTTTGCCAAATGAGCAGAAAATCGGTTAACAAGCTATCGGAATCACTTGATACCCTGACAAAAAAACAGCATCGTCCTCACGGGCCAGAAAATGTTAAGTAGATATTGCTTATCATGTTTTTCAATACACCAAATTTATTTTCATTTTGTAAATTTGTTTAAAAAACAAACAGAAATAAGAGAGTTTTATAAGAAACATTCCACACGAGTTGTTGAGATCAAGGATAATCGCCAAAGGTTCTCTTAATTATACATTGTTCTGGTATTTACATGATTACATTTAATTAGTGTAATTTCAATAACCAAGGACTTGTTTATTATTTGTAAGGCTTATTTATCATTGACACTTTTGAGAAATGTTTGTCACAACAACTATATTTCAGCAGTTCGTATCAAACATTCGTTCATAACCTTCGCAATGCATTCAACTTACTAATTTAAAATAACACTTGTGTTTGAATAAATGTGCTTATTACATGACTAACACCAACAATAGTAATGATATTTTTTTAATTGCTTAAAGAGAAAGGTAAAGTTTCTATAAAACAAGGTTTAGTTTAAACATATTTTATTTGCATATCATCATATATTATTTTATATACAGACTTGTTTTTTTTTCTATCTATCACAAGTTCTCTGTAACACATTGAAATGACGCATAGTTCTATGCTTGTTTGCCAAATATAACGTATGACACTTGTGGAATCGCATGGAAAAAATCAATGGTATCATTGTTACTGTACCAGATGAACATTACAAAAATAATAACTGCCTTTGTCAGTGACCCTCAAGGCCAATATGTTTCAACACTTCTGTGTGTGCATAATAAGTTATGTTAAAGTACAAGAAAGAAAAAAAGCATCATTTCTTTTGTTGATTTTAGTTACGTAATAACCACATTCATTCAAACACAAGTGTTGTTTTAAATTAGTAAGTTGATTGCACATGTTGCATTGCGAAGGTCATGAACGAATGTTTGATACGAAGTGCTGAAATATAGATGTTGTGACAAACATTTCTCAAAAGTGTCAATGATAAATAAGCCTTGCAAATAGTAAACAAGTCCGTGTTTATTGTAAAAATTTAATATTTGATAGTAACGCCTTGTCTGATTTGTTTTATGTTTGTTTTTCAAATGTACAGAAAATGAGTTAATGAGCTATCAGAATCATGTGACATCAAGAGAAAGTAAAAACAGCATCGTCCTTCCGGGCTAAGATATGTTAAGTAAATAATGCTTATCATTTTTTAAATAAAACCTATAGTAATAATTTTTCGTATTCATGATAATCGCCAAAGGTTCCCGATGTTAGAACTCCCTCTTGCATTTACATAATTAACAGATTCTAAATGAAAAGTCCAAGAATAGAAGAAAAAGCAATTAGCAATTCAGTTTAGTGTAAGATTTATCAGACAATATTTGATCTTAACTTCTAAAGTAGGCTGTTTATATGTATTTATAGCATAATGTGACGAAAGTCCAGAAATAGATAAAACGCCAACATGCACTTCTTTTCTTTAATCCCACGCGGGCAGTAACACATTTACGTATATACAAAATTTAGTCCTGGTATCTATGATGAGTTTATTTACAAGACTATAGTTGTATATTTGCCAAATGTATTGTATAACATGTGCGGAATAGCGTGAAAATCATTGATGCTCTCATTATATTGGACCAGATGAACCTTAAAAAAAACTAATGTCTTTTCAGTGATCTTCATAGCCAAAGTGCTTTCATTTATCTTTCATTTTTTTTTTGTGCATGATAATAAGTTCTGGTGGAGTATATTAAAGAAAAAAAAGCGTCATTTCTTTTTTTTTTTTTTTGTCATGTAGTTAACTCTGTAATAGACACATTCAATTAATCACAACTATAAACTTCATAAACACATTCTTTTAACGGGCACTCAACTTGTTTTGGTGAACTATTTTTTGACGTGTTCTCTATCCAGTTCATCTAGGTTACAATGTTAAAAAATGTTGAATCAACATTGTATTATATTTGACATTCCAATTGTATTGATTTTAGCACCAGTCTGACGACAATTTAATATATTCTTTTTTTGTATGTTTTCACATTCGTTTGTTTAATCACTTATCAATTCAGTAGAATATTTTTTCATATCAAATTTATGCATATTTTATATTTCATAAATGATAAGATAACTGGTAAGTTGAGCTGCCTTAATAGATATACATTAAAAGAATAATACGAAGGAAGAAATAAAATGGAAATATCAAAAGTATATAGGATAATTAAGAATTACATGAACACAATACACTTGTTTTTCCCATTAAATATATACTTGGCAGTAATACAATAGATGTTACACATTTTTTAAACAATCACGTAACATGCTTTCAGTTTTATAAACAACCTATAGCAAGAGGTGTTGAGATCCTTGACACTCGTCAAAATTTCACGAAATTAGAAATCGCTGCTGCATTGATATAATTACATTAAACATATGATTTATATGAAAAATGGGGGCCAAGAATAGAACAAAAATGATGGTGTACATTTTATCAGACAATATTTGATATCAAGTGCAAAAATAGTCTGTTTTTAAATACATTTATAGCAGAATGAGACGAAAGTGTCAATAACTAAAGACTAGCACAACGCTAACACGTACTTCTTTTCTATGATTAAATGTTTGCGATAACAGATTGACAAGACACTTGTCAAATGTATTACGTGTGAACAACAGTAACGGTATCAATGCTACTGTATCAGATGAACATTTAACAAATTAATGTCTTTTCATTTATCCTAAGGGCCAATCTGTTTCATTACTTCTTTTTTAGCATAATAATTTCTTATGAAGTAAAATAAAAATAAAACACCATTTCTTTAGTTGATGTTTGTCATGTAGTTAACTCCGTATTAAGCACATTCATTCAAATTCAGCTTAAAACTTCATGAAAGCAATGTTTCAACGAGTGTTTTACTTGTTTAGTGAACTACTTTTTTAAAGTTCTTCTGCATTCATTTTATATGAGTTTTAATGTTTTTAAGTGTTGAATGAAGTCGGCAAGGAAAATACGTGGGTGTTTTCCATTCCTAATTGTACATATTTAGTAATAATACATTAACACAAACATTGTTTTGAGTTTTGAGTTTTGTGTGTTTGTTATTATTGATCATAAAGGATAAATTTATGTGGCACCCATTGTGTTGCTCACGTAAGTAGGTTACAATGTACCAAATGAAATTACATGGGCGCAGCCATTTTATGAAGGGAACATGACATAGAGATAAAAATAGATGGTTCTCTGTGATTGGTTGTTATATCATTTATATATTTTTATTCTGGAAAGCATTATGAAGAATGAAGTTTCATGCAAGCACATTTGTCCTGAAATGTATATGATGAAGGGCCGGAAATATTTTTTTTATGTTGATCAAAATTAGGGAAAATTTTCTGCGAAATCGTAAGGTATCGTGAAAACCCCCAAAATTCACCAATAAAAGCCATGGGACCATATATATTTGAGTGCGGTGAAATCACAAAAAGATATCGAGCTTCAATTAGACAACAGCAGTTTTTCCATAATTAGGTTATTAAAAACGCCTTTTAAGGAGATAATTGCTAAAAATAGCATTGCCGGCAATGGGGCCACCATTTAGTACTTTATATTCAAGTACACAACCGATGATAATTATATTCGGAAGGTCACTTTGGGGGTAAGGAAGACGGAAATATGTTTACCGCAATGTGAATATATCTGTCTTCTCCTGTAAAGTAGATATCTGATAATGATTAATCAACTCGTAATCATGCACACATTTTCTGAGGAATGATTTCAATTTCGTCACTCCGGATTTTTGGTTAGATAGCGTTCATGTAAGCAGCACACTTCTTTAAAAGAAATCATATTTAAGGAATAACAATACTGTAGTTGAAGAGTTGCCACCGTCAATTGCCAATTTGACGGTCGCAAATGCAGTTTTACTGGCGACGCCGAGCGGAGACAGTAAAACGGAGATTTTCTACCGTCAAATCAAAATTGACGGTGGCAACTCTTCAACTACAGTACTGTTATTCCGATTCAAATGCATTACAAAAAGAAATAATACGTTAAAGCTTGAAAATATAAAAAAAATTGTCATACAAAATTAGCCTCGAAACTTCAAAAATGATTTTGACGCAAAGACGACATGGTTCAACGTGACGTCTAACAAATGAAAACTTGTAAACTGGAAGTTATTAAGTTACCTCTACGATTCAAATTCAGATAAATCACATTAAAACGGCGAATTCGAGTTAGATGTTATTTTCGATAATATTGTAGTAATCGAACATTTGTTGATCCAATCAATTCAAAATGGCGGGTCCTTCCTGAGTTACGCCTGATCAACTGTGGATTTGACGGTCACTTTTAGCCAATGAAAAAAATTAAGATTGCATTAGAATATGAAATGCCACCTATGTAATATCGTATCAACTCGGAGAAATAAATGACTTATGCAAGCACTGCTGGAATGTTCATACAGAAATGGAAAGTTGAAGTGTGAAAAATTACTTTTAGGTCAAACCCTTGCACATAAATATGTGATTTTAACCTTTTGGCATAAATAACATTTTTAGGTTTTTATTTTTTCTGCTTTATTTCTTTTTAGATAAAAGTAATTGATTTATTTACCAATACAATCTACATGATTTTGAAAGGCTTGAATATATTAACTATTTTTGTAATTTCAGTTGCAAACTATTTGTTTTTAGCATACCTCTTTCTAAATGAAAAAAAAAATGTTTTGATATGAAGTTCAAAAATATGAATGTGATATAAATGGAAAACATATCACATGAATTGATTAATTTTTCATTTCAAATAGTGAGTTAAATGTAGTGCGAAGTTAATAAACGAATGTTTGGTACCAAGTAAAATACAGGTGTTGTGCCCAACATTTGTTAAAAGTATCGAGGATAAATAAACCTTGATAATAGACAGAAATCATTGTTTACTGTAAATAATATATTTGTATAGTAACACCTTGTCTGATTTTATGTTTGTTTATCAAATGTATAGAAAATCGGTTAATGAGCAAACTATCGGAATCACGATTGTTTAAATACACCTAAATTATTTTCAATTTGTAAATTACTTATAAAAAAAGACGTTTTTTTTTCTCTTCCAACTGAAAATAATCAGAATGAATTTAACTTCTTCATCAAATATAAATCAAGTAAATGATAAAAATTGTTTTATTTCGTAAACAGCATATAACCAAAGGTTTTAAGATCCATGATTATCGCAAAAAACTGCCGAAATTAGAAATCCCTTCTGCATTTACATATATATTGAACATTTTTTCTTTTAATACATTCTAAATCTAAAATAGGAGGCCAAGAATAGATTAAAAAAAATTAGCATTTTAGTTTAGTGCAATTTTTTTTAGGGAATATTATATATCAAGCGTTATAATATGGCCGTTGTGATATTTATTTATAGCAGAAAGTGACAAAAGTGTCCAGAAATACATAAGACTAGAACAACGCCAACATGCACTTTTTTTTATAACAAACAACAAAAAACAAAAAAAAGAACAAAACAAAACAAAACAAAAATTACAAAAAACAAACAAACAAAAAATAAAATAAAATAAATATAAAAAATCATTCACTTATATTCATATACGATTAAATTGATATTAAACGATTATAATTGTTATTAATTCAACCTAATTATTCTATTTATACATATACACATAATAAAATATATATATATATATATATATAGTGACATACATTTATATTTTATTGTTATTTTCTCTCCCAACAATATCTGGAAATCAAATAAAAAACAGTATTTTAACTCCTATTATCATAACATAGTAACACATATTTAATTCTTACATACATATATATATATATATATATATATATATATATATATATATATATATATATATATATATATATATATATATATATATATATATATATATATATATATATATAATATCTATAGGATGCACACTAACCACTGTCCAATTGTGATGTGCATCCAGTTGTGTTACACATTTATTTTCAGTTAAGTATGAGTTATCTTTCTTGTATCATAAAATTAGTTGTTGAAATGGTTCCCATTTTTTTTTCTATTTTTCACCTATTGCAGGAGAACTGTAAAAGTGGAAGATAGTTTTTCAATAATATAATATTTTTTCAATTTCTTTAGTGCAATCTTAACACAAGGTAACAGTGAGTTCAATCTACAAGAATGAATATAGTACTTCATAAGAACAGTGAAAAAATTTCCAGAGATATCTATAATATCTGATCCAAAGAGGATGTTTTGTTTTGATATCAGAAGCTCATGATTGCAATCTGAATGTAATGTATCAACTAGTTGAAGCCAAAAGTTTTTGACAATGTTACATTCCCAAAAAAATATGTTCTATTGTTTCTTTTGTTTCAGTGCAAAAACTGCATAGGTGTGTTTCTTTAAGTTTACACTTATATAGCAGATTATTTGTGCTTAAAATTTTTTGCAGAATTTTGTATTGAAAAATGATCATTTTATTACTCAAAGAACACTTGAAAGGATGCATATACAAAAGATCCTAGTGAGCTATTTCCATATGCAAAATTTCTTTCCATTTATTTTGTGATTTTATGGGGTTTTCATGATAAGTAGACAAAAATAATTTATAAAAATATGGGCATGACTTCTGATTTGTTTTCAAAAAGTCTAAATTATCACAAGTAATGTTGATTTTCTTTTCACAGTTTTTGATGTGGTCCTTTCAACTACTTGGGATCATATGATATATACAATAGAATTGAAGAAAATTTGTATCAATATCATATGTTTCTTTAAATTGATTAAAAGAGAGAAATTCATTGTTCTCATTCAGTAAATCATTGACAAAAAATATTCCTGCCTCACACCATTTTTCATAAAAAATAGTTTTATTATCAATTTTTAAAAGTGTATTAAACCAAATAGGTTGGGCCCATAAAATCATTATGGTCATGGGTAGCGTTCCTCAGTTTAGTCCAATTTAGTAAGATGTCCTTCCAAAATCTATTAAAATATATGGAAATTTGTTCAATACTATCTTTATTCATCATCCATATTTTATCTGCACCATATTTTCTATATTTATCATTAAAAGAATTTTCCAAGGAGAAAGATTGAAAGGGTCAAATAATTTATAGATCCATGTCATTTTTTGTGAATAACAGAAGGATTCAATATGAGGCATCTTTAGTCCACCAGTATCATATGATCCAATTAGTACATTTCTTTTGATTTTGTCTGGTTTGCCATTCCATAGAAACTTTTTTTAAAAAAATCAATTTTCTTAAAATTTTCAAAAGAGGGATTTGGCAATATTGTTATTGACTGAATGAAAATTGGCAATGCTAAAGACTTTATGACTGTAATTTTTCCTAGGTATGTAAGATCTTGGTAAATCCAAGTATTTAATAATGCCTTTATCTTTTCAATTTTCTCTTCAATATTATAGGCAGTCTTGTCGACAGCAAAAAGATCATAGTTTATACCTAAGAGTTTAAATTTCCCTGTCTGATTCCAATTTAATCTTTCTCCTTGGTGAAATATTTTCTTTGAATGTGTTTTTGACCCAATCCAAATTGCTTCAGTTTTATCTAGGTTTTCTAGTAAACCAGAACACTCAGAGAAGTTTTCTAAAATATATAGAGATTGTTCTAACGATTTTTCATCATCATCTAAAGTTAAGGTTGAGTCATCTGCATACTGACTAAGCAAATATTCAGAGTTATCTATCTTAATACCATTAATAGCTGGGTTATTTTTCATTGCTGCACTCATAAGTTCCAAAGCCAGTATAAAAAGGTAGGGGGATAAAGAATCGACGGACCCCTCTTTCTATATTAAAGAAACTAGAGCAATGACCATTATTTATGATACAACTTTCGATATTAAAATATAAAGATTTTACCCAATTACAGAAATCCGGACCAAAACCTAAGAATTCAAGTGCTTTATTTAGGAATGACCATTCAATAGTATCAAATGCTTTTTCAAAGTCTAAAAGGAGTAGAAGTCCAGGTATATTTTCTTCTTCAGTTCTTTCTATTAAGTCAAAAATAGGTCTTGTACATTCCCCAATGTATCTACCTTTACTAAAATGCTTTTTTACCACCCGTTAGCGGTAGCACATTTACATTGCGCATAGTTCAATTTTGTTTATCAATTGTACCGGATAACACGTGCGAAATCGCGTGCAAAACATTAATAGTATTTTTGTCACTGTATCAGATGAGTATTTTATAAATGTCTTTTCAGTGAACCTTTTTCTTTTGATTCTGTTAATAGTTTTGATTTTTCTACTCTTTACACTACACTTCCACACTATCTTATTAAACAAGAGTTTTCCTATTTAATTAAATGGTCGTTTGGTAAAGCTGAATGTAGATATATTTGCTGCAACTCATTTAAAGCCTTCTTCTCTAATGAAAAAGGTAAATATGCTAGATATACTTACTGGAGGTGTGATGAGATGTTTGAAGCTGTTAATTTTCTTCTTGAAAATATTTATGTACGTTTCGGCAACAAAGTTTATCGACAGGTTGTAGGTATCCCCATCGGCACTAATTGTGCCCCTTTAATAGCAGACTTGTTTTTGAATGAATGAATGAATGAATACTTTATTTGCAAGAAGCATATACATGCTATGGCAAACGAAAATATATACAATATATGACAAACAAAAGACAGCAGAGAACAGTAGTTACAGAGTATACAATAATATTATGACAATATATGCGATCTAATTTTCCAAGCTGCATTTAAATAGTTACATAGTTTTACTGTCAGAGATTTAGAATGAGCTTGTAATAAATTATCTAACTTGTGCCGATTTGGCCAAGAACAGTAGAATAAAGGTAAAAATTCTGTACGCACAGATCTATACGCTGGACATGATAAAACAAAATGATACTCGTCCTCTAAAACATTCATATTACAACACATACAAATTCTGTTTTCTCTTTGAGTATTTAGATAACGACCAACTTCAACATTTAATTTAAGTGTGCCGCTACGTAGTTTTGTTAATATAGATACATTACAATGAAAATCTAAGTATTTTTCAAAACCAAATTCTAGTTTATATCGTTTATAAATACAAAGTTTATTACATTCTTCTAAAGCTGTATTCCAGCTTTGTAAAAATTGATCTTTAATACGTGTTTTTATACAATCAAATGATAATTTACTAGTATCTTGTGAAATCCATACATCATAAAATCCAAGGTTACATAACAATTTTTTTACGTTAGACGCCCAATTAATTTTACCATTATTTGCATCTTTGTACAAAAGTTTATAAACTTCATATACAATATGAGGTTTATTAGTTACAATATGAATCCAATATTTCAGGATTTTATATGTTCTCAAAATATGCAATGGCAGGTGCCCAAGTTCACCATATAAAAAATTTGTAGGGACTTTTTTACCAAGTTTCAAAATAAATCTACAAAATCTATTATATATAAGCTCTATATCACCAGCACGATGAAAACCCCATATTTCAGACCCATAACTTAAAACGGATCCAACCATACTATCGAATAGGAAAATTTGTTGTTCAGTAGTCACATATATTTGTTTCAATGAATTTATTAGTGAAAATAAAGCTCTTGATCCTTGTTGAGATAAACGCTTTTGAGTTTGTAAAAATTTTCCATTATAGTGGAGCAATACACCGAGGTATACATAGGAGTTCACAATTTCTAATTCTCTGTCGTTGTAATAAAAACGGTTTACCACAGGCCTCCATCCATTTCGGAAAACAACAACTTTTGTCTTCTCCGTGTTTACTTCTATGTTCCATTTATTACAATATAGTAGTAATTTATTCAGTAAATGTTGCAACACTTTCGTTGATTTTCCAAAAAGTACGGTATCATCAGCAAATAAGATCAAATATATTAAAAATCCATTTAGAGACACGATGTCTTTATCTGTTTCAACGGAAATATCTTGAATAATGTCGTTAATAAAAAACAAAAACAGCAAAGGCGATAAAGGTTCCCCTTGTTTTACACCAAGAAAGTTGTCAAACGCATCTGACAGCACTCCTCCAGATCGTACACGAAGACGCACTGATGAATATAAAGTTTTAATAATAGAAACAAATTTGTTACTAATGCCATTCTTTAGCAGTTTGTATATCAAAATTCTTCTGTGTAGTTTATCAAAAGCCTTGCGAAAGTCCACGAAGGCACAAAAAAGCTGAAGCTGAAGCTTTTGTACTAAAACATGTGATATAATTCCATGCAGTGTGAAAATGGCGTCAACAGTTGAACGACCAGGACGAAAACCAAACTGTAATGTTACGAATCACAGTTTATGACTAAACTCAGTAAAGACCCGTCGAAATTGCATTTAATTGATAAATTCAACAACACTTACCGTTATCTTGATGATATTTTTTCGTTAAATAATCAAGAATTTTCTCAATATACTGCTGAAATTTACCCCAAGGAACTTACTTTAAATTAATCAAATTTATTCGGTATTAACTGTCCTTTTCTGGATTTAGATAATTCGGTTTTAAACGGGAAACTCCACACTAAAGTTTACGACAAAAGAGACGATTTTTCGTTCCCTATTGTTAATTTTCCATTTTTAGATGGTGATGTTCCTTTCGTACCATCTTACGGGGTTTATATTTCACAACTTGTTCGCTATGTCCGTGTCTGTTGTGACGTTTTTGATTTTAACGAACGCAACCTATGTATTACTGGTAAATTAATAAACCAGGGATATCGTTACCATAAATTACTTAAAACCTTTACTAAATTTTTCCATAGATATAAAGATTTGGTTTTGAAGTTTTGTTGTACCTGTAGAAAACTTATTTCAAACGGGATTGCACATCCTCATTTTTACGGAAATGTTGTTAACCATGCACGGAAATTTAGAAATGATCCATGTAAACTTGTCGCTCCTTTAAATAAACTTATTCTAAAAGGTTACCTATTTAACACTGTAATAAGATCATTGAATATTGTTTTTATTGGTATAAATATTGATTCTGTTATCAGTAAATTAAAAGCTAACTAAATATTACTAGTATGTTATATACATATACATATTCATGGATCTACAATCTGCCGATAACTGTAACTTGACATTGCACAAGGTCATGTTTTTCTCTGGCTGTTTATGACGTCTTTACACTAAATCCATTGGATGTTGGATGTGTACGGATTGATAGTTTAGTCTTAGATGCATGATTTTTTTATTAGTTGTTAGTGGCTTTGAACTAGCTGTCAGATAACTGCGAGTACTCTCAGATCTGTTCATTTTGTCTTTATGGGTCGGGATGTATAAGTACCCGGCCACGTCCACTTTATTTTTGTCCATCTGATGAGTTAATCCTTCGTTCTTATGTTGTACTGTTATACCACTGTCCCAGGTTAGGGGGAGGGTTGGGATCCCGCTTACATGTTTAACCCCGCCACATTATTTATGTATGTGCCTGTACCAAGTCAGGAGCCTGTAATTCAGTGGTTGTCGTTTGTTTATATGTTACATATGTGTTTTTCGTTCATTTTTTTTACATAAATAAGGCCGTTAGTTTTCTCGTTTGAATTGTTTTACATTGTCTTATCGGGGCCTATTATAGCTGACTATGCGGTATGGGCTTTGCTCATTGATGAAGGCCGTACGGTGACCTATAGTTGTTAATGTCTGTGTAATTTTGGTCTTTTGTGGATAGTTGTCTCATTGGCAATCATACCACATCTTCTTTTTTATACTAAATACCAAAACCGTTCTTCATTTTTTTGTGTATATATAAAAAGAAGATGTGGTATGATTGCCAATGAGACAACTCTCCACAAAAGTCCAAATGAAACAGAAGTGAACAGCCATAGGTCATCGTACGGCCGTCAACAATGAGCAAAGCCCATTCAACTTACAACGTCATGAACATTTTTCTAACGAGAATTCAACATTGTTGAAATATCTATTGAAGTTCTTTTCCATCAGGATCATTTGAGTTTTTATGGTAGGAAATGTTGAATGATTTCGGCAACTTTTTTCAATGCCCTTGAACATTGTATTATATTTGACTATCGAACTGTCTTTATTGGAGTGCCGCATTTTCAGTAGATTTACATGTAGATCATATAAGGTTGGTAAAGATTTGTGATATTTCATAAAGCTACAATACCATAAATTTTAAGATAACAGGTTAGATTTAAAGAATAATACGGAAGATGAGAAAAAACGGAAAGGTGATTATGGTGGGTATAAGATGTTTTTTGCTACATATAATGCTTTCTGATAGACAAAAACTCTTCATAATAAATTGTATTTCTTTATCAAATATCAATAAAAATAGGTGGTTATGGTTGTTTATTTCATTGTAAAGAACATGTTGTAGTTTGTTTTATTTCATATACAATGTATAGACAAAGATGTTAAATTCTTGATGATTGCAATGATTTCTCGACAAAAGTAGAAGCTAATCCTGCAAACAACTTTCATTTAACACATTATAAATGAGAAACATGAATACACGAATAAACTTTAAAATCGACAACCGAATGAGGTACAGTATTTTGTAGACTGGTGTAGATTTTCCGTCAATTTTTATTTTAGCCACGACAAATGTCCGTCTTTGAAGATTTGATTTCTGATTTTAATTAGGAATCCTCGATGATATTTTACTTGATGTTAAAGTTATTAAGCAAGTAAAGTACATTTTATAAAGGTAAAATATCATTAATGACAAAGCAAGAGGCTACTTTTTAAGCTGTCTAAATTCATATAAATAAAATGAATAATACAGACCTACAAATAAGATGGGATATACGATGCTAAAAACCAAACAAGTTAAAAAAGAAAAAAACATATTGAGTTAAATTGATCTACAAAATCTGATGTGTATTTAAATTTGCATTCTAGTCAGTTATAAAATCCAATATGCATGTCCCAACTTACGAAAAATACGTAGGTGTTTCCATTCATAATATCACAAGTTAGGCAATAATACATTAGTACATGAATTGTTTTGATGTTTTCTGAACATTGTTATTGATAAATAAGAATTCACAAGTCCCTATTAACACGATGAATTTTTAAAGTACCAGTTTAGATTTGCTGATACTTGCTCAAACTAATTGGTCATCTTATTCTACTTTAACTTATATAGTCAAAAAGTATTTTAAGGCCAAATGTATTGAATTCGTCAGAAATATATTCGTATTTGCTTTATTAAGAATTTTTAATTCGTTGGTCTATTTTTTTTTTTTTCAAATCGAAGTGCAATTTTTAAAAGAACGCCGAACCCATTGGTACAAAGCAAGACCTTAGCAACCGTTCTCAATTTGAAAGAATATCCTCTGGAAGTTTGATTTTTAGCGGGAAAAATAAGAAATATTCGGCGACGTTATTGGTATCTACTCTATAACGCTTTAATACCGTACAGTGCCGTACTAAAAATTGTAATCGGGGTTTTTTTTCTGATCATTTTTTCTGGTCATGTTTACCAAGTATTATTCAATGTAAAACAGAATGATAATTTCGATGTATTATGAAAAAAAAGAGGTCCGTGATCCCAAAATTTTATTGTGATATTTGAAATTACATTAACCGAGTAGTCATGTATAGAGGTGTACGAATAATCTTTCGTCAATCATAAAGACACCCCAGCTACTAAACTGGATAAAGTGGATGTAACCCATTATTACAGGCAATCATACGGTCTTAAACAATGACCGTATAGTCGGTTTTAAAAGGCCCCGACATCGGAACATTATTTTCTTCACCCTTCTCCCTTCTTCCCCTGCCATATACTCTTATACTCTATTCTATCATAATCTTCAATTGAGACTTAAGAGGACAAACTTTACTTCAAAATTGTATTCACTTCTATTGACTGATACATAAAAGCGTAACGAAAGAAAATTTCGCTATCCCTTCAAATCGGAACTTGATATAGAAAAAAAACACACATGTTTTTATCATACATGTGTGGTTTTAGGTTCAACCATGGTTCAAAATTTAGATTTTGCTTTCCCCAAAAAATTGCGGACGGAATTGAAAACACCTTTGAATTACCGTGAGATTCGACTGACATATATTTTGCTTCTGATATAAATGTGATAGTGCTCATTTCTTAGTCTTTGTGTTTGGTGGACGGAATCTTATCGGGGTTTTCTTTCTGGTGGCTTCGTTTTTCGATTTAAACAATAAAACATGCTATAAGTGATTGATCTTAGTATCTATCATACTTTTCATAGAAATACAAATTATCTTAAAATTTGGCAATTGCATAAAAATGGGGACTTGCCGTCTTTCTAGCTCAACATCCAAATTCACATGCACTATAATTATTCGTAACCTAAAACTTTACGCTACACTGTAGGTTTTTTTTTCAACAAAAAAAAACAACAACAGATACGATGATCACCAGAATTATCACTGGTTCATTTGTTTATTTGTTTCATTGATTAAAATTTTGTTTTTTAGGTGTTTTTACTTTCTGTTAAAATAAACACGAGTCGCTTTGTGTACCTGCTCCTGCGTCTCTAAAACAAAATCAGTGGTAATAGAGTCAGACTTACTCATACTAGGATATTCTGATTGGTGTCATTCTGAAAATTTCGTTGAAAAGTTTTGAGATAGCACAGGAATACTTGTTTGGATTCATGATACACCGCCCGATGCAACTTCTCTTTCATGCGTCGACTTTCTATTATTGTAAAAGTGGAGATAACTCGTATAACTAACGACGCACATTTTTATCCCAAATTCCGCTAGAGGTACGCAATTACGTATATTTCGCCTTAAAGAATTGAAATTGTAAAAGACAACGTACACAGTGCTACAAAAAACATTATTTTCAATGCTCTTCAGTTTTGTATTTTATTTTGTCATCCAAGTATTTTGGTGTGCTAGGGGTGAGTCTAATGCAAACGTAACAATGGTCTGGTGGACGTTTCGTCCCCGAGGGTATCACCAGCTCAGTAGTCAACACTTCGGTGTTGACATGAATATCAATAATGTGGTCATTTTTATAATTTTCCTTCACAAAACTATGAATTTTTCAAAAAACTAAGGATTTCCTTATCCCAGGCATAGATTACCTTAGCTGTATTTGGCACAACTTTTTGGAATTTTGGATCATCAATGCTCTTTAACTTTGTACTTGTTTGGCTTTATACATATTTGGATTTGAGCGTCACTGATGAGTCTTTATGTAGACGAAACGCGCGTCTGGCGTACTAAATTATAATCCTGGTACCTTTGATAACTATTTACACCACTGGGTCGATGCCACTGCTGGTGGACGTTTCGTCCCCGAGGGTATCACCAGCCCAGTAGTCAACACTTCGGTGTTGACATGAATATCAATAATGTGGTCATTTCTATAAATTTCCTGTTCACAAAACTATGAATTTTTCGAAAATCTAAAGATTTTCTTATCCCAGACATAGATTACCATAGCTGTATTTGGCACAACTTTTTGGAATTTTTGATCATCAATGCTCTTCAACTTTGTACTTGTTTGGCTTTTTACATATTTGGATTTGAGCGTCACTGATGAGTCTTTATGTAGACGAAACGCGCGTCTGGCGTACAAAATTATAATCCTGGTACCTTTGATAACTATGTCGATTATAACCCTTGTATAATTGGTAAGTTATTTTTCCAACGGTTTCCAGGTTGGTTCGTGTGAATTCAGTTTTCTATAGACAATGTGCAATACATGCTCTTTTCGTATGGTTACGCATTTGTTTGTGATTCTCTTATCCTTGCATTTTTAGTAGATCTTTATTATATCAAAATTTTTAGATAAAAAAAAACAGGTTAACTAAGATGTGTTTATTAATGTTAATTGATAGAACAATACGAAAGAATAAATAAAACGGGAAGATGATTAGGATGAATAATAAATGTAACCAAAGAATTGAAAAGAAAAAAAAAGAATTCTGTGTCACATCAACCTTCACATTCAGATTTGTTTTGAATTTTGTTCACACGTCAATTTGAATTTTTCGATCTTAAAATCCCAACTAAGAAAAATATGTGGGTGTTTTCCATTCATAATTGTACATGTTTGGTAAGGATACATGTACACAAATAAGGTTTGTCTGTATGTTGTTATTGATAATGATGTATTACTACGTCAATACGAAAACAGTCGAATTCAAAGTACTCAAAACTGACCCAAACTATTTTTAAAATATTAATTCTTACTGATTGTTCTTAGTTTATGTTTTAAAATCAACAAGCAGAAAATACGTTGATGCTATACAATGGTGATAATCTATACTTAGTAAGCAAAATAGTTTTTTTTAGTGTGCATTTTATTTAACACTGTCATAACAGTAATTGAACGATTTTAAACTGTTTTAGACAAAGAGTAAACTACACTTCACCAAATATAAACCGTGTTTGATGATATATGGACTGGCATGAACTGAACAGTTGTTGCCTGTCCATTGTAGAGTTCGTACGTCTACAAAGTACAAGAAAATTTGGTTATAGAAAGAAAGAAAAAGAATGGAAGTTGTAACATATAATACATGTATATAACGATCACAATTACGAAATAAGAAATTATAGGCAAAGCATTACAGAAAATCTTACATTAACTGTTATAAAAGGCCCATGCAAAGACTTGAGTAATACAAATCCGACATTTAAAAAAAACACTGGACTAAAACAGAGATTGTAAGAAATCTAAGTAAAACCATAGCAGGGTGCTATAATACAATCTGAGTGTCTATTACGTGAATGGATTGCTGTCCCATACATATATAACCTTCAACTCCATATTAAAAATACAGTTAGAAATAGGTCCTACTTGAGTAAAATTTTGTCAAAATTCTTTTTAAATCTACAGATTATATTCAAGTTAAATTAAAATATGGTAATTATCTAAACAAGTCAATTGAAATTTTAAAAAATCAGAAATTATAAACATTGTTAGTTAAAAGGTATCCGGGCGTTTTCGTTGTATTGTTGCAAGTGAATTTGTGTATTTTGAAAGTTATACCCTTTTTCTAATCATAATAAATACAAAAAGAGTTTGAAAGACAACGCTTTTATGATGTTTTTAAATCGGTTTTTCTTTTCAAATAATGTTAAACTTAAATCAATGAAACAGTAATATATTGATGTGTACATATCATCATTTAACACCCGTGTTCACTTTTATTTTGTATCAGAAGGTTGTAGTAGTCATATGTTTCTTATACTGATTACCATTTTATAAGTTAATGTCTAAATTTTCAAATCATACTGATCTCTGTCACAAGAAATTCGTCACCATTATCATTCGTTCATTAATAGGGATTAGTAAAGTTTTTGTACAGATGGTTTGTAGGTTAAGGATATGTTATTGTCAGAATACTGACATTTACTCATCCCTTGTATTGCTGTATAAGTTAATACCGCATCATCTTTCAACTCGTCAAAAGATTTCAACTGAAAAAAGTGATTGTTTAAAATAGTCCAACTAAAAATGGGAAACAACTGCCATATTCTTGAGTTGGTTCAGGCATTTCCTGAAGTAACTATTGTATTTTATCTGGTTTTTATAGCTAGCTATACCTCCAACTTGTAAAACAGTTCCGTTAAATTTACAAAATTCGATGAGCAACATCAATGACATTAATTAAGATTCAGCAGACATGTCAACGTACATTACAATTGACTAAACAATCAAAGAAAATATACAAATAAATCAAACAAAAACGCCAATAAAAAGGTTTTGTAGTTGATAGTAAATTTGACAAAATAAATTTTGTACGATGTTGTATTTAGAGTATACTAACGGGAAAGCACATGCATAAAAAAGTTGTTTTGTAGTTGGTAGCACATCTTTAAAATAATGAAGATATAAATGCAAGAGTAAACAAAATAGAAACATGCTATATTATTAATTGATAAAACTCGTTCTAGTCCGAATCGCTTCTCAAGACCTACCTGGAATCACATGAAATCATAATGATCAGGTGCTTACGTACATTTGATTTAGAACGTTTGTAAAAATACTCATATGATGCTTTTTGAAAGATATAAAATTCGTCATAATCAGTTATATATCTTTATCAGTGTAAGTAGGTGGTAATGATTGTTTCATGTTTAAAGCAGGTGGCAGGTGTTAGTGTTAGTGTTTGTTTCGTTTTAAATAAAATGTATAAATGAAGGTGTTAAGATGCTTGATACTTTGCCATAATTTCTCGACGAAAGAACCAGGTACTCCTGCATACACAGACTTACAATTTAACACATTCTAAATGAGAAACAGTAGTCCAAGAATAACTGTAAAAATGAACATGTGGCAAATTGTATAAAAATAATGTTTGATATCAAGTTCTGAAGTTATGATGGTGTGGTTGGCTTTTTTAGCAATATGTGACGTTATTGTACACAAATATATAAGAAAAGATCGACATCAGCACACTCTATCTTGGACACTTGTATATTAACATGACGGATAGATAAATATGAGTTTACCAATTGTATTGAAACCGGCAAACACGTGGTATGAACTCACGTGAAAGTGGGTAAAATATCGGTACCAATATTATTGCATCACATGCTCATTTCAACAATAATGTTTTATTAAAGGGAAATTCCGCGATTTTTTACTTATCATCTAATTATGTTCATCTTAACATAAAAAACACATTTGCAAAGTTTTAAATTTATATTCCTTCTAATAACGGAGAAAATCAAGTATTTGTAACTTTTTTGGTTGAATTCTCGAGTGGGTCGTGACGTATTAGCCCGATTTATTGAATTCTGGGAAAAAATAAAATCTGTTTAACTCTTATAGCTTATCGACAATATACGTAATTAAAAGCGCACAGCTGACGAATGGTCGAAGTTATTCACCACAATATAAGAATGAACGAAAATGAATATGCATATACCGTTTTGTATTGATTGAATTAAACTCCTATAAAATTATCTCTAGTAAATGTTTTTGAATAAATTTAATTAATTATTGTTGAGATTTTTTTCATAAAATATTTATTGAACATTTTTACTGATATTGAACTGAAAATATTTCAGTTCTATTTACCGTCATTGTTTTGATAATCATTTCAATGCAACTAATGTGTGAGCAGAGTGTGTATATTATTTTGTAAAGGTCACTGTATATTTCTCGGCTTGAGGTCAATTCGTTTACCTTGTAGCTATTTAGCCGCAGGTGTGAGTTCAAGCGTACACAGGTATAAATGTTGTTATTTGGAAAGGATAAACAGAAAGGATTAGAAAGAGTATGCTGTCACGATGTTAATACACTAAGATTTAATACACGATGAGAATAAAGATACAATAATTAAATTGTGTAAATTAATTGAAAATAAAATTCAGATTCGTAATTCCGAAAGTGTATAAAAATAAAAGGAAACAATTTTTGATTACTTTCTTAGCGGCAATTGGCGTAAAGATTCAAATATGAAGCAAAAAATAGTAGTTTTAATCTTTTATAAAAACTAAATGCAATATTACCCAATTTGATATACCATTGTACATCTGTTTGATATCATTGACTTTACCGGAATTTCTTAACTTGTATTCAAATCTGGCTGTGTTTAAATGCTAATAAAACTATTGCAATTTTAAAGTTTTTAATTGACAAAAAAATAAAACATACAACATGCATGATTTTTTTTTAGTTTCTTTTTAACATTTTATTCTTACATAATTAAATTCATTTGACAATCATTTACACGAACTTTTTGTGAAAAGAATACCAATTATCTAAGCTAAGGCATTATTTCTTTTGAGGATTTTTGAGGATTTTTTTTTAATTCTATGATAATATTTGTGCAATGTTGAACATGATAGCCGTCATTAATCCAAATAAGTAATATAGTAGTTGTAATAAAATTTATATTTTAGTCATGCATAACTGATATTGACGAATTTGTAATAGTTCGTCCATACATCGTTGTTCTTGAAACAATCATTATTAGTATACATGTAAGTTTCCTGACGTATAAGAGCCATTGAGGATGAGCTCCAGAGAAATCAGACTAGTGGCGTTTCGTTCGTTTGTTTGTTGGGAAAGGAGAGGAAATGCAACCGCTTGTACAGATAAACGACAGAATTACCATACAAGCATTTATAGTCAACACAATCAGAAAGAGTTCCCATCGTTAGACGGGGAATATGAAGGCTTCCAAGAATGAACAAGTGACATGTCTAACTCTGAACAGTTAGAAAACAGACTATCGACAACGACCGCTTGTTCTTAATATTTGAAACTGTATGCATATATATACGTATACGTTTATGATATATATAGTGATGAGTTCTTGCGTCTGACAAAAACTAAATTCCTTCATGGTTATATCTTGCCATACGTTTATATTGGTTTGTAAGGTGATTACTCACAATCGTTATTTGAAAATCCTGTTTATGAGATGTAGATTCATTTCAATACAGAAATTTCGTCTATATATTTCACAAGTGTATAACACGGAGAAGCTCTGAAGGTCCATTACTCCCATTTTGTTTGGGTGTGAACCATCGATGTTTACAGCAATATCACAGAATAAGATGATGATGGCAGAAAGAACTATGGGCGTCATGTGGCAAATATTACATGCATATCGGACAATGAGTTGTCAATCTGTATGAAAAGATTTCCAATACAACCATATTATTGAGAAGGAATGTTTACATGCTATACTCTCGTACTAGTATTACAGGGTTCTTGTGGCGTTCACCTTAGACACACATCTTTTTAACGATGTTTAAAAAAAAGACAGAACCAATTTAATGTCATATTTCCCTATTTTTTAAATATAACTAAAAGTCTTTTATCTGACAAGAATACCCCTTAAACAAGTAATTTATTCTTTTTCTGTTATTGAATACCAAGAAAGAAAATAAATCCCGAAATTAATTTGAAACTTTGATACTCAAAAGTTTCCCAGCAAAATATTCACATTCCCTGGGGATAATTAGTGTTCGTCCAGTGGCATATATAACAATTGTGATGACGAATTACTTCCTTTGTTCGAGAACAATCTTATTGAAATATAAATCTGTGATTTTACTAGGTCCACAGCTTCAATGAACCAAAGCAAAAAGTATACATCGACCTGTATTTAAATCAAATTGGTTCTCTTCTTCTTCTGGTATACAATAGTCTATCGACATTCGATGATTACATACTGTTGGCATACGTGGACTAGTCTATTTACAACACTTTTACCCCTATTTATTCAAAATATATGTTTTTTTCTTATGTTCAATGTATACATGTATATATTTTAAATTGCGCTATAGTTCCGTAACTTTCTATCCAGTCGTATAAACGAATCGTCGGCAAGTGCGTACATTTTTTTAAATCAATATTTCTGGTCTGTTCCAATCTGTCCTTCACTATTGACAATGACTATATATTACATTTTCCCAAATTCACCCTTGGAAAAAATATTTAAATAGATTTTAATTTCATCAAATCTTATTTTTTGGGTATTATTTATATGTTTATGAATTATATTCTTTACACCAGAAATGTTATTTATAAACAAGCGTATGAGTTTAGTAATGACAAGTAAGACAGAGTTGTATATTATTCATCTGATAGTTCAAAATGGAAAGTTATAAGTTATAAGTTATCAGCCGTGTACACTGATCAATACCTGCAGAAGTGAAACGATGCATGAACTGCAAGCCCGACAGGAAATCGCTTGAATACCTGGACGTGTCACCTCACACCCCTCACAATACCTTTGGAAGTAATACCTTTAGCCATGCTGGTGATCAGATGAGGGAAGATCAAAATATATTTGTTTATTACTTTAAAGAATTATGAACAAATTAGATTTTCGAAAACAATTTTCACGGAACACTTATTTATGATTTCAACTTTGACTTTTCACCTAATTCCAATATCAACAGTTTAAAAACAACAGACCATGGTAATTTAAAAAAAGTAAGAATATTTTTCGTATCAAGTTAGTTAGTCGGATAAAACAACCGTACGATTGACAAGATATCGACACGCAATTACGACTACATCGGTTACTGTAGTTTTGTTTCTTTGTGGTTTATAGACATATCGTTTTTATTAATCGGGAAAGAAGACAAAATGGCGGATAGCAGAGAATTGATACTCTAAATTTAAAATCAATGGTGATCGCTTATCTAGCGGAATAAAACTTTAATATCTATGAATTTGAGCATTTTTATACAGAATGAACATAATATCAATTTTTGATTTTTTTGCGAAGTTTCCCTTTAAGCTTCAAGTAAAAATATTTGAAAATTTGAAACCTTATACAAACATTGATGAGCTGATTTATAGTTAGGCCAAATGTATCAACTTTTCTTGCGGTGCATGATATTTTAATGTGAAGTCTAAGAAAAGAAAACATTCATGTTGAAAGTAGTTAATGCTGATTTTTGTCCTTCCTCGAACAATTCTTCACATCATGATTTTTTCATAATAATAAGTTCACGATACATTAGTCTTCAATAAACCAGGTAAGGTCTCGATATCTCATGTTTGTTTTTAATAAACAGAGCCTCTTTGATCTAACAAGGTTTAACAATCATAGTTTTTTGACAAGCACCGACATTTTGGATTACTCTTGACAATATGTATGGTTCATTTTAGTAAGACTTGCTGTTTTCTTAAATTTTAATGCAGAGGTGAATGACATGTCATACTATCAGTCATCAATGTATCCTGTTCAACTTTATTCGAGGAAATATCTATTGAAGTGGTAATTAATCCGGATCAGATGAATGTATATGTATTCGTCAAAAACCCTTATAAACCCACTAGAGTTTAGAAAAAAATTTGCTGAAAATGTACATTCATTTTGAAACAAGTAATAATATTACCCCCAAAAAAATCCTCTTTGCGTACATTTCACTTTTTTTGATAAAATGTTTTTTTATGTGCTTTTGCGTGTTGAATGTATTCAGTACATCCTCACAATGTTTATCTACTTGATATTAGATTTGGATTTCTGTTTTTGGTTTAAGTGACATTGAAGAGTCTACGGAGACAAAACTCTAGGATAGTGTGTCAAATCATAAGTAATGTATTCTGGTTGAGATATTTCTGCTAACCGTTTTGTGGTTGGTTCGTGTGACTCAAGTTTTCTAAGTATTGTTTATTTGGTATCTTTTCTGTAATATATTCTTTCTCAGTCATAATAACCTTTCATCATCACCGAACTGAACAACGAAATAACACAACGGGTGTCGTATACGGTGCATGAAATGCTTACCCTTCCGGAGCACCTGATTTCTGATTTTTAGAAAGCGCTGTTTTTGATACACTTCATTAAAACCGTAGTTGAGCGTATTTGAACTGCAATTAACAGTATAGGCACTATTGTAGCTAACTGTACGTTTATTGCTAGATGTCTAGAGTGTCGATTGATTGATATTCACTTATTTTATATCTTAAAGCGTCATGAAAAAGATAGAGGGAAGATACAAAAGGGACATTCAAATTCGGAAAAGGAACTGACAATGCAATGGAAAAAACGAAAACGACAAAATGACAAACATTTTTATACAAAACACAACATTAAAAAATAATAGGTGCCATAAAAGGAGGTGATATCAGGTTTTCCGGAAAGATGAGCAGAACCTGCTCAACATATGACACCCATGTTAATCATGTCAGTACCAACCCGGTGATAAGTCTAATTCGGTAGGTTAACATTGAGAAGCGATGATTTCAAATTTTCTCCATACACATGAATTTATTTATAAGTATTTTGCTTCTGAAAAAAATACTCTTAAAATGTTTGCTGATAAACGAAAACTCATCATAATGAATTGTATTTCTTTATCAAACATTCATGGATTTGTTAATAATTATTGTTGATTTCCTTTAAAACAATAGCCACAGGTAGTGCCATAAAGAACACATGCCACAAATTTTCTTCAAAACTACAGGTCAACCATGTGCATACTGAAAAAAAGTAAATCACAAAAATACTGAACTCAGGGGAGAATCCAATCGGAAAGTCCATAATCACATGGCAAAATCAAATGACAAAACACATAAAAAACGAATAGACAAGAACTGTCATATTCCTGACTTGGTACAGGCATTTTCAAATGTAAAAAATGGTGGATTAAACCTGGTTTTAAAGCACTAAACCTCTCACTTTGATGACAGTCTCATCAAATTCCAATTTAAGTGGGAAACAGAAGAGTAAGACTTGAAAAAAACCAGTGAAACCAGGAAAATAAGATTAGAAAAAAGACAAGGGAAATCAAAATGGAATAAAATGGAAAATTCAAAAGCGCAAACACATGTAATGAATGGCGCGAAACGGTAATCATGGTATCTGTCGTTTTTTTTTTTAATTTTTTGTTTCTCAATGCTCTTTTTTTTCTTATTTTTTTTGGCTTATTTTAACCTCTTTTGAAATTCTAAGGCTTTTTACCTGAGAAATGTATACCTTCGCTGCATTTCGGAAAGCTTTTTGGAATTTTTTGTACTCAATGCTCATCAACTTTGTACTATTTTAACCTTTTTTATGCGAGTGTCAGTGATGAGTCTTTTATAGATGAAACGTGCGTTTGACGAAAATACAAAATTTCAATCCTGGTATCTATGATAAGTTTATCTCATTGAATGTAATATATATATATATATGGTTACATTTCAGTGGTAGTATACTGCTGTCCAAAAGTCATAAATCAATTGAGAGAAAACAAATCCCCTTTCACTTATAAACGAGGCAAAACTGATGACAGAGATAGCAAATTCAATATTCTTATGGAACAGTCGAGAAAATTAAAAGTGAAACAATGATGATAAAGACACTGATTAAAAGTTGTATGTATAAAGCACTTGGAAACAACATATTAAAAATGAGAAACAGAAGTCCAAAATTAAACCAATAATGACAATCTAATTTTGTAATATTTATAAAAAGAATGGTTGATATGAAGTATTAAAATAAGGTTTTTGTATATGCATTTATAGCAAATTGTGACGAACTAGTCCTGAAATAAATAAGATTGGAACAACGCAAACATACTAACTCTAACTTTGGCATTTACACATTAACACATTGGCTTGTTTCATGTTTGTTGGCCAATTTGTATTGAAAATTCGTAAACACGTGCGGAATAATGTAAGAATAAACGAGTCGTTATTCCTTACGGTCCAAAAGTAATTCTGATAATGTCTAGGAAAACAAATTAAAGATTTTGTATCCGTTTTTCATATCCTTATGTCGAAAAGACAACAACCCGACCAAAGAGCAGATAATACACACATTGTTCCTGGAACAATAAAAACAGACAATTTTTAAATTACTGTATTGACTATAAGTAATCCCGATTTAATTGAGAGAAAAAAGGCTAAACGCATTTTTCTTAAAACACTATCTGTCTAAAAAAGCTTATTTTAAAACTCGTTATCCTCTATTTTCAGACATAGCTGTATCGGTGCAAAATTATAAATCAACAATATCCAAGCGACTTTTGTAAACGGAAACAAGAACAATTATTGTTTCTCTTATTTGTTATTTTGGTTAAACCTGGTTTTATATCTTGCTTTACTTTCCACTTGATGACAGTTGTTAAGAATTCCAGGGTATTGGCAAAATTAAAATAAACATTACAAATAGATCTGAGAAATGCCCTTACAAAATCAAACCAGTTTTTGTATTTGATAGTGCATGTTACACCATGATTCCATATATGCATCTTCTAATTAATTTGGATCCACAGCTAAAACTGTGTTTACATATATCACAAACATACAACATAAAAATTATTAAACAATTTAAAAAAATATATCAAAACAAACAAAACGTATTTTCACTGAGATCCTTATTACAAAATATACCCTTCTAAATGTTGAGTTTTTACGAGCTTACTATAAATTCAGAAAACCATCTTCTTTCATTTTTAATGCAACTTCTTAAATATTTTTCTATTTTCAAATATTTTCAAATTAATTGTTTCTAACTATTGAATACTTTTTATTATCATTTGAAAGACTTGTAAACCAGATTTATTTACAATTAGCTTTTTAGATCTTGACTTTTGTATAGTATCATTAGATGAACTTGGCATATTGTTTTTGGTTTAGGGGCCAGCTGGGGCAGACCTCCAGGTAAGGGATGTTCTCGGTGTATTGAAGTCCCATTGATTGCTTTACACTTTTTTCTGATCTTTGGTCGGGTTGTTGTCTCTTTGACACATTCCCCCTTTCCTTTCTCAATTTTATACTGGATATATCATTTTTCGAAAAGTTTCGAAAAGGACAGTTTTTTTTATCCAGGATTGATTATTTTCTGAATCCATTATGATAAACATACTGTATTCAAATGGACCATCGGTATACATATACTTGTATTTTTCCTATTAAATTTCTCAATGATAAAGGGCTCGTTTTCCAAAATTTATACTAATTGCAATTAACCCATCTCTCTGGACTATTTAGTATGATCTCTATTATCTGCTATATATTGCTACAACTCAAATACTGAAAAACTGATTGCACAGTTTTAACTACCATTTAAGCATAAACTTTTCGATTCATTCACATTTTAGTTATCTCAATTGACACAGAAATAATGCCACAGTCATACATCTTGTAATGACATAAGAATGTACTTACTTCGATCACAAAAGACTCCTATCAAAATAAAATCTTAACTCCAAATGTCATCGCCATAAAGGTCTTAGGTACAAATATCACTTATGCAATACAATGTGATAAAAAAAACGTTTATAAGAAGCCAAATCTCACTGAATGTAATTGAAACTTAAACTATTTTTCTATCATTAAATGTGTCATGAATAATCATTTTCTTCAAACGTTAGGGGAAAAGCTACAGTATATAATCTCAATGAGGAATAGAAAGCCAAAATAACAAGATGTGCGTCATAAGTGTTTCTCGTTTTCATTTTTTTTTTATAAAGATTAGACTGTTAATTTTCCAGTTTGAATGGTTTTACACTAGTTATTTTTGTGGGCCCTTTATAGCTTACTGTGCTGTGCTTCTGGCGTAAATATAAAATTTTAATCCTAATATCTATGATGGGTTTATTCAGTGTGAGCCAAAGCTACGTGTTGAAGATAGTACTTTGACCTATAATGGTTTACTTTATTGAATTGTGACTCGGATGAAGAGTTGTCTCATTTGCGCTCTTACCACATCTTATATCTATATAATGATTAAATAAGTTGGCTGATTGATTTTAAACACCAAGTACAAATCTACAAAAAAATGTTTGTGTACTCTCTCACCATAGATGGTGTCAATTTTATTAATTATTCGGCTTTTGGGGGCTGTTTAATATGGAGGCATGTACCCCAAAAATCCAGTCCCTATATACTCGTGATAAGCCTGATATCATATATTATCTTAATTATTTTTTTTTCAGATAACACCAATATTTAACAATGTAAGAAAACACATGCATTTTGCAAATTTCTGATCCAGATGTTTTTCATAAGTAGTGACCACACTTTTAGATAAATTTGCTATTACATAGTATTAATGTTTAGTTTTTCTTGTCGCTGTGTTTTCAGCTTAAATGATACTTTGGCATATGAAAATGTACTTGAGACCATAAATATCACCCCCAATATGTTAAGATATCATCAAGGACATTACCTGTATTATTAGTAATGTCAATCAAGCGGCTTCCTAAACACACTCAAAAGGTCTCAAATCAAAACAATTAAAAGGCCAAATTAATAAAAGAGGACCTGATTTGCAGAAGTTGTCGTTTGTTGATGAGGTAAATAAGTGTTTCTCGTTTCGTGTATTTATATAGAAAAGCCCTTTGGTTTTCCCGTTTGAATGGTTTTACACTAGTCATATTTTAAAGCCCTTTATAGCTTACTGTTCGGTCTGAGGCATTGTTCTGAAAATGTTAGTTTGACCTCCGACAATTAGAGCGACAATTAGAGTTACTGTGGATTCATTATTATTCGTTGGATACCAATTTTCGTGGATTACGTGGAAACAGAGGAACCACGAATTTAAATGTTCAACGAAATACGCATTTTCTAAAGGAATATGTACAGACTTTTCCAAAACGAAATTTAATATCCACGAAAATGCAAGTTGTACTCAATCCACGAAAATTGGTAATCACGAAAAATAAATGAATTCACAGTAAACTATATTATTTTTTACTGGATAGTATTTGGCGAATGAAAACAAAATCAACGACTCATGACGTCGACCGATCTAAACTTAAAAATAAAGCAGATTCATGTGTGAACTTGAGATTCCAACAACACTATGGCTGTTTTCTTAGACTCGGACAATTTTCCTTATCGCAGACAAGTTTAGGTATGGCGTTCCTAACCAAACAAGAGAAGATAAACATACACTATATTGTATTGGCACTATAGTAACAACTGTCTAAAATCATACAGACATACGTTTAAGTGTTTTTGCTGTTGTTTCCAACCAAACTCGTAGTGCATAGTTAAATATATATACTTTAAAACCTTAAGCATGACGTTAACAATAGAAATTCTATAAAAACGGTTAGTCTGATTTGTTCATAACAACATTAAAGTGAAATTAAAGTCAGATAGTATTGTAAGTATGCTTTATTTTATCACATTTAACTTTCACGACTTGACTGTGGTTTTCTACAGCAGTTGATTCAAATGTATGAACAGTTTGGTTTTATAAAACAAGTTGCAATTTGGTCGGAATTTTGAAAAAGTTGCAATATGTACAGAGCAACATTTTAAGTCAAGTCTCAGTAAAAAAAGACTCAATCCATAAATTCCTTACTAAGGACATAACGTGGGTGTCTGTTAAAGGTATATACATACACCTGTTGTTTTGTCATTTGTGCGAACATTGTTTTAATAGAGTATAAAATTATCACCATGTACAAGAACAAACTTGTACATGGTGATAATTTTATAAAGTCCTTATATATTGGAAAGTTCAAAAACTCAAACACATCCAACGAATTGTTTACAAATGTCATATTCCTGCCTAGGTACTTGTGTTGTGTGATAATAAACCCTCAACCTATACATATATTCAATGCAGAATAAACAAACACACATCAAATCGCAGAGTAAAACTCAGCTCAAAAGAAGCCAAAATGTGATATCAGAAATGTTAAAAGAATACTAGGCAAAAAAGGCAATGCTACGTACGTTATGAGAAGGGTTATTAGCAATTACTGACAGACCAGCTTCATATCTCAATTAACTGATTGCAAGATTATGTCTTCATCTGATTAAAATCAAGCACAATCTCTCCCGTTTGGGATTTAAGTATAATACCATCATAAAGTTTACAAAAAGAACATAGCTTAAGTACGTTTGTTCTGTATCAAATTAATTACGAATTACATTTCAAATGAACTAATAAAGTCATTTGAAACAGTTTACTCTATGTTTGGTCAAACAACAAGATGAGTAAAGTGGTGAATTAAACATTTCAAATTAGTTGCTAAACATTGAAGCTTCATATTGTAAATGCGCTAACTTTAATACATGATTAATGTTTTGCCATTCTTGCTGTATTTAAGATATTTAATTTTGAATGTTCATTTTTCTATAAAATAGTGTATGATGTATTAAAGATGAAACGAAGCTCCTGATGAGGGAATTAACATTTCAAATTTCTAGTCACAACATTAATATAATAAAAGTAAGATCATGTGGTATGAATGGCAATAAGACCGCTATCCACTAGAATTTACGTGACGTGGATTTTAGCAATGGATGATTACAGTTGTTTTCCATTCTTGCCGTGAATTGATATAGACTAATAATTTAATTTTGGATGTAACGCGTCTTCTGATTGGCTGATGTTATTTTGTTATGAGTCCATAGACATAATTTAGTCATGTGACCGTGACGTCATCAACTTTTTTTCATGGTTTTCTACAGTTTAAAATGGAATTTAGAATTAAATTATAAGAAATGACTGTAATATTTTTTCTGTCTATTCGAAATAACATAAAAAAATGTGGTGCACACTGCTAAATAACCCGCTACGCGCGTTATTTAGTGTGCACCACATTTTTTATGTTATTTCTTCAAAGACAGAAAAAATATTACAGTCATTCCTTAAATGTTTGATTCTGTCAGTTTTTATTGACTTCTCCTACTTTTTAAATTTATCTTTGCGTTTGGATTTTTCTTTAATATTTTTAAAAACTAAAATTTACGATATAATAGAAGATTTCAATTTTTTCGTTTTTATTTAGCAAAGTACCGGCATGACCTACATATGAAGTATATCTCTAATACGATACTATATTCAAAGGCTAGTGTTTCCAATCATAAATTCCTTGATAGAAAGTTGCTTCCAACAAGGACATTTACGAACCAGTGTATCCTTATAGTGATTCGAGGTATACATAGGTTGGTGAACTAAGTTGTTGGAGGTGTCAACAGCTAATCTTATTTCATATCTGTATAATATTTATATTGAAATAAAACAAACTTAAACTCATTCTGTATGTCAAGATAAAAGGGATAATGGTAGTTTATCTGGTTTTGAAGTTCATACTTTCAAACAAACTTGAAACATTAAAAACAAGATAAGAAAGAGAAGTAACAAAAACCATATGTTAAACGGTTAAGAAAAAAGGACTCAACATGATTGTCTAAAATCATTACAAAAGTTAGATTGTGCAATATCAAATATGAATATGAATCCAACATAAACAAGATAGTCTTGAAGGGTTACCAACCTTGTTGAATCCATTATGTTACTCAAAGTATGGAAATTCAGTGCTAAGTTACATTGAGTAATATCACTTTCGGGAGAAACGTGGACGTAATTATAGTGAACCGCCGAACCTTATCGTGATAATAATCAGTGATAAAGATATTATATAACGGTCAAAAATTTTATTATTGGTTTCATTTAACTTTCAACGTAAACACACGGTTGCATACGATAAACAGTCAAAAAAATATCCCTTTGAATGATACAGTTATAGGAAATTGATCCTTTAAATCTGTGCAGTTACAAAATTCAGAGTCATAAACCTATATCTTTGGTGTTTCGAAGCACGATTTTATTTGTGTCTCTAAAAAATATTTTGAAAACTTGAGGTTACATGGTTACAAAGGCTTGTACACAAGCACAACAAGAATAAAAAGTTTACCTCCTGTGATGTTTGTTTTCACATATGCAATGAAATTTTATGTTAAATGGTGTCTGCATGACTGGTACCAATAAAACTTTACTGAGATGCCAATAAAGGCAACAGTAGTATACCGCTGTTCAAAACTCATAAATCCATGAACAAAAACAAAATCGGGGTATCAAACTAAAACTGAGGGAAACGCAGTAAATATAAAAGGAGAACAACGACACAACATATAAATGAAGCACACACACACACACACACACAGAAACGGACTAAGAATTAGACAAAATTCTATGAGAATAACAAATATTACACCAAAACCAAGTACATGAATTTGGGATAAATAAGTACAGTGACGCGTCTTATAGTAATGTGAATTCACACTCAAATATAAGAGAAAACAAACGACACAACGGAAACACAACGTTAAAATGTAACACACACAGAAACGAACTATAATATAACAATGGCCATATTCCTGACTTGGTACAGGACATTTTTAAAGAAAAAAAATGGTGGGTTGAACCTGGTTTTGTTGCATGCCAAACCTCCCTCTTTTATGTGAAATATATAATTAAAATGACAACACAAGATTACAGGATTACAATATAAATAAATAGGAGAACACAATTGACAGAGAAACACACGAATAATAGCTTACAAAAGGCAACAAGTTTGAAATTCTTAATACGTCAGAAGTGCATTTTTTCCAAACAAGACTTACTACTGATGCCAAGTGTTTGTTTATTTTACACAACGATCATATTTTCAAAAGTGCAAAATTAACAATGACTTATATGGGAAAAACCATGGTGGCATTACACCTTTAACCCTTAGTTCGTTATATTCATTGGAAGCAGCATCTTAGGAACAGTTCTGTTGCAAGGTACAAACATACCAAACACAAATGTGAATTAAATCATGGGGTGGTCCATAAAACCTGACAAAATCAAATTATCGATTATATCAACGAAAAAAAACCGGGACGACTATAAAACAGATGTCACAATGTTGACTTGGTAGAGATACTTGCCGTAGACAATCATAGGTTAAACATGAATTTAGAGCTACATACAACGAATTATACTGTAGATTACAATAGTAAGAATTGATTTTGTCAGTCACCGTACTAGAAGATACAGCTTTTCATTTTTAAAAGCTCTTTTTTATATCTAATTTGATGCTATTTGAGGCAAAAGAAACAATGTATTTAAGAACATGTGTTCTGTATTAGATATTTAAGCCTTAAATTTGACACAAACTAATAATGTCATTTTAAACCGTTTTTTCACTACGGAAGTCAATTAACAAAATATCTAAAGTGCTGATTTAAACATTTCAGATTAGCTGATTGACTTAGATAATTTTACGTTTGACTTAAACATTTAACTTGCACTTAAGGATGTTCGCCTTTCTGGTTTTGGAATTTCTGTCAGATTTTTAATATCCTTTTTTGCTCTTTTGATTCCTTTATTAATCCCTTATTAATAAATATTAGTGTCATGAAAAGCTTGATATTTTGAAATCAAGTAGCGAACTTCCTTAACCTAACTTCCATATTGCTCACTCATAATTGATGCAATTGTTTTAGTATTCTGTGTTAAAAATTTATACCTATTATTGTCATTTTCCCATACGTTAGTATTATATAAAAGAAGGAACAAAACTCCTGCTTGGGGAAAGAACCTTTTAACTTTCTAGTCTTACAATTAATATAAAGATAATCAGTCATGGTATGATTGCCAATAAGACAGGAATCCAGCAGTTTAAATGACGTGGATGCAAGCATAACAGGAAAATTGTGAAACAAAGAAAACGTATAGTTAACAATTTTATTGAATATCAATTATGTGGTCATTGTAACAAATTTCCTGTTTACAAAACTTTGAATACTTCGAAAAACTTCAGATTTTCTTATCCCAGGAATAGATTACCTTAGCTGTATTTGGCACATCTTTTTGGAAGTTTGGATCCTCAATGCTCTTCAACTTTGTACTTGTTTGGCTTTAGAACTATTTTGATATGAGCGTCACTGATGAGTCTTATGTAGACGAAACGCGTGTCTGGCGTACTACATTATAATCCTGGTACCTTTGGTAACTAATTATCTTCATGACGATTATCTTGTAATAGAACCAGACTTCGAATTCTGTTCGAGACGTGCCTTATCTCAAGTTTTTGGTGGGGTTCGTGTTGCCTATTCTTTCGTTTTCTATGTTGTGTCATGTGTACTGTTATTTGTCTGTCTTTTTCATTTTGGCCATGGCGTTGTCAGTTTTTTTTTTTCGATTTATGAGTCTCTGGTATCTTTCGCCCCTCTTTAAAAGACTCATCGGTGACGCGCAAATATAAAAGTTAAAAAGAACAGGAATTTTTGCGACTCATTAATTTTAAAATCACACTGATGTCTTTGAGAACAAATACTGCTCATTTCCGATTTTAACAGGTTTGAAGTGTAAATTTTCATTCATTCATTATATATCTATTAGCGAAAATACAAATATGGTTATGTTAATATAACTTTGCGTCGAAAGTGTTATCGGGTTTATCACACCCACTTGAACTGGTATTATGTAGTTCTCTCACTTTTCACACCATTTTTGTATAAATAAGCAAAGAAAAAATTACAATATACATTCACAATTTGCTTTTAAGAATGTCTTCTGAATCAAATCTAAATACTTCAATGCATTACTTTGTAAATATAGTCTTTCCACTTGTCGGAATGGTATTCAATAGCATATTCCTGTGGATCTCAACAAAAAGTTCAGAGCGTCGCAGTTTAACAGATTCTACAATGATATCAGCTTCAATAACGACTTTTATAAAAGGTCTCAGCTTTTTCGTCAATGGTCTTCTAAGTAACAGTTTTGGATCACAACCAATATATGTTCAGTTACATATTGCCTTTGGTAAGACAATAATCCTAAAGTTATCAATGTTAATTATTGTTCATTCAACTCAAAAGGACTAAACAACATTTAACTGTATCTATTTTGTTTAAATATTTAATTGATTCATTTGCAGATGTTTTAATCAAATTTTATATTAACGCAAATGTATTATTTTTTATTCAGGATTTTCAGATTTGAATTACGGATCGAAAAAAAATTATTTTCAAATTAAGGAAATATTTCAAGGTAAAATAAATCATTTTCTGTAGTGATATCAATTTAAATGTATAATATTAATTTTGATCAATAGAACATTTTTATGAACATGTGTTTACTTGAATCTTTTCATTTCAGAAACAATCAAATATTTCCTGGATGGCATGTTCATATTCAGCATTTTGATCCTGAATATAAATCGATATCATCTTCTCAGTAGAGTAAAATCACCAATGTATGCAACGAAAAGGACGTCCGTACAACTCCTTCTTCTGTCGTCAATAGCAATTGGAATCTTGTCTATTTGTTATGGAATCGTTGTGGAAAAGTCAGATTGGTCGGACCCTATCAGGAGTACCATACTTCTTGTCTTAAATGTTGTGGTCAAAGAGATACCTTTCCTAATTACAATTTTACTAACTTTGATAATGATAAGCCGTATACGTAATATCAATGGTAAACACACTGGTTATACAGACTTCTTGACAGGAATATCTCCTTCGCAGGGATATCCTCAAAGTTCTATTTTATTACGACAGCTTTTGATATCATTGCTTTTACAAATATGTTTCTTCATAATCCCTTGCTTCTGTTTGCTAACTTTGGAAGTTCTTGTTGTTCATTTTTCACAAAAGATAACAATTGTAGAAATCACCATGGTGACAGAAGTAGCTTGTTTGAACTTTACACCTTGTGCATTGGGAATACTTATCGAACCGAGAAGAGGGTTTTTAATGTCGTTTATTTGTAAGAAAAAATTTTCAAGTGAAGATCATGAAACTCAATCTGGTAATTTACACTTAGAAGATAAAACGGATAGTGTATTCGCATTAGCAAAGGACACAACAGATTATGGCAGGTCAGCCAGAGTTTCTACATCATCCTTTATATCATTAAAGAGTGCAGGATTGTCATCGAAATGTCCTAGTTTATTAACTATTCCAGAAGAGAAAAAGGAGGAAAGTGCATTTTCATTTTTACTGGACGAAAGTGAGGGAAGTTTTAAAAATGATAAAAAAGAAAGGAAGATTTCTAGAAGTTCATCCTTCAAATCATACAAACGCAAAGAAAGTCAAAAAGAAATGACAATTTTATACAACATTTTAGACACAAGTGTATCAAAGTCTGCATCACAGTTGTCATGTATAAAACAAGGAGCTAAAGGTGATGTTGTATCCGGGAATCAACGTCGAAAAAGATCGATGTCAACTGTGTCAATACGACGATCATCAATTTCAACAACATTATTTAAAAACGATTGTAATATAGAAGATGTCCTTTCTTTGATATGAAGATATTGAATGGTGTATGGTATTTTTATATAATTCCAATAAATTTTAAAAGAAATATCCTTCTTGTGTATGGTCTCAAAATGATTTGTCCTTTCGTTCTCGATGGTCTTTATTCCAGAAGTACCTGTAGTGCGAACAAGAATCGGTAATACACACATAATTGATTCCCAACCTTTCATTAATGATGTCAAAAAACTCCACATACTATTTTAATAAGCATATGCTAGGAATTAACACAAATTTAAAAAAAAGGTACATTAAACAATAGATAAAAAAAAATAATAAAAAAGGTTTAGATTTGATATGTCAACTAGGAATCAAAAGACGATGATGTGAACTAAATTCTACCGCACCATATCTGCAACAACGAGCAAGTCCCATACAGTGTAGTATCAAGAAAAGTCCTGACAGAATGCAAAACAATTAAAACATAGACAAAACACACCGTTCTTATGTTCATATTTTTATTAATTATATCGTGGTAAATTAAGAATCCACAAGAAGAAGTAAACATCTATTTTTCTCCTTGAAAACGTGTGTTGTTTTTTGCAAATAAATAACACTAATTGCCTTTTACTAAAATTTTATCCCTGAGATTATACAAGGTTGAATTGTATGTTCCTATAGTTATTGTTTATCTATTAATCGAGAGCCAAAAAGAGTAGGCTGGAGAGCAAAACAAACAGTCAAACGTAATCATTAGTTTGCATATATTATTTCTTAATGTTTGATTATCTTTGTAAACTTGGTTTTAATTACATATATTTTATTTTTCTATTGTAAGTATTCACAATTTGCATATTTAGGACTTGACACAGAGACAATTGTTTATAGGGGGCTATATGTTACCCTTAATGGTCATTTGTTCTTATTGTCTGTTGGTGGCTGTCGCAATGATGTACAACTCAGATCTCCTTTTGTTCGCTCATTTGGGCTTGATCATCACTTGGCATCTGTCGTTTTTCGTATTCAATTTTTAAATGTCTCCAAAACAAACCGATTCAACCAAAATTTCACATGACTGTTTTTAATATTTCAATATTTATGAATTGTATAACGATTTATCCATTAACCAACATTGGCGTTAAATTTTATCATAGTAAACAGAGGACACATGCAGGTAATGTTTTATTACTTTTGAAAGTCATAATATATAATAAAAAAAAATTTAAATTTAAATGTTTGAAATGTCCATATCTCTGCATACAAAAATATTAAAATATTAAAATCAAAATCAAAATCAAAATCAATCGTTATAAGAGTTATTTGCAACGAAGGATTTTTATGCCAATTCTTGTAATGTTGCATATTAATTAAAGAGCTTCTGTAGATAGTGAAAGACTGTATACAGCACAAACTATCGGCATAAAAGATTGTTAAATACTATTATGACTAAAACTATTAGAAACGAACATGGGTTTTGACTATGATACAACCATAGACATCCCAAAAACATGTGTTTGCCCAGGACAATAGCATATCAATTTACCCTGTTTTGAAATACCTTTTATGCGTTCATAAAAACAATGGCGGACAAGGAAGATGTTTGCAAATATCTTACACAATGACAGGGGAAATTGTTAACAACAATATACAAAAACAAAACAAAACTAAACGAAAAACAGACATTTACGTTATAATATTCAAGCATTAAAGTTTGAATCTGTTTGGGAGCTTTGTGGTGGTCAACGTATTGCCGTGATACAATGAAAATGTATGTATCTTGCCAGAAATTCAAACAATGTTTGCACTTTATTAAGTCCTTGATAAAAAGTTGACAACAATGCTTTATTACAACTCGTTTCTAGCTTTGATATTATCCAAATAAGCCAATAGCTACCACCTCATACTGACATTAGTCTTAATACCATGATTCCATGATCGACATTGAAAAGGGATATTTAATTATTTACAATAATCGAATCTCAGATTGCACCGAGGTGTTGTATTCATCCCGTATTGAAGTGACTGCTCTTAAATTACGAATTTGACCGTTTTTTTTTCAATTCTATTTAAAAGGTGATCAAGACATAATGGATACGGTAAACAGCAAAACCCGATCAACAGCAGAACATGTAAAAATGTAAGACAACTGAAACCATTTATCAACTCCTATATAATTAATATCTTTCAATGACTTTTGTGACAAATTTATAAATTTTGACCTTTATTTGGAATTACACCAATATTAGTAATGAATAATATCAACATAACTATTAACGTCACAATTCAGTATTTCTTCAAGGTCTGACTGGTAGTTACTAGTAGTTGATGTTTATGATAAGTAAACAACACCTGGAACTCATATTTTCGTAACACTTAATCGTTATTATTAGAAGAAAGAAATCTGAAATTGAAAATTCCTCCAGAAGTAACTAAACAACACATACATTTACAAAGTGAGTAGCGCATGAGTTTATCATGAGAGATTTTTCGGTTATTATTGTAATTACAATTGGACATGAATTTTGTTATAAAAAAAAGAACAGATTTTTGCCACATGTTTTCAATTCGTATTGATGTAGATTTATTGTCAATGTCTTGTCAAACCCATGGTTGTTTGACGCCAGAAGAGAGAAATTAACGAATTTATTTCACATGTGTCACACTTTTTTTGAAATATTCAGTATCTCTTTTATTTAAAATCATAACCAACAATGTTGGTAAATAACAAAATGAATTTTTTGACCGATACAAAACGGGACTATCAGTTGCTGATGTGGTCCCAAGGAATATATTTTAAGGTAACATGGTCGATGTATTTGTTGAATTAGTAAACATGTCTACCAAACATACTTTTGTGAAAAAGACTTAATACATTTGGTGCGTCCAAAGCTATATTCTTTATTTACCATCATCGGGAACTCTTAAACTAAAATTGTTTTAGAAATCGATTTAATAACGAAATATTTTTAGACAGACCTCATATCTATTAAGAAATTAAATAAAATATCTTTGTGGTGAGATCACTGGAATACGAAAACCAGTTGAATTTAAATGGTGGCGTGACTATCCTCCATCTAATGAGCTGGCAACCGTCTTTTAACATCATTTTTAAAAAAACTCTTAAACACACGTACATGCATATCAAAACTTTTATTGTAAATATACTATCTGCAGTTTTTCATGTACAATAGAGAATATATTATACTCATGCATCCAACCATGGCGACCAAAAGAAAAAAAGTAAGAAATAACAAAAAACGAACTGCTAGCAATATTCAACCCGGAAAGTTAAAAAATATTGCAAAATCAAAGCTCAAACACATCAGTCAAATGAAAAACAACTATCAATTTCATGACTTTGTACACGCATTTTTTCATGTAGAAAATGTTGGATGAAACCTGGTTGAAAAGCTAATTAAACCTCTCAATTCACCTGGGTTTGATACGCAAAAGGTCAAAGTAATAAAATAATAATATATACCCATGTAGCGACGCATCAAGGTTACGATGTTACTTCTAACGTCACACTAAGATACGTTTCAACTCCTTGGAAATAGCTCGAACACAATTCCAACAAACACATAATGTTTCTATAGGACATTAACCTTATGACTTTGTGCTCCTTGTTTTTCATTTATCTTTTTTGGGTTTTTTTTTATACCAAAATTCTGAACATGGAGTTTGCCATTTTCGCTTACATTACTTTTTATTGGTAGTTTTGAGAATATTATATCTTTCCTGTTATAATTACTTATAAACAATTAGTTTTTTCCCCGCTGATCAAAAACAAGGATGCATTATAAACATTTACAACACTAAACATCTAGGGATGGGGGTACATTGTACAGATAAAACTTAGATATATAAAAGGTCGATCGTCATCTCATTCTTCTGGAAATTTAATCAGAACTGTCATCGTATCTCTGTAATTATTTATTATAAGAACTCACCTAAATATTCATTAATAAACATATACATTCTGCCTTTTCGACATTGTAAATTCTTTTGTAAGTTTTGATTTTTGAGAGTTTGCTGATTTCTTATACATATCTTTGATTAACTGGGTTCTCCATGACGTTTTATTTTATCAATATTTTTATAGTATTTCTACTTCCTGAGAGATTTTGATATGATTATCTTTATCCATTGTTAGAAGCAATAAATAATAGCTTCTTGATTATTATATATTGACTGAATTTTATTTAATACAAAATTTTAAAATCTTGCGACTTCTTACTTTTTGGTATCCGGCTTGTGCCACCAAAATGGTTTTTTTTCTGCTTTTGGCAAAAAAAGCAGATTGATTGCTGTTAAATTCCCTAAAACTCTCTGTAACAATTCAATTGATGTATTTGAAAACAGAAGACATTGTATATACTTACTTAAAAGTACATTTATATATATAGTAATCATGTTAGCATTTTAAAGAATTGATAGATCAACATAGAATTATTTTAGAAAAATATCAAAATGTCTATAAAGGTATTAACATCATATTATTACTTCTACGCAATTTTGGGATTGTTTTCCATTGAACGTTTACGGATATGTTTCAACTGCGGATACCAAAATCCGGTCTACCTTTGTCTCTAATAAGACTTACTGAATACGACCTATCATCGGTTTGTACTTGCACGAGCAACACGGGTTCCACATTTGAAGAAAGATCTGCTTTAACTTCTTGTGCACCTGAGATGACCCCGGTGTTTGATGGGGTTCGTGTTGCTCAGTCTTTAGTTTTTATATGTTGTCCTTTGTATACTTGTTTTTGTTTTTGTTTTTTTTTTTTTCCTTTTTTTTCTTTTTTTTCCCATGTGTTGTCAGTTTATTTTAGACTTATGAAATTTTATGTACCTTTTATTATATTTCACTTTTCTTCTACGTAGATTTGGAACGTCCGATCCATTTCAAGAACATCCGTGGTATTATTCAACCTTTGCGTAGATGAAATTGACTTAAATAACTTTCACACAAAACAACTTCTACGAAATCAATTATCACATTGCTGTTTAAAATTGTTGTTGAAATAAAATTTAGTTAAAGTATTCCTATTGTTTGAATAATGTACATCCATTTTCATTATCCGGGATATTTCTGGGTTAGTTTTGTTTTACTATTTCTAGGTATATTATTTAACAGCATATTTCTGTGGATCTCAACAAAAAGTCCAACACGTCGCAAGTTGACTGATTTTACCATTAGTGTCGCTTGTACAGCAAGTACGCTTAAGGGCTTCAGTCTCCTTGTAAACTTTTTAGTTGGACAACATGAAGATACGACGAGCAACAAAGATGTCTTCAACGGCACGGGTAAGCATAAATTCATTCATGTTTGTTCAAAAACCTGTGTCATACAAACACTAAATTTGAATCAGTTAAAGTAAAAGTCAATACTCACATGATATTATTTAAGATTGTTAATGACTCATTAATAATTGTTCAACAATTTAAGGAGAAGCAAAGTCATATATGGAAATACAATGATAAAACACATACGTATACGGAACGAACATAGAGAGGTTTTATTCACTTATGATCTTCAAAAAGAACAATTGCTTTCATATTCACTGCGCAATGATTTGATTTAGGTTTTAACGTTATCTTTAGGCATTAACAGAGTGTCAATATTTTATTATTATTTTTTTTTTACTATTAGTATGCAAGAAAAAGTAAAATCATGGATATTAAAGTTTACTTCATATTATTTAACAATGACAACATTTCTTAATTAGAAGTTACATATGGATCGTTCAGAAAAACCCAAACAAATATGAACAATTTAAATGAAAAAAAGATCAAATAAGGAAGAACTTTCAGCTTTCTGCTAGAATTTATAGTGTGTATATATCTATATAAACCTAAGTATTTATTTCATTATTTCAGATACAACGAACTTTTTTCTAGATGGCATGTACACCTGGAGTGTGTTGATACTAAACATATTTCGTTACAAACTTCTGGGAAAGCTCAATTCTTCTCAAAATCAAACCTGTCATAAGAAAACCTCCAAAAAGTGCATTTTATTCTTAACGTTAGTTTTATTTCTTATTTCTGCTGGATATGCTGTAAATCTACAGTTTAACAATTCTAGTACGTCCAAAAACATTATAATTCATGTTTTAGATGTTCTTACAAAAGACGCCGCTTTTATGATATCAACTCTTTTAAACATTATAACAATCTTTGGTGTTTATAAAGTACGTAGTGGGCGAATCAATTCTATCAGACCTTCTTCTAGACCCTCGGCGTGGCATGATGCCCAAAGAAGTTCTATTTTACTTCGACAATTTATGTTAGCATTGATTTTTCAAATTGTTTTTTACGTTATTCCGTGCATTTTACTCCACGTATCTCAATTCATTACGCAAAAAGAATTGCATTACATTGTAGAAATGACGCTTGTCCTGTTAACGCCCTGCGCATTCGGAATACTAGCTAAACCAAGAAGAGGCTTCCTTCTAGAATTTCTTTGTTTGAGAAAATCTTCAGAACACGATATACCTAAATTGACTGCTGAAAGAAATACTCCACAGAGAAGAACAGAATCAACAATACAGCGCGATAACAGAACGAAAACTGTCCCTGATTCATCAATTAACTTTTGCCATTCCAATGAATTACCAATGAATGTGACCAGCATTATGACAGATACTAAAATACAGGAAAAAGATATTAAAACAGATTTTGAAAAACATTCTCCAAGTAGGCAGTACTTTACTGATTTGACCATTAAAAATGGTACCCCAAAGACATATTCTATACAACGTTACATCAAACCGAAAAAATCAACCGAAATGAGCAACATCAGTTGTGAATCCGATACAAGCGTCTTTGGTTCGTTTTCAGATATTTGCAGCACTATACAGAGACCAATTTCAAGACAGGGGAGGCAAGAATGTTTCATAGAAATCAATCAGCAAACGGGACGATCCATTTCGACTATTATACAACGCAAAACAACAATAACAACGTTGTTGCAAAGAGATACATCCGTTTCGGATGTACTTTCGATAATGTGAACAGGTTTAAATGCTTTACTGTTTTTTGAAACAACATATGTTTTGTTTTATATATTTGTGTATGTTTTATTTTAACTGAAATAAACTTAAAATTTTCAAGTTCATCAGCAGTTGTACATTAAAATAATAAGTAATTAATTCAATGTTGATTTAAAAGAGTAGACGAAGGGCGAAGAAAGTAAAATCACAAAAAAAACTGAGCTCTGAGAAAAATCAAAAAGGAAAGCCCCGAAAGATATATTCCAAAGGGATATAAAAACTTGTAAAATGTAAAACAAACTACAATAGCATGACAAAAAAAAACAAAATCCGAAAAAAGACAAAAAGACAAACGACTGTAAAAAAATAAGCATAAAGAGCTTTAGACTGAACACAAAAAATAAATTCTTTTGACACAATAATAATAAAATAATTTGGATTATCAAGTTTGAATCATTCAAACATATAGAATGAACTTTGAGTATAGCAAAAATATTATTGGTATACCAATGGATACTTATATTGGTCTCTCCTATTAGTCACATTGTTCTTATGCATTTCTCAGGGTGATTTGTTACAAATATACACATTTGAATACAAGTAGATAAACATGAAAGTAAGCTAGAATGAGTAAGAATCGGGATGATGTCGATAACTAAAAGCAAAATTACAAAAATACCGGACTTCAAGGAATATATAAAAAGATAAGTCCTTTGAAAAATTTCAAATTCCCTTGCTCAAATACATTTAAACACCTAATGAACTTTAAACCACTGTCATATTCCTGACTTGGTACAGGCAAAAGGTGGATTAAACTTAGTTTTATAGCTAGCTAAAGCTCTCACTTGTATGACAGTCGCAGTAGATAAAATTATAGAAATCGTCTTTAACAAATTGAAAGATGTAAAATATATTTAGCTCTACCATGAACCTGCTATATTACAAGCAACAAACCGCAAAATATATATGTAGAAACGTCTTCATTTTTCCAAGAGACATTCATGATATCTTTAGCAGATTCGATATCAATATATTTTTTATCCAAAAGACCTTTATACACTTACTTACTCACTCACAAACTTACTTGCTTAATTCATATTAACTTACTTTCTTACTTACATACTTACTTACTTACTTACTTACTTACTTACTTACTTACATATTTACTTACTTTTGCTTTCTTACTTTCATTTTTTTTTATCTAAGTGTATAATTTTGTTGTGCTTGGGCAAAAAATAGTGATGACTTACAATGACAGTTCTTAAGCTAGATTGTTCTGACATAACTCTTTCTAAAACAATCCCAATTATCTAACTCCATGAAGATATTCTTCGTTCTAACCCGGTAGAATGCATAGTTTTGATATTTTCCTAAATGGGAAAATGGAAATATTTTTTTTTATTTCTTCCATATGAACCCTCGTAGATTTTTAAGGGTTCGGATGAAATATCCGAATTAAAAAATGTAACGTTTGAATATTTCAATAATATACTTTGGGTGTTTTTTTAGTTGTTTTAGAAGTTATATCTGCCTTTAGAAATTATTCATCAAAATAAACTGCACATCAAACGATTTTAACATAATTGTATACGCTAAAACTTGTAACGTTTTGCAATGTTAATATATTATGTTTGCATGTGAATATACTTATTTATACAAAATCCCATTCATTTAAACAAAAAACACTATTCAATATGGAATAAACTGAATTATTAAAAATGACAATACATTATGTGTACATATTAGAAATAAGACTGGGTGGTGTTTAAGAAACAAAGGTTAACTTTCTGTTGTTTTGTAAGAATAAATCACCACATTTAACACATATTTTTAACATGACCGGAAAAGGCTTTAAGTTGATATATTACCAATGCAATTTTTTATTCTTTGCTATTAATGATCTATCCTTCAATTTCACGCTGTAAACAATACAACAGAGAGGGAAAAGTTATCTTGTTCCTTTGCATGTTTATTCAAGCACTCAAATTTACCAGTACATTTTAAACGAGTAAGCAGAATACTCTTAATTAAAAAAATCTTGTTTAAATGTTTTTTTTCCCAAATAGTATATAAAATGATCTTAATATTCAACAGCAGTTTTTATGTTTGTTATTCAAAACATAATTGTTTAGTGCATGTCAGAGACTGCTTATCATAAGCAGCTCCACTACAAAAGTTGCAGAATGTACATATACTTCAATTAATCTTCATCTGATGAGTGTGTAGTTTTCCATTTTTCTAGGGATCATTATATATTAGAGCTAGCACATGCTTTTTGGTTTCTTGTGTATCTTGTACAGACAGAGTGGGGTGGTTTTTTTTTCAATTCATACCAAACATATTTAACTTGTTATGCCATTTTACTTTCATCGCAATACTAACATTTTTGTAATTCACTTTTCTGTACATATCCTTTGAGACTTTCTTAGATTTAAAGAAAAAAAAACATATTGAAAGTCACAAATGCTTGAAACCTTTTCTCTTTCACATCTTCATTGATAGATTCTGACATGTGAACAATTCAATAATTATGTAAAATGACAGAAAGAAGTAATTGTTTGTTTTTTACATTACAATAAAATCTTAGCAACGATTAACTTTGACATATTCGAGTTTCTGTTGATGATGACAAAGCTACATGGCATATGCGATTATCACCAATCAGCATTTGATCTGTCTTTTTGATTTGGTGTCTCTGTTCAACATTTCCTACGTCATGATATAATCAAACATTCCAAAGCACCAGAGATTAACCACTTTTTTTATTAATTTTATGGTTTCTTAGTCTTTTATCAATATTATGTTTCTTCGTCGTTTTTCGATATATTTTTTTATGTTTTTTATGGATTTGTCAGTTTTAACTTCGACTTTTTATTTTGAACATTCCTTTGTATTATTAAGGTGGTACCCAAAACTTTCACTAAAATTAATTTGGCTCGTTCAATTTTCATAAAATTTTGTCAAATTATTTACTTTGACACTTTAACAAAAATATAAAAATTTAAAATTTTTTGAACCAACCGTTTTGCCAGAAAAATTACACTGGTTATATAGCAATTTGACAAACACCAATTTTAATCATTGAGAAGCTTAATATTCCTTTTACAACACAACGTAATTAAAACGTTTAGCTGACTTTACCGAGTTATCTCCCTGTAGTGTTAGGTACCACCTTAATCTGATGGCAGATATATAACTTCCTTTTTGTATTTGTTGATTATGTGGTATCATTGTTCTCATTGCGATTGGAGACTAATTTTAAGCCAAGAATGCGAACAGCATTTCGTATTTCATTGACGAAGGTACGATGTCATATAATGAAGGATAAGATTCAAAACGAATTATGTTTATGAACAAGATAAAGGATAAATAATTATAGTGTGACATTCGGAAATGTTAAAGGGTCATCCTGTTTTGTATTAAATTTAACCTTCACCGATAAATTATGACCATCAGTCATCAATTTTGTATTGAAATGAAATATCATTGATATGGTCATAATTATAAACACACTGTCTACAAGATTCTAAGTTTTTTCATCCTCAGAAAGAGATTACATTAGCTGTATTTAGCAAAACTTTTAGGAATGTTTGGACCTTAATGCTCTCCAACTTCGTACTTTGTATCTAATTTCAATTCTGGCATTCAAAATGAGTTTATTCATCTGCCTGTGTTCGAGCAACAATCTAAGTATGTGTGGAAACGCCAAAGGTTCAATGCATCCAAGTTTCCTCTATTCTATCATAAATAACTGCTTATTGTAAATTATATACATTAACATCAAGAGGCACTGTGAAGCATTTATAAAACAAAGAAAAATAACTGTCATATATGTATAGTCGTTTAGAGTAAAACTCTTGGTTTATTGTTATTCCATTGTTTCTATTTTATTGTCATCCTCCATCTAGACGATTTTTAATTTCACCTGGAAATGGGATCTACATTTCCCCACGCCTTCGGTATTCAAATAAACTCATCAAAGATACCAGGATGCAGCTGCTATTCAGATTTAATAAGACGTCAACAGTGTCTGGCCAGAAAATTGCTGAGTCAAGGTTATGTCAAAGAACGTCTCGTCCTTTTTCTAAAAATATTCATGGAAAGTTACCAACAATTGATTAATTTCCCATATCAACTTGACAAACAATACTGGAAGGTCTTGAAGTATAGATTATGGGTACTGACGTTGGTGTTTTTCTGAATAACGTATTAAAAATTGATTGGTTTGTCCTTGTATATTTTCAACCTTAACTGTTTAGTACATTTTTTATTATATACAAATGACGGGAATCGGTACTGAAACGACCCGCCATTGTGTTACTGTGTTAATTTTTAATTATTGTCTGTCATTTTTGCTTCTGTGTTTTGTCTATATGCCATTTTGTGCTTTTTTCTTGGTACAGTTAGGTTTTTTTTCATATCGATCAGATTAAGATGATATTACAATGATGATTGGTGTATCCTAATTTTTGACGTTTTACCTATTATGTGTGTTTTTTGCTCACACATTGTCGTTAATATCATTGAATTCAATGCGACTGTCAAACTATGGTTTTGATTTAGCCTTTTATAAAGAACTTTTCCGTTTGAAATTTCCCTTTAAGCTGAGTACTTTTGATATTCTTGTTTTTTTCTATCAAACTTTTAACAAAACATTTTGTCATTGGTCTTGCTAAAATATGAGCAATGTTAATAACTCTGATTTATTCTGGGTGTATCTATGTGTTTTATATTCGAACATTCAAGATTTAGCTCATAGCAGAAGTTCATTGTAATCTTGAACTTTCTTTTTTATGGCGAAAGAAAATGATGATCTTTCCATTTTGTTGGTTGATTTAACGTTTTTGTTTATTTGTAAATAAATGCAATTTTGTTGAATCGTTGGTGTCTCTCCTTTGTGTTATGCCTTACTGGATTACTCGAAACAATTACGAGCATCACTGAAGAGACATGTATTGTCGAAATGCGCATCTGGTGCAAGAAAATTGGTACCGTTAATGTTATTACTACCACTGGGTCGATGCCTCTGCTGGTGGACTGTTAGTCCCCGAGGGTATCACCAGCCCAGTAGCCAGTACATCGGTATTGGCATGAAAATACGGATTTGTTTGTGTTCTTAAAATTTGCTGTTACAAAATGTTAGAAATAATTATAAATTAAGGAATGTATCTCCCTCATGCAAAGCTCTGATTCCTTTCACGGATTTTGCTATACTTTTTGGACCTTTTGGATTATAGCTCTTCATCTTTTATATAAGCTTTGAATTTCAAATATTTTGGCCACGAGCATCACTGAAGAGACATGTATTGTCGAAATGCGCATCTGGTGCAGGAAAATTGGTACCGTTAATGTTATTACAAACTCTTTGGTTTGAAAAGAAAGATTCAAAGCTCGACAAATTACAAAAAGAACATCAAATTCATTACAACTTTACTGATAATAAACTCATAATAGATACCAGGATTAAAATTTTATATTTACGCCAGACGCGCGTTTCGTCTACAAAAGACTCATCAGTGACGCTCGAATCAAAACATGTTTAAAGGGCCAAATAAAGTACGAGTTGAGTTGTTTTCTTTTGCAGCAGCCGTTTTGACGTTTATTTATATTTTATTGACAGAATCTGCTGTGCTGTATAGAAAATTGAACAAATAATACTCCAATTAAAAATTATGAGGTTTGGCATCTGTTTGGATGAGTGGTTTATGTTGAATGCAAGAGGTTTGCTGTAATCAATGTTAATGGGTTAACTATTGCTTTGAAAACAAGGTTCTATATAGAAATCAAAATTTATGATTTCAAATCAGTGGTGTATTAATATATGTGGGAAATTTAATTCTATTCAGAATTTTGACCTTAATGTCTATGAAAATTAGAAAAATATAAATAATCAAGCTAATCTTGGGACAATAACAAATGTAATTGAATATGCTTTAAAAATATGCCATGACCAAGACCACAACATCCTTGTTTTCTTTAAATTGTCGTTATCATGCCGACGTATACGGTCATCGTGGCCCATATTTAGTTTGTTTACAATTTACCATTCAAACATTGTTTGGTTAAGTTTCAAAACAAACATTATTTCTTATGGAGGGAGGTAAAAATTTTATGTCTTTTGATGACTTTGAAAATGTATACAATACTAAAACTAATGTTCCCACATGTCAAGTCCTAATTTCTGCAATAAACAAATTATTTGAAAAAATATAAAATATGTCCTAATGACTTAGAGAGAGAAAAAACGGTCTCGAGTTTTGCCCTCAGTGTTAAGGGTGGTTTTTTTAAATCTCAGAGAGGTTCAAAATACATGTATAATATTTTGAATAGTAAAAAGTGAAATGTGAATAAAAATGGTCAGTAATTTTCAATACAAACTTCAATTGGAAAAATATCCCTTGTATTGCCCTTTTATATTACAACGAAATCAAAATTGCAGTGGTTTCAATACAAAATAATGCATCGAATTTTAGGCACAAATATTATTTGCACCACTGGGTCGATGCCACTGCTGGTGCGTGTTTTGGTATCACTAGCACAGTAGTCAGTACTTCGATGTTGACATGAATATCAATTATATGGTCATTTTTATAACTTACTGTTTACGAAACTTTGAATTTTTCGAAGAACTAAGGAAGTTCTTATCCCAGGCATAGGTTACCTAAGGCCTATTTGGCAAAACTTTTTGGAATTTTGGGTCCTCAATGTTCTTCAACTTTGTATTTCTTTGGCTTTATAACTATTTTGATCTGAGCGTCACTGATGAATCTTATGTAGACGAAACGCGCGTCTAACGTTTTAAATTATAATCCTGGTATCTTTGATAACCATTTGGGTGCGGAGGAGTCGAAACAATAAAATATATATTCTGGACTTGTCCATATATATCAAATATGGGAAGAACTTAACTCTTTGATATTTGAGAAGACAGAAATAGAACTTACTTTTATATTGATTTGGTTTTATTTGGTATTCTAACAAAAACAGATGAAAATGACATAAGAAACTTAACACTTCTTTTAACAAAATACTACTTTTATAGAGGCAAATTATCAATGGAACAAACCAATATGATAGCACTAAAAAAATATTTAAAAGAAAAATTACTAATAGAAAAAAATGTATTTTATAAAAAGAAATTCCCAGTAGGGCAGAGAACTGCTGGAACCCCTGGACTCCTTTCCTGTCATAAAAACAGACAAAACAAAAAACAATAGACACCACATATATTGTATATAGTATATAGATTTCATATCCAAACCGCCTTTGTCTTGCAATCATATTCTGCAATGTACTAAACTATAACAGCTGTGTCTATCAAATATATTATATATCTTCTGTTTGTTAGGTCTTTCCACTTTTCTGTGGAAAGACCTATTGTATTTGTTTTGATTATTTTTTTTTTCCGCCAAGTTTTGAATTTTTGTTTCACAATATGTCGCTTAGATATTTCTTATATTGTATCGTACAGATTATGCGCTTTTTTTCACCCTGCTAAGACGAAGCATTTTCTTTGTAAGAGTTATTTCCCTATTCACTGTTTATCAAATGTGTGCATCTTTTTCGTAAAAAAAAAATACTAATAACATTCTTTTTCTAACTTGTTCGTTACATTCCCAGGAAATTTTGGTTAATTTGGATCCAAGCGATTCTATGAAGTTTTATAGGAGTTATCTACCTTTACGAAATAAATTTGTCAGTATGTTTTTAACTCAAACCTTTAACCGTATAATAACTTGTTCGTTACATCCCCAGGAAATTTTGGTTAATTTGGATCCAAGCGATTCTATGAAGTTTTATAGGAGTTATCTACCTTTACGAAATAAATTTGTCAGTATGTTTTTTAACTCATAAGTCCTAACTTAGAAAATGAAGTCAAGGTCAAGTTCTTTTTAGTTTTACTTTTGATTATTTTTTAATTTTCTCAAACACTTTTAATGATATATATAGAAGAACAAGTGCAAAATGTTTGCTTCATTGTAATGAAGATATGTTACATTTGGTCTGAAACAATCCAATCTTATAGGAGTGACTGCCCCTGAACTGTTTTATTATAAGGTTAATTGATTATAACTTCAACTTGGTTCACTATAAAGCCATGTGACCTTTTACAAAAGGTTAAGTGACATATGACCTTGAAAAATGACAAGCGGAAGTGACCTTGAGAAAACCGGCTAGTAGCCATTTTTGCACTTTTTTCATGAAAAATGTAATTCAAATACATTAACTTATCACTTAACTAGAAGTGACTTTCATAAACCGGAAGTGGCCAATTATCTCCTGATTTACAGGTAAAAGTATATAGAAACTATATATTTTTGGAATCAGAGTGAAATGAGCTATCATATCAGACCGGAAGTGACATTTACTTCACCGAAAGTAGCAGATTATATCCCTTGTTTCACTCTAAACTATATAACAACCACTTACTCTTCAGATCAGAATAAAGAAACTTGATTTGATGCCAATTTCAATTTGGAGTAAACAAGAACTAGCTTCTTTTCAATAACTTTGAAAATTGATGTGGAAAGACCTTCAATAGTTCTCTGAACAATTGGTTTTTAATTATTATTATTATTAGGTCTTTCCACTTCTGTGGAAAGACCTATTGTTTTTCTTCTTCCCCCTAATTTTGTTCTTGCGATAAATATTTGTTTTGCAATACATGTATATCGCTTAGGGACGACTTAATTTGGGAAAAATTGATTGACCAATAGGGATATAATGTAAAATAGATTTTAGATTAACAAAACTTGCAGCAATGTTCCCCCCAACCCCCAAACTATTTGATTTAAGTTTTTTATCCTACATCGATCTTTTGATGTCGTCCCTTAGATATTTGGTATATGATATCGAACAGTTTATGCGCTTTTGAAAATTACCCTGCGTAACCGAATACTTTTCTTTGTAGGAGTTATCTCCCCAAACACTGTTTTCCTTGTGTCCACGACTCCTTCGCAAACGTAAAAGATTACGACAAATTTATTTTATAAAATTGCTCGTTATATCCTTCGCATGATTGGTCCAATTTCAACCGAAGCAATATGAACGCTCCATATGAGAGTTATTTCCCCTTTTGTATTTGAAATTTTGAAATGTATTTTAAACTGGAACACCATAAGTGATAGAGACCTAGGATCTTTTGATTTGAGGTCCTTGGTCCAAAAAAATGAAAATTAGGTCAAGGTCAAAGGCCAAGGTCATATTCTAATTTTTGAATTAGGCTTATTTCCACTCATTTCCAGAAACCGTACAAGATATCGACAAATTATTTTGACTAAATTGTTAGTTGCAACATGTCGTAACTTAATAATTTTAGTTGAAAGGGTGCATAGACAATGAATGGGAGTTTTTGCCCCTATCATATCTAAAATTATGTGTAAAGTGATATAACTTATTAAGCATACATATAAGAGACCTAGGGTCTTTTGATTTGAGATCCTCAGTTTGTGACCTTGAAATTGAGGTCAAGGTCATAGGTTAATTTGACGTTCTAGATTTTGACCTTTGCTTTAAATTCATATCTATACATCATAAAGCCATATGAACTGACATTTTAGACTGATTTTTAATATTTTAATATCAAAATAGATATTAACTGGTGGAAAGACCTTCAATTGTTCTCTGAACAATTGGTTTTTAATTATTATTATTTTCCTCTGCCAAATTTTGTTCTCACGTAAAATTTTGTTTCGCAATATGTCGCTAAGATATTTCTTATATAGTATCATTGTTTATGCGCTTTTTATTTTCAGCCATTCTAAATCAAATATTCTTTGTAGGAGTTATCTCCCCGTACACTATTTTCCTTGTGACTACATCTCTTCCGTAACTGTGAAAGAAAGCGACAAATTTATTTCATAAAATTGCTCGTTATATCCTTTTGTCCTATTTTGACCTAAGCGATATGAACACTCCATATGAGAGTTATTTCCCCTTATGCATTTGATATAAGGGATATGCATTTCTATCTTGTTAACCATAAGCGATAGAGACCTAGGGTCTTTTGATTTAAGGTCTTAGGTCCAAAAAAAAAAAATGAAAATAAGGTCAAGGTCATATTCTAAATTTTGGTTCTGACCTATTTAAACTTATTTCGAAAAATCTTATAAGATATCGCTAAATCATCTTTACTAAATGGTTAGTTGCGACATGTCGTTACATGTTAATTTTGGTTGAGAGGGTGTGTAGACAATAAATCGTAGATTTTCGCCCATTTTATATTTAGAACAATGCGTAAAATGATATAACTCATTAACAATACATATTAAAGACCACTGGTCTTTGAATTTGAGGTCCTTGGTTTATGACTTTGAAATTGAGGTCAAGGTAATTGGTTGATTGGACGTTCTAAATTTTGACCTTTGCTATAAATTCATATTTATACAACATAAAGCAATAGGACCTAATATTTTAAACTGAATTTTGATGTTTTCCTATCAAAATATATTGTTAGTGGTGGAAAGACCTTCAATTGTTCTCTGAAAAATTATTTTTTAATTGTATATTACTATTGTGCATAAAAGTGTGTACAGCTTATTATGTTCGTGTGCAAATAAAAAAGAAATTCATCATAAAAAAAATTTATTATGGAAGGATACGGCCGTAATATGATTTTGGAATGCAGAAAAAACAAGAGAGTATGAAGGTACAAACTTTCAAATAGTAATGTTGGTTACCATGACCTTCGTTGGTAGAAAATTATCAATCTCCTACATGCATTGCAAAAAGAGAGCTCAAACAAAGTTAATAACAAAACAATAATCGAAGCAAAATGTCATGCACAACCAATGTAATAATTCACATGATTACAAGTTCGTTATTTGCGACATGCATAAAATAAGAAAACAACTATAAAAAAAAATTCAGTTGCAAATAGTGCAAAACAAAAATCCAATAACTTAGAAAGGTCAAAGTATACTAAGTACAAATCTAAGAGTATACTTTCCGTTGGTTGTTTACGATTTGATCTCATCAGTTTATAAGGACTATACCCCTTATGAATTTACCTTAGGGTTTGATATTTTTATTTTATTTTTTTTCAAGGCCAATATCACCTACAAACAATCATGTTCTCCCAGACAATAGAGATCAATCAGTACAGACCCAAATAAATACGTGTAAACCCGTCAAAAGCCGTCTAAAAATCATTATTTTATATAATGCCAAAATATAAAACAAAATTAAAAACATACACATTAAATTAATAAGTACCGTGATTACCAATGTGTACACTAAACACGCGTTTCGTGTACAAACTACTCATCAGTGACGCTCGAAACAATAAAGTTGTGTTTGTCTTGATTTTTCCCAATAAAAAAAAAACATTGCAGTGTCTTTAATAAGATATTTGATGAGTAGCACGAATCCGGCCTTAAAATTATCGAATTTACTTTTTAGGTCTAAAATTATCATTTTTTTTTTATCAAACTTTGAAAAAGGTCATAAATCATTATTTTGTCAAATAAGTGCTTCGTTGGAAGCAATGAATAATATAATCATTTCGGTTTTTACAAACTTGAGAGATCAAATAGGAAATAAGCTCTTACACGTTCAGCCATGATAGGTCCTGACATAAAACAAGTTGAAAAAATTAAATGAATGTGACCTACCGAATTAGACTATTTACCGAGCTTGTAATAACATGAGCAACACGACGGTGGCCAAATGTGGGTCAGGATCGGCTTACTTGTCCGAAGCCCCTGAGACCACCCCAGTTTTTTGTGGGGTTCGTGTTGCTTAGTCTTTAATTTTCTCTGTTGTGTCTTGTCTACTATTATTTATATTTTCCCTATCTTTAAAAAGAACGGCCTTATTTATTACAAAACAATTGACAGACGGAAACCAATGACATTCAATGTAATACAGGGTTATGATTTGGGACATGTTGATAGTAAATTCAATAGGAATAGACATGTTCCTGGGCTTTCAACCCTACATTCTTATACACAGGACAGGGGTGTAATAATTAAAAATGGTACAAATCACAATGAATTGTATCAACGCGATGTTTTTCTGCATGTTGTTGCAACTGATTTGATTGATCCAATTCAAAATCAATATGATAGTCTCTAAATCAATATGATAGTCTCTAAGTCAATATGATAGTCTCTAAATCAATATGATAGTCTCTAAATCAATATGATAGTCTCTAAATCAGTATGATAGTCAATTTAATTAAAAACTGATCTCTCAACGCTCCCGTTTTCTGATATGTCGCGTGGTAAATCTAACGAAACCCGCTTTGAGGTCACATGTGAGTGACCTCGTAGGTGTGTCTTTTTTGACCAATGAAATTGAGTCTTCCACGATCTTGAAAGTTTATCGTAAGGTAAAGGGATGTAACTCATTTTATATACGACGAAATCGTCAGTCAAAATAATTCATAAACTTTTTTGATTGGCTTATTAATAGGTCGTCAACTCATTTGCATATCATTATAAATTCGTAACTTCTAGTTCACTCACATGTGACCTCAGAGCGGGTTTCGTTAGATCTCCCACGTGACATATCAGAAAACGGGAGCGATGAGAGATCGGTTTTTAATTAGATTGTATGATAGTCTCTATATCAATATGATAGTCTCTTAATCAATATGATAGTCTCTAAATCAATATGATAGTCTCAAAATCAATATGATAGTCTCGTAATCAATATGATAGTCTCTATATCAATATGATAGTCTCTTAATCAATATGAAAGTATCTAAATCATAAGTTACAAGAATCCAGTATCCAACTTACTGTTTAATAGTTATATTGGTAATGTTTGTCCAGTGCATGTTTTTACTGCTTTTGCTTTTGCTCAATTAAAACCAGAACAAAATTATTTTCTTGAGTAGACAAGCGTTAATTATCATCAATGTTTTTCATCAAAATTCAACCTTTTTAAAAAGATAAAAACGCATGATCCCTAAACTTTCGCACATTTCTGAATAATGCGCTTTTTTATGATGTAAAAATACGAAAAGTTAGTTAAAAATTTCAAAAACTCGCAGATCATTATGTTGGCAAGCATGTGTGGTTGTTGGACAATGCATGTTACAATACCTTACTGTCATAACAAAACAGAACAATCATATGAAAAATAAACTCATACAAGATCACCTTATAGAGGCCCGATATGACAAAATTTAAAACAATTTAAACGAATGGCTCCTTTAATTACATCACGTTGAAGTATAAAATAAACTGTAAGAATAATCAAAGCCAATAACAAATAATATTTTCCCAGACTATACCAAATAGTTCAGATCCAAAGGAGTAAGTGTAAAGACGTCATAATTCGTCTGAAAAAAATCATAACCTTATTCCATTCAAAAAATTACAGATATATTGTATCGACAGGATGTTTGACCGAAAGTTTTCATAACTGTTTTAGGTTATCCAAATCAATATCTCAGAGTATGATCAGGTGCACGAATCAAGCATTTTAAAAGAAGATCACATTCAATGTGTTATGTTCAAGAGAGAGGGAGAAAGGCCAAGTAAACATCTATAAGACGAAAATAAACTGGCAACACCATGGCTAAGATGAGTCTGGTTATATTTAAATCGTCAAAGCATAATGATCTTGAATGTACGATGATAAAATAATTTCAATGTTTTCATAAAATTTTCTTATAACTTATTTTTTTAAAGAATTAAAAACGTATGATCCGTAAAGTTTCTCCCATTTCTGAATAATGGGCTATCCTTACGATGCTACATTTTTGTAATACGATAAAAAAAAAAAACAAAAAAACAAAAAAACAAAAACAAAACAAAACAGACAAATCGAACCTTTGATACGATATAGAACATTTGATATACAAATATGGAGATGTGATATGATTGCACAACTGACAACTATCCAAAAAAATTCAAAATGAAGAGACTAGAAATAAAAGAACTGAAAAGGATGTTAAACAATTAAAGGTAATCATACGACCTTTACAAATAAGAAAAATCCATATTTTTTAGTCGGCTATACAAGGAATCAACATGCAAAGTGTGAAGATTTTTTATTCTAAACAGCAAGTGTACTTTGTTAAAGCGATTATTTATCATAAATTAATTTACAGATACAAATCAAATAAACTCTTCATAGATACCAGGACCGAAATTTTTATATCCACGCCACACGCGCGTATGTCTACAAAAGACTCATCAGTAACGCTCGTTTAAAAATGTCAGAAAGGACAAACAAATATATTTTCTAATGTACAATGATAAAATAAATTACCTGATTATTGTAATGGTTTTGTTATAAAATCGTATCACACATTGAATTACCGATGTAAACAAAACAAAAATAGGTCTTAGTACTCGCATAAAACATGACAATAAAAGTGGTTTTATTCTATGTTTTCGAAGCGCTTTTTCAAATTAATCTTTATAAGGAATGCTCTAAGTCAAGTATTTGAAAATGTCTATCGTCATCTGTGATAGAAACATATATTCTTTAATGGTCATACAACTCGTGATTTCGTCCGTAACATTTTAGAATGATGATTTCAACTTCACCACGTTGGAGTGTAAAAAAATACCATATTCCCAACTCTATATAAATGTATGTCCAAGACCATTGTGTGTATATATCTAGCTTACACAGGCTGATCTGTACATAATGTATCGACCAACCCAAACTTTGTTCTTCAATGAATGCTTACCGAACATAATGAATGTTTAAGGATTTATCTATTTTTCTGTTTCATTTAGACCAGGATATGGACGCTTACTGGATCAATAAGGCGGTAACTTCTTCTACTATTCCAAAACAATATCCTGTGTTACTCCTTTGTTGTGTAAATCCACACTAAGTTTAGAATATCATGCTCTGTTGTGAACCAGGATTCGCACTTGCACTTGCAACTCTATCCATCTAAGGTTGTACACTGGTGTAGTCCGCAGAAATATCACACATGGCGATTGTCGGCGGTGATAACTGTTGCCGCGGGAATTGCCATTCTGAATCTGGATTGTTAGAATTTTACACATGCTCAATTCCAAATCTTTTTTGGATGAAATAGTGTTCCGGAAACATTTTCTTTCATACCCTATCTCTGGATAGGTGATGTTGTAGTCAGAAAAGGACAAAAGTCTGTTTTGTTTTGATTGTCCCAGCTTAGCTTGAAATTTCAGTTGGCACGATCAGCTCGTCACAACGGGAGCGCCTGAAATCAACTACGAGGTTCATGTTTCCTAAAGTTATGACACACCTCCAGAATCTTCAACTCTCTCATTAGCTGTTGAGTGAATTATTATGCCGATTATGTGGTTTCTATATTCACCTTGGACAATTCCAATTGGTGGCTCGTGTTTCCCAGTCTTTGCTTTTCTATGTTGTTATACATTTTGTATATGTTTTTATTGCCAAGGGTTTTTCAGGTTTTTTTCGACTAATGATTTTCATCCTCTCTTTGGTATTTTCGATCAAAATGCTGGTGACAGAGCTATTGCTGTCGTTTTTTCTATTCCATCTATGATGTTCTCCTCGGAACGATTCTTATTCATGGTTATTTTTTAAACAAAATGCCGGGGGCCTTTACTATTTGATTGACCGTGACAGGTTTGACGTCTTTTAATGAAGGTTGAAAATCTATTTGTTTCTGATATATAATAAGTTTCATTGTAAATTAATCCTTTTATCATTACATGAACCTACATATTTCTATTAACAAAAATTCAAAAGTACCTCGAAGTTTTTGATATTTTGCTAATGCATATCATTATTATTATCAAACCAAACAGTGCGTTAGCAAGACATTAATTTTAAGCGATAGAATCAAACTTTTGAGTGTTTACTAACTGGGCGTATTGGTTTATTAAAACTTTGAGTGCAAATTTTATCACAGGAAATTAGTTTAATAATTTTGTCTCACTTCTAAGTGTAAATTTAATTTGCACACTATTACAAGAAGAGACATTGTTGACTTAGTGCAATTTAGAATTCTTCACACTTTATTGTGTGACTCGTGTCCAACACTGGTGTGTTACTGATCCACTAGCAGGTATTGGTACTCTCGTCTGGTGTACTAAATCTTAAGTCAGGTATCTTTGATAAGTATTTTAACTCACTTCTACAATCTAGCTGCATAAACTTTCCTTCTTATTTTCATAGAACTTACTTTTTCGCGTACTAAGTTACTATGCATGAATGACTACAATTGTAAATTGCATTTTTTTTAACTCTAAGATTACGAAATATAAGTCATTGCTGATTTTGGATCTTATTTAACTTTTAACAATATATAAATTTCATGAAAGCCAATAAGCAAAATTTGAAATAAAAAAAGGCAATTGTCAATTCCAACAACTAAATATTGTTTCTCTAAACCATGAAAAATGTGCAAAAATGGCTACTTCCGGTTTTCTCAATATCACTTCCGGTTGGCATTTTTCAAGGTCATATGTCACCCAACATTTTGGTAAAGGTATATGGCTATATAATAAACCAAGTTGAAGTAATAATTAATAAACCTGATAATTACACATTTCAGGGGCACTAACTCCTATAAGATGCCATTAGATTGTTTCAGACCAACGTAAAATATCTACATTACAATTAAGCAAACATTTAGCACTTGTTCTTTTATACATATCTTTAAAGGTGTTGGAGAAAATGCCGAAACAAGGAAAAATCAACATTGAGAACTTGACCTTTGACCTTGACCTTTGACCTTGACCTTTGACCTTGACCTAATTGTCTAAGTTAGGTCCCAGGGCCTCAAATAAAAACATTCCAGGGTTATACGGTTAACGGTTTATGAGTTAAAAAAACATACCGACAAATTTATTTCATAAGGTAGATAACTCCTATAAAATTTCATCGAATCGCTTCGATCAAAATATTCCTGAGGATGTAATGTACAAGTTAGAAAAAGAAATTTGTCGATATTTGTAAGTTTTTTTTAATATTAAACCTAATAGTTAGTAAGATATTAATTACAAGAGGGAGAATAAGAAGCGGTCCTTTGAATGTAATATTTGCTCGTTTGAATTTTACGTGCATACTTTATTACATGAAAGTAGTTTAATAAGAACGGTTTTCTTCAAAGGGTAAATTCAATTTTCTTACTGTTAATATAAGTCACATTGTTGACCTAATATAATTTAGATATTTTCACACATTATTGTGTGCCTCGTGTCCAATACGGACTTCATTAACACGAGTATGATCATGACAAATAAAAACTATTAGAACGCACATCTTGAGTACTAGATTATCAATAGATAAAGATCAGTCAATTTGTTGAGATGTGCTTAATTAGATGGTTAATATGAAGGTATAAACATATGAGAGTAAGTGCTCGTTTCTAATGACATAACTAATGATACAATTATTATAAAGACAATAAGTACATTCCCCTTAAAAATTAATCATTAATCCCAACTTCTCTCTTGAACGTTCTCGTCTAAAAATAACATACCAACCATTCTATTAAGTTAATTTTCGATTTATGAGTTTGACTGTCCCTTCTGGTATATTTCGTCCCTCTTCTATACAGTTTAACCTGAGGTAGGTTTTCACTATATATTTTGAATATCCAACTGACACGTTGTGCGCTCCGTAGTATGTTGAAAAAGGCTTAACTCATCAGATAGACAAAAAGACACTAGGTACAGATCTGAGAATACTCGCAGTTAACTGACAGCTAGTTTAAAGCCATTTACAACTAATAAAACAAATCATGCATTTAAGACTAAATTACCATCATGTATCATAAGTGAAGTTGATATGGAATATTAAACAACAAGGATTTTGGTATCTTTCTACGAACATTTTTTAAAAAATGAACAAGACATAACCTTGATTCGTCAACTTCCTTTCGTCAACACTGGTGACGATTAATAATGTCCGGGTAGCTGTAAGCAGCTGCAAGTTCTTAGATACTGACTGAATTTGGAAATGTATATCTCATATGCAGGTAAAGCGGGTATAGTCTTACTTAGGTAGGGGTAATTGATAATTAAAAAATTAAAATCGCCTCGTTTGTTATAGATTCTGGTACTGAGATAACCTCTTATGTCTAACTCGAGTGATAAGTCTAAAAATGAGGCAGACGATTACGTGTCTGTTGCTTCTCAAATTTCAAGTTCTGAAGAATATGCTAATTGAACCCAATCAGAAAATTTTGGATTGTTCATGGAAAAAAGCATCATCAATATATATACTGATATTGGCGGTGATGGATTATTCTTCCGAAAGTCACGTCACTATATGTTAGTGATCTAGAAAATTACAGTGACATTGGCTACTGTGTTAATACAGAACCATCACAAAATACAAATTTTCCGAACCCATTGGACATACTGATTTCTAAAACTTTCGTATGGTAAGCAAAGTTGTCTGTTTGCTAGATGCTTGGTTTTATATTCTTAATAACATATTCGGAAGTGGTAATTTGTTCATCTTAGTATAATATCTTTTTTTTTTTCTTTTTTTAAATTTATCATATTTTATTGAAATCTGTACATTTGTTAGTTTTAAAACATCAAGTACCGGTACCTTATCCCGGCCTCGTTAACATTAGTAAATATCATATTTATACAGTTGTTAGTATTTGTTAGTATTATACATTCAATTTTCAATATATTGAAGAAAAAAAAAGAAAAAAAAATACCATGTCAGTAATTTCAAAAAGATTTTCAAACATAATTATCTGTATAACAAATGAACAGGTTTTGAAAAAATATATATATATTGTTTTTTTTTTATATTAAATTTCTTTTTTTCTTATTTGCACATGAACATAATAATTTACACACATTTGTATGCATAATAGTTATATACACTAAAAAGAAGATATATAATATATTTAATAGATACAGCTGTTTTAGTTTGATACATTGCAGATAATGATTTTAAGACAGATGCTGTTTGGATATGAAATACATAATTATATGTGGAGTCTATTTGGTTTTTGGTTTTTGTTTTTATGATAATAAAGGAGTCCAGGGGTTCCAGCAGTTTTCTGCCCTACTGAGTATTTTTTTTTTTATAGAATATATTTTTTCTATTAATAAATTTTCCTTTAAATAATTTTTAAGTGCTATTATATTGGTTTGTTCCATAGCTAATTTGCTTCTATAAATGTAGAATTTTGTTAAGAGAAGTATTATGTTTCTTATATCATTTTTATCGGTTTTTGTTAAAATGCCAAATATAACCAAGTCAATATTTAAAGTTCGTTCTATTTCTGTCTTCTCAAATACCCAGGAGTTAAGGTCTTTCCATAATTTTGATATATATGGACACGTCCAGAATATATGTTCTATTGTTTCGACCCCTCCGCACCCAAAACTACAAATATTTGTATCTTTAATTTTTATTTTAAGGAGAAGTTCATTCGTGCCTAAAATTCGATGTATTATTCTGTATTGAAACCACTGCAATTTTGATTTTTTTGTAATATAAAAGGGCAATACATGGATATTTTTCCAATTGAAGTTTGCATTGAGAATTAATGACCATTTTTGTTCACATTTCTGTTTAGAATTTGACTTTTTACCATTCAAAATATTATACATATCTTTTGAACCTTTCTGGGATTTAAAAAAAAACCTTTAACACCGAGGGCAAAACTGGACCGTTTTCTCTCTTTGAGTCATTTGGACATATTTGATATTCTTTTAAATACTTTTTTATTGACAAAATTAGGCCTTGATATGTGAGAAAATTAGTTTTAATATTGTATACATTATTAAAGTGATCAAAAGTTATAAAGTTTTCATCTTCCTGTAACAAATCATTGATCAATCAAACCCCTTTTTTTCAATCTTTATATAATACTGAATGGTTACCAATCTTTATTCCATCATTCTTCCATAAAGGGCATGTTTTAATTTGAGACTTATTTGTACATTTTGAAGATCTTGCCAAGCATCAAATACTTCTTTCCAAAATGGATTATTCAACTTTTTATAAGGACCAAGAACTTGCATTTCCAAAAAATTCAAATTTTCTGAAAAGAGGAATAGTTTTACTAGTTTTGAATTATTTCTATTAATTCTTCTTATCCAGGTTAATTTAAGACCTTTTATGTAGTTTTCAATATTTCTCATTTTAAGTCCTCGTAAACAGTGCGGTTTGGATAAGGTGTCTCTATTGACTTTATCTGGTTTGTCATCCCAAATAAAGGAAAATATTTTTTTCTGTAAAATGTTTAAGATTTGTGCTATTTGGACTAGGTATGGACAGGAATAGATGGTTTAATTTTGATATTATAAGTGTTTTTATCACTGTTATTTTTCCAATTGGTGAGAGTATTTGATTAGTCCAAGTTTTTATAATGTTTTCAATTTCTTTCAACCTGGGGTTATAGTTTAAATTTTCAATTTCACTAATATCCACTGAGAAATTTATCCCAAGAAGTGTTAATCTGCTGAAACCCCATTCCAATCCCTACTTAACACACATAGTTTCTTGGCTAAACTTTTTCTTCCCAATCCAAACAACCTTGGTCTTGTCTAAGTTTATATTAAGACCTGATAAATCTGCATATTTATCTAGAGTACGTAGAGATGCATCCAACGATTCAGGTGAATCAAACGCCTTTTCAAAATCATTAAGGAGGAGAATACCAGGTATATCATGTTCTTCTGTATACAATAAAATATCATAAATCAGTCTAGTATTTTCACCAATATATCTTCCAGGAATGAACCTCGTTTGATCATTATTTATTAGAAGTGATAAAATAGACTTCAAACGCTCTGCTATACAGCTAGACCCGAGTTTATATATTGTGTTTAAAAGACTTATTGGTCGCCAGTTTTTCATACATTGTCTTGGTTTATCTTCCTTTGGTATACAAGTAATAATCCCTCTTTTTTAGGATACTAGCATTTCACCCATATTATACCCATAGTTGATTGATCTAAGAACAAATTTACCTAAATCTATCCAAAAGAATTTAAAAAACTCACTGGTGTATCCATCAGATCCTGGGCTTTTGTTACTTTTCATTCTTTTAATAGCAGCTGTTAATTCTGAATAGGAGATTTTCCCCTCAAGGGTATCCCTTATTTCATTTGTTAACTTGGGAACGTCTAAAAATGTAATTTCCTTATTGAGATCAACACTATTTATTATATCTTTCTTTGAATATAAATTCTTATAGAAGTTTTTAGCTTTCAATAAAATATGTTCTTGTTTGTTTATTAAACAGCCTTCATTATTGACTAGTCTTGGAATTGTTTTATTAACAAAGTTCTTAGTTTCTAAGTTGAGAAAATATTTTGAGGATCTTTCTCCTTCTTCTACCCATTGCATTTTTGAGCGAACATTAGTATTATATCTTGACATACCAATAAGACATGGGAATATTTTGCAAATATCAGAACCCCTTGGTTTAATACTTGACACCTTGTTCAAATCAATTTTAACATTTGTTTTCTTATTACCTCGTGATACCATGTAATAAATTTCTTAACTAAACTGACACTTTATTTTGATTTTTACAGTAAGATTTGTGTAGCATGCCAGACAATTAGAATCACACATTGTTTGAATGTGGTATATATTATCATATTTACTCGTTTGAACTGAAAAACAAGAATGTATCACATGAAAATAAGTTTTATGACTATGTACATGTGTTACCTCAAAGTGTAACATTAATTTTTCAACTGAAACAAAAATCACATTGTTGACCTCGTGCATTTTAGAATGTTCTATCTTATAATCATTCCATGCTTATTTGTGCATTTCGTGTCTCTTTTTATTGACTTTATCAACACGTGTATGCTACTGACAGAAATATGAAAGAGTTCTTTTGAAATCGACGCATAAGTTCTACGATAAACATTACAAAATTGGTGACAAACAGAATGACAATTATTCTGTGTCTCACTAGCATGTCAAAGACAATAACAATCAAAACCAAGCAGTAAACAAAGACTAAACGAGATTCCCTCAGGTTTTTTAAATCTTTATATTGATTGTATGTTTTAATTAATGGTAAGATTTGGACATCTGTTAACAACAGTATTCTGAACAACTTCAGAACTTGAAATTTAAGAAACAACAAACGTATTCGTCTGTCTCATTTTTAGACTTGTCACTCGAATTAGATATAAGAGGTTAACTCAGTACCCGAATCTCTAACAAACGAGGCGATTTTAATTTTTAAATTATCAATTACCCCTACCTTTGTAAGATTATACCCGCTTTACCTGCATGAGATATTCTTTTCCAAATTCAGTCGATATTTAAGAACTTTCAGCTGCTTACAGCTACACGGACATTATAAATCGTCACCAGTGTCTGAGAAGAAAGTTGGCAAATCAAGGTTATGTCTTGTTCATTTTTTTAAAAATGTTCGTAAGAAGATACCAAAATCCTTGTTGTTTAATGCTCCTTGCAACTTCACTAATGATACATGCTGTTAATTTAGTCTTAAATGCATGATTTTTTTATTAGTTGTAAGTGGCTTTGAACTAGCTGTCAGTTAACTGCGAGTATTCTCAGATCTGTACCTAGTGTCTTTTTGTCTATCTGATGAGTTAAGCCTTTTTCAAAATATTACGGAGCGCACAAAGTGTCAGTTGGATATTTAAAATATATAGTGAACTATATAAAACATAACTCAGGTTAAACTGTATAGAAGAGGGACGAAAGATACCAGAGGGACAGTCAAACTCAATAAATCGAAAATAAACTTAATAGAATGGTTGGTATGTTATTTTTAGACGAGAACGTCCAAGAGAGAAGTTGGGATTGATGATTAATTTTTAAGGGGAATGTACTTTTTAATAATTGTATTATTAGTTATGTCATTTGAAACGAGGACTTACTCTCATATTTTTATACCTTTCTATCTTATTTAGCGCATCTCAACAAATCGACTGATCTTTATCTATTGATTATCTAGTACTCAAGATGCGCGTGCTAATAGTTTTTATTTGTCATGATCATACTCGTGTTAATGAAGTCCGTATTGGACACGAGGCACACAATAATGTGTGAAAATATCTAAATTATATTAGGTCAACAATGTGACTTATATTAACAGTAAGAAAATTGAATTTACCCTTTGAAGAAAACCGTTCTTATTAAACTACTTTCATGTAATAAAGTATGTGCTTAAAGTTCAAACGAGCAAATATACTAAGTTATATTACATTCAAAAGACTGCTTCTGATTCTCTCTCTTGTAATTAATATTTTGCTAACTGTTAGGTTTAATATAAAAAAAACTTACTAAATATCGACAAATTTCTTTTTCTAACTTGTTCGTTACATCCTCAGGAATATTTGGATGTAAGCGATTCGATGAAAATTTATAGGAGTTATCTACCTTTACGAAATAAATTTGTCCGTATGATTTTTTAACTCATAAACTGTTAACCGTATAACCCTGGAATGTTTTTATTTGAGGCCCCTGGGTCCTAACTTAGACAATTAGGTCAAGGTCAAGTTCTCAATTTTGACTTTTCCTTGTTTCGACATTTTCTACAACACCTTTGAAAATATGTATAAAAGAACAAGTGATAAATGTTTGCTTAATTGTAATGTAGATATGTTACGTTGGTCTGAAACAATCTATTGGCATCGTATAGGAGTAAGTGCCCCTGAAATGTGTAATTATCAGGTTTATTAATTATCACTTCAACTTGATTCATTATACAGCCATATACCTTTACCAAAATGTTGGGTGACATATGACCTTGAAAAATGCCAACCGGAAGTGACCTTGAGAAAACCGGAAGTAGCCATTTTTGCACATTTCTCATGAAAAAGTGCTCGGACTCGATATATTTTGTAATCTAAATACATTTACTTGTCACTGTAGACTAAAAGTGACTTTTGATAAACCGGAAGTGGTCAATTATCTTCTGGTTAAAAGGTAAAAGTATATAGAAACTTTATATTTTTGGAACCACTGTCAAAGAAGCTTTCATATGAGACTAGAAGTGACATTTACTTCACCGGAAGTAGCACATTATCTCCCTTATTCAACTCAAAAGTATATGAAAACCATTCATTTATTGAATCAGTATGAAGAAACTTGCTTCTTTTCATAATTTCTTTGATATGGAAAGACTTTCAATTGTTTTCTGAATTGTTGTTAATATTCTTTCTTTCAAATTTCAAAATCATTATGAGATATTCATTTTGGGATTTATTCACCTTTTCAATGTAAATAGAATTCCAGTATATTGGCCACTGTGTAGCAAACTTATTAATGCAAAAGCAGACAATTTTTCAGGAATCATGGGAAAAAGAGTATAAAAATGTTGAATGATAGAATGAATTTGAGGCTAGCAAAGTTTTTTTTTGTTTGATACCTGGCATAAATGTTTAGTTTTACATATATCCACTGACATCTTTTCAAGTGAAAATAAGTTCATTCAGAGTGTTATATTTTACACTGAAATCTTTATTTTCGACTTATGTCCTTTTGATATCTTTCGCCTCTCTAAATGAAAACTCTAGAATTGTCAAAATCAAATTTACTGTTTAGTGTTAAAAATATTGATATGCAATAGCAAAGTACTAAAACCGTTCAAGCAATACTAACTAAAATTTATATTTGTCAATATGTTTTGATAAAGGTATCACGTTTTTTTTCACTTAGCTGTTTCCGAAATACTTGTCGTTCTTATTTCAATAATATCTTACTATGCAAAAAGAAAAGAAAAAAGACAATAATTAAAAAGATACTCTCAATATTCATGGGTCCCCTGTGCTGAACTTATTTCATTTTTCCACAGGCAATACATGAGAAAAACAGATTTCCTAACTTGTCATTGCAGATATAAACCTTTGATAAAAGTTTGATTAAAATCTGTTAAGAATTAAACACATGAGAGCACTAAAAATGCAAACTTCCATATATTTAATATTTTCAAGGGCCATAACTCTCTTCATAATAGTTTATCGGTACTGATTTTCCAGCTGATCAAGGACTTTACTGATATTAACCTCTGATATAAGTTTGATAAAAATCTGGCAAGAATTTAACATGTGGTAGTGCTTACAAGACCAAACAGACAGAGAAGATGAAAGCCTGTTATTTCTAAGTCTTCTGCTTTGCATTGCGTTGGGGACAATATAATACTTCTATAGGAGTTGATAAATTTTCATGAAAACAATTTTAGATTAATTGCTTTAACAAAATTTAATTGATATTGTATCAATCTTGTAAATTCTTGTTGCTCTACAAAATAGTACAATACTTGAGTTTAATTATAGTAATGTCCAGTTTAAATACCTCAGAATTGAACTGATTTGTGCTAAGTTATTTCCCACGAATAATATTCTTCCAGTCACAAAATTGTCAATAATTTTACTCATATTTCTTAAATTTTACTCATATTTCTTAAATCAACAACTTAAAAGTTTTAATAAGTGCATTTCAAAAAAAATAATAATTAATTCTCAGTTCTATTTAATCTTGGCTAACTTGAAGAACATGTGATAAATATTAATAGCCAAGCAATACCTTTTTGATGTCGGTCAGTGAGTGGTCTTAGCTTATCGCTTGGAGATTGTTTATCAGCTATAGGACAGGTGTATTTTACTGATTCTACTCCTGGTTGTCTGTATGTGCTGTTGTCATCCTGATTCTACTCCTGGTTGTCTGTATGTGACAACTCTCCACAAAAGACCAAATAACACATAAATTAACAAATATAGGTCACCGTAGGGCCTTCAACAATACGTTAAGCTCATTCCACAACGTCAGCTATAAGACAATGTAAAACAAGTCAAACAGCCTAAATTATGTACAAAAACGAAAAACAGATATGTAACATATAAACAAACGACAACCACTGAATTACAGGCTACTGACTTCGGACAGGCCAATACATACAGAATGTGGCTGGGTTAAACATGAATAACTATCAGAAGTGTATGCTTCCTATTATTTCCATATACCAGCACTCGGTCGATGTTGCTGCTGATAGACAGCTTATCTGAAAGAGTGTCAGTTCAGTGGGCAGTGCTTCGGTAACAACAGAAAATTGCTACAGATGCAACAAATTTATATTGTTATTCTCACTTCAAACTTGCTTTGGAATGAATTCAAATGTCAATGTCTACACCAACTACCACTCAAAACAAAATTCACAGCATCAATTATCGCCTTGGTGATATAAAGTCGCGAAGAAATAATCTGTATTAGATTTTACTTAACTTTTCAATAATGTACATCCCTTTTAATAATTTGGTATTCTTCTGGGTTAACTTTACCTTACTATTCCTAGGTATATTATTTAACAGCATTTTTCTGTGGATCTCAACAAAAAATTCAGCGCGTCGCAAGTTGACTGATTTCACCATTGTTGTTGCTTGTTTAGCAAACACATTGAAGGGCTTCTGCATCCTTGTCTCTTCTGTTATTGGACAACATAAAGATATATTGAACAATATAGATTTCCTCCACGGCACAGGTAAGCATGGAAAACAATTTACTGACTCACGGACAAACAACGTTATACAAACATGTAAATGAGATGTTTTTAAGCATATACTTGTTTGTATGTAATTGTTTTTTACGGTTTTTATAACTAATTAGTCAGAATATTTGCATCATTAAACGGGAGTTAGGGAAGGAAGAAGTTATGAGGAAATGTATAGGGGAGTGATTAAAAGGTTATGTGGACAGAACATGGAATTGAAATGGTGAGGAAGAATAAAAGACAAGCTATTGTATACTTAATTAATGAATATAAGTATATAATAATACACGAGACAGTAAATCATATAATATCTTCACTAGCTATTTAAGTATGTGTATAGCAAATTTATAGATATTTTCATGATCATATAATAAGTGAAATCACAAATATAATTTTATCCTGTAGAAGAACTTGTTTACATGTTTATATGACTTCTATCTAAAATATTTGTATTTTTTTCTTTTTCAGAGACAACGAATTTCTTTTTCGATGGTATGCACACGTGGAGTATTTTGATACTAAATGTATATCGTTACAAGCTATTGGAAAAACTCAGTTCACCTAATGATCAAACGAATGATAAGAACTCTTCCAAAATTAACCTCCTTTTTTCAATAGTAATCATGAGTGTTTTCTCCACTGCATATGCTGTGAATCTATGGGTAAACAAATTTTCGGATTCGACAAACACTATAATTCGGGTCTTAAACTTTCTAGGAAAAGACGTCGCTTTTATGATATCTATCATTTTAAACATCGTTACAATTGCTGGTTTACACAAAGTCCAAAGAAGGAGATATAATTCAATCAGACCTTTAGCCAGGACATCAACATTTCCAAATGACCCAAAGAGTTCTATTTTACTACGACAATTCATGTTATCGTTGATCTTTCAAGCCATTTTTTACATAGTTCCTGGTATCTTACGCATGACATCTGAATTTATAAATCTTAATTGTGCTTTGAAGATGGACTCGAATGTGTTATATTCATTTTCCGAAACATTGCTTGTTTTGTTTACGCCTTGCGCATTCGGAATTCTGGTAGAACCAAGAAGAGGCTACCTTTTAGAACTGTTTTGTTTGCAAAAATCATCTGAAGGCGTTACTAATGTGTCTACGGAGATAAGAAATACACAAAATATAGGAGAAACACCAGGACAGTGGAATTGCAGAACGATTCAGCTCCCTGAGATAGCAAATAACTTGGCACAATCAACAGAAATACCATTGGATGTCACCACCATCATGACAGATACAAAAACCCAGGGAAGAGATGTTAAACGACAGTATCAAGGTAGACAATATTTCACAGATATTAACATGAAGAATGGTCCTCCAATGGCATATTCTTTAAAAAGGTACATCAAAAAGAAGCAATCAACCGATATGAGCGTTTTCAGTTACCAATCTGAAACAAGTTTGTTTGGGTCATTCTCAGATATTTCTAGCATACAGGGAAATATTCCGATACCTGGGATGCAAGTATCTTTCGATCAGCGAAGAGGACGATCCATCTCCACAGAAATTCAACGTCCAGCGTCATTTCCATCACTGATGCAAAGACCTTCGTCCATTGCCGACATACTTTCTATTATTTGAAAAGATTGATTGGCGTTGCTTGCTGTGAAGTACATTAGAACTGTTATGCAAACTAAGACATTCTACATTTGTTTTTACACTTATTTATTAACTGTTATTACAATAATCTATTCAATAAACTAAGCTTTAACATTTTTTTAGTCAACACCTATCTTCTCATTCAACTTTGGACCTTCAGGGTATAAAATTAAACATGTTGTGACAGTGTTTTCACTTATAATTAGTCAATAAATAGACTAAGTTTCTAATTTATGGTTTTTATAGATGCATCCTTCTGTACTATACAGTTCTACAAAGGAGTTGGTTCACTGGTGAGTCTTATCTAGACGAAACGTACTAAATAATAATCCTGGTACCTTTGATACCTGTTTACACCACTGGGTCGATGCAACTGCTGGTGGACGTTTCGTCCCCAAGGGTATCACCAGCCCAGTAGTCGGCACTTCGGTGTTGACATGAATATCAATAATGTGGTCATTTTTATAAATTTTCTGTTTACAAAACTGGCTTTGAATTTTTCGAAAAACTAAGGATGTTCTTATCCCAGGCATAGATTACCTTTGGGAATTTTGGATCCTCATTGCTCTTCAACTTTGTACTTGTTTGGCATTGTAACTATTTCGATATGAGCGTCACTGATGAGTCTTTATGTAGACGAAACGCGCGTCTGGCGTACAAATCATAATCCTGGTACCTTTGATAACTATTCAGTTACTTTAACCTTGATCATTGATCCATGAAACGAGGTCAGGTGAACTCTGTCTGACAGACATGTTGAAGTTGCAAGGAACCTTTATACAAAATATAGTTATACAACAACGCACAGTAAGTGAGAAATTCACATTACAAAAATAATAAATAGTTGACACAGCATAGGTTTCCGACACAGAATGAATGTGGTCTAATGAACTTAAATTTTTTTTTTTGCCATTGAGCAATTCACTATGCTGCTGTTTATGAATCCTCTCAAAAAAATGTTTGAAGAAATTTTCTTTTTATTCATGAAATCTGAAATGGGAAAAATTCAACCCCCCCCCCCCCCCCCATTTTTTTCACATCCCCCTTTCCCTTTTTCCAAAACTGATCTCAATTCAAATTTCTTATGGAGTTTGCAACAATAACTACTCATTTAAATACATCATAAAATATTAAAATGTAACAAAAGGTGCTTGTTATCACTGAATGGTAAAGATTGTTTTAATTTATCAGTTGGTAGTAAAAGTGAATATACATTGTATATTGTATAAAACAATGATTTAAGTTGACTCAACTACTATTCTGGACAAAGAAAGATAACTCCAATCAATTGAAAATGTCTTGCTATTGCACAATATTGTGCAATTAGATATTTCTGGTTATTGCGCAATACTGTGCAATTGAAAATATTTGATATTAAATATTTTATTCAATTTGCAATTCTTTCCATTAAATATTTTCAATCTTTTCTATAAACAATCACTAAACTTACAAGCATTTCATTAAATATAAAAGAGAACTTTAGATATTTTCAAATTTTAGTACTACATTTTGCAGTTTTTTTAAATTAATATTGCTTAGAAAAGAATTTTCTGGACACAAAAACAAACAACTGTATACTCTGCAGGCAGATTCCTGATACCAAGACAGTTCATCATTTCAAAAATGATTTAGTAAAAAAAAACGTTCATAATATCTATTATTAAGTTAAAAAAAATCCTATCAAGATATATCCAATCAAAAACAAAACAAATTATAATTAATAATAAAACCAAACAAGCAATATATTAAATAAAACTAAAAATAATAACATCTCAACATGTTTTGTCTCAAAATGTACACTTTATCTCAGTAATACAATTCATCCCAACCAGAAAATTTGCTATGTATTTCTGGTAAAGAAATAATGTATAATGTCTATTTCAGTGATAAATGTCTGACAAAACTAGAAAAAAAAATAATCAGATTTTTTTAAAGTTGTAACTAACACCAGAATGCCTAGTTTATACAATCCTATGTTAATAAAAATAAAACTCTGTTGGTTATCTTTGCTTTACTTCCCATTATGGCAATACAGATTTACATGGTCTCTACTCTTTTCATTCAATTTGAAAAAAAGCCATTTCAGACAGAATTGACATTAATTTTCAAAACTGTTAGGATCTGTATCACCTTTTACAAATACCATACTTGTAACTTAAATTTAAAGTAATTCATGGCCTACAAAGATTTCTGTAAGAGTTTACACAAAAGTGGTTTCAGATTTTATCATTATCATTTTACAGACATGTATCATCATTCATTCTCATTAATATATAAAATCCATCAAATTTGATATTGAAAGAAATCTATGTAAAACTACATATTCATTTGCATATTCTATATACATAGCACCATTTATTTTCACATGTGTAAATGAACTAAAAACTCTATATACTATTAAATAAACATACCAAACTTTCCAAAATAAAACATGTTCAAAGTTCAAAATGAAAATATTTCACAGGTGGACTGACATTCAAACCAAATTGGTAACTAATATGAATGATGGTATCTTGATCTATCAAGGGTATTAATTGACTTATCTTTTTTACTTTACAGACACTATCTGAAAAACAGTTGAAGTACTTTGTCTTAAAAAATAAATGATAATTTTATCAAATTTTTCCTTCAGAAATCTAGTTCAACAATTGAAAACAACTTTTGAGTGTAGATAAATTTGATAAAAACTATTTGTTCACAAGATTGAAAACAAAGTTTAGCCTCATGGTACCAGGCTCATAGTCATGTTATTCAACATATTGCAGTTATACAATCACCAATATTTAAAAGGACAATTGGTGTTAAAGTTAATATTTCATAAAGAAATCCCACGAACAGACAGCTGTATATTAATGCTGACAATAAACCCAAATACATGTGTTATATTAATAATGAATGAAAAGTGTGAATAAATATACAATATATGTACCATGCAAAACATTTACACATATATCTAAAAAAAAGCACTATATTAAGCACTTATATCAAAGGTTTATATCAGCAATTAATTAAACAAGTTTAAAAAATCTATTGCCCTTGGACAGGCCTATTAGAGCAACACGTGGGACACATGAACTCTTCTTTTATTTCACTTGTATAAGGATGGTTTTCTTAATGAAATTGTAGAAATTTAAACCTGATATTTCTTAATTTTTTTTTCATACTTAATAACAAAACATTCAAATCTAAGAAACCTTTACTAGCAATTGATGAATTTAAAACTGCTTCAGATTTTCTACATACGATTTATTATAGGTTGTAATAACTACATGGCTAAGTTATATAAAATCTTGGTACTACTTGGTTTAAGGATGATGTACTGAAAGTAAAACATTAACATCAAAGCTTTTCACTTTTTTTTCACCCAAGAAACATACTGTAAAGGAATTTGTTTAATAACGACTTAAGCTTGGTTTCACAATTCAAACTGTGCAATATTTTACTTAATATCATACAAAGCTGAATAATATGTGTTTCAAAGTAATTTCGAAACTTAAGAAATAAATATATGAATCCTTTAGGTCCAAATATGATATTTTTATAATTGAATTCTAAGCTTCTTACATACATAAACTGACTTCAAATAATAAACCACTTGCAAAATTGTTCCATATTTGCATTCATTATTACATTATTCACCAAGCCCAATCTATATAATACTCATTCGTATATGTAATGGTGTACACTATACTCAAATGGAGATATAGAAGTGGGCAAATTTTTAAAATCATTCACATCAAACAATGCATGTATAATCTTTAGTCACAGTATAGAAAAGTTTAATTTTGGACCGCAATTTGGACCAACTTGAAAACTGGGCATATAATCAAAAATCTAAATACAGGTTTAGATTCAGCATATCAAAAACCCGAAGGATTCAATTTTTGTTGAAATCAAACAAAGTTTAATTTTGGACCACGATTTGGACTAACTTAAAACCTGGGCCAATAATAAATCAAAGCACTGTAAGCGCTGTAGGCAGCTAACCAAAAACCAAGGCAAACATATTTATGAAAACTGTGGCAATGGTGCTTCAATTTTTTTTTAAAGATTTTTAAAAAAGAACAAACATTAAACATTCATATATATTGTACATTTATGTTCATTTAATGAATTAACAATTAAGGCAAAAAATCATATTCTATCAAGGTTTTCAAAAGCAACACACATATCAAGTATATTTTTTCATGGTCATGAGTCTGCAGGGGTACAAGTTCGCAATGATCGCAGTTGTTCTAGTTGATAGTTCACATTGGTATCAGTTGACTGTTAGAAGTTCAAGTTAACTATAGTACAAGCTTGTTTAAGTATGAATGGAGTTGCTTCCCTTGAAAGAAAACTGAGATTGTTTTCTACAGTACAAAAGTTACGAGACCCAAATCAGACAAATGTTTACTGCTACAGGGATCGACGGTGGGGTCTAACTGACCTGCTCATAGTAAATGTAAATGACCCCCACCTTCACCCTAAATCCATGATGTGTAAGTTTTTGAATAAAATGGCAGGTAATTATAAAACAGTTGGTCAAACATTCTTGGGCTTGTCAATGAAAGATATGTTTTTTTTAAAATGAGCCATATCAAAATGAAAATTTTTATAGGACCAGATATAATTCCAAATATAATTAAGGTAAATTCTTTAAACCTACTCATTTTTTTCCATCAATAAAATTTTATAATAAACAAGAAATAATTGTTATACTGTTTACACTTTAAAAGCATCTAACTTGCTTTACCAATATTTATTACTGATTAAGAACATTTATACTGTCACCATATATATTGTTAGATATACTGTTCCCAGCTGCCACAAAGACTCACAATGTATTGGATTTTGACATTAAAATTTGTCAAAAAGTAATTTTGAGTTTCAGTACAAAATATTTTCTGTTGTTTTCATTCTTTTACATATATCTTTTGGTTTCAATTCTAGTGTTTATATTTATTTACCATGCAAAGATGTATTTTGTCATCTGTCTGATTTTTTTAAAACCTGATTGCCAAAACCCGGAGTTACCCATATCCGCTTTCGGAATCGGATCCGATATTGTAATTTTCTTCTCATGTCAGCCATTTTGTTTTCAATATTGTTTTTGTCAGTTACGATTTAACTCGAATTTACACATTATTTGTCGGCGATTTTCTGTATAATATAAAAAAGAAGATGTGGTATGATTGCCAACGAGACAACTATCCACAAAAGATCAAAATGACACAGACATTAACAACTATAGGTCACCGTACGGCATTCAACAATGAGCAAAGCCCATACCGCATAGTCAGCTATGAAAGGCTCCGATAAGACAATGTAAAACAATTCAAAGCTAGCGGTTGAACAAAATGAACATCGCTGTCATGAATAATAATGCTAAATACAAGTTTTGAGATCGTTCATTAGGAGACGTTGGTAAAAAGGTTTGCAAAGTTATTTTTTTTATTTCATTTCAACTTCAAGTCGGGCATGTCGAAAGTCCGACTGCAAAAGTGGAAGGTCGCAGACCTCAGACAACCGCTAATTTGAACCCCTGTCTCCAAATTGAAAAGATATAAAAATTTCGTCTTATAATTTAAAATTGCCGCCAACAGCATGAACAGTGGAACTTATTTTAAGACTACTGACGTAGTTGACTACGTATTGACGACATATAATGACCGAATAACACTTGACATTTTAATATTAGCACATATTTGTGACTTTTAAACATTGATTATTGAATAATAATATATTATTATTTAATGATTTCATTACAAGTGTTATTCGGATAATAACAGTGTTATTCGGTCATTCGTGTTACCCATACTCCTACGACTTTTGCCATTTGGGAAATCTAAACTACTTGTCTTTGGAGATTTCGGCGATTAAACATTTCATACATTTGTTCTTTGACAGCTTAGCCAAAATCTCAGGGGATAATAAACTACATAAAGATTTCTAATGTGCCCTACTTCCTATGTGCAACTTCAAAACTTTTGGATAATTCGACGATCATTTAAGATTTTTCTGGTCATATTTTTTGTAATAAAGAATTAAAAGTATGAAAAACTGTCCAATCAGTGAGTTATAAATAACAAAATCCAGCTAGATAATAACAATGGCACATATTTCAGCATTTATTGGGTAGAACACAAATCTAGGGTGCTCGCATAAGGCAGCTTAACTGCCTAAAAATCTAAGTACATGTTTAGATTCAGCATATCAAAGAACCCCAAGAATTCAATTTTTGTTAAAATCAAACATAGCTTAATTTTGGACCCTTTGGACCTTAATGTAGACCAATTTGAAAATGGCACAAAAAATTAAGAATCTACATACAGTTAGATTCGGCATATCAAAGAACCCCAATTATTCAATTTTTGAAGAATTCAAACAAAGTTTAATTTTGGACCTTTGGGCCCCTTATTCCTAAACTGTTGGGACCAAAACACCCAAAATCAATCCCAACCTTCCTTTTATGGTCATGAATTTTTTTTAAATTTTATAAATTTCTATTTACTTTTACTAAAGTTAGAGTGCGAAAACCAAATGTCTTCGGACGACGACGCCCACGTGATACCAATATACGACCAAAATTTTTTCAATTTTTGCGGTTGTATAAAAACTGTTATAAAGAACTTTGATGTCATTTATGTATTTTTAAGGATGAATGCATCTCATTCACACTTCCCTGAGCAGTTTCTCAATAACTGAAGTATGGTTTTTAATTGGTAAATGAATGCTAGTAATTGTGAAGCAAAACTGGAGTAATCTTTATCAGACAAAGAAAATTTCAAACAAAATTTGGTTTGTAAATACCAAGTATGTTATTTGAATATTGTGTATAATGAAGACTGATGCTAATTCATTTGATTAGACTTTCAATATTGGAACCATAACTTTGTCATTTCTTATATAGTAAAGACCCAAACTGTTTGCTAGTACCAATCATTCACATTCCTTAAATATGCGAATTTTACACCATTAATATTCTACACACTACCAAGAAGCAAGTTGACATACTGTTGCCTGTATTTGGGTTTTTTTAAATTCTCTATAGATTTATTTTAGGACATTACCTGAAAATGTAGTTTGTCTTATTGGCAGCATTTAGTGAACGTAAGACTTTGAAGTAAAAGCTATAGTTGAATTTTCCCTCATTCTTACACGATTTATCCTTTCCTGGCCTGTTGATTAATATCCAAGCCTCGCAGTGGATAAATATGGTATTACAATTGATACAGTGGAAGAACCTATATAGTACATGGACATGGGGCATACTAACCATCAGTAGTATCATCTATATGTAAAGACATTGGGTATGATTAAAATATGAAAATATAAGCATTCTATTTCTATAAAATGTTTATTGGTTGTAAAGTTGTATATCTTGTACAAATAAGCCAATAGCTATATATAAACTAACAACTGGGTAAATATGAAAGACTATCTATGGTATTGCAAGTCATTGCTAGTGTACAATTTATATTATTGACCTGTAAGATTCAATTAATTTTGTTTTTCAATGTTTAAAAATCAAGATTGCTTATGAAATCACAATAAATTCAAATTAAAAAAAAATAGTGAAAGGAGGACAACACAATATTTACTATAGTTATATCAAAAGTTGCATCAAAGGAGACTTTCTTTTCACTTAGGTAAGGTTAACAACATCATAGTTAGGTGGTACTAGCATCTACATATGCTTAATATATGATATTTTAATATATTCCAAAACACTCTATATATATTTTAAAAATTAAAATGTGCCACTAAATTTGCTTTTGTGAGACAATAGGTCAAACTGTATCTAAAACAACTCATAAAATTACACAGGAACACTTTTTGTAAACTGAGAATTATGTTTTTATGAAAGATTTTTAATACCCAGACAAAAGACTGACTATATGCAAATATTTTTTCTTATTATGATATTTATATTCTAGCTTTATCAACACATAAAAATACTTCTTAAATGTTAACATTTCCTTTCCTAAAGTCTGCAATAATATCAAATGGATCTCAAGAGGTAAACAAACAGAAAAATAAAAACAGAGGCACATCCAGGGGACATGCCCATTACAGCTGAAATATTTCATTTTTGATTGACACATACTTTTTTATTTGAAATAAAATTTAAAATGCAATATTTTATTCAAGATACAATTCTTTCCATTAAATATTTTCAATCTTTTCTATAAACAATCACTAAACTTACAAGCATTAAATCAAATATAAAAGAGAACTTTAGATATTTTCAAATTTTAGTACTACATTTTGCAGGACTCAAGTTTTTTAATTAATATTGCTTAGAAAAGAATTTTCTGGACACAAAAACAAATAACTGTATACTCTGCAGGCAGATTCCTGATACCAAGACAGTTCGTTCATCATTTCAAAAATTATTTAGTAAAAAAAAAGTTCATAATATCTATTATTAAGTAAAAAAAAATCCTATCAAGATATATCCAATCAAAAACAAAACAAATTATAATTAATTATAAAACCAAACAAGCAATATATTAAATAAAACTAAAAATAATAACATCTCAACATGTTTTGTCTCAAAATGTACACTTTATCTCAGTAATACAATTCATCCCAACCAACCTTACATTATCATTGCAGATTAAGTCTTTTTTTTTAATTATCCAAACCTTAAGGAGAGGAAAAGTTGCTATGTATTTCTGGTAAAGAAATAATGTATTATGTCTATTTCAGTGATAGAGGTCTTAAAAAACTAAAAAAAAAATAATCAGATTTTTTTTTTAAATTGTTACTAACACCAGAATGCCTAGTTTATACAATCCTATGTTAATAAAAATAACTCTTTTGGTTATCTTTGCTTTACTTTCCATTATGGCAAAACAGATTTACATAGGACTCTACTCTTTTCATTCAATTTGAAAAAAGCCATTTCAGATAGAATAGACATTAATTATCAAAAGCGGTTAGGATTTTATCACCTTTTACAAATACCATACTTGTAACTTGAATTTAAAGACATTCATGACATACAAAGATTTCTGTAAGAATTTACACAAAAATGGCTTCTGATTTTATCATAATAATTTTACAGACATGTATCATCATTCATTCTCTTTAATATATAAAATGCATCAAATTTGATATCGATAGAAATCTATGTAAAACTACATATTTATTTGCATATTCTATATACATAGCACCATTTATTTTCACATGTTTAAATGAACTAAAACCTCTATATACTATTAAATAAACATACCAAACTTTCCCAAATAAAGCATGTTCAAAAATCAAAATGAAACTATTTCACAGGTGGACTGACATTCAAAAAAACAAAATGGTAACTAATATGAATGATGGTATCTTGCTCTATCTAACTCACTTATCTTTTTTAACTTACTGACACTATCTGAAAAATAGTTTAAGTACTTTATCTTAAAAAAGGGAATGATAATTTTATCAAATTTTTCCTTCAGAAATCTAGTTCCAACAACTGAAAACAACTTTAGAGTGTAGATACATTTGGTAAAAACCTATTTGTTCACATGATTGAGGACAAAGTTTAGCCTCATGATACCAGGCTCATAGTCACGTTATCCAACATATTGCAGTTATACAATTAGCAATATTTAAACTGACATTTGGTGTTAAAGTTAATATTTCATAAAGAAATCCCACGAACAGACAGCTGTATATTAATGCTGACAATAAACCCAAATACATGTTATATTCATAATGAATGAAAAGTGTGAATAAATATACAGTATATGTACCATGCAAAACATTTACACATCTAAAAATGTGGAAAAAATATCAGCAGTCACTAGGTGTGCATATTTTGCTATATCTAAAAAAGCACTAATTTTACATCAAATTAGATGTATTATTCCATGATTACATTTATCAAATTTTTTTATTACTACAAATATAAAAATGCTTGACAAAAAAAACCATTCTTCCTTGTATATTCAACTTTTTTGTTAACAAATCTAAAACAATGTCTTAAATACTTCTTCTAAGAATATGTAAAAATTATTGCAAAATATATCGCTGATCTTCAGTTGTAATGTCTATCAATTTAAAAATCCTAGCATTGGTTTTCTTAAGAAGTAGTGGTGTACCATGGTCTTCTACGATGCCAACGAATCTGGTACCCAGAGTCTACACGGATCTTGATGGAGGCAGCTTCAGCAGCACGAACTGTTTCCTTCACAGCTTGCATCAGATTCTGGGCATTACCAACCAACATTTCAGTGGCTTCTTGATCCTCTTCTGAACCTATAATCAAAGAAAACTTGGTATGATGATTAGAAACAAGAATATTTACTATAGTTAAAAAAATTTTTTTACATCAAAGCAAATTGCTACATTTACAAATGTTGGTCAAAAATAAATAACAGAAATTTGATCATCATTTTAAGGTCATATTATATTGCTTGAGTGATTCAAGTTTAAAAAGTGCTCCAGTCTAACACTTCATGCTAAATATGTGAAAACAACAGTAAAATACACCTGTCCTATAGCTGATAAACAATCTCCAAGCAATAAGCTAAGAACTCACTGACTGACATCAAAGAGGTGTTGCTTGTCTATAAATATTTATCACATGTGCTTCAGTTGGCCAAGATTAAATAGAACTGAGAATTAATTATTATTTTCTTTGAAATGCACTAAATAAAACTTAAAGTTATTGGTTTAAGAAATATTTGTAAAATTATTGACAATTTTGTGACTGAAAGAATACATTATCCATGGTAAATAACTTAGCATAAATTAGTTCAATTCTGAGGTATTTAAACTGGATATTTCGATACTTAAACTAAATTTTTGAACTATTTTGAAGAACAAGAAATCAAGATTGATTCCCTTTTATTTATATTTTTATTTTTAATCAAACTTATATCAAAGGTTTATATCAGCAATTTATTAAACAAATTCGAAAATCTGTTTTTCTTAACTATTGCCCTTGGACAGATGAAATTAGAGCAACACAGGGGCACATGGACTCTGTTCTTTTATTTCACTTGTAAAAGGATGGTTTTCTTAATGGAATTTTAGAATTTTGAACCTGATATTTCTGAATTTTTGTTTTTATATTTATTGAATCAAGAAAATATCAAAGCATTCTAATCTAAGAAACCTTTAATATAAATTGATAAACTTAAAACTGCTTCAGAATTTTCCACTTGAGATTTATTGTAGGTTGTAATAAACTACATGTCTAAGTTTTATTTCATATAAAAGCTTGGTTCTGTTTAGGTGTAAGGATTGTGTACTGAAAGTGAAATATAAACTTTGAAACCCTTCATTTTTTTCACCGCAGAAAGGCAGAAACCTACTGTAAAGGAATTTGTTTTTTAAGGACTTGGTTTCACAAATCAAAATGTGAAATTATTTACTTTATATTATACAAAGCTGAATAATATGTGTATCAAAGTAATTTCAAAGCTGAAAAGATAAAAGATTTAAATCCTTTTGGTCCAAATAAGCTATTTTATCATTGAAAATTTAAAGCTTCTTACATACATTCACTGTAAATAATAAACCACTTGCAAAATTGTTCCATATTTGCAATCATTATACCATTATTAACCAAGCCCAATCTATATAATACTCATTCTTATATTCAATAATGTAGACTATACTCATAATGAGATATAGAAATGGGCAAATTTTTAAAATCATTCACATCAAACAATGCAAGTATAATCTTGATGAAGACTTATCTATGTTAGTCACAATATAGAAATATTCAAGTACCACGTCCAAGTCAAAACAATGCATCATGCTCAACAACAAGACAAATGACATAGCATGCTGGGCCTAGAAACTGCAGTTTTTAACATATACATTGATATATGTCCCTGCTAGAGATCTTTAATGTGTATGATTGGTGCTTAAGGTGGTACATAACACTACAGGGAGATAACTCTGTAAAAATCAGCCAAACTTTTTAATCACGTTCTTTAGATAGGGAAATATCAAGCTTCTCAACGAACAAAAATTAATGTTTGTCAAATTGCTATATATCAAATGATATTTTTCTGACCAAGTATGTAGTTTAAGTTTTTTGAAATTTTCATATTTTTGTCAAAGGGTCAAAGTAAATATTTTATCAAAATATTATGAAAAATGAAACGAGGCAAATTAATTTTAGTCGAGGTGTTTGATGCCACCTTAGCTTGTTTAAATCATATTTTTTTTAAATAAACAACATTCTCAGCAGACAATACATTTATAACTTAACATATACCCATAACCACAATATGTAATGATAATGATTCAGGGTTCTACAATATGCATATCAATATTAATTCACTTTTTTCTTTTGGCAAATTGCATCATTTAAAGTGTATAACATTTACTATAAACCATAACCTCAATAAATTTTACTCCCATTTTCCTGCATACCGATGTAGAATTAAACTGTACAACAGTCCCACACTGTTGTAAAGGTATTTGCATGAAATATGAAGTAAGTAATTTTTTAAATGATAAGAATGCATTTGATTAATGAAATTTGTTATCATCTGATCCCAACAAGCAGCGATAAGTAAAATTAGTCAAGTTATTGTAGAAGCCTGAGTTCTTGATATTCTCCTTTCATTAAATATTAAATACATCACTTGTGGCTTAAACTTACTGGATTCTGTTTCCATGGCAACAGGTTACAGAAGCAGGCAGAAATAAAAACAAAACAAAAAAGCATATATTAGTTGTCAATCAATACAAAGCATTGTACTTTAATGATAAACCCAGCTGTATATAATTTCTGTTTTAAAATTCTGAAATACTTTAATAAAATTTCAATAATTTTACTATTTCAAATTAATCTAATAAATGCAATGGAATTAGTATGCATTTATTAAAACTGATATCTAAAACTTTGAAATCATAAATTAATCTTCTGTTGCTTAAATTTTTGCTAAAATTCATGTAAAATGTCTTGTTATTTTTTCAAGTTTGACAATTTTTAGTTCAATGATAAAAACAATTTGCATAAAGGCTTGATAGTAGGTTTATCATTTAAAGAATTGGCAAAATATATATCATGCATTTAACAAAGCAAAGGCATTGTGTCATTAAAACTGTAGAGCTTGTTGAAAGAAAGTAGTCATCATGATGCTTAATATGCAATGTTGGTTAGTAACATTTGTATTGTCCTGGGTCAACATTCGGGTCAGAGAGTTTCAGTAAAGAATTAAAAAAGCATTAAAATATAAAATTCATACACTCCTGCTCTGTTCATAAATAAAAGACATAAATTATTACTTATTATATACAAATAAGAATATGATATGGAATAATTGCCAAAGAGACAATTACTCCACAGAGACGAAAAACATAAAACTTACAACTTACAACTGACACATAAAATTGGTCAGTTACTATATTTTTTTTTGGATCCACACCAACTGTTTATTTCGATTAACTATTCAGAAATCTCTTCATTCCAATTTCCCTGGTAGATTTTCTATCTTGTTTTAACTTTTGTGTGTAGTAAAACACTGCAACATTTATATCAGTTTATTTTGCTGGGATTGAATATAAATATTAGAAGTGGTATGATTGCCAATCAAACAACTCTCCACTAGAGACCAAAACACACACAAATTAACAGCTATAGGTCACCATATTGCCTTCAACAATGAGCAAAGCCCAGACTATATAGTCAGTTATAATGACAAATGTAAATCAATTCAAACAAGAAAACTGACTATTAATGTACAAAATAATGAACAAAAACAAATATGTTGCACAGCAACAAACGACAACCACTGAATTATAGGCTCTAGACTTGGGACAGGGATATACAGAATACTTAAAGTACAGTAGTTGATATCAATAGAAAATCAGAGCTTTGTCATCGAATATAGGGCCACTTCAACCATGTATTTAACTTAACTAATTTTGTTTGTCTTATTAAAAAGCAACCAAGGGATATAACTAGAACTGTATGATAAATAAGTTACATTACTTGTGTAAGCAGATAACCTGATAGTACCTGTACATAGTGAACTTAATATTTCTTGTTTTTAAAACAAAATTTGAGCAAGCAAAAGTTATATCATTAAGATTTACTTATGACAACTTTTTTTGTGACTCAACACTCTTATTTCTTTATGATTTATACTATCATGCAAGGTGTGTTCAATAAGTGGAATTGAAAAGGCTTATCAAAGCTTTTGATTCCCAAACATTTTGAAACATTTTAGCCCATGCATTCAAGAATTATACATCTTTGCCATGACGGTATTGGATCTGAACATTCCTGATAAAGAATTTCTTTTTTGTATTCCATTGTAGTCAATGACCTTGATAAGGGCAAGATTCTATAGGGGAAGAAAAATATAAATAAAACTCAGGAAGTTGGGAGTATATATTTGTATGGAACAGATGGTTCTTTTGTTTATAAGTTCCTAACTCATGTTGGTTATAGTAATTAAATCAGTGCTATCACATCAATAAAGTCAAATCATGTGAATATTGAATTAGCTGAATATGTAGGAGAAATCACACAACTTAGTTGTTTACCTGATCGCCTGCTGTCTTTGTTAAACTTGGAGGAGGGGAGATAATGTAAAAGGAAATGACACCCACAAGATTTATTTGATTTGTTTTAAGATTTCTTCATATGAAAACAAACAATTAAAGGTCATATCAAAAGCCTGCATCAAAACTTAAGATCAGCTCTAAAAAGAGGACTATTTATATTAACTTAAAACGCATTCAATAATTCACTATTTTTTTTGCTCAACTAACTAGAGCTATTTAAACATTTGTAATGCATAAGAATCATTATTGCTGGGAGGAAACTAAATACTTCTGTTGAATTTACCTTACATTTAACAAACTAAAATAAACTTCATAGCTTTGAAGAGAAAATGCCAAGTGATTCAATACCTAATTAGATAGGAATGATACTGAATATATTCCAGAAAGCATAACAACAAAGGGCATGTTCAGACTATAGCAATAATCAAGTCAATATATCATCTTGAGGTACCCCTAAATACAAAATTTGAACAGTAGGAACATATTTGAAAAAAACATCACATCACAAGGATTAGTGGTGGTCATTATAACGTGCTGGAAGAAAAATCACTGGTCAAAATTGCATTCATTGGTCAACTCTAAATCATCACTACTGACAAACTTTAGGAAAATCTCAATTATTAGTCATCAACTACAAGTCAGGGTCATCCCATGCTAAATTAACTTTACCGCAAGATATTTCACCACCGTCTGGGGCTGGTACAGGTTCTATGGTATAAATAAATCATTATGATATTTTCATTGGTTAAACAACTTTAAAAGTTTCCTTGAAATACAGTAAAGGTCCTGGAGTCCATTTCACAAATAAACTTACAACTAAGATTGATTGTAAGTATAATGCATTGTTCATGACTTACGTTCAATCCTAGTGGTAAATTTTTTTGTTAAACCGAATCCTGATGTTGTAATGGGACATGCCTGCTCCATATTGGCATTTCCTTAAATCTTAAATATAACTGGGTTTATATAAAAAAGAAGATGTGGTATGATTGCCAATGAGACAACTATCCACAATTAATTATTTTCTTTCATTAAAAGTATACTTAAGGTAGATTCATGGTATACCGCCATCTTGGATTGTACAATCACAGTACAAAATTGGTCTAGTTATTTGCCCAAATCAGCAAATTTGGAAACAGATTTGCAATTTAATGGTTAGACTGTTTATTTATATAAAGAAAACTTGCTAATTTATTGTATGATTCAAAATAGTTTAACAAATATCAACCTTTTTGGTTTTTAAAATCATTTTTTCAAATGAGCCATTTAAGGGGAGATAACTCTTTTAGCACAAAATTTATACTGGGCTAATAGGGAAATTTTTTATTTTTACTTGTGGCAAGAAAATAAGTTCGGTGACACCATGTTTTCTTTTTATTTTTTTAAAACATATTATAAAACCTATCTTCTCAAAAAAAATTTCAAAATTCTGTCTCATAGAATTTTTTTTATTCACTGTTATGTGTTTTTTCATGAACAAACTAACCAAATTTAGGCAATTTTCAACGACTCATAGCTTGTCAAATAGCACGGTGACCCATACTTTTTATTATATTTTTGAAAACAGCATAGGAAAATCTTCATTTTGTCAAATTATAAGAAAATTCTGTCTCAAAAAACATTTACTTATGATCTACCTTAAGGAGACTGATTCATTACTTCAGTACATGCAATTTACAAAAACAAAATTCTGATGATTACTTTTTTTTTTTTTTTAATCTTGGTTATAAGTTTGTATGGTAAATTATTCTTTTATATAGAATTCTTTTTATCTTCAGCAACTGCCTTTTTAATTTTCTAGATATATTATGTAACCTGATACACAGAATTTTATGGGAGCATCATCAATACTGACAATAAATAAAACATGGTAAAATAAAAGCTCTATCCAATCACAGCTTAACTTAATAATACCTACAAAACTTCTAATATTTTAAAAGTAATACTAACAAAACAAATATAAATTTTGCACTGTGGTATATATTAGAACTTAGCAAAGATTTAAAATTAATGTAAAAATATTGAAAAGTACAATGTTGATAAATAAGTGTATACCTTGTGCTCCCAACATGGTTGCCTTCACTGTTGATAAAATCTTTAGCTGGGTACCAATTGTCGGAATTCTCTCACAAACTTGCAATAAGTTCTGTTTAAAAGAAAATATATATTTAAATATTTATCAAAGCTTAAAACAATCTTAATGTGATTACTGATATCAAAAACATTGATTAACTTACCAGCAAAATTTACTCAACTGAGAGATTCTTTTGGGATTTAGTATATAAATTAGGTAATGGTGTTAAACTCCATCAATCAAAATTTAACATGGCCAGAAATTCTAAAGGACATTATTTGACTAATTTATCATACTTTATGTTTTTATGCAAATTTAGGCCAAAAAGGGGCCTTTCTCATACTTTTTCCTTTGTCAATATTCAAAAATAGTTCTTCAACATACTCTAGTTGCATGCAAAATCTCGACATATTGCTCTTAACATTTCTGTCACCATTAGAAACAGAAATAATGTAATTTCACAGGAAAACTTCCTTTTTATCCCCTTGATTAACAACCATGATACAGTAAATTTTTATGGGATACCAATTTTCGTGGATTTCGTGGTCTGAGTTGAACCACGAAATTAAATGTTCAACGAAGTAGAAATTCTCTTAAGGCTTGTATAAAGACTTTGGTAAAACCACGAAATCAAATATCCAACAAATTACAATATTTTCTCAATCCACGAAAATTGGTATCCACAAAATAAATGAATCCACAGTATACGATTTTGCTTTTACAAAATATGGCCGACAAAATATTACCAGTCTCATCCTTTTATCTGTACATTCAGCAGCTAACTTCTGTGCCAGTTTGGCCACCTCTGTTGATGACTCAGCTATATTCTTAGCTGTGGCTATCAGATCTTTCTTAGAACCACCTTCACCTCTACAGAAATACAGTCAATTAATTATATAATGCAAATCTTTTTAGATGTTTTTTCAATAATAATCATGAAAAGTAACAAGACAATACATTAGGCACTGAGCAATTTTTCACATTGGTATATATATATAATATGTGCTACACTATGATGAATGAAAATGATTACAAAAATAATAGCACTACTCTATGATATATGATTCAAATAAAATATACAATAATGTACAAAATAAAAGTGGACATTGCCCACATGATAAGTTTTATGAATCTTTTCTTGTTTAAATACTTTTTCTGTGACATTACTTTTTAGCAGTAAATGTATTCTAAGATTTGTATATTTCATATTTATAGCCTTTATGTTTTAGCATGTTTTAACTGTAATTTTATTGTATGCAAAGCCAGAGTTGAGAACAGACTATGACAGAAAGAAAGTTTAATGTACATTTCAAGAAAATAGCCAATCATGTAATAATCGATACAACATATTAAGATGAAAGATTTTCATTATGCCATTCATTTTAAAGCATGTAAAATGTCTTTACATTATAAACAAGACTATATTTGCATATTTTTAAGATTTGACAAACTTTTTCTGCATCTCAAGCATGCAAAGATTTTGTTTACATTTTTCATGTATTTAGTTATTTACAGATCCTCAGATCAATTGATTTAGGGTTCTAACAAGTATTGTGTGTCATGCATAAGTAAGATGATAAAATTTTGAGTCTTTGCATTGAAGTGTACAAGTGACATGTTATTTTTGCTGCATTATTTAATAGTTAATGAAATTACTTTTCAGATTTGTTGTCCAGAACTGTTGACTGGTGTCTACCATTATTGTTTGAGTACTCATACAAAGACATTATCATGTAAGATATAAATACTGAATGTGCACCTGATTTTACACGATGCTATTGTCGTGTGCCTTATATACATTGTTTACACTATTAATCAAGATATATACTGTCTAAAATATTGCCTTCAGAAAATGTAAATTACAGGTTATTTGTTTACATGCTCGTAAGGAGTATCAACTTGTGCTGTTTCCTGGTAAAATGATTGTGACTGGAAGGAAAATCAGAATCAAAGGGAAAGACTAAAACACTTTTTTTAATAATCTAATTTTTCAAACTTCTGTCTAGCTGAAATGTGAAAGGTGGTGGATTTTTAATTCCATAAACGCAACACAGAATATTACAAAATGTATTTTTAGATCACCTTAGCAGGGTTCAACAAAAAATATTTAACCAATACTGAATCAATGGACATGTATTATCATCAATATATGCATTTAATAATTTCTTATTGAAAAAAATATATTAACACTTTGATAAAAAAAAAAAAGCTTTTTTCTGGATTTACCATCTACTAATAGTAAAATAGAATTTTAAATTTTCTTACAACATAAATTATGCGGTATTTAAATGGAATTTTTAAAAATCTTTATGTAATATTCTGAGATGACTCATAAAAACTATTGATTCTTGAATATAAAAGTAAACAAATCACTGCATACTGATTTTATCAGAAGAAATGGCACCTAGTAGATGCTAAATTTGTAGAAAATCTGTTGGATTTTTGTCTGGAAGGATCAAACAGTTTGGGTTTTAACTCTTGTTTTACCGATAGAAGTACAACAGGCTTTGATAAGCATCATGATTTTTCATCTGAGTGAAGAAGATATGTGTGCCACAGCTAAGAAACAAAGAAATTATGATGTTTCGATGCATATATGTTAAATGAGACATTTCAAATAGAAATGTTAATGAAAGACAAATGCCTGAACTAAAGAAGGCAAAAGATTATTAATTTAACCTTTACCTTTCCCAACTGAAAGACATATATATACATATATAATTGACTATAAGTACATGTACATACTAAAATGGTGTGATATAAATCATAGAGAATCATTAAATATCAATCTAGCAATTGTTTTTGAATGTGAGAGCCCCAATATCTCCTCTTTTACTTGGATTTGTACTGAACATGATTTTTTAATGTCATCTGAGCATATACATTAGTAGGCTTCAGTGGAAACTTCTTTGATGCTGTACTACTTAGAGCATTACAAGTTATTGTGTAGGTCTTTAATCACCTCAAACTAAATCTTCTTCACTTTATAATACGCATTTTTGGAAGTAAATCTATTTTTAACCTTAACTTTTAACAACATAAACTTTTTTTTTTGGTATCGATTTGATAAAATCAATATGTACATACAGTATAGTGATGAAAGGCAATGATTTTGAATATCCCAAGGTACACCCTTAACCCTTCATCCCTGAATCATGATCTATAAAGTATTACCTGACCAACTGACTAAGTTTGGCCATAAGGAGAGCCATTCTTTTGGCTGCAGCTATTATCTCATTATCTTTACTTGACCACTGCTTTGTCTCCATATGGAGGGCATGTGCTGCCATCTACAATATAAAACAATATATGATCATTACATAATGATTAAAGAAGCTTCATGATTTTTCTGGGTTTTTTTTTCAATCTGAAATTTTAGAATTTGTGAAATAAATGTGTTCCTTTCACACTTGCAAGTTAGTAAATGTAGTTTCTGTAAAGAAACAATTAAGGAAAAATAGTATTGTTGTTGAAGAGCTGCCACCGTCAATGGTCGCAAATACAGTTTTAATGGTGACGCGTAGCGGAACCGTTAAACGAAAATTTACGACCGTCAAATCAAAATTAACTGTGGCAACTCTTCAACTACAGTATTATTATTCGGATTTTAATGCATTAAAAAAGAAATAATACCCTAGAGTTTGAGAAAATGTATAAATTTGAAATAAAACAAATTCTGTGAAACCTCATGAATGAGTTTGGGGCATAGACGTCATTGCTAAACATGATGTCATACAACTTACAAACTGAAGGTAAATTTGTTACTTTTGCCGTTCAAATTTGGATAAAATCACATCAAAGCAGCCATTATTAGGTTGTTGCTGTTTTATTTTCAATAAGAGGTAAGATATATTGCAATACTCACCATGATGGGTTGATTAGCCTGTGGGACAGGGAAATCTTCTTCATCATCTGTATCAGGGGGTGGGGGTCTGGCAGGAGCAGTCTCATGAGGCAGTGGTGGACGAGGTGGTATATCCCCATCTGGAATTAACATTAAATAAACAATCATATTTCAATTAAATGCTGATTAATCAAATAATGAAATTGTAAAAAGTATACACTGGCTGATGGGGTATATGAAGTCACAACTTATCCCCAATCATAATAAAAAATAAAGACAAAACATTATGATCAAAAACATAAGTAATTCCTATAAGAATTTTTTAGCAATACTGACAACAATCCTATCACATATATTAGTTAAATGTTATATTTCAAAATCACAGAAATTTACAACAAATAAAATTTAACATGAAAATAAACAATATATATTTATTTGAAAATAATAATTCGCTTTTTGCAGCCACTTTGGTTTTATTTTGAAGATGTATGCTCAAAAACATCACTGAGACATCACAAGACAATAATTCAACCTCATTTGGAACTGTATTCATGCAACCTTCACTGAAACCGGTTGCACATTTGTTCGGCACATCCAATGACAGAAACAAAGGTCAACTAACAAAAGTTAAACAAAAAGCCAAGGGAATGTAGCAGCAGGACAATCATTTTTGTTGATTGAATCATTTTTTTAATTTATCTTACCATTATACAATTTTGAGGAAATGTTAACACTTAATTTAAACACTGTTATTTTTTTTTTCTGTAATAAGATCAAACAGAACTAAGAAAATTGACCTTATACTGATGGACATGTTTGTCTGTATTTCTTTATTTACCAGACTTACCTGTTGGTATATATTTATAATCAGAAATGAACATCAACAGTTTTGATGGGTAATGTTGGTTGTTATTAGAAAACATTGAGGTTGGATCGAGTTTTGATTGACTAGGTAGGCATGAATTTGGCAGCTGTTGTCCCTTCAATGCACGTATGTGCTTATCTAAAACAGTGAGTCTAGGATAACCATAAAAACATGGGTATTACTGTGCTTATACAGAATTTATGCCATTTTAGAATATCAATGGTTAAAATACTTTTTAAATAATCAGTAAAAAATTACATTCTAAAAACTTATCCACTAGGCTAAGTAAAAGATTTCAGATCATTGCATGAGGACATTTGGACTAAGTTTTCTTTAATACCCTATAACATACAACATATTAGAATCATTCCTGATTTAATCTTTCTTGAAAAGAATAGCAGAAACACATGGGCTGAACCTTCAACTGAAACGAAGGTAATGTTATATCTCATACTATATAATGTAATGCTCCATCATGAATATGATCCAGACATTTTCATTATAATATAATGTATTTGACTCTTCTGTATCAACAAACAAAATTAATACTACATTAAACTGAAAGGTTAGCAGTATGGAAGCATTACGATATGGGAGGGAGATAGGAAGAATTCATTATATGCACTACAACATGTTCTACTGTTAAAAATAATAAGTAAGTGTCAATATTTGCCTTCAAGTATAAAACAAAACATTCACAAAATTTAAACAAAAATTAATTTCAACCAAACACCTTCTTTTAACATCATGCAAAGTTGTTATGAACAACATATATATCAAGAAGCAGCAAATTTAAAGTCTTTAGTTTACTGAGCCTGAGTTTAAACCCAGGACATCCCATACTCAATTGCATTCTACTATCATATAAAAAAGAAGATGTGGTATGATTGCCAATGAGACAACTATCCACAAAAGACCAAAATGACACAGACATTAACAATTATAGGTCACCATACGGCCTTCAACAATGAGTAAAGCCCATACCGCATAGTCAGCTATAAAAGGCCCCAATAAGACAATGTAAAACAATTCAAACGAGAAAACTAACGGCCTTATTTATGTAAAAAAAAAACCAACACTATAGTTTGTTGATATTGGTGTAAATAAAACATAAGATATTATTTGTTAGATACCAATTTTCGTGAGTTTCATGAATACAGGTTAACCACAAATTTAAATGTTCAACTAATGGCAAATTTTTTACAGGCTTGTACACAGACTTTGGCAAAACAACAAAATCATGTGTATTTCTAACTTCACTTCATTATTGATAAGGAATTGCTATTATGGTTGAACAACCTGCACAATTTCTCCCCTTGGTCCCACTTATGTTTACATTAAAAAGTCCAAATAACATGCCATGCTTTTAAAAAAAACTTCTTGTAGTTTACACATTTACCCTTCAATCAACCTTTCTACTATACTTATAAAGTCTCCTGGAATCCTGCTTTTGTTGGGAGTGAACAGATATGTCAAATTACTGTTAAAGTCACATTTCAATTTGGGGTCCTTATTGTGGTCCTCCTTTAAGTCATGTCGATTTCTTTCAAATACAAATTCAACGATTGGGATCAATGGGGAAAAAAATTGTAAGGATTGAGGAACCCAGTGTCTCGCCTACTTTTGCTGTTAATTGCAGGCAACTAAAATGAGGGAAAAAATCAATAAAAATATTCCGCTTGATGCTATCTTTTGATTGTAAGAAGCTTCTGTCCAAGTTTGGTAAAAATCCAGGATAGTTTATGAATCTAATAAATAATTTAATAATTAAATGCAGACTGGACGTAATGTTAACTAGAAGAAAAACTAAGTCCATTTAAAAGTAAAATACAGATACACAAGTATTAACAAAATTTCCTTCTAGATACTAGCTTTTGATCATAAACAAGCTTCTGTCCAAGTTTGGTACAAATTAAATAAATAGTATAAGAAAATAATCATATTTTTTTTAAATATAACCACAGAGTGAATGTGTTGATTCCTGGCAGAAAATCTAAGTCCATTTAAAGTACCGGTAAAATACGGAAAAAATGGAATTTTCATTTTACAAAATTTACTTCTGGATATTATCTTATGATCGTAAACAAGCTTCTGTTCAAGTTTGGTAGAAATCCAGGATAGTTAAAGATAGCTACTAAAATTTTAAAAACTTTAACCACAGAGTGAATGTAATGTTTTCACACAGAAAAACTAAGTCCATTTATAAGTAAAATACGGAAAAAATGGAATTTTAATTTTAGAAAATTTACTTCTGGATATTATCTTATGATCGTAAACAAGCTTCTGTCCAAGTTTGGCAGAAATCCAGGATAGTTTATGAAGGTATTTAAAATTTTATAAACTTTAACCACAGAGTGAATGTAATGTTTCCCTGCAGAAAAACTAAGTCCATTTATAAATAAAATAATGAAAAAATGGAATTTTATTTTTACAAAATTTACTTCTGGGTACTACCTTATGATCATCAACAAGCTTGTGTATAAGATTGGTAGAAATCCAGTATGGTTTAAGAAAGTTATTTAAATTTCAAAAACTTATCACCACAGAGTTAATATTTGTGGACGCCGCCACCGACGACAACGGAATGTAGGATCGCTTAGTCTCGCTTTTTCGACTAAAGTGGAAGGCTCGACAAAAAAGGACAAATTTAATTGCAGGATAGAGACAATAAATTTTAAGTGTCTTTAAATATTAGCGGTCTTTGTACTAGGCTTGAAACAGGCATAATAGCTCACTGAAGCTAACATTAGTCATTACACTTATTTCGTAGCTACACTTATTTCGTAGCCTCGTACACATACAGTTGATATTTACAGGCACTAAACAGTTATTGTCTATATTCAGAACCAGGTAGTAGATAAAATTACAAAATATACCATGAGGTTTCAGAAGAATTAAATGGATCATTCATTAAAAAAATATGCCTTTAACTTAAAATCTTCAAACCCAATATATAACATAAATATTTTCAAGAAGTTTCTCTCAAAAAACAAACAACAGTAAAGTAAAAATCATCAGTATGCTAAATTATCCTTATTAAATCATTTAAAAGTAGAAATTATTGTGCTTCATTAATTCAACTTTAACTCAAAAATATTTCATATACTGTAAATCTCAAAAAAATCAATTTTTCAAGTTTGCTGAATGTTTCAAGTGCAATGTAAGTTTTCTGCAATCTCAGCAACAGTATTATTGAACACTTTCAAAATAAATCAATTGTCACATCACCTACAATTTCACACATAATTAGCCAATTCATAAAATGTCAAAGATTTTCAACGCCTATAAATTAACACAGGTAGAAAAACAAAAATGTTAACCCACCTGCACAATTTATAAATATATTTATGAATGGAACTCAGAAAAACATGCATTTTTTTACTAACTGAGTAACAGCACACAAGGTTTAAGTATAAACACGTTTAAGTTTTATTCGTGGGATCAACAATTGGTCAGTACCTGCTCATGTAAATATAATAATTGACTAATTGTAGCTAGAATTTACGTGCTTAACTATTGTATAGGTAGCCTAGAATTTGCTTTTAAGACAGTACAGTATCAGGTCCTAACCCTTAACCATTTACAATAGTAGATCAAATTTAAACATATGTTTTCATTTTTGTTCCTCAACTTATAGAATCCCTTTTTCTTTTATTGTAGTTCGTGTTTTGGCCATTTATAACTTATTAAAGTCTATTGACCAACTACTGTTATATAATATCTATAGTTATAAAATTAGTATCTTTTCATCTAAATAAATATTGATTCAACTTTATTAAACCATTGAGGTCCCTGGATAATGATTAAATCAGGTAAAAAAATCAAATCAGAGCGTTCTATCTACCAAAAAAAGATTTGCTAGCTCTTCTTTTTTCTTTAAATGACATTGTTTATAAAAAGATTTAACAAGCTAACCTATTTTTTTGTCACCTTCAGTATTATATAAAACATCCCACATACTCTCACCGTAAAACTCTTTATAACCTTTAGATAAATAATGAGTGTACCGGTACTTTTGTAATTGCACTTTTAAAGGTCACTCAAATATCAAAGAAAATATCAATGTCAAAAATAGCAAAAACATGTCATTTTTAAAATTGTGTTCAATTGGTAGCAACTTTTTTTTCCAACTGACTTCTTGCAACATATTCTATAATTGAATTCAAAAGAAATTTCATTATTATTAGTGGAATAACAAACAATTCTTGAACATGGAAATGTTAAAAGGTCAAGATGCACAAGATAACCTACTCTAAAACCATATCTACCATCATAATAGCCATAATATGGATCCCTTGGGGGTGGGGGAACTGGTGGTGGGGGGACAGGAGGAGCAGCATGTTGCCCCTGATATCCCTTCTCTTGCCTCATTGTAGCTGCAAAAAATTGACAATACACACATACAATTACATTGTGCTAATCTTTACATTGAAAGCAGTATAAGTTGCCTAGAAACATTTCAATATTATTTAACATATAATTACATGGAGTTGTGCATTTTAAAACAAATACAATGCTCTACAAAAATTTGGACAAGTTACAATATAAATAAATGATTCCATATATAAAGCTGAACTATAATAATCTATTTATGTACTAAGACAATTCACTTTTTGTACATGTTTTACGATACAATATTTATGTGCTCAGCTGTTATTAAGTGTCCTTTAGTCATTAAAATTCAATTAATTTCCTTGAGTATTTCATTTCTAAAATGGCTAAATTAATTACTCTGTTGCTGTTATTGATTTGTTAATAACCTGACATGCAAAACTTTTGAAACAAGAGGCTCTCAAGAGCCTGAATCGCTCACCTGAATTTTTTTGGTTTAATCTCTCATCAATGATTATTTTGGCTTTTCAATTTATTTAAATGTTCTTTGAATCGTCCTATTTTCTTCAAAAGCAAAAAAAAATCATTTTCTTCTATGTTCTATTTTAGCCATAGGAGCTATGTTTCTTGACATACAAGGAAATGAAATATAAAATTTATACTAGATACTCTGAAACTCTGAAACTCATTTAGCCTAAGTTTGGCTGAAATTGATACAGCAGTTTCATAAGAGAAGATTTTTTAAAGTAAGTCAACATGATGAACAAATTGTGAAAAAAGTCTTTAAAGGGCAATAACTCCTAAAGAGGTCAATTGACAATTTTGGTCAAATTGACTTATTTGTAGATCTTACTTTGCTGATCATATTTGCTGTTTACAGTTTATCTTTATCTATAATAATATTCAAGATAATGACCAAAAACTGGAAAATTTCCTTAAAATTACCAATTAAGTGGCAGCAAACCAACAATTGGATGTTTGATTCATCTGAAAATTTCAGGGCTGATAGATATTGACCTAATGAACATTTTTACTCCATGTCAGATTTGCTCTTAATGCTTTCGTTTTTGAGATATAAGCCAAAACCTGCATTTGACCCCTATGTTCTATTTTAAGTAACGGCGGCCATGTTTTTTGACGGATCAAAAATCAAAGCACACACTTTGTGCAGGATAATCTAAGGAACAACCATGCTAAGTTTTAACCAAATCCATTCAGTAGTTTCAGAGGAGAAGATTTTTTAAAGTTAGCAAATATGATGAACAAATTGTGAAAAATTGTCATTAAAGGACAATAACCCCTTAAGGGGTCAATTGACAATTTTGGTCATATTAACTTATTTGTAGATCTTACTTTGCTGATCTTTTTTGCTGTTTACAGTTTATCTTTATCTATAATAATATTCAAGATAATGACCAAAAACTGCAAAATTTCCTTAAAATTACCAATTAAGTGGCAGCAACCCAACAATTGGATGTTTGATTCATCTGAAAATTTCAGGGCTGATAGATATTGACCTAATGAACATTTTTACTCCATGTCAGATTTGCTCTTAATGCTTTCGTTTTTGAGATATAAGCCAAAAACTGCATTTGACCCCTATGTTCTATTTTAAGTAACGGCGGCCATGTTTTTTGACGGATCAAAAATCAAAGCACACACTTTGTGCAGGATAATCTAAGGAACAACCATGCTAAGTTTTAACCAAATCCATTCAGTAGTTTCAGAGGAGAAGATTTTTTAAAGTTAGCAAATATGATGAACAAATTGTGAAAAATTGTCATTAAAGGACAATAACCCCTTCAGGGGTCAATTGACAATTTTGGTCATATTAACTTATTTGTAGATCTTACTTTGCTGATCTTTTTTGCTGTTTACAGTTTATCTTTATCTATAATAATATTCAAGATAATGACCAAAAACTGCAAAATTTCCTTAAAATTACCAATTAAGTGGCAGCAACCCAACAATGGTTTGTTTGATTCATCTGAAAATTTCAGGGCTGATAGATCTTGACCTAATGAACATTTTTACCCCATGTCAGATTTGCTCTAAATGCTTTCGTTTTTGAGATATAAGCCAAAAACTGCATTTGACCCCTATGTTCTATTTTAAGTAACGGCGGCCATGTTTTTTGACGGATCAAAAATCGAAGCGCACATTTTGTGCAGGATATACTAAGGAACAATCATGTTAAGTTTCATTCAAATCCATTCAGTAGTTTCAGAGGAGAAGATGTTTGAAAAATTGTTAACGACGACAGACGACGACGACGACGACGACGACGTCGACGGAGACGACGACGACGACGGACGCCAAGTGATGAGAAAAGCTCACATGGCCTTTTAGGCCAGGTGAGCTAATAAAAAAAAAGTTAAACTGGATTTGGCGAACTAAACAAAAATCTTTTACTTTTTTTTTAAATAAATTAAAATAAATTTAAAATAAGTTTCATGCTGATGTTACATATAAATAAACCTAAATGTTATAAACTAAAATAATGTGAAACTAAAATATGGAAAATATAAGTGTAACTTAATATAAATTGTATCAAGAAGCTGAACCTAAGTAAAATAAATGGGTGTCTATAAAGGGAGGTAATACCTTCTGGAGGAACCATGGTGTAATGGCTATCAGCAAACTGATCTGGAACTGTATGATGTAAAGTTGAAATGATTATACAATAAAACACAACAACTAACAATACTGAATTCTCAATGTGCATTTACAAACAAATTACAATTGTCTTTGTCAAATGTGATTGGTTATTTGACAGCCATAAAAAACAAAAAACATTTACACTGCATTGAACCAAGAAGGAACTGACACATGCATATTTTTCAAATCAAGTTGATAATTCCCTATTGTTTATATAAAAACTTTAATATTTATCAACTAAAATAAATTTTCAAGTTTAAGGATGTACTATGGTGAGGTTTTACAAATTTATGTCGGATATTCGTACTCCTTGGTGTTTTTCCATACGATACAGGGTGAAATATTTTGACTGAATTTTAGATTCTTTATTTATTTAATTTCACTTAGGTACATCCTTAAGGCTATCTTGATCCACACTATGTCCGGTACTTTTATCAAATCTTGCATCTATCTTTTTGCGTAGCCAAGAAAGATTGTGTATAATCATCAAAACTTAATGAGTCTAATTCTGCATGGAATTTAAGGTTTAAAATGTAAAATAAAAAGTTCTGCAACACTTTTGCATATCAAAATCTGTTATGAATATGGAAATATGGAATGGTTCAGGTAGAATATTTCAGTTCAAAACTTGTTTCATTATAAAGCAATCATCTGATAAAAAAAATTTCGCGACCAGTCCAATTTATTTTTATCTTGATCAAAAACTGTCTACAAAAATATAAACTCAGGTTCAAGCTGCTTCTGTTGTGAGACCTTGTGTTGTAAGATTATTTGTGATTGAGTCTGAAATAGTTTAACAATGTTTATGGCAAACTGATACTACTCCTGTCTGAGAAGATGATTATCACATCCTTTGGCAAACATGAAGCTTTGGTAAGCTTTATTTCCCAGATATGTGAAAATAGAATTCTGTAAAATACACATGCAAAAAAGGATATTATACTGAAATAAATCTATATATTTTAAGATATATGACAATTACAAAGTATTTAATAATCAAATTTGTAAAGAAAGGTTTGAAAAATCACTCAATCTTTGTGAGAGAAATTCAACAAAATAAAATGTAATAGAATTTTATGTACTAGGATATAAGTTTACAACATATAACAGAATGTATAGCTTATTATCACTATTTTACAAAACTTTCCTTTGATCTTACTGACTGATAATTTCTTTTCTCAGCACAGTAGAGTGATATGAAAAATTATTGCTACAAACTAATGAAGCACGTGCCCGTTGTCAATCAAATTATCAACATCGTCATATGTAAAATAGCGATAAACAGATTATCATTGGTCTTCTCAACTCTATTGCTTTTCTCACTTTCAATGATTCGGCTCAAGGGAGAAAAATGATCTCCTTAATATGAACAACAAGAATTATAGATTATCGTTGATCATCTCAACAAGATTGATTTTCTCGCTTGAGCTGGTACAGCGAAAGTGAGAAAAGCAATCGAGTTGAGATGACCAATGATAATCTGTTTATCGCTATTTTACCTATGACGACGTTGTCAATTTCAATGTCAATTTCGTTAGCAACGCCACGTGGCCTCCTTAGTTTCTAGCGATAATTTTTCCATCTCAAGCGAGAAGCATGATATGAAAATTATCACAAAAAAAGATCAAAAGAAAAATGCACAAGATAGCGATAATCAATAAATATATAATCATATTATTGATATTGTTTACACCTTTAGACAGAAACAGTGATAATTTTCTGTCTTTTAAAATTAAAATGGTAACAAAACATAAACATGCAAAAACACCTAATGAAAAATAAAGGCATGCCATCAAACAATGCTTTAATGTAGAATATCATTTGCTGGTTGAAATGGAATAAGTTAACTGATTTTCATTTTGATAGAAACTCTTAAAATGAGTTATAAACAAATATCTTTTTTTTTAAAGTTTTCTTTGCAAATCAATTTGTGATTCATGAATATTAATATGAAATGACGAAGTAATACACTTCACATGTATATGTTAGCCTCAGATCTATGTTAGTCTTAAATCTGTGTCTTATTTTATTACGTCATAGACGTCACAAATCTATGTCCTTTATTTTCTCAAATCTATATCCTTTTCAAAAAGTCATGAACTGTAGTATGTGTTGAGGTCACAATGTTCAAAACCTCTCCCAAAAAAAGATTTTTCAATAACATCTTCAAGGTCAAACAGTGAAATAAATTTGTCTCTTTTATTTATTTATTTTTCATTTCTATTTTGTGTTAAAGACGTCACAAAACTATATATATCCTCTTCAACAAGTCATACACTGTATTTTTTGCTGAGGTCACAATTTTCAAACCATCTTACAGGAAATATGATTTGTCAATAACATCTTGAAGGCCAAACAGTAAAAGTAACACTTGTCTTTCTCTTTTCTTTCTAGTCTAAGTGCATCATAGATATCCAAAATCTATGTCCTTTCTTTTCTCAAATCTGTGTCCATTTCATCAAATCATGAAGTCTTGTGTGTTGACGTCAGAAGACATCAAAATTTCTTCCAGGAAATGAATTTTGTCAATAACATCTTCAAGGCCGAAAAGTAAAAATAGTTTCATCTTTCATTTTTTGTTTCATAATTTAATTGTGTGCTTTATGTCCATTTGATGAGTCTAGCTCTTTCCAATTAGTTTTTAACAGTTTGTAATAATGTGTTGTTAAACAAGTGCCAGATTATAGTAGGATTGAGCTTTTTAACCCTAAGACATTCTATTTTGCCTGTTCAAGGTCAAGTCATATTACAAAAAATCTCCTTTTTAAAGGAAAAGGATTGGAAAAACAAAAGGCTATAGATTTGAGTGTCATAAAGTCACATAACACAGATCTAAGAAAAGGGGAAACCATTTTGAGACCAGACATAGATTTGACTCTAACATATATATATATGTATGTACAGAAAATTACAATGTGGACAATATGTCTTATACTGTGAACAACACATAAATTAAAAAACACAATGTGGTTTGTTAAGACAAAAAAGGGGTGTGGCACTCAGTGTACACATGCTTGGATTCTACCTCTAGCTATCACCCTCGGTGATTTGGGGGCTACCGGTGGGGGTTTTGGACTATATGCTGTGCTAGGCACTGCTGAAGCTTGTACTGGTTTCTGGCGGTTCCATATGTCACCAAATTCTTGCAAGTCTACGTTTACAACATCAAAACAAAATAACTATCTACATTTATACATTAAATATATATAATAAACATAAACTATACATAAACTAAAATATTTAAATACATAAAAATATACATCAATGGCTGAAAATTGCAAAGACTTCTGGGAAGGCAAAATATCAAATATTTCAGCAGGATTTATATAGCTGCCCAATAGGTAATTTGTGCAATAAAAAAGTTATAGTATTGTTACCAGAAATAGAAATTGGAGAAATTGTCCTCCTTGCTGCTCCTGTAAAGCCATCTATGAGCAATAATATTAATATGAACACAAACAGATTTACAACATAAGACTGTACATTTTGTCAAGCTTTCTGAACATGTTTCACAACAATTTTAAATCCATTACTTAAACAGGATGACAACATTCAATTATTGTTACAGGGAAATATAAAAGTTTGAAGCAGTGAAATGGAATGAAAATTCCCAAGTTAATATCTAAAATTCATGTGTCCATTTCACAGTATTGCCATTTTTAGTTATTATCTAGTTTTTCAGTGATAAGGAAGGTATTCACATTTATATATAGATGACAAATTTTAGATATCAAAAGCTTTCTTTGTAAACATCAGATACATTTTAGTTGATTTGGAATACATCAATCAATTTATAATTGTAAAAGAAGTTAATAGATAATGTGTTTAAGGTGACCATAAAACTTATTGAACACATTTAGTGAATTTTACTTTCCATACATAATTGAAATGTTTAACTTTTTACAACATCAAATTCCGCTAATATTTGTAACACTCCATATTTACCCATAAAGCGATGTATTTAATTACAATGTCTGACTGATATTTTTGACTTACCATATTTGTTTTACGTTATGCTACAAAAAGATCTTACTATCTAGACATAACGCTGCTATTGAGTTGATAGATTATTGAAGATTCAGCCACAAAACACTAAACGGGTTGAGAGAAGGATGGAAGAAGAAAGGGAATTTCTAATATGGAATTAAGACTTGTCATTGAAATGGAGTTGAAATTATAGAAGATACAGATATACCACACTGAATGTATTGAGAAAAGTCTTGGAGAACCAAAGGGAGGGTTCATTATTTCATTTAGACTTGACAATTGCAAGGAGTTGAGAGAACACTTGATATAAGGAGATATGACGAAGAGAAGGGATTTGTTATACTTAATTTAGACTTACCATTGAAATTGAGTTGAGAGAAGGGATTTGTTATACTTAATTTAGACTTACCATTAATATTGAGTTGAGGGAAGGGATTTGTGATACTTAATTTAGACTTACCATTGCTATTGAGTTCAGGGAAGGGATTTGTTATACTTAATTTAGACTTACCATTGATATTGAGTTGAGACATGTCTGGAGGGGGAGGTGGAGGGAACATATCTTCTCCCCTACTCACAGTCACTGCATCCCTTACACCTGCAACACCATTTATTAACTGAAAGGAAAAATTAATTATACATTTCCAAATCTCTTTGTTTAATTCTTACATCTTCCTGTTGACTAGCAAGATATTCCATACATGCTATGCACATAACAAATACAATTAAATTTAACTGCAGCAAGAATGTGTCCATAGTACACAGATGCCCCAATCACACTATCATTTTCTATGATCAGTGGACCTTGAAATTGGGGTCAAAACTCTTATTTGGCATTAATGACACACAGACCGGAAAACATAATGCCCATAACTGAGGCATAATAAATGGGGCATAAAAAAATCATTTTCTAACAGTTAAAGTTACATAACTCTGGAATGACCACCTAAAATAAAATTTCCATATCAAAAGGAATCTTTCTTCAACCAATATTCTTATATGCATTCTTTATCATGTATACGCCTTGTGAACAGACCAATGGATAGTAAAATGGTATATTATAATATGTCTGATCTAAAAAGGATGTACAGAAGTCATTATATATACTATGTTGTGTTGCACAAGGATAAGGGAAAGTCATTTCTTCTTATACAAGAAACTTTAATAAAAGCATTAATAAGAATAGGGACTATTTTCAAAAATATCAGAATAATTTAGTTCAAATCCTTAACACCTTATTCTAATCAATCTGCCAGATGTTTATTTTCTGTTCTTATTACTTTTAAAGTATTCAGTACTTTCCAATGTATATCAATTATCTCATATTCCAAACTAAAAATTTTATTTTGACAGTTACAAAGATTTTGGCGTCAAGCAACAATCACTTTTTAGTTATGATGTCAAATGTTTTGAATTATGATGTCAAAGTTTACGGGAACCTGTGTGATTATATGTAATGGTGGACAAATTTGCATACAAGTGTCTATTAACATATTCATAATATTATCAATTCAAAGTTTCACTGGGTGTCAAACAAACAAGAAATTTTGCTGACCTTATGAAGATTTTCAAACTTGCTAGCCTTTCAATCATTCAATATTATTTAACTGTGTGTCATATTATTTCTGAAAAGTTGTCTTTCTGATATTTCTCTTTAACAAGATAGTTACATATAAGTCAATATTCCCTGTCTATATAATGGAATTTGCCATTAGATTTGTTGAGATATGACTCTCAAAAACAAATTCATCATCCCCAATTTCAAATTATTTTAGATATTCCTGATGCAAATTCTAAATTTATTTTAATCAGTTTAACTATACAAAACTACAACAAGAAAAGAGCATACTAGAGTGCTTTAAATGTAAAATTTCCAATGGGAACAACTTTTTCAAATATAATCAAACCGTGCTGACTTTCCAACCTGTCTGATGAAAAGCTGGTAATAACTTTTGAGAAAAATCTTATCGATCTGATCAATGAAATGTAGATGTTACAATTCATTCATGGATAATTTTACATATGATTTACTTTTCAAAGGTGCAGAATTCTAACTAATCAATAGGAATATGGAATTTTAAAAAAGTAGAAAATAACAACCATTGTTTTGAATATAATAAGTTTTTATATTTCTCCACTTCCTGTTTTTGATTACCATACTATATGATAAGCAATACTCACAGCTTGGTTAGCTTTCCTCCAGTTTGTGGCTGCATTACTATCACCAGGGTTCATGGACAAGTTCTTTGCATGTTGTACCATTGGTGTTATGGCTGAAAACATTTTAAAAAGCTCATTTTTTATACTATTCAATAGTGATTTAAACATTTGTAGGAGTGTTGTAATCCTACTGCAAAGACAATTACTTATTTCACCAGTCTTAAACATGGAATTAGGTAACATAACATAAAATCCAACTGATCAGGTAACTGGAACTGTATTTAGCATGAAATTTAGGCCATAAAAAAAGAATAGGTTTGTTTGCCCAAACGCTACCTACCCAGAAAAAAGCTGCCTACTCAAATTCTTTTATTGTCCTGATATGAAAAAGATTTTTTTTCAATTAGATAGGCATGCATGGCATGAAGACTAATAAACACCTGATACTTTAATTTCTCTTTTAAAAAAAAAAAGAAAATGCCTACCTACCTACCCACTGTCTCAACCTTTGGGTAGGGTTTAGGCAAACCAAAATATTTTTAATTGTGGCCTTAACTGTTATAGTAACGGACCTATATTTAGCATGAAATCCAACTGTTCAGGTAACAAAACCTGTTCATACAAAGCAATCTTTTTACAAGCATTAATATTTAACTGTGTGCCAAGTTAACTTAGTCATATCCCCTCAACCTTCATGTTTGAAAATAATGTGATAAAACTTACTATCTCTCAGTGTATTTGCAGAGTCTCTGACCCTGTCAATGTAGGCAGGATCTTCACTATTTTCTACTTCCTTTTCTCCTACTTGTAATACTCTGTAAGCTCGTCGGGCAATGTTTGAAGCATTTGCCACAATCTTTGGTGGATCTTTTCCTCGGATACCTTCTTCAACCCGATCAGTGTCTCTTAAAATACCTTCCTCTGTAAAACAAAAGTATACAATGCCATTATAACAGATAAAATGTTTTCATTTTGGATATAATTTATGTTTTAATTTAAAGATGATATTAAAAACATATTGCCGGATTCATTATTAGTCATGAAAATTTATATGTATAATGGAAAACATTTTAAATCAATGAAATTAAAATCCACAAAAATACAATTTATCATCAATCCACAAAAATGGATATCAACTAATTTAAATTAAACCACATTATTGAATGGTTTGTAATAACAATAACACTTTGACTTCTTTCAAAGATAAAAAATAAACAAAGATATGACCCAATGTCACCATCATTTCAATTCTTATCGAAGACAAAAAAATAATCTGTCAGCAACACAAAGAGATCTTTCAAATAAATTAAACACAAAAATAAATACCATAAGGTATATATAACTTACCTTCAGCCTTAATGAGGGCAGGAGTATCCACAGCCTCATCAACAAGTGCTCTGAGTCTCTCAACATTACCAGCCCAGCGATTCTTCATCTGATCAAAATGTTCTATAGCAGCCTGATTGTTAGGATTAGCAAATAGTACTCTGGCTGCAGTGATTACTTGTGGTGTCAGATCATTTACCTATTATCATAAGAAATATAAAATTCAAAATTCAAGTTTGGAATTATTGTTATAAAACATGCTTTTAACTTTGGTTGAAACAAAATCATCCGTTTTGATAGATAATTCTAAGGCTCTAACAGCTGTTGGAACTTGTAAAACTCTATAGTACTTTGTTTGAATGATGTGTCTGTAGATATCATAAAAATATGTATTTCAAACTTATAGATATCATAAAAATATGTATTTCAAACTTATAGATATCATAAAAATATGTATTTCAAACTTATAGATATCATAAAAATATGTATTTCAAACTTATTTCACAAGCTTGTCAAGTAAATATTTATCAACTGAAAGATAATTTTTAACTTTATTATTCTAAGTATGCTTACTTAAATCATTTCGATTTTTTTTTTACATTTAATGGCCATGTTAAAAATAATAAACTACAGCAAAGACAATTTGAACCAGTTTACTCTACCTGATTAGAAGTTTTGAAGATTTCCTGAACTGTATGCTTGTTATTACAACCACCCGCTGTGGCAACCATGTTGGCAGTGTCAGCCAGTTTAGAAGCATGAGATTCAAAGTTCCTGGCTCTATCATCAAATTTCTCCTCCCTTCCTGGAACACCTGAAAACACAAGCAAATTTGTTTATTACATTCCAAAATCTAACAACTGTCAACCATAGTCCTTACACTGGTTGGTTCAATTTGTATGTAACTAATTAAAGCGACATAGCATTTGTTTGGCATTAACCCTGCCTCATTGTGTACCTTTACAAAGTCAGACTACACAACAGCCCATGTGGACTTTGCTTTTTCCACATGCCCACTGTGGGCAGCCTAACCATGCCAAACCTAGCTATAAACTCTCTCTTTTTTAAATTGATAACAAATGTTTATCCCCTTTTTTCAATTGATTGTACTTGCAAGTCTTTTGATTCATCGATAAAAATTGCATGCCCACTTCTATGGGTGGGCAGGGTGGACAAGCTAGAAATTTTGCCCACCCAGTGCCCACTCCCACTGTGGGGGAGTGGACAAAGCAAAATCCACCCGAGCTGTAGTGTATCTGGACAATGTGATGGTTCTTGTTGTTTTTCTGTTTGTATGGCCTCTATATTCTTTGTGGAATCAAGTGTTGGCAGTTTTTGTGATTAGTAAAATGTCTACTTTTTTTGTTATACTTGATATTTGTTTGAAAGTCTCCACTTACATTAAGCCTGAATATAAAGAATGCAACAAAGAAATATTATTTGGTTAAGAAATCCCAGCTTGGTTATTTCTTTAAATATATATACTAAACAAGGCCTTTCCCTGGAAAAAAGTACAAGGAAACATTTTTTTGTATAAACTATTGTCCATAATTCTTATTTTCATTTGTAAATTGTAACAGAATTTCATTTGCTTCCATCCTTTTTTCCTCAACAAAAAAAAATCATTTAATGTTCAACCCTCTTACATATTTATTCAATGAATAGCCCTAAACAAGTCTAAAGTCTTTGTCCAAGCATACATTTATCGCTCTATCTTACCTAGTGGTGTCAGAGAAGCATCATGAAGTTGTTTCAGTGGTCCTGTTATATCTATAAAGTCTTCTGCAACCTGTCAGGATAAATACAGGCTGTATCATTATATGTTTCTGTGTAAAAAGTCTTATATTTATAAATTATTTCAAAGAACTTTAAGTCAAATATTTTCTATGTTCAGTGGACGTGAAATTATGTTCAAAACTCTGATATGGCATCAAAATTAGAAAGATCCTATCATAGGGAATATCTGTACTAAGTTTCAAGTTGCTTGGACTTCAATTTCATACAAAAACTACCTTGACCAAACTCTTTAACCTGAAGAGGGACAGACAGACAAATGGACGAACAAACCCACTGACCATAATGCCCCTCTACTATCAAAGATGGGGCATGAAAATAGCAATAGTAAAATACTGCAACAGTTTGGACCTTAAATATCAAAAAATTATTCTGCTTTGCTTTTTTTCACAATGTTTCTGTCAATTCAAATTTACATTGGAAAAAAAATTTGCCATACCTGATTAACAAGTGCCTCCTGTATTTTAGCCTGTAGGTTGTGAAGTTTCTCAGTAAGTTGTCTAGCTATGGCTTTAGCTTGAGGAGAGTCACCCTGAAAACAATTATACATTACTTATTACATGAAACATTTCTATTTAAAGATATTATCTTTCAACACTTTATAACGTAAGCATACTATTACTTATATACATAATTATAAATGATACGAGAATAGTAATAAGGTGTGTTACATATTTCAAAGAAAAGTTTTGATTTAAAGGTGTTTCACAATACTGAAGAAGAAACTGTAAGAAAGGTACTTTATCCTTGCTAATATGCATGCAGGAAAATAGTATGCATGTAATTAGTTAATGAAAAATTATGACAGCAAGTGCCTTGAAAGTTGACACTCCAACCTCAATTTACCTTCTCTACATCTTATCAATGAATTCAATCATAAAGGATACCACTCGAAATGAATGGTTTAAATTCCATGTTTTTGGGAAATACTCTTTGGGTTGAACTTTTCTGGCAAATTTTTGATAAACAAAAAATGACAAATTTTAAAATCAATCAATGGAAGGTTTGGATCAATAAACACTGACTTTACTGATGATTGCTTTGTGCAGAAAGGTTTTATCTAGACAAGAGCTATATCTCTAATAGTTGTAAGGCAAAGCTCATCAGGAAAATACCTGTCCTCTTCTGATTAAATCTGATAACTGATTAGTCAGTATCTCTGTCTCATCACAAAGTCTCAATAATTCAGATCTCTGGGGCCCAGTACAGGAGTCTGCAACCTTGCGACCTTCAGCTACAACTAGTTTAGTTGCTTGTTCACCTGTGGAATAAAATATTATTTCAATGTTTTTATTGTCATTTATTGCTTTACAACCCATGAAACCGTTTTATAAAAGTAATCATTTTCAACATTTAATTCTAAAATTGATTTAAGACCTGAACCAAATTCCTTATTGGCATTTAATAATGACTTTGTTTTGATAGAGGTTTTTTAATAAAGCTCCTAGTCTTATCTTGGTGACCCATATGATAATTGACCAGTAATTGGCCAATATTAAAGAAGTAAACTAACCTAGACCTCTATCATCCAAGGCAGGATTTGCCAACCATTGCCTTGCCTGTTCTACCTTGCCTTCTACTGTTGGTGCAGGTTTACGAATGCCAGACCTTTCTGTTTTCATGGTTCCTGCTTGTGTTAGATTCTGAAGATCCTTCAATTTGTTCTGTATTTCTCTGGCAAGAGACATGGCTTGAGGACTACTTCCCTATAAGCAAAATAAATTTTGAAAAATTATAAACTTCATACTATGCAAATTTATTGATAGAAGTCACATAGCAAGTTTAAAGTTATATGCAAAAGAGAAAGAAAATATAAGCAATGTTAACTGTCAATGTACTGGGTTGTTTAAAATAAATAAAATTATAAAAAATATAAATATGAAATGAGATTTGAAACTACCTTTTATATATTTGTATAGAAACTTGTTTATTGTTGAAGACCATACATTGACCACTTATGTTGTTGCGTTGATGTCTACCAGTAATTAACTATAACCCCACATCTTACTTTTTTCATTTTCAAAATAAAAGACACAAGAAAATATTTTTTTTAAATGTCTGCCTAATTTTGAAATATATACAGTATATGAAAGGAATACATATGACTTTATTGTCATATCATTAAAACTGTACATTGTGGAAAGAATATATGACAACTTGAAATTGCACTAATATATTCTCTTACCTTTCCTTGAACTCTGAGTTCTGACAAGGCATTTTTCATAGAATCAATGTCTCCTACAGTTTTAAGAATTCTGTCCCTATCAGCTGGGTCTGTACATCTCTCTGCAACTTTACGAGCATCTTCTAAAATCTGACTCAGAGCTTTGTCACCTATTTCAAAAGATTAAAATGTTCAGGTTTTCAAAAAGGTCTGAACAGATGTTTAAAAATTTCTTGGGCAAGATAACAAAACAAATTTCAATGTTTATTAATCAGCTAAAAAAACTAGAGGCTCTAAAGAGCCTGTGTAGCTCACCTTGGTCTATGTGAATATTAAACAAAGGAAGAAGATGGATTCATGACGAAATTGTGTTTTGGTGATGATGATGTGTTTGTACATCTTACTTACTGAACATTCTTGCAGCTTACAATTATCTCTATCTATAATGAACTTGGCCCAGTAGTTTCAGTAAAAAATGTTAGTAAAAATTTACAAATTTTATGAAAATTGTTAAAAATTGACTTTAAAGGACAATAACTCCTTAGGGGGGTCAATTAACCATTTTGGTCATGTTGACTTATTTTTAGGTCTTATGTTGATGTACATTATTGCTGTTTAAAGTTTATCTCTATCTAAAAAAATATTCAAGATAATAACAGAAAACGGCAAAATTTCCTTAAAATTACCAATGCAGGGGCAGCAACCCAACAACAGGTTGTCCGATTCATCTGAAAAAATCAAGGCAGATAGATCTTGACCTTATAAACAATTTTACCCCACGCAAAACTGCATTGTCCCCCTATGTTCTATTTTTAGCCATGGCGGCCATCTTGGTTTGTTGGACGGGTCACCGTACACATTTTTTAAACAAGATACCCCAAAGATGGTTGTGGCCAAGTTTGGATTAATTTGGACCAGCAGTTTCAGAGGTGAAGATTTTTGTAAAAGATTACTAAGATTTACGAAAAATGGTTAAAAATTGACTATAAAGGGCAATTACTCCTAAAGGGGTCAACTGACCATTTCAGTCATGTTGACTTATTTGTAAATCTTACTTTGCTGAATATTATTGTTGTTTACAGTTTATCTCTATCTATAATAATATTCAAGATAATAACCAAAAACAGCAAAATTTCTTTAAAATTACCAATTCAGGGGCAGCAACCCAATAACAGGTTGTCCGATTCATCTGAAAATTTCAGGCCAGATAGATCTTGACTTGATAAACAATTTTATCCCTGTGAGATTTGCTCTAAATGCTTTGGTTTTTGAGTTATAAGCCAAAAACTGCATTCCACCAATATGTTCTATTTTTAGCCATGGTGGCCATCTTGGTAAGTTGGCCGGGTCACCGGACACATTTTTTAAACTAGATACACCAATGATGATGGTGGCCAAGTTTGGTAACATTTGGCCCAGTAGTTTCAGAGGAGAAGATTTTTGTAAAAGTTAACGACGACGGACGACGGACGCCAAGTGATGAGAAAAGCTCACTTGGCCCTTTGGGCCAGGTGAGCTAATCAAAGCCTTAAAGGCTGTAAAAGCAATTGCTGCCATGTTAATGTTTGGGGACTTTTATTTTTCATCCACATATATACAAGAATTAAACCTGACATGAGTGTTGTCTAGTTAAAAGTAAGAAGGTTTTAACTTTATATAAATAAAATACTTTAGCAGAAAGTCATTTTTAATATGTTTTATATTTCACAAGGAGACAACACGTTTACCAGGCTAAAGTTGGGGTCAAATATACATGTGCTATAACATATAACTCAAAAAGAAATCATCATGGATTATCCCCTGGTAGTGTTTGTAACTGGGCAATAATTTCCTTTATTGATTTAATTTTAACAATTTTCATTATTAATTTATATTTAACCATTAACACAAATGATTAAGTTAAAACATTTCAACTTTCCAGATGCAAATGTTAAAAAACGGGAAAGAAATAAAATATCTTACAAGACATAAACATGTAAAGAATAAATGTATATTTCAGCTTAATAAAAATATTTTCATAATGTTACTTTGTCATCATTTTTAAAACTAAGTTCCAAACATTATTGCTCAGTTGATATGTGTCCTTCTGATGCGGTACGAGCACAGGCACTTATTTCTATCCATAGGAAGGTTGATTATCCATATAAATAGTTTTATATGGATAGTCGACCTTCCTATGGATAGAAACAAGTGCATGTGGGTACGAGATAACTACAATTCTCATGCAATCCCGAAAAGGGGGGTCATCACAGACAAACATGACATTAAATCGTTATCACTGAACTAGTATATATATTGTATAGGGGCCAGCTGAAGGACGCCTCCGGGTGCGGGAATTTTTCACTGCATTGAAAACCTGTTGGTGACCTTAATTCTGCTGTTGTATGTTTTTCTAGTGTCGGATTGTTGTCTCTTTGACAAATTCCCCATTTCCATTCTCAATTTTATTATACGAACAAGAACAAACAGCTCTACGTTGCTTTGATATTTATCAATTTTCAGGAAACATTGCGAAAAATAATCTTCAATATTTCGAAAACATGTGAAATAAAATTGCTAACACGGTGGACCGTCGAGTGTCAACAAACGTAGTAGACTTGTTCACTGAAAAGACGAGGATAATAGTTTCATCTGACATTTGTTATGCAAACCCAGTTTTGATCATGATATTTAAAAAGACGTACTTTTTTTCAATCTATGTATTAATAAACTAGAAAATTCCAAATTGTAAATATCTCTTCATCTGGACCGACTTGGCATCTACTACGTTTGGACGAGTCCATTTCATTAGTAAGGTGATCGATAAATATTACAGAGTTTTGACCGAAAAGGAAAACGAACTTATTGTTATGTGTTTTCAACAAGGGTTTCGTTCCGCTAAATTATTTGCGCAAATAAAGTTTGTCTATTTTTAGATTACAGGTAATAATTTGACACTACGCATTAACCTGTGTAGTGATTTTGTTTTACGATAAATGTATGAATGAATGATAATTTTATGAATGAACAAGAGCACCTGACCTCTTAAAGAAACACAAATTAAACATAAAAAACCGTATTTATTAGGAGATAATTCAGTTAAATTTTCAATACTAAATCAACAACTGAAATGAATCCATATTTTGTTGAAACATCGTACGAACGGCGGAAAACGGAATCGCATTTATAAAAATGTACTTTTTTTCACTCGGACTTCTATGTTATTTGATAGTCAAACGGTTGACCCTTTAAATACAAAAATACATCTACAAGAACATATTCTGAAACTTCTTAAATCCACTAACTTTTTTTTAAAGTTTCAAGCTATGTACTGCATTAGAAAACATAAATAGGTGTTAAAGAATGACTGACCAGGAGCCTGTTAAACAAAATACTATGGCTTGATCTGGGCGGAGTCTCTGATCTGGGTCACAAAGATGGCCATACGTGACGGCATAAAAGCAATTGCTTTAAAAATGTGTTTCCACTGCCATGTTTGAAATAATTGAGATGAAAGGCAGATAGGTAAGTTAGTTTTTTAGTTTGTTTCTTATTTTTATCAAAGTCCCTACACTTTATCAATCTCAACTTATACACTGCTTAATAAACAATGGTCATATTAAGCTTGCACTATGCACCAAAAGTAGAATCATTCCTGATAGCGCTATTCCAGGGGAAAATGTATGGTAGGGAACTACACTTTTTATAAACACCAACCACTGGAATAACCTTAAGAAGAAACCTAAGCCTATATTTTTCCATACCTGAGCTACCAACTAAAGCTGCTGGATCAGCTAACCAATCAAATGCTGGCTTCATCTTTTGTTCTATTGCATTCTAAATATAAATATTCATTAATTATAACAATCTTTGATTTATATTTGAATCTTTTAAAAAGATGAAATATCAAATACACTCAAGCATTCATAAGAAATAATCCTAGATAAGACCTAAAAACTTATGTGACAGTTGTAGAGCCTTCCACTTTTGTAAAAAAAAAAGCGAGACTAAGCGATGCTTCATTCTGTCGTCAGCATTGTCATAGTTGTTGACGGCGTCTAAAAATATTCACTCTGTGGTTAAAGTTTTTGAAATTTTAATAACTTTCTTAAACTGTCCTGGAATTCTACCAAACTTGGACAGAAGCTTGTGTATGATCATAAGATAGTATCCAGAAATAAATTTTGTAAAAAAAAACAGTCTAATTGTATTTTACTTATAAATGGACTTTCTGCCAGTTAACATTACATTCACTTTGTGGTTAAAGTTTTAAAATTAGAATAACTTTCTTAAACTATTCTGGATTTATACCAAACTTGTTTATGATCAAAAGCTAGTCTCTAGAAGAAAATTTTGTGAAAATATATTTCCTGTTTTTCTGTATGTTACTTATATATGGACTTCCAGTAAAAATTACATACAGTCTGCAGTTAAATTTCTTTAAACATTTATAAGATTCATAAAGTAGGTGAGACACTGGGTTCCACGGAACCCTTACAAATTTTTTATCAATGGAGCATATATTCCACAATCTATAAGGTCATATTCATGAATGGTAACTTCTTTAAGCAGAATTTCCAATATTAGAAAAATGTCACAGTAAGACATATTTGCAAGATCCAAGAGTTTTAAGCAAAATATCTGAAAAACCTTGACAAGCTTTTATCAAAGTATGGTACTGGAAATAACTTTTCACAATGAAATACTGTATTTTGAAAATTTTAGTGATGAAATTGACGAAACTGGTTTGAAATACTTTCGTCTTTTTTTTAAACTGTTTTGTAAATTGCGAAAATGATGAGCGCTAGCAAATCACTGAAATACAAATATTAGACCAGTAATTGTCACATATTAATGGTTGATGATATGGCATTGCTTGTTCAAAATGCTGCATCCTTTTTAAATGCTTAAAATGTTTCACTTTTTGAACAAGATATGTGTTATTTTTGTATTTAGGCATGTCTTCACAATTAAGATTTCACAAAAGAGGCAGTCTTTTATCATTGACTTCAAATCCAATTACTTGTATGTTTAAAATTTTTTTTTTTAAATCATGGACTGGGAAAGGAAATGAACAAGACATTATACTAACCACTGATTTCTTCATGACAGTGACATCATCAGCATCCCATTCATCTTCATCGTAAGTTGTCAGCTGTAGGACACGGATTATCTCCTGTACCTCGTCAGACATCTTACGGACAATGTAATCTCTGTTGGACTGAGCTTCTGGGGCACCAGCATCTATTATCAAACATTGAAAATAAAAATTATGCTTCTTAAAACATAAGACTGATCAACAATGCTACCGAAAGTAACAAAAAAATGCATTTTTATTTAAACAAAAGAAGATACAGTAATCACTACTAACTAAAACTTAGGTAAATAAGTGTATAAATAATATATGAATAAAATAAGAATAGAAGAAATAGATAAATGAAACAATAAAAACAAAAAAATAATAAAAAACTATAAATAGTAACAAAATTAACTAAATCAAACAAATCAAACAGATAAACACTCATATGCATCTAAAATATTTATGTTCCTTATTTTGTTCATTTTAAATGACACAGATCTATATCAGACTTGTGCTGCTAATTATTGATTTAGAAAAAAACAATTAGCAGTGTTAACTGTTCAGTATGAAAATTATGTACAAAATTAGAACAGATATTTTCTGGAAGATATTTCATAAACTTAGTTCATGTTTTCTTGTAAATATTGTTAGTTTAACATTAAAACAGCCATTCAAAAACTTAAGCTCATTTTGTGTATTGAAACATTTTGATGTGTGGTTTACATAATACAAACAGGCTAGGTTCAGCACCTCCAATTTTTATTAACAAGATAATAGAAAGAAGATTAACTAAAAATACTCTTGTTTATTAAGAAGGGTCAAAAACTATTTAAAACTTTAAAATATCATTTTCTGATTAACAAAACAAGGTTCATCTATAAAGAAAACAACTAAATCTGGCTACTAAAAATTCATTCATGCTTTATATGATTCTGTAAAGATTCTAATTGAAATTAGCAAATTTTACATGAGAATGACTTGTTTTTGTACGACTTCAATAAAGGAATATACTTCATCAATCTCCATTAGAAGGGATAAATTCTTACTTAAGGGTATTAAAGGATTTTGATCATTTGTTGAATTATATGTTCTATACCCCAAGTCATTAGTCTATCTTGGCATATTAGCTATGGCAGTATGACACATTGTTCATATCAACATAAGATCATAATGTTGATGGTGTAGAACACATCATAATTCACAAAATTTTATAAATTTCAAGTTCTTTTTATGATTAACTTAAGGTACACAGGGTGGGTCAAGGACAATCAGCATAAATGATGGCAGCTGTAAACAAATAATTTTTAATTTGATGTAATAACATAAGCATTGTGACAAAGGAAATGAACAGGAAAATGCATGAATATGAAAGTGGTCTGTAGTTAGGCTGTCAGATGATTTAAAGATTTGAAGACTTATATTTTTCTTCTTTTATAAGGCAAGCTTAACGTTAATTCAGTAAATACATATCAAATCATAATGAAGAGAAATATGTATCTTATCTTAAGGAATATAAAATCAAATTCATTAATCTCTAAACAAAGAGGGACAACTCAATCTGAGCTGAGTAAAACTTGCAAGATATTAAATTTCAAATACTTCCACAAATCCCACTTTCTTACTTTAAAGTCTTCCTGAATGCTTTGCAGCTTATAAAATTGAATGTATTATTTAGTATAATTTTTTTTTTAAACTTGTTGTACCAGATGAACAAATATTAATATATTTATTCATATCTATCAAGGAATGTCCATTTTCTTAATACAGGGAACTACTCAAGAGTCAGAACATATTATTCAAACTAACATTATTTGATACTAATTTTATATTATTTATATACAATGTACTAGTTGCCTTATCATATATGAGCCTAAGTTGGGGGCAATTTGACCACTTGTATGGGCTATTCTAAAAGATGGACCAGATGTTTTATGCTTATTAACTCCATGCTACTTACCAAGAGAAAATTCATCAATGACTGGCACTATCAATATTGTTATAATGATAAAATATTTAAAAACAAAAATAAATAACCATGATAGTTCATTTATTTTCAAGTTGAACTGCTTTCACATGTAAAAGTATAGAGATTTTCTTAAGATTTATAAAACTGTACTGTGAAATAAACTACTGAAATAAGGAAATTTAGGATTGGCATCCTGAATGGAGTTCATCTATGAAAACTAAAAGTATAAAATGTTTTTCTATGTCAAGTTCAGAAAGGTCTGCACTAGATTTATTTACAACAAGTTCCTAATCTGTATCATATTTAAACTTACTTGTGTGTTTGGCAGTAATAAACATCTTAACAGCACTGATTAGGACTGGTGTTAGATTCTTGACTTCATCCAAAGAACGGATCAGCATCATACGATGGACTTGATGTGTTAGTTCCTTTTCTCTACCATCCACAAGTTTTGTCATGTTAGTTAAGACTGGACTTAAATTCTGAAAAAAACAAAAATAACACAATATCAACAACAGTGGGGAAAAATGCAGTTATAGATAACCCAATAGTAAAGTTTAGGCCTAAAAACAACAAATTTGTTTAGTGATGGAAAAATCAGGGTACATGAATCAGGATTTTTTTTTACCTCAAGTCTACATGACTTTACATGAATTGGGAAAACATAGTCACTTTCATATCTACTGCCTAAACATACTAAACGAAAATTGTAAAAAAGAATAGGGTACTTTTCTATTCAACATAATTTCAATTTTGACCTTACCAATAAACATGATAAAGACATTCTGAGTCTATGACTATGTATTATCTTGAACAATTGATAAAATATCCAAACATGGTTATTCAGTAAAAAATAATGTGCTGGTAACTCTTCACAGAAATACTGGTTATTTTTAGCGATTCACTTTGAAGAAAATTTTGTATCTCTGTTATAATATTATACATTTAAATTTAAAACTAAATATGTAAATTAGAGTGTTTTTACACTCCATCACCAGCAAACCTCCAGTTTCACAGTGGTTCAATAAACAACAGCAAAAGTGATTTTTTATACAAACCCCTTGTGTGTGCCATTATGCCATATTTTAATCACTTGCTTGATTTATAAAATTAACAGCACTACCCTAAGTTAATTCAGTAACAAACTTACATTACTACCATTATATTTAAATCTGTTTAATAGATCATTCAATTATCTTTAACTTATCTCATCACCATTTCAAACTGTACATAACTGAAGTATACCTTTACAAATGTAACTAAGTCCTCCATACTATCCACCACTTCTGTAATAGCCAGGTATTCCAGTACACCTTTACAAGTACGAATTATCTTCCTTACTTCAGATTCATCAAAACAAAATAAAAGCTGAGAAGTACCTTGTAATATACCTGTAATTCATACAACAAAAATTATATTAAATGTTATTACAATGAAGTATATTTTTGTAAAATACCTAATTCTAGAGCCTTTTTGAACTGTTTAAAAGTTAAAGATACTTTCAAACTCTTGTTCCATTTTCTTTTTCTTATATATTCGTTCCTCTCCAATTATTTCCACACAATATATCTTGTTGTAACGCTTTATTTTATTATATAAACTGTAACTTATTCTTAGTCAGCATGTGTATCATAATTAATCTTTGAGCTTTGTATTATCATTATTCAGAATCAGAACTTTTTTGGTAGAAACATTTATTCATACCCACATTCGAAACCACAAGTTTGTTCCATCATTTATGGTACCAATTCCAACTCTCTATCCCTATCTGCTAAACCACAGATACAGCATTCATCAAAACATAAAGCCCCCTTTTTGTTTGGATACCTTTTATCCTAAATTACTTTTTCTTATGTTTAAATTTTAAAGTACTCATTACCAATGTGTGCCTTCTATAATTACAAAAATATTTACATCTATATAAACAGGCAGATAAATGTTAAAATAATAAGTTATTTGAAGGATATCATGGAACATTAGTCTAGTATTCTTTACAAAATCCAATATCTCTATCGAATCTATAACATTTAAAAAATATTTTAAATTTGTGATTCCTTAGAAGCTGCCTGTTTTCTTGACAGTTAAGATAAAATTGAGAATGGAAATGGGGAATGTGTCAAAGAGACAACTCGACCAAAGATCAAAAAACAGCCGAAAACTTTCTCATACCTTCTAGCAATTTTGAAGAGTTTCTTAACCTATCAAATGTATATAATAATACTGACCTCTTGATCCTTCAATCAGCTTTTTCCTGGCAGCAGCAGAGAAAGGGTCTGACCTAAGCATATCTGAAGCCTGAAGAAGGAACAGGGAGGCTTCATCCACACGATTAAGGCATGGTGGCATGTCTTGTTTGAGAATCTGGTCATCACTGCTATTACACGTATCATAACCAACCTGTCAAATAAAACATGTGAAATGCAAACTTTTTTAACAGTTTAAATGAGCGTAGATGTAAAATATTACACTGATATAATAGTCCTACATTTAAATACATTACAAAATTGTGCATAAGAACTACAAAATCACTAGCTAGTTTAAATTGTATTTTGAATGTTGCATACAGGTACCTGAAAATACAACCACTGAATGTCTATAAGCATAAATTGAATAAGCATTACCAATTGTAGATCAGTAAACTTTAAAACATTCAACTGAAGTGGCTTCAGAATAATATATATGTAAAGAATTTCTTTTCTGTTTATTAAAACCAATAAATTGACCTTCTTGCACTGCCAAATTTTCATGTTTTCCTTCAGCAGCGTAGGTTCCCATTTTTTTCTCTATAAAATATCCAACTTACTCGAACTAGATTTTCTACTGCAGTCTTTACTGTCATAACAGGCTGACCGAGGTCTGGCATGGCATTCCCATCTTCTGCTTCCTCGTGTAAAATAACCAGTCTTGAAACCTATAAATAAAGATATGGAACTGATGAAACAGACTTTGTATTTATTTATTTTCGTGGGTACCAATGTTCATTGATTAAGGAAAACTTACATATTTGTTGATATTTGATTTCCTGGTTTTGCCGAAGTCTAAATACAAGCCTATAGGAAATTTATTATTCATTGCACATGTAATTTTATGTTTCTCCTTACCCCCGAAATCCACGAAAATTGGTATTGAACAAATAATAATACTGAATCCACAGTAGTTACCATGTTTATTCATGGTTCTTAAATCTTGAAAATTGATAACACAAATTTGAGTTAAACAAGTTAAAAGATGTTCAACTTTTTTCCAGTGTTTTCCTTAAGACCGTGCCTGAAGTTTAGAAACTGTTGGAACTCCTCATTTTCAGAGATATTCAAATGCATCAATAAAACACCATGGCAAAAAAAAATTAAAAAAAGAGGAGAAAAAGACAACAGTTACAAAAGCAGAAAATAAACTTAGATTGAGAAAAACAGAGTCAGACCACAAAAAAAAAAAAACAGGGAGTGATCTCAGGTGCAACAGAACTTCAAGAGAAAGAAGGGTAAGCAGATCCTGCTTCACATAGGGCACAACAATTTAAGTTGAATATTTGGAAACGACATTATAAGGATTTCACAGTGACAGTTCTAATGACATAACTGTACTTAAGGTTACCAAACAATGTTGAATTATTCATTATCTATTATAGGGACTAATCCCAGAACCTACAAAAGGTTAATTCTTTACAGTATCAAGGGGTCAAATAATTTACTCCCATCAAACTACCTCCTTTAAAATTTTAGTAAATTTTGAATATGCTAAATTTGTACTACTACATGTACATATATGAGGTTATATATATAAAAGAGGAAGGAGTCTTGTATAAGAAGCTACTTAAAATAGCATTACTTTTTTTTCAAAATTACCTCAATATTTACAGTTAAATAATTTTCAATCTTATAAATATAAAAATGAATTGTCCTACATGTACATCATCAGCTTCATAATCTAAGTATTGAAATTAAAAAAATGTTGTATTTTCTAGTTTCCAGTATATTTTACACACTACATATACTGATTTTTATATAGACAGTTCATTTTCAAAATACAAAAAATAATAAAAAATACTACATTGTACAATTATGATAAAAATTCATATAAGCAGGTTTAAATGCAAACAAAAAAATAGATAAATAAGTGTTAGTGTGACTTGAATGCAGAGCTGTCTTATTGGCCCCACCTTCTTATTTATATTAACATGTAAGCTACAAGGATATTATTTATGTATTTATCTTTTCCATTTTGTATGTGGACTAATTATGAATAGGATGCACTTAGTACAGGCATACCACAAAAATATAAATTATTTAGTGGTTTTTTAAAATGTTGAAAGTAGACTTCCTGAGTGTTTCCTTCTGAAATATTTATCTGTATACAACCAAAATTCTTAGCATGAATAGTCAAGAACAAAAAAATATTTTCTTATATATGCTAAAAAGAAATATTTTATTGTATCATTTAACATTCAGCACAAGAACAATTGTTTTATTTATACACAAAAAATCCTGCCATGGAACTTTCTGTTTATAATAAATTTTCTATTTTCACTCAATTAATTGCAAGAATCGGATGGATGAATATACACTTATTTGTTTTATTTGGAGTTTTAAATTCAAATATATAATTTTTAATTAAATCTAACTATTTAATTTTTTATCTAAATCTTGCTTTATTCAGAGTTTAAAAGAGAAGAAACCATGTGATGTATATCTCTATACCTAAGAGTTTTTAAAACACGTTTTCTAATGTACAAGAATACATGTATATGTATCGATATTGCATGTATTGGTCCTAGTCTATTCAATTTAATGACTATACGTAAAGATCAAAATGATATATACAAACACATACAAAAAATTATCTATAACACATTTAAGAACTGAGTAAAGCTTTATTTGACTAAAAAAAAAGGTTGGTCAAGCTTGAGTAAGAAGTTATTTAAAAACTATTTTATCATCTATTTTGGATCAATGTACAATATATATAAATATGTAAAATAACCAGATTTCCTATTCATAAAGAAAGTATCCCACAGATTTAGTGAAAAAAAACTCTGTTGGGGTATATCACAAGTTTAACTGTACAATAAACTTATTCAAAAAAAAATAAACAAGTCTGGATAATAGCCTCAGGAGTAATTCCCATATCATTATTTCTGACTGACCTAGTATGTTACAAATGTGTACTTCTATTACAAAGATTAATTCGTAACTTTCACTAATAGAAAATATAAGGTGTGAAAAACGCATGTTTAAAACCAACAATTATTTGATCATTACGCATCCTGAATTAATATTAAACACAGCAATAAATTTAAATTCTTTAAGAGTAGAAAGTTCCTAATCTTTTAAACTTCTTTTGAAATTGACAATAAGAAATCTTTTTAATGACTGGTTTGTTTGATCATACACAATTCTAATCTGTTATTTTTGTAAATGACAAATAAAATAATATTAGGATCAAATGTCAGTGGTTATTTAACAGTCCAAACCTAATTCACACTGTAACACTCCATGAAGGGATACAGTCAATGATTTAACAATTACCTTTTGTGTATTTATAATTTTTGGGCAATAACATGACTTTCAACAAAATTCTTGGTCAACTGCCTGAAGAAATATTTCAGAACAACTATACATGCATGTAATTGTATGCATGAACTTTGGAGCTGCACGAACAGAAGCAAATCTGATATACAAATAGTAGAAAAAACTTTAAAAATATACATGTATGTAACATTCAATCTTTTTTTAATTTATAATTTCTAGGCTTGACCTTCTAAATTTTAACTTTTTTAAAAGATCCATGGAACCCTGCATCTTACCTGCTATTGCTGCTGTCAGCTGACTAGAAGTGTATTGTTTGCCACCAAAAACTAAGATCATTTATCAGTAAAATACTGTTACATTAATAAATAAATGAAATTCAATCTTTGTTCTTCAATGTTATTTCTTGATGATCATTGTTGAAGAACCATCTGTCAAGTTTCATTACACTCCATAAAAGTTTGCCACAGTATAAGTAAACTATTGATGTCTAAAATATTTATCCAAGATTTAATCTAAATTTAAACAGCAAAAATACAATGTCCATTTATTATTTATCATACATGTAGTTCAACCTTGAGGATCCATTTGTTCATCATTACAACATTTTCTTAAATACATTACTGTGTTGTTTTTTCTATGGGAAAACCTAGCCAAATTAAATTTCAAAAGAGGGTTAATGAACCAGTTTCATGGGATTGGGGTGGGTTACATGTATTATAAAAGTAATCTCAAGAGGCAAGTGATTGTGATAATGTGAAGGCTGTGAGAAGGTAGAGGGGCAAATTAACTCAGCATATTATCGGTTGCATATACATTTTTTTTAATTCTTATTTTATTTTTTGGATGAAAATTCATCTTCTTAATTCTTCATCAAAGGTCAATATACGGGCATATAAATCAACATGAAATACATAATGTAGCATCCATTCGCCAAATCAACTGCACTATATCATGAAAAACATACACACTACTTTAAACACTAGAAAACAGGGTTCTCGCTAAGGATTTTTGAAGGCGAGTCCAGGGACTCATCATTTTAAGGTATGATGAGTCCAGCAGCAAGAAGAAAATATTTTATTGCAATATAAAGTAATATTTTAGTCTCCATTTCCTAACAGAGCTATGAAATCAAATCAAATTCAGATCACTTTTAAACTTTTGCTATAAAATGATGATATTTGTGTTTTAACTGTGTTCAGTTTATACAAAATATTTTAATCTTGATGCATCTGTGGACCCACCAGTTTTGAAAATGGTGATTCCAGACAGATTTTGATGAGTCCAGGACTCATGGACTCGCCTTAGTGAGAACCCTGAGAAAAGAAGTAAAATATCATGGAGTTCCAACTTCAAATAGGGTACAATGGAAATTAACCGAAAGAAAAACACTTTATACTTCAAGCTGCTTCTTGCACTTTTAGGAGCACAGTAGTACTTCAGCAGATTTGGAATTCTTCAAAAACTCCAAGCAAAAGTAGGTAAATCCCAAATATCATCAAAACTGCTCAAAACTAATCATAAATTATTTTACTTCTTGCTCAGAATTAGCCTGTAATACAATGTTTGACATGCATCATTTGCCTTTAAGTCTTCAGACAAAACCGAATAACATGTCTTAAAGACGGGCTTTAATTTTGAAAATCAAAAAAACTCTCCAACTGAATATCATGCATAATCTTACATTTTTAATTAATGTATTTAAATCACTTTAACAGTTATCATTTGCCACCAATTGAAAGATAATATTTAGAAGTTTGGACCCTATAAATTGATACCTGCCATAGGAAAATTAATTTAAATATAATATGAACAAGAATGTGTCCTTACTTCACGGATGCCCCACTCGCACATTTCATTTTCTATTTTCAGTTGACTGTGAAATTGGGGTAAAAACTCTAATCTGGCATTAAAATAAGAAAGATCATATCATAAGGAACATGTGTACTAGTAAAACTACCTTGACCAAAAACTGTAACCTGAAGAGGGACAGACTGACGGACATGTAAACAGAACCTGATGCTCTGCAGGGTGCAGCTTTATACGACCTCAGAGGTCCAACCCTGAACAGTTGGGGCAAGTATGGACACAACATTTAAGCTTGATACAGCTCTGAATTTGGATTGTGACTAAATAGTTGAGTCAAGTTGACACAACATAGGTTTCTGACACAGAATGAATGTGGTCTAAGAACTTAAACTTAATCAAAGAGCAGATTGTTCTGAGGGATACGATTGCCATTGTTTTCATTGACACATGTATACATGTAGCTGGATAATATTATTTTCAAAACAGATTCAACTGCACATGTAAAATATAAGTAATCTAAATAGTTACAAAATAGCCAATCCCGAATAAAAGTATGTGAACAATATACTTAGGCCTATTGTGTTTTAGTTTGTACTATCAATTCTAAGTTTACTCAGTTTCCTCAGCAGTCACTGAGACTCAGAGTGAGAGAAGGTATTTCACTTCGTATCTTACATGTATCACCTATTTTCCTACGTTAATTCTAGGAGGAACCCCATTCCTAACTCGTTAAATATTTAATTTCCTTTGGGTCGGTGATCATGACTTCTTTCCATACACATTCCTTCATGTCCTTGGTTTAAATTGTGATCGTTTTTCAACAGAACAAGTTTATTTTTCTCAAAGTGTTGTTTTGATTCAGAGTTCACAGAAGTTACTTCCGGAAGGGAACATAAAACAAAGTTTAATTTTGGACCCTTTTGGCCCCTAATTCCTAAACTGTTGGGACCAAAACTCCCAAAATCAATCCCAACCTTCCTTTTGTGGTCATAAACCTTGTGTCAATTTTCATAGATTTCTGTTTACTTATAAATACTAAAGTTATTGTATGAAAACCAAGAAAAATGCTTATTTGGGCCCTTTTTGGCCCCTAATTCCTAAACTGTTGGGACCAAAACTCCCAACCTTCTTTTCTATTTTCATAAACCTTGTGTTTATATTTCATAGATTTCTATTCACTTATACTAAAGTTACAGTGCGAAAACCAAATGTCTTCAGACAACGACGACGCCAACGTCATACCAATCAATATACGACCAAAAAATTTTCAATTTTTGCAGTCATATAAAAACAGCTTGACAAACAGATAGATGAATAGACTTTCAGAACAGAAAACATAATGTCTATAAATGGGGCATAAAAACCAATAATCATACATGTCATAAAATCTTTGTAAATTGTACAGTACTGGTCTTTCACCTAATGGGACCCTGTACATTGTACAATTTTGTATGAACTTATAAATTACAGTGTACATATACATTCAAAAAATGAGGATGAGTTTTCCCACATCATGCACATTGTGCAAATTATTAATCATTTATTATTTGATTGTGTATAAATGATGATTGATCACTTAATTTCTTTCCATCACTTTAAAATGCTAGTGTTACCCGGTATCAGGTCCGTTCGCGCCCAATACACTTTCGCACCCTACACATTCGCACCTCGCACGTTCGCTCCCAAGGTCCGTTCGCACTCTACACGTTCGCGCCCAATTTTAATTCAAATTCCATTGAATAATTCGAAAATCATGATTGTTGTTTTAAATTGCTTTGGTGTAAATACTGAATGTATTTATAGCTTGGTATGAGTAAAACATTGAAGATTTTAAATGAAAAACACAAAAGATAATTGTTTTTAACAGCTTGGTCCCTTTGATCTGAAACAATGAAACAATAAAATATAGCAATACACAAATTATAACCAAAACATGATAAAATTTATTCAACACCCCAAAAAAAACGTACTAGTCAGAATCTCAATTTATTTTGAAACAAGTCAGTGAAACAAATTTATAGCAATACACTAACCAAAACATGATTGAGAGTTATTAAACACAAAATAAAACTTTGACAGAATCCCACTCATGACTTTTTTTAGAAAGGATTTTTTTTTTTTTAACAATACACTTTCCGAAACATGATTAAGATTTATTCAACTAAAAAAAAAAATGCTATCGCACTTTATTTTGAGACAATGGAAACAATTATACTTATAAGAATACACTTGCCAAAACTTGAATACAAAGTTATAAAACACAAAACCAATTAAAATTGGGCGCGAACATGTAGAGTGCGAAAGTGAAAGGGGGCGAACATGAGTGGGTGCGAACGTGAATGGGTGCGAATGGACCCGGATTCGTGTTAGCCTAAATTCATAACAGCTATTTATATAAACAGCTTTCAAAGTTATGTGCATTTTCCCATAAATTTTCTGTTATAATATCACAGAAGGAACTATGACGTCATTAATGCTCATTTACCTAGCATCCATGCTACTGGTGCAATTCAATCATAACAACAACAAAAAAAAAGATTGGTCTATAAGGTTTTGGGTACCCAAATTAAATGAAGACTTCTGAACAAACCAGCCAATTTAGTTTACTTTAAAATTTGATATTTTTTAATCTCAATAAATGCATTCATCTTGTAATGAAGGGGGAATTGAAAATATTCCAAGAGGATTTGTCCAAGTGGGTCTCATTTGGGTCTATAAGCGTGATGTGGGATTAGTTTTTTTTTAGTTTGCGTGACTTGTGAAAATCAAATTATTGTGAATGAAAATGGGTAATGGAGTTGGGCGGGACATATGAAATTACAAGCGTTAACATAACAATAATAAGAGGGATAGGGTAATCTGATAAAAAAACAACAAATTGAATTCTGGATAAGACCCCCTTCCAACACTAGAAACAGACAGTCCAATATCCAACTGGCAGCAGACAGTTGAATAATGTTAAGGATTACTATGTTACTTTAATCTTTATTTCACACTGGAAAATCCGATCTAGATTTTAGAAAAGAAGAACATTAAAAAAGAGAAAATTAATAATGTTAGTATTTGTATACAAGTATATACTTGAGATGAAACATGAGTCCCCAATTAAAACTTCTTGAGATCCCGGTAGCTGATTTCTCAAATAATATTTTTGCGTCTGCAACCAGATACCGACGCCTCAGATTTCAGCCGGTTATTTTCTTGTAATTACCTGTTGTGCAACTGGTTCAAGAATGCTTTCAATTGTCTTTGTGTGAAACACCGGCATTTTGCCTGTTTCACTTATTTACGCTGTTTCTCCTGTAAATAATCAACAATATTCTTGGTCCGATATTGATGACAAATCTGTTCTGCTCCGAAGTTGTTTCCGGAAGTCAGCAGTAAAAATTTTACGGTAGTTTCGTATTCCTTTACGTGGAAAAAACCCATTTACTTTTTTTTGAATGTGCTTTTCCACTTTAGCTTTAAATCTAAGCTTTTATAATGCATTTTCTTTATTCTCTCAACATTATGACAAGTATTCAATGATTTAAATTCATTTCCGTAATTTGAGCCCTTGAAACAAGAGGCATTCCATAAAAGGAAAGGAGTGACCTTGATTGTGAATAATAGCCAGTTGCCTACTGTTTATTGTTTTTAATAAAAAAAAATCTTTATTAATGAGTCACGAATTATGTAATTAAGCGTCGGGATAGTATCAACTAATTAGAAATTTATTATTAAACAACAGCCATTTATAAAGAAGGAGAACAGACACCTTGAATAAAAAGAGAGCTAGACATACTAATTTTAGCAGTTTAGAGGTGGGAAATGTACTTAAATATGATTTCGGCATCATTGCGCAGGTATTTTTCTTTCTTCAATAATTTTCTAAATTGGCTTGATTTGTGTCCATATTCATTAAAGATTTATATAGAACAATATCAACTCTCAGTGAATTTTTACTTTAAAAAAAAACTGAAACGAGATGTTACCTGCATCAGAGACATAGATACATATGTCTCTGCCTGCATTTGATAAATTCCCGGTCTATTATCGCATTACCATTTTAAAATACCCTTGTTCCCTTCGATTTACCCAAATTAAAATGCGGTAAGGCAGCTAGATCTCGAAAATATCTTATACTAAAATAAATAGCCTGAGCCAGCTAGGTAACTGGGCCACATAGCCAGAAACTGTTGTGACTGCATAGATATGTTTGATGGCCGTCCTTTAGCTGTTTAGTGTTAAACTGACTATCTATTGATGTCATACTCGATAGCTGTGGCATAGACAGTTAAAAAACGTTTAAATCATAAAAAGCTGGGACCTGGGACTAATACATTCACATAATAGATAATAGAGTCAATTAAAGTGCCGGCAATTTAAGAGAATGCTAAAAGTAGAAGAAAATAAATTACAAATCGAATCAATTCATTTGCCGATAATAGTTTTTTTTATTATTATTTTGAAGCTACGGAAATATGTGATTGATTTTGTTAGATTGTATAACGGTTTTATCAAATTTATATGCAATGCGATTTTTAACTTTTATTTTTATACAACATTTGAGAATTTTTTTATTTGCATTAAACTGGGTTTTAGAAGTACGTGGTGATTTCAAATGCATGTTTCGATACGATTTCATTATGACTGCAAAATGGATGCTCAAGATTTTTATTTCTTTTTACAGATTCTTATTTTCACTTTGCCTAATAAATAGTTTTAAACGATTACCGTATATGTTTTTAAAATAGGGGACTCGGTGCCTCCTTGGTCACAGTAGTCGAACTACTACATCTGTAGCCTGTTAATACTGATGTTGTGAGGTTCATCGGGATTTCGCATGAAGCAGGTGCACTAGAATGCAATCTTTACTGACTAGGCCGGATTGTCAGCTTTCCTACCTAAAACCCAGTCGGTGCATGGTTCTCTACGGGCACTTATGGCTTGCTCCGTCAATATGCACTAACCGACACGAAACTGTTATGATCTTATTTTACTATTTGAGTAATAATTTGATTGTTGGTGGCGCTGGCAAAATAGCGATATCAATAGAAATGTGCCTTTAAATGTTTGCTTGCTTTAATTTATTTACTTTAGTCGGAGCCGATAAAATAGTATATTTTTTTTCTATTTTGCCGGCACCGGCATAGTAGTCACTGCCTAAATATTTAATGAATGATCGTGGCTTCTCACTTTGTGTTTTAAAAATACATTATACATTAGTAGCAGGCCATTACTAGTAATGGACTTCTAACCTAATACAGACTGAATGATTTATACAAAAGTCTCTCGATAAAATAGACGATGTACGCAGCTTATTTTTCTCCGTTATAGTAGTATTGGAAGAAGTTTTGTTGACGCTAGTTTTTCTATTTCGAGAGTCAAGCTCTAGATATAATTCATACTTTGTATAAAAAAATCACTCTTATTAATTAAAAAATTGAAAAATTCTATTAAACTGTCAATTTCACTGAGACACTTGATTTCTTGATTGACAACATATCTCTTCCAATAGGAACAAATAGTGCTTCTCTTCATGCTGATTTGTTTCTTTCCTTATACAAGAGCTTCGTATATGAAGAACGAAAAAGAATCCGTTAACTCGACGTTCCGCTTCCAATCTAATTAAAATATAGATCTCCGATTTCGTAAAATCAGAGATCTATATTTTAATTAGGTGGTTCCGCTTCTATTACTAAATTAGTCAAAGTTAGGTGATTATGTTGAATTAAATTAAGAATGGAAATGAGGAATGTGCCAAAGAGACAACAACCAGACCAAAGAGCAGAAAACAGCCGAAGACCACCAATGGGTCTTCAATGCAGCAAGAAACTCTTGCACTCGGAGGCGTACTTCAGCTCAGTGGCCCCTAAACGATAATGTATACTAGTTGAACAGTGGTAACGGACGTCATACTAAACTCTGAATGCATCTTTCTAATCGAACTTACATGTAACTGAAGTAATAAATACAGTTAAGTCTGTCTCATATCTTGACTTACATCTTGAAATTTACAATATCAAATGGTAGTTTGGGTGCAAAACTTGACAACAAAAAAGATGATTTCCGCTTCCCGATTGTGAACTTTCCATTTTTATGTAACAACATTCCAACAGCACCTGTATATTTCGGAGATTGTTTTTCCTATTAAGATCTGCTTGATCTATGTTGAAGGTTGCTTCTTATGAGGAAACTATTGAACCAAGAATTCCAAGTGGTGAAGTTGAAATCATCCCTGCAAGGATTTTACGTTCACAATCATGAGGTTTTTTTTTACTGTTATGAAATATTTGTTTTACAGACAACGGATAAGTTCACATTTTTTTAACCATGCACAATCCAGTCCTCTTTTTCTCGAATGTGACCTACCGAAGTAGACTTATAACCATGCAGGTTTGAACTAACATGACAGACACGACGGGTGCGACATGTGGAACAGGATTTTCATACCTGAGATCAAACCCGTTTATTTTTTTGTGGATTAGTGTTGCTTATGCAGTCTTTAGTTTTATTTTGTGTACTGTTGTTTGTCTTTACGTCATTTTGCATTACTTGTCATTGCATTGTCAGATTATTTTTCACTTATTAGTAAAATTGAGAATGGAAATGGGGAATGCGCCAAAGAGACAACAACCCGACCATAGAACAGACAACAGCCGAAGGCCACCAATGGGTCTTCAATGCAGCGAGAAACTCCCGCATCCGTAGGTCCTTCATCTGGCCCCTCAACAAATACATTACTAGTTCAGTGATAATGGACGTCATACTTAACTCCGAATTATACACAAGAAATTAACTAAAATTCAACATCATACAAGACTAACAAAGACCAGAGGCTTAGTTTGAATATCTCATTGTTATTTGTTGCTTGACTCTCCCTTCAAAATGTGTTTGCATTTACTTTTTTCTAAACGTCAGATTCCAAACCTAAGTGTATATCCTAAACAAAAGTTCAATTTGAACTCAGCAAACTATTTGCTTCACCTCATAATCCCTTTTGTTACACTTGTGTTCCTTGTTCATAGTCTCAGACTATCTAGAAACTTTACTATTTATTCTGTCGTAACTTAATTGCGACAGTCTACACCAGTATATAACAGAATTTCATTTCACATTATATCCGCTTGGTATGAAATTTATAGACAACAATAGTTTGTCAAATTCTCACTAAATTGCCAAGAAGATACAAGTCAAGGTAACATAAAAATATGATACTAAAAGAATTGCATTAATTACAAAAGAGACAAGACCAAGTTCATCGACAAGGTAAATTGTTCATGCATTATCCGCATTCAGTCAAAATTTCACAATTGGGAACATGAAAAACTAGTATCCAACACATATCTCATTTTATCGCAGCATTTTGATGCGTAAAATTGAGAATGGAAATGAGGAATATGTCAAAGCGACAGCAACCCGACCATCTTTGCAGACAATTTAGATTCGTACATACATTTTCTAACTCCTAGAAAACATCTATATCTATACATGCACGGTATTGAACATATTTGTGCTGTAGATTTTTTTCGTACGCCATATTAAAGCACCATCCTCAAATACTGGGCTAAAAAAGTTGAATACTGTGGGAAAAAATATACATTGATAGCGATAAATTATACCATGCACCACTCGAATCCTTTCAGACATGCATTACGTTAGGTTTATGAACAGCAACATACCATAAAAACGATATATTATAAGCTAAAGAGACACAGATCTGAAGGACATTTACAAAATTTGTTACTTAAAAAAAAAAAACTAATGTAACTTGTACACAGGGTAAGCGTGACTGTTTCTATTTTAAAATGAGTCCGTTACCAGTTCGATACTGGATCCAAAATTGTTCTATTTACAAAATATATATGTAACAAGTAAACTTTACCTATGAAATAACGCCAATGAACCAAAACATGTACAACTACTCTTTGCGTTCTCTAATAAATTATCTATAAACAATTCTTCCTTAAATATATACAACTGGTACAAATTTGTACTATGAAAAATTTGTCCTAGGTCAGAAACAAACTTGCGTTCTCTAATAAATTATCTTTAAACAATTCTTCCTTAAATATATACAACTGGTACAAATTTGTACTATAAAAAATTTGTCCTAGGTCAGAAACAATCTTGTCCTCCTGGTACAATAATGTACCCTACAAGTTTACACATTTGTCTTTGTTCTGTTAGTACAATTATGTACTTTACAAGCTAGTCACACAGACTCACACTTGTCCTATACGGTACAATAAGGTTCAGCTTGTAAACGTACAAGTCCGTATTTCTAACAGACACCAACCTGTTCTTTATTACCTAAGTGTATTAATAACTCTTTACTAATATATAAGAGACAGCGATCTGGTATATATATCCGCGTATCGTACCTTGGTCTTCAGACTTATGACAATCGACCCTGAGAAACAACTGGAAGTGTTTAACGACCTTGACTGGCTATACAGCCCTTGCACGGTCGGCTCGGTGTCCGAAGGCGTTTGGTGAGCATTTAAATATTTTCTGCAGTGGTTCAGAATCAGGTGGAAGACGCCATTTTGGTAGGTCGGCATCTTGGTTGTGCTGAGTAGTTTTTGGTTTGTTTACTATTTTGATGTTTCTTTACAGTCGATACTCCACAACGGCTATTTTCAGGGCCAGTTGATCAGCTGGGCAGCCCGCTAACCACGACGATGTGTTGTTGGTAGATGAATCATTGACTCTGTAGTAGATGACTGCAATTCTACAGTTTACAATTGCAAAACTACTACCCCGTTCACACTATGCATTACAATAGCCCTCGGACGTCTCGGCAGTACGTGACACTCACCCATCCACAATGGTTTTCAGAGTGTCGCTCACACGGGTCTACTGTAAGGGACCGTTCTCAAGCCTACTAGTTTGTCGTTGAACCATCTGAGCAGCGTAACATGTTGTAGCCAACGGGTAATCAGGATCTGATCCAGCACGTCATTTCAGCTGTAAGGACTGAGACGTGACTGTGAGTGATGACCCTGAGCAACAAATGGAAGTGTTTAACGACCTTGACTGACCCTGAGCTAGGAATCTCTCCTGCTTATATACCCCGATGAAAACTGTACCATTCTTGGTGGAGGGGTGTTCTGCCAAAGTGTCTCGTTACTCGTTTGGACAGTTGCCTCAAATTTACCCGCGAAACATTTTATTCTTTTCTATGTTTATTTAGATATATTCAAATACATAAAATTAGAATTCTACGGAACTGTTACTAATGTAAACAATATAACCTAAGATACAAAATCATCACACGTCTAACGTAAAAGCTATTTAATGCAAAATATCACTGACTTTTTATTAAATTTACGCTGTTCGAATCATACTTCCTTAATAAATCTCTCAGTACTCTATATAGTTGTGATAAAATCTACAAAAATTATTTTAAAACAAGCATGCGATCTATCTCCCTGTTGTAATTGATAGTACAGAACACAAAATTTCATGGTGACTCAAGACTTCAACGCCTCCAAACAGGCGCCGATTGAATCAAATACAAAAAAAAAATCACTAGGTTAGATGGAACCAAGAGATCGTCATTACTTAGAAAAGAATACTAACAATAGGAATGACAAGTATTCTCGTCTATCATTATTTTAATTTTGGTATGGAAATTTTCATGTAATACTATCTGTATTTTTGTATTTATAAAGACTGTCTGAGTTCTCTGGTTGGTACAACTTATTTGTATATTTTTATTTGTATATTTAGAAAAATATCAACAAAGAGAACACAATGGTCATCATCTAAATATCTGGTTGTATTGTTGCAGTTATGGAATCTATATGTTTCAAATTATGAAAATATATTCTGTACTATGTTTTTTTAAATTGATAAACATGGACAGAAAGTAAAAAGTATAGAAAGTATTAGTCAAACAGATCGTATGGTGTCGAGGCCCTTATACAAGTTACAGTATTTTAAGATAAAGTGTCACCACGCAATGACTTATATGATACCCCTGACGGTGGACATTGCCATGCTCAATTGGCCTATTCTAAATGTCTAAATAAGTGTTTAATACGCCTTGTGGTCTATGGAGTGCTGGGATAGGATTTGGGTCCGTGTAACACTTATCAATTCAAAGTTTTAAAAAGTTTTGAAACTTTAGATTTTTGGAATTTTGATCAAAGTTTTAAAATATCAAAATTTCAAATTGTGTAAAAGTTTTGAAATTTTGAAATTTTAACCAAATTATCAAAATATTAAAATTCTAAATATCGTTTATAAATTTGATAGTTTAGGAATTTGATCAAACTTTTAAAATACAAAACCCAACGTGCAATTTTGATTATTTCACTTTTTGAAAGTTTGATTTTTCAAATTTTTGATTAAAATATCAAAAATAGAAAAGGGGCGAAAAGAAGGGTGCCTGTAAACACTGATGTAAACACGGCTCTGATAACAATCATTCTTAGTTATAGATAAATAGCGCGAAATATATCAAATCATTTTTAATTACAAAATAAATAATGAAAAGCCTTTTTTTTTTATATATAAAACATATTAGACATCACATATGATAACAGTATCCTGAAATTTTAAGGTTGTGCATCTATCAAAAAAAAATTGTTAAACCTATTTAGAGGGGGGGGGGGGGGCAAGGGGGTCCCAATAACAGCAAAACAGCAAATTGATTTGGCTCATAACAGATAACAAGGAATTAAAATGGACAAAAACAGATAACAGTAAATGAAATATTAAAATTATTCGGTCTTTGACAAATCAGTATTTCTTATTACGGATATAATCCTTTGTAATGCTTTCCATTTTTTATGACTATGTTTTTAGTATTAATTTATGTATCTAGAATGTGTTTAAATTACTACTCAATATATTATAATATTTTTTATACGCTCGTTTACGGAACGTATTATGGTATATTGTTGTCCGTCTGTTGTCAACATGTCGGACATTAGCTCAAAAAACTCTTTAACCATTTGCATTAAACTTTGGGAAATTGTTTATATCTATTGACGTGAGCTCCCTTTTTTTTTTTCTTTTTTTTTTTTTTTTTATAAATTTTAGATTTTAAGTTTCTGGGTAATGGGTTTTTATTCAATAAAATTGGTGTTTTTTTTCTCAATTTTCTGATAATATCTCAAAAATGCTTTCACAAAGCAAGGAATTTTGGTGAATTGTTTATATCTATTAACATGAGGTAACTTTCAATTTTTATAAATTTTAGATTTTACGTTTCCGAGTGAACGGGTTTTATTAATTAACAAGAATGTGTCCACAGTACACGGATGCCCCACTCACACTATCATTTTCTATGTTCAGTGAACCGTAAAATTGGGGTCAAAACTCTAATTTGGCATTTAAATTAGAAAGATCATATCATAGGGCACATGTATACTAAGTTTCAAGTTGATTGGACTTCAACTTCATCAAAAACTACCTTGACCAAAAACTTTAACCTGAAGCCAAAAACTTTAACCTGAAATTTGCACTATCATTTTCTATGTTCAGTGAACCGTAAAATTGGGGTCAAAACTCTAATTTGGCATTTAAATTAGAAAGATCATATCATAGGGCACATGTATACTAAGTTTCAAGTTGATTGGACTTCAACTTCATCAAAAACTACCTTGACCAAAAACTTTAACCTGAAGCCAAAAACTTTAACCTGAAATTTGCACTATCATTTTCTATGTTCAGTGAACCGTAAAATTGGGGTCAAAACTCTAATTTGGCATTTAAATTAGAAAGATCATATCATAGGGCACATGTATACTAAGTTTCAAGTTGATTGGACTTCAACTTCATCAAAAACTACCTTGACCAAAAACTTTAACCTGAAGCCAAAAACTTTAACCTGAAATTTGCACTATCATTTTCTATCAGTGAACCGTAAAATTGGGGTCAAAACTCTAATTTGGCATTTAAATTAGAAAGATCATATCATAGGGAACATGTGTACCAAGTTTGAAGTCGATTGGACTTCAACTTCATCAAAAACTACCTCGACCAAAAACTTTAACCTGAAGCGGGACAGACGGACGAACGAACGGACGAACGAACGGACGAACGGACGCACAGACCAGAAAACATAATGCCCCTCTACTATCGTAGGTGGGGCATAAAAAGGGGTGATTTTCCAGTTTTCAGACATTAACACAAAAATGTTTTCAGCAGTTCTCATGAAACGTTGGTGTATTGTTTATATATATTGACTGAAGCTCCCTTTGTTGCTAATCAAAAAAGTGACCTCAAAGAGTTTGAATATTCTGACTTTTTCTAAATGACCATTTAATGAGGTGTGTGAATTTTTCTTAATAAAACTATGAGGCAAAGTGGTATATTGGGTAGAAAAATCAAAATCACCAATTATAAGCATGCAATTTATCAAGTACCTTTTGACACTCTAAAAGCAATTTATTCCACTATTTTCAAAGGCCTTATTTGAACAATTTTTTATCAGCTGAGGTTTTTGATTGTACCAAGTGTACTAGTAAGTAGAATACATATAGTTTAGTAGGGAAACAATGGCTTGAAACGAAATAAATCTTTGTTTGTAATGAGTTATGTGCAGCTTCGGACCCAAGTACATGGTTGGAACTTTCATTGTACAATGCATTTGGTTCTGCTTTGAAAAGAATCACAGAGCTGAGTCTATGTGCCATATTATATAAAAGGTTAAGTGGTTGTTAGGACCTAGTCCTTAATTGAGATCCTTGTCAGATATTCCTGGCCATATGTTTTCCTTTTTGTCATATTAAGAATTGTTTTAATTTAATATGTTCGTACGGAAAACAAGGAACATTATTCTCATACAAAAAATTAATATAATTCTAAATACACATTCATAAAAAAAAATGGAATTTATTACAAAGGATAATCATAAGATATACTTGAATTGTCCTGGACCACACTTCTGTGATGGGTATATGTTAATGGAATCCTTCTCTGAATACGAGACAAACATATCAGTAGTGGTAGACCCCAATGGCCAATGATCTTCAATTTATACCGAATATTGACTGTCAAAAAAAATGCTAACATTCCAATTTTCAATAACAATTAACAGCAAATACATTATCACAATAACAGATAACAAAAAAATTAAAAGCCCAATAACAGCTAACAAAGAATAAGACAATAACAGCTAACAGCAAATATATTTTCAAAATAACAGCTAACAGCAAATATATTTTCAAAATAACAGATAACAAAGAATTAAATTGCCCCATAACAGCATAACAGTTAAACCCCTTGCACCCCCCTCGTGTATGGCCAAATATGGAAAAATTTAACATGCAGCTGACACTTTGGCTTCTCTTTACTCGACCCATTCTGACTGAATGTACCTGTGTATTTTTAGGTTGCTAAAAGTCGATTGTCGTACGATAACTTTAAAAATGTTCAAATAACAAAATGCAAATACGGAACAATAATATCCGTTAATACAAAAAAAATCCCTTTCCTTTTATTTACCATTTAAAAACAGTGGTTGATTTAGGACCCATATTGGAGCTACATGCACGTATATGATAACCAGTCCAAACGTTGTCTATAAAGGAGCAACCATCAGTGGCGGATCCAGAAATTTTCATAAGTGGGGCCCACTGACTGACCTAAGAGGGGGCCCGCTCCAGTCACGCTTCAGTGATTCCCTATATAAGCAACCAATTTTTTTCCCAAAAGGGGGGGGCCCGGGACCCCTGCCCCCCCCTAAATCCGCCTCTGACCATTTAACTTTAAAAGTGGGGTGTTGTTGTTTTGTCGAAGCGCTAACAATTTTATTAAATTATGTATATCGCTGATATAAACTTTAATTTGAAAAGAATTTTCAATTTTCAAAATGCCGACACCTACAAATAGATAGATGGGCGTTTAATGTAGTACAGCGGCAACAATTACATACATATGAACGCTGAAAATAATGTTTATGGTATACGTTTATATATGATATGAATGGTAACATTGGTTTCAACTTTTACAAAACCATAGCTATAAGTTTGATATAAATAAAGGCAACAGTAGTATACCGCTGTTCAAAACTCATAAATCCATGGACAAAAAACAAAATCGGGATAACAAACTAAAACCGAGGGAAACGCATTAAATATAACAGGAGAACAACGACATAACACTAAAATGTAACACATATAGACAAAATCCCACGAGAATAACAAATATAACATATATATATAACATCAAAACCAAATACATGAATTTGGGATAGACAAGTACCGTGACACGTCTTATCGCAATGTGAATTTACACTCAAAAATAAGAGAAAACAAACGACACAACGTAATAATGTAATACACACAGAAACGAACTATAATATAACAATGACCATATTCCTGACTTGGTACAGGGCATTTTTAAAGGAAAAAATGGTGGGTTGAACCTGGTTTTGTGGCATGCCAAACCTCGCACTTTTATGGCCATGTGAAATATAACATCAAAATGACAACACAGGACTACAATATAAATAAATTGGAGAACACAATTGACAAAGAATCACACGAACAACAGCCAACAAAAGGCAACAAGTTCAAAATTTTAATACGCCAGAAGTGTATTTTGTCCACACAAGACCTATGTGTGACGCACAGATACAAAAGTTTGAAAGCCGAAACGAGTACAAAGTTGAACAGCATCGAGGACCAAAAGATCAAAAAGGTTGTGCCAAAAACGGCAAGGGTTTTCCGTTAAGTTACCAGAAAATCCCTATAATTTAGAGTAATTTATACTTTTGCAAACAGTAAATTTAAACGTTTAATTTATTTGGCCTTTTTAATTTTATTTGACTTTATTTGCCTTTTTAACTTGATTTGAATCGAGCGTCACTGATAAGTCTTTTGTAGACGAAACGCGCGTCTGGCTCAAAAACCGGCAAAATGTATATCCCGGTATCCATCTATGATGAGTTTATGTAGATACCTTGTAACAGTACCTTGGCTCCAATCTACTTATATTATGATATTATTACGTAAGTATTTCTGTATTGGCCTTGTTATTGGTCCGAGGCTTGCTGTATTGGCCTGAGGCGAAGCCGAAGGCCAATACAGCTGGCCGAGGACCAATAACAAGGCCAATACAGAAATACACGTAATAATATCTTTATTAATTAACTACAGTGTTACAATATTTTTTTAATTTCATTTCAAAAGAGATAAATATTTTTACCTTGAAGTGGAACTATCCAAATCTCAGTTTGTTTCTTTTTATTAGATGCAATACATAATGATCTGGTGCTGTTTCCAGGTGTCTTCAGCATTTTCTCATCTGATGAATTTTTCTACCCTTTTCAGTTACTATAAAGTGTTACAACTTAAATTTAGACGCAACACATAAATAGTAATTGGAAAGGTACTGCCATTGCATGTGTAATGCAGAAATTAATTTAAAATCGATGTGTACAATCGTGAAATTATGAGGTCGTCAAGAAATGAACTTTGGGATAATCTACTCGTTCCCCAAACCTGAAATAGTTTTATCGTCACGTCACGTCTGCTTTCAAAATACCTTTTAAATGAATGTGACCGTCTTTCGCCTGAAATGTATGCCATACTGACATTTTCAGCATGTTTAAGATAACTAAATGACAACTGCGTCTTCAAAACAACTGTTTACTTTCAATTTGTGTTTATCGTGACTTTCGATGTAAAACCTAGAGACGTTCCGAAATCCTGCACTTGTGTCAACTCGGCCAATATAGAATAACCCGGCCAATACAGAAAAAATCTGTATTGGCCTAGTTATTCTGTATTGGCCCAGTCTACACATTATATTGCATAGGCAGTTTTCATCATATTAAGTCCAATAACAGTGCAGTTAATTAATAATTGGTCTTATTACTCTTAATTTCAGCGTAAATAAAATATAAATATATCAAACACCTCCCACATTGTAGACTAGCACAACCTTATTTGGGACACCATGCATTCAGTATTCCTACCGTACCAAAAAAAAAAAAAAATATTAACTAAAATCATTGATACAAGGCAATATAATTATGATCGTCATAAAATCGATAAAAATGAAAACATAACGTTAAAAGTTACGACCGAAACTCTTTTCTGGATCGACCTTCTTAGGGAACGCTCAAAGCTGAATATTAAGGGCCAACAACTTACAAAGAGCAGATTAAATGATATATTCTTTAGCCAACATGATAGCAGAAAGTAAGAAGTCGTAGAGCAAAACAGAAAAAATTGAAATCAAAAGAGATAATACACCGTGTATTGAGCCTTTCTATTGCTTAGAGTTCAGTAGAAAAAAAATATATACATGCTCAACCTAAACATACTATTTGACCTACTGCGAGTTGTTCAGTTTTTACTGTTACTCCTGTTTCTTCTTAAATATGGGTGCTAGAAAAACCAGCTAGTAAAATGGCCAATATCAGATCCGTACGTCTTGTTTTGAAATGAATTCTCTTCTTTTGAGAAATATTTATTTTGTCATCCAATTTTTCACCGCTTACAACTGTCTGTCTGGGGTTTTATTTCATACATTAACTTTTAAGTATCAGTATGTTTTCAATTCATATTGTTTCGTTTCGTTCCGCTTTTATTTCGTTTCGCTTTTTACAGGCACCCCTCTTTTTGCCCCTTTTCTGTTTTTGATATTTTAATCAAATATTTAAAAAATCAAACTTTCAAAAAGTGAAATAATCAAAATTGCACGTAAGGTTTAATATTTTAGAAGTTTGATCAAAATCCTTAACTATCAAATTTAAAAACGATATTTAGAATTTTAATATTTTAATAATTTGGTTAAAATTTCAAAATTTCAAAACTTTTACACAATTTGAAATTTTGATATTTTAAAACTTTGATCAAAATTCCAAAAATCCAAAATTTCAAAACTTTTTAAAACTTTAAATTGATAAGTGTTACACGGACCGATTTGACTGCCGTGAATGATTCATTGCAATATTAAAATTGGAGTAAACTTTTTGCATTAAAAGGGTAGCGTTTTCTGCTTTTTGCAATAGACCTGCGTTTTTTTTTTTTATTGTTGAAAATTCCACCCTATTGCCACCTCCCCCTCTTTTCTCATGTACTATTGTGTATTGTAATCTGAAAAAATAAGTTGAGACTTTAATATATATTTATTTTTTAATAAAACATAAACACAAAACACGGAAATATCTAGGGGATCCATACCAAAACGCATGTGTTGCGAAATTATTGCATGTAGATGAGTTAAAAATATTAAAAAATACAAGCTGATTCAAGTGCATCCTACAAGTTTAGTTCCGAGAACGGTTCCGAGAACGGTCACGAATTTACTATTACTATTGATATTTCCGGTTGGAATGCCGGTTTGACTTTCACAGAAATATTGACGTCTGTTTACAACATATTGTGATTTCAGGTGGCACGGTAGTATTTCCTGGCCCATAGGGATAATGATAGCCTTTTTAGAATTTTCACCACTTTCTAACACTGCAAAAAATTCTACATTCACAGTTAACTGAAGTACTTTCATTTTACTATTTAGAAATGAATTTGAATATGTATCATGACCGTTTACTTTTTTTGCTATATTTAAATACCTAAGGCCACTAGTGTTTTTAGGTCTTTTATGGTGCAGTGAATACAAAATTAAAAAAAATTCTCAAAAATTCATTTTCATCTGTATGTAAAAGTATTTCATATTTTTCTACACCTGATTCATCCCTCAGTTTGGGAAAGTATGTTCAGTTGATACTGTATTTTTTGTCCAATCACACTGTTTAGATACATTAACCTAAGTAGGGTACACAAACGAGCAACCTAAATTCTGGAATGCAAATACTACCGTGCCACCTTAACCAAGACATAACAAACCTGAAACCAGTCATGACACCTATGATGCATAGACTTCTTACTTTTGAACATAGTACAATAAAGAATACTTGTCTGCACTCATTTCTTACCAAAAAAAAAATGAAAGATTACAACCCTACCCCATCTGGCAGATTTTCACTTTTTTTTTATCTTACCATTTTAACCTAAGGAGTGCACAAAACCCAAATATATGATGTTTCAACAAAACACAGAAGGTAAACCTGGTGATTCAGGAGGAATTATTGGATTGCCAACTCTATTTATGGTTAATCTGACTAAAAGAAACAGTTCAAGCACCAAATCATGAAAAATGATATTAAAGTCCATTCCACATTTTACAGCATGCCTTATATTACTTTAAGCATTTCCAGATTATAAAGGCAATACAACAAGAGTCTTTAGATTACAGTTAACTATTATTCTAAAATGTTTTTGACAATACATGTACTAGAACACATCTCTAAGTTGACTGTTTGTCTATTTCTCATGTATGCATTAAGTTAAATTATGTCCCCTTACATAATCAAATTGCCTTTATTTTGCTTTTCACTGTCAGAAAATCTTAACAATTAATGGTATTTGCATGGAAAATGAATCAACCATTTAATCATGCTGATATAACATTATAATTACATTCTTTGTCAAAAATAATGTCTTGTTAATGTAAAGCAACCCCTATTGCTATCTCTATTTCAGCCAAATATGAGGGCTAAATGAATAAGAAGGACCCCTTAACCACTTACTGGTTCCCAAAATGTTCCTACTGGTGTCATGATACCTCAGAACTACAAATAAAACCTGAAGAAAACTAGTATAGCTGTACTTGTGTTGAAAAAAATAAGAAATTATGCAATTTATTTATTTCGGTGAAAATAATAGGATGTACATGCAATCAAAGAATGTCGCGTCTCAAATTCCAGTGGTTGCACATGTGTCAGACACTGTGAAAAGTTAAACCGAGCCTATATAATTAAAAATGTATTGAAAGTTACATAAAAACAATGAAGTCCTACTTTTTAGGTAAATTTTTACATTATTACCAACAGATCAGGCAAAATTTGCTGAATCAGCAATTTTTACTCTCAGGGTGGAATTTAAGGCTTGTTTTTATCATAGTTGCCCTAAATCAAATTTTTATTGATAAACTTACAAATTGCATAGGTAAAAAAATTTCTTTTATTGATTTAGTGTAAAAATAAATATCCCCCTTAAGGTGGCACGGTAGTATTTCCTGGCCCATAGGGATAATGATAGCCTTTTTAGAATTTTCACCACTTTCTAACACTGCAAAAAATTCTACATTCACAGTTAACTGAAGTACTTTCATTTTACTATTTAGAAATGAATTTGAATATGTATCATGACCGTTTACTTTTTTTGCTATATTTAAATACCTAAGGCCACTAGTGTTTTTAGGTCTTTTATGGTGCAGTGAATACAAAATTAAAAAAAATTCTCAAAAATTCATTTTCATCTGTATGTAAAAGTATTTCATATTTTTCTACACCTGATTCATCCCTCAGTTTGGGAAAGTATGTTCAGTTGATACTGTATTTTTTGTCCAATCACACTGTTTAGATACATTAACCTAAGTAGGGTACACAAACGAGCAACCTAAATTCTGGAATGCAAATACTACCGTGCCACCTTAATGGGAGCAGTTCACGCAAAAGTAAATACAATATTCTCCCTCAAGAAAGGATAAGGTCCATTGGCACTACAAAGTGTCGTTCCGTGACTGATGAACGATTAGATAAAGGGGGGGGGAGGAGGGGGTGGGGGGGGGGGGAGGGGGGGGGGAGTCAATTAATCTTACTAATTTACTAATTTTCAATTACAGTTTTTCATAATCATTAGGTAGTCTTGATTTTAAGTACCCATTATTTACTTATTAGTATTATATAAAATGGTTATCTGATTTGTAGTAGAGCACTGCAAAATCATTTTACTATTTACTTAGTATGAGAAGTGTTTCATCTATGTGTCGATGTGAGCATGAATATTTTTTTTTTTTATCTAGGACTGTGATCATATGGATTTGGCAGCTATACAGTCAAGTACACATTGAGTTGAAATGTTTATATCTAGGACTGTGATCATATGGATTTGGCAGCTATACAGTCCAGTACGCATCAAGTTGAAATGTTAATAGACATTTCAACTCGATGTGTACGCTTTCATGTCGATCCGGCCCCACGACGATCCGGCCCAACGTCGATCTGGCCCATATTTAAAGTCGATCCGGCCCCAATATAAAATATATTTTTTTAAGGAATAAAAATAAAGATATATATTAATTGTAATTCATAAATGTTTATGAATTTTATTATAATGTAAAAGGTGTATGGTAAAAAAAAAATGTTTTCACTACAAGTTTTCTAGATTATTGGGTATAATTATATTAAAAAAATATAACAGAATTTAGGACAATCAACATTAATCATCAGTATTAAATTATCAATTTCTTTCAATTGACTGTGATCTTAACAAGTCTTTAATCCTGTGTCATAACAAGTCTTTAATCCTGTGTCATAACAAATAGTTACAGTCACAACGGTACTAGCCGATCCCCAAGCTGATACATACAAACTTTGTTTTTGTTTGAAGTTCTGAAAATTCCTCACACTTACCTGTTGTCATCCATCATTGATACTTTTTACAAATTCCATTTATACTAATTAAAAGTCTGTATAGTTTATTCCTTATCATTTATTATGGGGCCGGATCAATGTGGGGCCGGATCGACGTGGGCCGGATCGACTTGGGACGGATTGACTTGGGGCCGGATTGACTTGGGGCCAGAACGACCGGATACTGATGTGTACATGCCACTATCCAACCTCATATTATGGATACACTTACTTTTTTGAAACACACATGAATGATAATGGGCTATGCCTATGGACGACAACATGGGCTTTGTCTTTTTAACTTATTTTGGTTTGGGAACTACATTTAGCTCATGAATCAGTGATATTGTTTGCCTCAAATTACAGCCGAAATTCGGCCTTTTCCCCTAGAGAAAATTCCCAATTACTAAAAAAAATGGCTTAAAATTCCTCCCAAAAAGTTTTACGTTTTCCCCAAACAGTGATGGCATTGGTAGTAGTGTTTGTAAATATCGTATTCATGTTATTATTTTGATATTAGAAAGCACTTTTGAGATCCGGTTTTCTGATCAGAATCATCATGGTGTTTGAAACACATGTAGTTTTCAATGCATTAAGTACCATCATTGCTTCTGTTTCTTTCCCCTCTCCGATAAGTACCTTTCAGGTGAAAATGTCTGACAACCAAAATATACATGAAAAAACAGTGCAAAGGTCAGCAAAAAATCGAAGATGTGTTTAGAATAAAATATACAAATTTCTCAATTTCAATAAAAAAATATGCATTTTTCCCAATAAAAAACGGTAGAGGTAGTTTTGAAAAAAGACAACAATATCACTGTGAATAAACACAAGTCTTATGTAAACAACATTTTAAAGCCAGAGAGAAATAAACAAAAGGTGTTTCTGGACATCATTTGTACACTTTCTGTATAATAAACATATTAAAATAAACTGAATGACACATACATTGTATATATATATATAAAATACATATGTATCTAATTATCTAACAATATGTTCTGCGTGTCCTGTAGACAAGTCCTAATGACTGCACTGACCTCCAAAAAAGATATCGTCGGGAAAATTCCAACTTATTTTTTTTAAATGTGTACTCAAAATTCAAGGCCACCTATTGATTATGGCAAAAAGGAATGTGATAATCATTTTAAGTTCAATGATATGGTACATCTTTCAAAGAGGAAAGTTTTGCCTGGGTAAAAATAACAGACCAAGGTTGCTTCTTTAAACTTATGTCAAAATAAAATAAATCTGAAAAAAATTAGATGAAAAAGTGCCCCTCTGTCGTTAGATTCTAGCTAAAATATATATAAAAAAAGAAGATTGAGACAAATCTTCAGAAAAGACCAAATGACACAGAAATTAACAACTATAGGTCACTATATGGCCTTCAGCAATGAGCCAAGCCCATACTGGATAGTGAGCCAAATACATGTAAGGCCCCAAAATGACAAATCTTTAATGTAAAACCATTCAAACTAAAAAATATTAAATGGCATAATTTATGTTCAAAATAATGAATGAAAACAAATTTGTAAAACAGCAACAAAAGAAAACTACTGAATTACAGGCCCCTGATTAAGAACAGACACATTCAGAATGTGGCAGGGTTAAACATGTTAGCTGGTTCCAAACCCTCCCCTTACCTGGGACTGTGGTGTAACAGTACAACATAAGAACAAACTATGAAAATCAGTCGATAAAGGTTTAACTGATCAAATGGATACAAATAGAAATACATCTAAGATTGTTCAATAGAGAACTACATACATGACATTTATATTACTAGTAGTAACTTGAATATAATTAATGAAACTGGAAAGAATATACGGTTTGTTTAACTAAGAGTCAAGTTATTTTCTGTATTATTTCAGGCCCCTGAGACCACAATGGATTCACACAGAACACAGTTTGAGGGACCATCAAATGACACAGATCCAAATTTTAATTTTGACATCAGAACAGTGCCAGTAAGTTGGTTTTTTTTTTGTCGGAATGAGGGTTCATTCATTCCTTTTAACATTCATGCTATGGACCTATTTCTTAATTTTAGTACCAATTTGAATATTTGGAAAATCTTAAAAGACATGAAGCTGAAAAAAGATTCTGGAATGAAATTGGCTTTGGTAAAACATTGCATGCAGGGTCCAGAGGAGTTTGTCTATTTACTGAAGTTTGGCATGAGATAAATAATCTCAAAGAAAAAAATTATATGAATAAAGCAGTTAATACCTTGACCTATAATGGTTTATTTTTATAAATTGTTATTTTGATGGAGAGTTGTCTCATTGGCACTCAAACCACATCTTCCTATTCATGTTTCTAAAAACTATAGAAAACTATTAGATATAATATACAAATGAATGAGAAAAAAAATAAAATCTTTTTGCTTTCAGGTGAAGGTTGACAGAGTTGTAATTGATGGAGTAGGGAAAACCAAAAATGATATCCTGGAAAAGACACTGAAGCCAGTTTTGTCAGCAACAAATTTCAAAGAGGTAGTGTATCAAACAACTTGGTCTTTATATTTATGCTAGACTATCTAAATGTTTTAATTTGGTAACATTTATTTAAGAGAGTTTGACATTCCTACTTATATATTATTAAGATGAAATTTCTATTATTCTCTAATTATTAACAAATTTATTTTGTACTTATGTACCATGTATTTTATTAACATAAAATTTCTCTAGAATTATGTTATATCCTAGGCCATATAGCATGTATAGAGTTTAATGAGGGGGGAGTTCGACCTTTATCGGGACTCCGAGTTCAGGATCTGGAATTAGAATTTCAGGATGTCAGGATTTTGATTTCTTTAAATTCGGGACTTCGGGATTTCATGTTTTTAAGCCCGGGATTTCGGGATGAGGATCCCTTCTACTCCCCTCCTTTAATATATTCAATATAATTTTCATTGCAGATGGTTGAAAAAAGTACACAGGCCAAAATAGTCTTGGAAAAATTAGAATTGTTTAAAAAAGTTGATATTTTAATAGATACAAGTAAAGGTTAGTATTATGCCTGCAAATGAAATTAGACTAACTCTTATATGTATATATATATATATAATATATACATGTTTTGAACAGTTCATTTATTTATGGGTTGATTTTTGTGCTCAAGTTTTATATCTTTTACATTAAACAATTATTTAAGATTTAATTGTCATTGGGATTTTTAAAAGGAAAATTGATATGTTCTGTGAACAGATTTACCCTGTAAGCATCAGATGCCTTTTGAACATACAAATTATGCTGTATAAAAACTATATTAAGCAAAATTGGTAGGACTGGTTGCAACAGGTATAAAGTAAGAGTAGTATTAGGCTCTGACTCTGTCTCAATAGCTATTGAGCCATGGTAAAGATGGTAATTGATACCACACTACTTGTACTTTTGCAGAATATAAACAATACATAAAGATATAAATGACTGAAATTCTAAGAATTCAAACATAGAAAAATACTCAATATTTGATGGAAATTTACATTTATTCATGATTGCACATACATGAGTGCTTGCCTTAATTATCTGTGTTCAATCAATATATATATATATTTCTTGATATTTGGTTTTGATAGTTGAATTTATGGATTAGTTATTCTATTTATTACATAAGCAATAACTTCCTTTATGGTAATAAAATAGAAAATACAAGGAAATATATCTTTTTTTTAGCATTCTCAATTATTTTTATTAAACTTCAAAGAAAATGTCTCAAGAATACCGGGGGATTACCCATCGCTGTATGATGTCAGAGAGGTGAAAATATTGAATTTTATCTCAATGCAATTAACATTTATATTGTTTTGCTATGTTAAGTAATAAGTAAACTACACAAGGCACACACTTTATATAAGAGTCTATTTTTTTTCAGGAAAAAATGCATCAACCAATGGATATGAAGTGCAATATCATGTTGAGGAAAGGAAATATCCTATTTTAAATGTGAAAATGGAATTAGGAGCTCATTCAGCCAATGAAAGTGATGTGGTAAGATAAAATATCACTGGCTTGTTTTCTTATAAAAAATATTTAAATATGCAGGAAGTGAAATGTCTGTAATCATTTATTGTCACATAGGTTCTATGAAACTTATTTGTTCCCCACAAGACGTTTAGAGGGGACATAAAAATCCATCTTTCTGTCAGCCCTCTCACTGGTAGCATTCTTCCTAGATTTTTATCAACTTTATATCAGAGAGTTTTATAAACAATGGTTGAACAAGTTTGAAAATCAGTGCCAATGAACTATTTTCAAAAGCGGTATACCCCTTTGAAATATTCATTATTTACAAAATTTAATGATTAGCTAAGCACTCTCAACCATAAAATGTTTGTGCCAAAAACATTAACATGGATTTTGTATGTCCTGATAAGTTATTAAAATATACATATCTTTATAGGTGGTAAGAATGAAATGCCCCAATATGTTTGGTCGTGGTGAATTATGTACTCTGGATTACAGCAGAGTTTTCAAAGATGATGGAGGGTATGGCTTTCAGTTTTCAAAACCCATCAATGGGGATCCTGATATAAGGTAATTATTTTAATTTTTCCAAGATAAAAACTTAAATACACTATATTATAGAAATACAAAGTATATGGCATATCCATCCATGACACACAATCAGTACATGCACAACGAAAAACACACAAAAAGCCAAGGAATATAGTGCTGTTATTGCTGTTCTTCATCTCAGAGTCATAGTGAAGTATACAACATGAAGCCCAACCACTAAACACACACACACACACACACACACTTTTTTTGAAATCCCAAATGGAAACATGTTACTGTGGACTTATTTATTTTTGTAGATACCAATATTCATGGATTGCATGAGGAAAAGTTACATTTTTGTAAATATTTAATTTTATGGTATTGCCAAAGTCGGCATACCCGTACAAGGAAATATTAAAAAAATTGTAATTCATTAAACATTTAAACAAAAATTCTTTCAAAAACTGAAATCCACAAATTTAAGAACCCATGAACAGGCAACTTTTGCTCAAACCATGAAATTTGATACCTACGAATAAAATATGGAGGTATAAATCATTATATGTAAAGTGAAAGAGATATATGATTTCCAATATAAATACTTATATTATATTTGATTATTTTTAGAATTGGTGCTAATGTATATAAAGGCTATGCAGAATTTCCATGGAGTAGTTTTAAAGAAATCAGCAGAGGAACTGCCTTACATTTAATGGTAAATTAATCTCTATTGCTGTTATACATGTATTTTTAATTTTAGTTTCTTGTGTATAATTCCGAGTTAAGTATGGCGTCCATTATTACTGTACTAGTATAGATATTTGTTTAGGGGCCAGCTGAAGGACGTCTCCGGGTGCGGGAGTTTCTGGTTGCATTGAAGACCGATTGGTGACCTTCTGCTGTTGTTTGTTCTATGGTCGTGTTGTTGTCTCTTTGACACATTCCCCATTTCCATTCTCAATTTTATATCATTTAAAAAATATTGTAACATATATCAGATGATCAATGGATAGAATGTTCCAAATGTACTGAAAAGAAAAGTTTAGAAAAGGTAAAAAAAAAATGCACACATAACACCTAATTAATCTGTCAGTTATAATCTACAGCTACATGTATTTACAAAAAAAACTATTTAAAAACAAAACACAAACACATTCTTCAATGTGATCTTTCATTATAAATGACTCACTGATATTGGAAAAAATATCTCTATATGATATATGTTTAAATGAGAAAAAAACATAAGGTAAACAAGAATAAAAAAGACAGATGATACCTGCTGTCCTTGACATTGATCCTTCCCTAAACCTTATATCATGTTCTAAATCATACAAGTTGTAAATGAACATATCAGAAATGGACAAAAATAAAAAAATATGTTTTTCTAATTTATATTACAGTTTCCAACTATATTAGGTTCCCATTGTTTAAAGTGGGAAGGAGTGTGGAGAGAAATGAGAGCTCTCAACAGAAACACATCATTTGCTGTCAGGGAGCAATCAGGACATACATTAAAGTCAAGTATACAGGTATTTTAGTTTATGTTTCTTAAATTATTGGTATTTTAAGGACCAATATTGACAGATGATTTCTTATAGGAGTTTTAGCCCTAAAATTACATTTTTTCCATTTTTTGTTAATTTAGTTATTATATTTAAACCTACAACAGATTATGAGAAATTGTAAATGAAAAAATAATCAGCGGGACAAGATACAAGAAATAGAGCAAGTTGTGATACGGTCAGATAAACTTGATTTGCATTTGTTAATTAAGTTGTGGACATTTGGTATTTAGTTGCATTAGCATTGATACATCTGATGTTGCATTAGCTGAAATTTTTCTGTAAGTTTTGCCTCATTCTCCCAGTAGTTGTCCATTGGTAAAGGAATTGTTTTCAAAACAAAATGGAATTAAAAAGAGATGACTATATTATGTTTATTGTTTTAGCATGTATTAATGAGAGATAGAAGAGATGATAAGATATTACCTACCAAAGGATATTTAGTCAAGTTAACACAGGTAGGAATATTTTTGATTGAATATTAAGAAATGTTTCTGTTGACACAGTGGTTATTCGTCAGTTAAACCAACATAGGTAGATATTCCAATGGGCAACACTTATACCCCTTTGGATACTTTTGAATCACAATTTATGACCAAACTTAGAACAGATCAATCTATAATACATTTCAGACAAAACTCAATAACACTTACCTTTAACTTGATCGTGTTTTGCTTTAAATATTCCAGAGTTCTCTTATTATACTCTAGAAATCGACCCCAGCAAACTGACTTTAAACGAGTCTAATATGAATAGCAGTAGTTGCCCTTTTCTTGATTGGGATATTTCAGTATCACACAGGAAGCGTTATGCTATAATAAATGATATAACTTCAGCAAGCACAAAAAAAAACAAACATTTGAAGTTTTAAAAATTCTGCTTACAAACTTGCATTCAGTGGCATTGTGTCCAAAATGTTTGCATTTTACTGCTCTTCTAATGGCAGGGTACTACTTTCATGGATCAGGTGTCATAAAAAAAAAAATAAAAATAAAAAATTGATAAAAAAAAAATCTGGTTATGTGTATGCTTTTTCTATATTTCAGGAGTATGCTGGTCTTGGTGGAAATGTAGAATTTGTCAAGAACGATGTTGAACTTCAGTATAATTTACCTTTAGTGTTCGATTCAGTAAGTAAATAAGTGTTTTTATTCCTCTTGAGAAGGAAAATTCACATTATATGTACAGAACTTAACTTTTAGGACTTTGTTTCATCTAATGATCAAATTTTTACTACTTTATACTTTAAGTATAGCTCTTTTTCTGAAGTTTTCAAGATTTATGAAAATATTGAGATTACATGTAGTACTGAATGTATCATGTTATTTTCTTCATTAAGATAGCAATAATTTACTGCAGTACAATCTCAATAATACATAACTATAACAATGCATTGCAGGAAACCAGTGATACTCACCTTTTGACTTATATACACAGATATGGATAATTTACGTTAAATTGAAAATTTACTCTAACACGAATCATTGTCCATTAAAAGTGGAAGGGTAGGAAACAAAGTTTAAAATTTAGACATTGATCGTAGGTCATTTATAGTTGATTGTTCTTTAATGTATGAATCATATAGTACTTATTACCACCATACTATGAAAGAATAAGGTGAACTACTGCACAGTCTTTTAACAATGAGAAAAACCTATGCTGCATAGATTATAGATAGCTATGAAAGGCCTCTACTTGAAAAATATGAAACAATTCAATTAAGAAACCTAACAGTCTAATTTATAACAAATAATTTATGATAAACAAATATGACACATGAACCTACAACGAAAACCAAACTACAGGCTCCTGACTTGGACAGGCACATAAAGAATGTGGCAGGGTTTAGCATGTTTGTGATGGCACACTTCCCCCTATCCTGGGACAGTGGTGGAACAGTACAACATACTTTCTTCAAAATTCAAATCACAGAATAAAGAGTTGCACAGTTTTAAGATTTATTCATGAAGATATTTTTAATTACAGATAATACAGTTATCATTAGCCGGTGGAATTTTAACAAAAATAGATCAAAACAAAGACATCAAAATTAATGATAGATACTTCCTTGGAGGCCCCCTGACACTGAGAGGCTTCACTGTAAATGGTGTTGGTCCCCATTCTGATGGTAAGCTTTATATATTCATTAAATGTTAGATTATGCATATTATGATTATAGGGGAAAAATATCTGATAAAAGTTTTAGATGTGATTTCAAATTTGCCTTTCTTAAAACAAACAATTCTGTCACTTTGGTTTTGTTTGTTGCATTAAACTTTAATGATAAAAATGTAATAAATCAGCATTTTTAAGAGCTGAATGAGGTCTTAAACCTGACATTTGGGATAAGACAATGACAGGTTTTAAATGTTTTATTGTTTTTTTTTTCATTTCTAGTTTAACATATTATTATTTATGAAAGTCTGGGTTTTGTTAATGTAAAATTCAAATAAAATTATAAATCATTTGAAAAAAATAGTCTGTATTTTTCAGACTGACGTTTAAATAAAATCCTGAATAGTTATGAGGAGAAATGGGGATGTTGTTTAACCTCTGTAACTTTTGTGGTCAATGCCTTGCTATGATAACTGTTTTTTTTTCCATATGATTTATCTTATATAATTGTTATATTTCAGGTAATGCCTTAGGAGCAGATGCCTACTGGTTGAGTGGTCTACATCTATATACTCCATTACCATTCAGACCAGGAAAAGGAGGATTTGGGGAAATGTTTAGATCTCACTTTTTTGTTACAGCAGGCAACTTAGGGAATGTAAATCTATGTAAGTTAATAGGTTCAAATCACTGTTTTTAAAGCATGTCATGTGATAGATTAAGTGTATGTTAAATGATGTATATAATATTTAATCTTTGATACTTTTTATAAAAAGATGTGGTATGATTTTCAATAAGACAACTCTACACTATAGACAGAATGATTTAGATGAAAGCAACTATTGGTCACTGTAAGGCCTTTATCAATGACCGAATGTCATACAGTATAGAAAGTTATAAAAGGTCCCGAAATGAGAAAACTAACATCCTGACTTCTTTACAAAACCATTATAAAAAAAAAACTTATGATAGATTGCAACCCATGACAATCACTGAATTACTGACTCATGTATTAGGACAGGTGTGTGTGCTCAACCTGCTCCCAACATGGGCAATGGTTTGACATATCAGATCAGCTCAAAGCAGAAATAACAAACTAAAGACGGATTGTACTCGCAATTACTTAAAACTAATAACAATTGATAAATAAATCAGGTTTCCAAGATTTGAGATCACAAGATACAGTAGCAAGTAATAAACTAATCAAAGGTGTCTCCAAATGTCCTAAAATTCAAATTGAGTAAAAAAAATCTCATCAAAGTTTTCCTGGGTTTTATAAAAGTAAATGATTTTATATTTGAATTGCAGCTTGATAATGTTGAGTTGTACATGTAAGCAATTTTTACATCTGCCATGTAGCCACTTTCTTTTTGCAAATAGATTTTTGGCTCAAGTGAGCTTTTCTCATCACTTGGCGTCCGGCGTGCGACGTCATTGTCTTTAACTTTTCGAAATCTTCTCCTCTGAAACTACTAAGCCAAATTTAACTAAACTTGGCCACAATTATCATTTGGTTATCTAGTTTTAAAAATGTGTCCGGTGACCCGACTAACCAATCAAGATGGCCGCCATGGCTAAAAATAGAACGTAGGGGTAAAATGTAGATTTTGGCTTATAATATCTCTGAAACCAAAGCATTTAGAGATAAACTGTAAACAGCAATACTGTACAGCAAAGTAAGACCTACAAAGAAGTCAACATGATCAAAATGTTCAATCAACCCCTTAAGGAGTTATTGCCCTATAAAGTAAATTTTTAACAATTTTCATAAATTTTGTAAATTTTGTAAATTTTTATTCATTTTTGATATGCACATAGACCAAGGTGAGCAACACAGGCTCTTTAGAGCCTCTAGTTTTTTAATTTTATGAAATCTTTCTACCTTGAAAATTGTTTCTTGGCTTTTATGGAAGTGAATTTTTAGAAATCATTTTCTTTGGAAATCATTTTTATCAGTTATGCTTCAGTACACTTGTTACCTCAATCAATTGCATGTAGCAATGCTATGCCTTTTATAGCTCACTATGCAGTATGGACTTTGCTCATTGTTGAAGGCCATACGGTGACCTATAGTTGTTAATTTCTGTGTAATTTTGGTCTTTTGTGGATAGTTGTCTCATTGGCAATCAAACCACATCTTCTTTTTTATATAGTCCAGATCATGGTTGGTCTTGTTTTCTTTTACAATCTGTTCTGTACTGCTTTGAGATTGTTTTCCTATAATTGCAAGAAGAAATCAATAATTAATTCCCGTCTTCTATTTTTCCTATATATGACTTTGTTGATTCTTACATTGACAACAGCACTTGCTCTCTTTGTTTCTAGCGATAACTTTATGAGCAAGTTGCATGATATGAAAAATTATCACAAAAAGGAGAAATGCACAAAATAGCAATTAAATTTATTATTTAAAAAAATGGTTAAAATTGATATGTGAAAGAAAAAAAAACTTTTTAAAAAGAAGTTAAAATCAAATGTATAAGTCTTTACCTTGCCTGCAAGACATTAGGGAAGCCATTAGCAGTTGCACTGTTGTGAATATAAATTTGATAAAAAAAAAAAAAAAACATATGTAGATGCGTAATAAATTAGTGTATTTATACATGTTTTCTGTTACATTTTAAAACAGCATGAACTTAGGGGGAACAAATGTGGAAATTACTTGAATCTGCAATTCTTTAGCACTGATATTCAATGATAATTTTTTGGTGACTTAGTAACATATATCAGTACAATTTCTACAATATTCTCAGTTATAGAGATTTAAGTATTAATTATTTTATTTTATTCAAACATTGCTAAACTATTTAAGTTTATTCATATTTTTTTTAATTTTCAGTGGAAACTGCAAAAGAAAATTTTAAAAATCTCACAGAAACATTTCGTTTATCATATGGACTTGGTGTTGTGTTGCGATTAGGTGGAATAGCTAGATTAGAAATAAATTATGTGATACCAGTGCGATCTCAAAATGGAGATAAGTATGTATATATTTTCTTTCTTTTTACTTTTTTACAATGTAATAACAATTTACTTAGTTCTTCATGTATATGTACAAAAAGAGGCCTTTCGATCCTTATTAATTAAAAATTAAGAGAACAACAAGATAGTTTTCTGTTTTCATTTTTGTATCTATATGAAAACATGATAGCAACCCAAAAACTATTTAAGTTTATAAACAGTATATGTATCCTAGTTAAAACATCAATTTCACTGAAAATTATTTATATGAATAAATGAGAGGCATGGTGAAATTAAGTGAGAGAACAAGCCAGCTATAAAACCTGGTTTAATCTTTCATTTTTTACTTAAGGAAATGCCTGTACCAAGTCAGGAATATGACAGTTGTATTCTTTTCATTTTATGTGTTTGAGCTTTTGATTTTACCATTTGATATTTATTGGAGTTCAATATTTAGGTTATTTATCTTTTTAGATAATTTCAGCATAAAATTAAGTATGTAATAACATTATTTTATTTCTTTTTCAGTGTTGACAGAGGTTTTCAGTATGGAATTGGAATTTCATTTTTATAACAGATTTAAAAACAGTGCTTATGAAATAAGTCTTATATATCATGTTAAAATATCATTTTTAAACATTTGTTACATTCACTTTGTTTTGTGTTTTCACTTGGCAAGGTTTTCATATATTGTATGTCATATAAATGATATGTGGTATGAGTGCTAATGAGACAGCTCTCCACCAAAGTCACAATGTATGAAAAGCAAACAGTTATAGGTCAAAGTACAGCCTTCACCACAGAGCATTGGCTCACATCTAAAAGCAAGCTATAAATGCCCCAAAAGTGACTAGTGTAAAACAATTCAAACAGTCAAACCAACCATCTAATCAACCTGGTATATAAAAATTGAGAAACAAGAAACATACTTACAAACAACAACTGAACAAAAGGCTCCTAACTTAGTGCAGCAGGTTTAAACATTTTAACATGTAACGTTTTAAATCTTGTGTCTACTTATTCAAATTATCAAGTGAAACAAATGAACTGCCTTGATGGTCACATGGTAGGGTGTTGGCCTTGACTTGAGTGTGGGTCTGCTAATGTGGGATGTCTTTGGGTCGTTCCCCAGCCAAACCAAAGACTCAACTAAGCATGCAGTATTTAGGAGTTACTTACTTATTTTCCTGGAATGCCATTGGCATGTAGCGCAGCAACAAAGTTTCTCCATTTCTGTCTGTCTTTAGCCATCTTTTCTACTGTTGCCAATGTGTTATTCATGGTCTTCAGTTCTCCTTCTACAGTATGTCTCCATGTATTTTTTGGTCTTCTTGCTTATGCCTTCCTTCTGGAGACTAATGTGATGCTGATCTAGTGTATATGCTCAATCCATTTCCAAATCCTTTTTATTAATATTGCAAAGACTAGCCAGGTTAATGTGTTTTGGTAGGGTTACCTGTCTTCCCACAGACTGTTACAAGCATATTGAAAATCTGGCTCAGGGTGTTGATCTAGTACAAAGCAGGGTTCATATTCAAATCTCATTAAAGTGTTCTAATAATGGTATGTCATTAATATTTCTCATCTAGTACTATAATTGTCTTCAATGGTACAGTATTGGACACTTAAGAGTCTGTAATATGAAGGTTCTTCTTCATGTAAAATATCCCATAAACTTAACATTACCAATGATCCATGTGATGTGTAGACAATTCGCAAACCTTGACATTCAGATCAACCATGGCAGAAAGACGTGTATACATTACAATCATTCCAAGAGTGCACATGCTGAAAATTGTTAAAAAAAAATCTATTGAAAAATAATTAGTTCAAGGTCAAATGAAATCTGCCAGACAGACATGTCTACCTTGCAATAATTCCATACACCAAATATAGTTGACTTCTGGCTTAGTGTACCTGATACACTGAAAAGACCATGAAATATTAACGTTGACCAATGAACCATGAAAATGAGGACAAGGTCCGATGAACCCTGCCAGACAGACATGTACACCTTGCAATGATTCCATACACCAAATTTAGTTGACCAGCTGCTTATAGTATCTTATGAACTGACAAAACCATGAAAACTTAGCATTGACCAATGAAAATAAGACCAAGGTCAGATAAAGCCTGCCAGACCAATATGTACACCTTACAATCATTTCCATATACAAAAAAAGTTAAACTTATTCATATAATCTGAGATGCACCACCCAACTTTCAATGATCACCAATTCATGAAATGAGGTAGATGTCAGGGGAATCAATGTGACAGACATGTTAATGTTGCAAGGAATCCATATACCAAGTATACTTTTCCCATTACTCATAACAAGTGAGAAATTCAAACACAAAAACTTGATTTTTTTTCAAGCAGTAGCTGAAATATGAAAATGAACTCTTAAGACAATGGACATATGATAGATAAACACTTGGTTACATAAGACATCTGCATACAAACTATGAAGAATCTAGGTTACTTCCCTCTAAATGTTAAGCTTTATTGAATTCGTTTACACCTTGGATGTATTACAATCCCTATGGCTTGCACTCTGCAACTTTCTCCACAGGCTCGACAATAAACTATATATAGTGGGCATATCCTCATAGTACCTGAGAAACAGATCAAACCAGGCATTATTATTCAATTTGCAATTGACCAATAAACCATGAAAATGAAGTCAAGGTCATATAAATCCTGCCAGTCATGATTTGCTCATTGTTGAAGGCCATACTGTGACCTTTAGTTGTTAATTTCTGTGTCATCTGGCCTCATGGGAGTTTTCTCATCGGCAATCATGTCACATCTTGTCTTTATATAAACATATACACCTTCCACCATTATAGTTGACATATTGCTTAAAGTATTGAATAATCGACAAAACCATGAAAATGAGGTCATGGTAATATGAAACCTACCAAACAGACCTGTACACCTTATAACCATTCCATAAACCAAAGAAAGCAGACCTCTTGCTTCAAGAATATGAGAAATAGACCTAACCTCTAAAATTAAATATTATACATAAATATGAGGACACGGCCAGATGGACAAGTAAAACTTAATCATTCCATACACCAAATAGCGTCCATATAGCATTGAGTAACTAAAAAATGGACCAAACCACAAAAACTGTACATTGTTCCAAGAACCATGAAATTGAGGTCAAGGTCAGACATGTGCACCTAACAATCATTCCATACACCAAATATAGTGGAGTCAATAGCCTTGATCACTCATCCTTGAATAACCCCCATCTTACAGGCAATTTGACATTGCAAGGAACCTGTATACTAAATCTAGTTCTCCTGTTACTCGTAATAAAGGAGTATTTCACTTGACAACAAAATCAAAAGCATTATGGACATATGACAGATGAAAAATTTGTAATACTAGGTATCTGCATACAAAGTATAAAGCATCCAGTGGGGTTTTCTGAAATTTAAAGCTTTATACAAATAGTTGCCCATCTTGAATTCTTTGACTTTCATTGCTGGCGAAGCAAAACGGGAAGCTTAATACAAAAATTTATGGTAAAAGAGATGACTTTTCATTTCCTATCATTAATTAGCCATTTTTAGATGGTGTTTATATATCTCAACTTGTACTATTCGCTCGTGTATGTAACAATTATTAGATTTTAGGGAGAGAAATTTATGTATTACTGAAAAATTATTACATCAGGGTTTACTATATTTTATCATCGCATTGGTTGACCAATTGGTGACCTTCGGCTGCTGTCTGCTCTATGTTCCAATTTCCATTCTCAATTTTATTGAAATCCAAACTGTATGCGATCAACAGATCAAAAGTAGAGATCTGATTTCTATTTCAAATGTACCTTCCTAGACAATCTTGATGGTCAGATATAAATACCAGAACTAAATGTACCTTCCTAGACAATCTTGATGGTCAGATATAAATACCATAACTAAATGTATCTTCCTAGACAATCTTGATGGTCAGATATAAATACTATAACTAAGGAGAACCGTCAAGTTTTCACTAGGCTATTTATATCTACACTTCATATGTTAGAACAAGGATGTAATATTATTTAAGGTAAAACATGAGTTAAACCTGAGGAGTCTGATAACCAATTGAACATTAATAGTTACTTGATGACAAAGTACTCAATTAGGGATGCCAATGAGACAGCTTTTACTCAAAGATCAATGAATTTTTATCACTCATATAATGTAGTTGGTTTCATAAATAATAAACAAACACTGATTCATTTCAACACTTCATTCATTTTTTCTATAAAATATTTCAGCACTATAAACAGTACAATGTACAATAACAGCAAAAACATTTGTCACAACAATGGTTATTTTAAATAACAAGAACTATAATGTGTGAAGTTGGATGATAACTGGAGTATACATAGGTTAGAAATGTTCTTAAGGATGTTCAATAATATTTTACAACTTCCTTCAAATTTCTTTTTAAACATCCCTTATCAAACATCAATTCTCCAAAAAAGCACTTTTTTTAAGACAAAATATATTTTGAAATTGACATTGTCTTTTAATGATATTTATCGTATCTTTATTCTTCAAAATTTTAATTTCAAATATATTTATTGTGAAGTTAATTTTTTCATTCTTTTATGCATATTGTACATAATCTTAATGAAAAATGCTTAAGATCAATTCAGTTTATTTTCCCTTATAGATAATTTTTTATCAAAATAAGCTATACTCAAAAGGTCTATACATATTTAAATCAGAAATAAATGCTGTCAAAAAATAAGTAATGTCCCACATGAATTGACAATAGTATCCAGATTGGTAATTTAAGAGGTGCATATTGAAATCGTTAAATAGAACAATTGAACATAAAATTCATTTCTTCTGAAACAGTTTTATACTTACTTATACATAAATGTTTAAGCAAAAAGATGCACACTATAAATTAATCACGAAATGAATGATATAAATAGAAATGGGTTATAAACTTCTACTGAAATTATCCATTTAGACCAATGATTTTTTTTTTTACTAAAAAATCTGCTTTTTGGGGGGCCTTTTAGGCTTTTGTACTTCTCTTATCTGATTAAAACTATTAGCTATCTAATCAGATGCCAATTTGAAATTCATTTGGTATAAATTCAAAATTTTAGAGACAAAAGGAAAACAACATGATACGATTCCCCCAGTAATGCAAGGAAAGGGGAATTATTATATACATAACTTACATGAAAAAAATGATGCATAAAGATTTTATACTATACTATCTGTCTGAAACTATCAATATCAAATGCAGATTTTTTTTTTACTGCTACATAGTTTTTCAAAGGACAAATTTACTGCTAAAATGTTATCTAAAGAATTTAAGTATTAATAATTGCAGTCAGAAAATTGATAATGCCAGACTGAACTTACTGGATAGAATATTTTGATGCAATGATAATGAATAAAAAACACTCTTAATTGCAGCTTTCAATAAAATTTACTATGGCAATCAATACATTATTTACAAGTAAAAAACAATAAATATTAGTGAATCCTTGTCAGTTCTTCTATCATCTTGACTATATCATCTACAGTTGACTCTCTCTTCATCCCACTACCGTCATCCATCTGAAAATTTAAATTAAATCTGATTAACTAGTGACAAACTCTATTTCAGGCAATTTTTTGGCTCTATTCTATGTGAAGCCCAATATATCTAAAAATAGGTGCTCCGCAGGGCACAGCTTTATACGACCACAGTGGTCGAACCCTGAACAGTTGGGGCAAGTATGGACACAACATTCAAGCTGGATACAGCTCTGAATTTGGGTTGTGATTAAGTACTGGTTTTAGTAGTTGACATATCATATTTTTCTGACACAGAATGAATGTGGTCTTATGAACTTACAATTTTTTTTTTTGCTATTGAGCAACACACTTTGCTGTTGAACATTAATCCCCTAAAAAAAAGTATTTGTAGAAAAATTCTTTTTAATTTCTGAAATCTGAAATGAGAAAAATTTTACACCCCTACCCCCCACCCCCTTCCCTGATTTTTTTTCAATTTCCCTGTTTCCTTATTAAAAATATTTTTTTGCGGTTGTATAAAAACCACAACCTGTCATCATTTGGTATATAGCAACATGTGTTATAAATTCTAACACAAATCCTGTGATTAGTGCAGGATTTCTAGTTGGGACAATAGAAAGGCGATCTGGCTAAATGTTTTATACATGACCTGCAATTTTAATATTTTCAGAACATAATAAAGATCATAATAACATGTTTAAATGAGGGGTCAGTTTTGCTTTCAAAACAAATAGCAAAACACTCTGGTATTGAAAACACTGCAGTATTACATCTAGGTACGTTTTGGAAGCATAAACCCATTCTATGAGTTTGTTCTGTAATTACAAATTTAAATCAGTTCATGGGTTTAAATTTTCTTTTTGCATATGAAAATTCTGTAATTACCTGTAATGCTTGTACAACTTCTTGCATTTTGTCTCTATTCAGATCTAAGAAACTTTCGATTAAATCTCCGTCTATGAATCCAGTTGATGGTTCTGTTTTTCTCTCTGTGTGAAATGATCTCCAGCTGAGTTCCTTGTTAAGGTTTATAATTTAGCATTGTGTGATTAAAAATAAGTAAATATTATATCAATGTTACATACTTGGCCTCAGAAAAATTCCAATTCAAAAGTTTATACTACTAATTTTCCTGTGGCAATTGTCCACTAATCCATCTCTATTTCTTTGGAGTATAATCTGTACACATCCTTTTCTTGTTCTGAAAATTCTTGATGTAAACTTCATTGTCAATTAATTTTTCATAATAACACTTCAAATATCTTCTACATATATATAAGATCAATGTAATATAAATTCAACATCTTACAATAAAGGGCTGCGTTTTAGCGCATGATACGCCCGTTGTTTGAAAGACGACGGGCGTATAAAAATGGCAAAAAAGACTACAATGACAATGAGGAGCAGCAAGAAGATAACAGGTAAAGTGAAGATGGTGAAAGTGACTCTACTGAAAGTTATGATCTAAATGAGGAAGTAGGTGATGAAAGTAAGGATTTCATTGATGATGAAGATAAAGATTTCATTGATGATGGAGATGAGGATTTCATTGATGATGAGGGTGAGGATTTCATTGATGATGAGGAGGCCTCTTCTGAGAATGAAAATGAGGATTTTTCTGATGATGACAGTGATTACAGTGAAGAAGACACTGATGATTAAACCTAGTTCAGCTTTTCAATATTTAGCATAAAAAACAAATATCATTAACATTGGCATATAACATAGAAGTCTTCAATGCAATATAAGAAAAGTGATATATATGATTATGGGTTTTAGTAATTCTATGGCTGATTTCCAAATTTTATAGTAGTTTGAAAGAAGGTAATTTTCTTGGGGTATATTGCTCATAGTTAGATTCTGTTGAACACAGTAAGGGATCCATACTAAATTATACAAAGATGTATGCAAAAGTTGTTCAAATGGTGCTTAATATGGTGGATAATGATTATTACCTTTTTATTGTTTAGAATATTCACAAGATGATCATATTGATAAATGTTTAGGAGACTTGATTTCCTTATTTTTTTAATAAAATGACACCCTTTAACATTTAAGGAATATTTAGTCACATGTTAGGATTTTCATGTTGTCACTAGTTCACTTATTATGTGCTATTGTAAACTAGTTATGTTTTATAACATTTTTTATTGCGCTCAACCCTTCCACCAAAACCGAACTCTATAAAAAAGCTGCAATGCTAAGGTATCATTTGTGATTTCAATTGCAACCAATTTTAACAAGAGTAAAACATCCTATATGCAAAAACAGTATTTGATTTTTATCCATAGCTTAGATAGTAAAAATGTTATCATAAAATGATATATGCCTCAGGGAACAGTTAGTATCTCAGGGACTGCTTATGTGTTTTCATCCTTGCAACCATTCAATAATAGTACAAACGTATGACATTCATGGAACCTATTTTTTACAAGAAATTTAATGTTTTAAATTGAACTAAAGATTTTACAAATTTTATCTAAAGATTTTACAAATTTTATCTAAAGATTTTACAAATTTTATGTTTTCATCAAATTTTATTAAGTATTATTTGTTACATCAATAGATATAAACAATTCACCAAAGTTTCATGGACATTGGTGAAAGCCTTTTTGAGTTATTGTCCGAAGTGTTAAAAATCCCCCTTTTTTTATGAATAAAGCCCCATAAATCCAAAACTTAAAAGCTGAAATTTATAAAAATTGAAAGGGAGCTTACATCAATAGATATAAACAATTCACCAAAGTTTCATGGACATTGGTGAAAGCCTTTTTGAGTAATTGTCCGAAGTGTTGAAAATCCCCCCTTTTTTAATGAATAAAGCCCCATAAATCCAAAACTTAAAATCTGAAATTTATAAAAATTGAAAGGGAGCTTACATCAATAGATATAAACAATTCACCAAAGTTTCATGGACATTGGTGAAAGCCTTTTTGAGTTATTGTCCGAAGTGTTGAAAATCCCCCCTTTTTTATGAATAAAGCCCCATAAATCCAAAACTTAAAATCTGAAATTTATAAAAATTGAAAGGGAGCTTACATCAATAGATATAAATAATTCACTTAAGTTTCATGGAAATTGGTGAAAGTGTTTTTGAGTTATTGTCCGAAGTGTGGACGACGGACGGACGGACAACGGTATACCATAATATGTCCCGTCTAAAAGACGAGCGTATAAAAAGGATACAATGAATGATCTATTTTCCCCACACTTTTGATGACCTTGGCCAGACGAGCCTGTATCTCAGACAAGAAGTTGAAGAAGTCTTGAGGAACTTGTGTAACCAATCCTGTAAATAGATCATACCTAGTATCATGCATGTTGTATTGGAGTGAAATATTTATGATTTCAACTATCAGTCAATTATCATATGTTATGTTGTACAAAGATTGCATGTAATATTAAGTATTTATCCCAATATTTGATTACTCTGTTTTGGCTTTTCATCAAGTGGGACAACATCCCTAATGAGCCTCGAAATGAAGAACTCAAAAGTCATGTGTAAAGAAAAAATCTCTGTGTGAAATATTGAACAGTTTCTATTATTTACAAATGACTATGCTTAACCATTTGTGGTGATTAGGAAAGTAGAGGAACATAGAATAAATGTGTAAAAACTATGGAGCTATTAAATGTGTTCAAAGTATTAAATTTTCAAAGAACTTATTGTGTTAAACAGGGGATATTTTACCACAAGGAGCCGCATCACGAAAGGATGTTCGGGGTATGCTAATTTACAGAAAAAGTAATCTCACTTCGTACCCCGAAAATGAAACCACGTGTGAAAATGTCACAGCTTAGAAACGAGCTGTCATACAAATCCATGTTTACGATATGGACCGAGCTACATGAAACAACGTTACCATTACCGCCTATGTAAAAACAATTAAAGATATTGACCGAAGTGCAGCACAGAGTAAAGTTTGATAAAAGAGATAAAACAAGATACACAATATATTTTAAATCAACTTCATGTGAGGAAATAACAAATTCAGTTTCACTTACTTTTAGTACAATTACAAAATTCATAAACTTAATAATTTTATTGTTTCTTATAAATCATGTCAGTTCAAAGCATTATGATTAAGGCACGAGTTTAAAAGCATTGGCTACTTGGAATAAGGTACCCCTCTGTTCTGACTTCTGATTCCATATTGAATAAATATATTTTCCTTCAAATTTAAAGTAAATGCAAGTAATTTAAATATTACCTATTGCTCCATTTACAGTACCATACAAAACAGAGCCTTGTGTAGGTGTACTGCTCTCCAAAGCATGCTGCATAACCAAGGAACCTGTAACAAGGAAGAAAATTATAAATAACAAATCTGAATTTGCATTTATCAATTGAGAACCGTTATTTAACATGTCTTTTGGTTTAATAAACCAACACAACCAGAACATTTAATATTTATTATATACTCTACATCTCCTTTAATCATATTGTTCTTTAAAAGGAATACATTTTGATAATTATGTGTAAAATATTTTGCAGGTGCCCTAAATTCATATCATGTTAAACTATTATGCTTTCTGAAACAACTTTTACTATTCATCCCCTTACATTCTAAACAAAACTTACCATGTCTGAAAACATTTACAAATTCACCAAGGTGGAACAATCCTACTTCTTGTAAGTTTTGTCGTTCTTCATCTGTTGTTGCAGCACTGTTTAAGAAATTAAAGTTAAAAGAGTGAATCCAATGACATTAATAAATATTTTATTCTTAATCAAATATGTAAACTAGTATTTTCATGTAAAGCAGGCTACTTGTAACATAGCATATCAAGCAAATTTCTTTTTTCCATGTCAAGTTTTCATGGACAAGCCATAATTTCTATTATCTATTCATTTTTGATATCACTTATTAAACACCTATTAACACTAACCTATCTTTCTGACATGTAAACAAATTGAATGAATTCTCAGCTCCTAAGAAATTATCATCATCTAAGATTTCTACAGCTGTCATCCAGTTAGGATTGCAATCTCTAGCAATCTGAAATTAATCATTAATATATATGATAGATTATAAAACTAAAACAATTTAAAAGAGCTTATTTAAAAAAAAACAATCATTCATATAACCCCTTATTAAAATTATATGTCATTTACAATTTGTAATGGTGATATTTTAATTTAATAATGCAACAAATACAAAACAAGACATGAAGTTCCACTTTGTAAATACAGCTGTTTCACAAACCATGACTCTTTATAAGGAAGATATATAGTATTCATAGATGATTAATTTGGTTTACGTACTGGTTCCCAGATATGATCTCTATGATTCATCTCTTATAGACATAACTTAGGAATGTTACCTGTAAATTAACATATGCAAAGCGGTCAAATTGAAATATGTGGAAAACCTTAAGTCAAGGTAGGGGTGATACAGAATTTTAGTTTAAGTTTTGAACTCTTAGAAATTTAAACGTTGAAAATATGTTGCAAAGCCCTTTATTTCAACTTTTGGAAAAAATAGTAGTGCATAGTAGTGAACTTTCCATTCTAGGATACAGTTTTTTAAAAACGTTATAGTAAAAGTGGTACAGTTTTTTAGCTGTTAAAGGAGTTCCTATTGGAAATTGCATTGCCAATATTTACAGAAATGCAATCTTGTATCACATTTTAAATTTTGACTGCACTATTTGTCTGAGAATAATTCATTAATAAGCACTACTTTTTTTGCAGGTATTCAACATTTTCATTTAATCAGGAATTTACATTGGAAGGCAACATTCTAGGTCTCTTAATAAAAGTCCTTCAAATTATAATATGCTGTATCAACTGCTCCCTTCTGACTTTTACTTCAATAATAAGTTTATTACAAAGTACAAGTACCAACCTCCTCAAAGCATCCTTCCATAGGTTTATACAACAACAAAGTGATAGATCTCATTAAGTCTCCGACCAAAGCAAAATCTCCTTTAGTTTTCAAATACAAAGCTATTATGTTGTTAAAATGGCTACATTCTAATCTAAGTTCCTTCTCAGCAGTCCATTCAAACAATCTAACCTGCAAAAAAAAAACACTTGATTTTATACCAGCATAAACTATGTAACAAAGCTTTGTTATCTAAATGAGCAATACATTCTAACAATCCCTGACTAAAGTTTCTACAAGGTAAACTTGTACTTACAGTACTATTTATACTAGCCAGTAATTTTCCATTAAATTCTACCAAGGTTAACTGGTACTTACAGTACTATTTATACTAGCCAGTAATTTTCCATTAAATTCTACCAAGATTAACTTGTACTTACAGTACTATTTATACTAGCCAGTAGTTTTCCATTAAATTCTACAGATTAACTGATACTTACAGTACTACTTATACTAGCCAGTAGTTTCACATTAAATTCTACAGATTAACTGGTACTTACAGTACTATTTATACTAGCCAGTAGTTTACCATTAAATTCTACCAAGCTGTATGCTGCTCCCTTGATGTCTTTTTCTGCAACTTGATTTAATTTACCTAAAACATAAATTATTAATTTCCATAAACAAAATTTTAATGGCATGGCAAGAGTCTTTAACCATTCATAATTGACATGACTTAATTAAATTGATAAATTTCAAAATTGTTTTTATTAAATTGGTAGTCATACAACCGTACAAGCTTTTTCTTTTTCTTTTTTGTCTTTTTAACTTTGAAAGGTTTTTGAACAAAACATAATTTCCATTACAACTCCATTCTTAAAAAGCAGGACTGATAATGTATAAAACCATCCGGATAATATTACTCAAAAATAAAATTTACAAACTCAAACCCAGTTTGTAAAAAAATTGATCTGCATTCAAATCATTACAGCAGATTTATCAGTGTCAGCAAGTCTTTACATCTTTGCATTCATCCAATTTTTGACATATGATCACCTGCTACCTATAGAACTTTAATGTACATCACTTGCTACAAGCAACCTATAGAACGTACCATCACTAAAATCAAAGATGATGATCCTTCCATTCTTAGGTTCCCCTTCCTCTGGGTGTACAAGAGCTGTTCCTACTACGTAGTAGGTTTTTGGATCATCTCCAAACTTGGCCGAGATCAAACTGGTTGCAAACTCATTTGTCATTAGCTGATGGGCATGATGTACTACAGAAAAAAAATGTCATTCAGATATTTAATTTGGTATCAAAAAGCATTTTTTATGTACTCTTATTCTTTTTTCATCTAACAAGGAATTCATGTGTATTATTGTACTCCTGGACATATTTATACAGTTTCATTTAACTGTGAACCATAAAATTCTTCATTAAATTTCATAAGTGAGTACAATTAAAATTGATAATTACTTTTTACCAATTGACAAAATTTCTCAATGAATTTTGATTATTTGTTTTTATCTACTTAAATAACCAGTTCAATGGCTGGACCTGATTTGCTGATTGTAATAGATTAGTGCAGTGTGTATACAGGAGCATAATTGATCATTACTCATCATTGAAGCAAAGAAAACTTTGATGAAAATTTTCCTTGTTCAAATAAGTGTTGCAACTTTTTTCCCCCTATTTGCAAAATGGAAGTGGCTACTTTTGAGAGGCACCTTGTGACTCCTTATCTGCCCAATTTTTTAAGACAGCTATTTTAAATGATGAATATTATTGCTGTTTTTTCCCCCTCATATATCAAATATTATTTCATTATTTAGTAGTCTCACTCCTAAAAACCTATAAATTACCCTCAAACGTGTGCTGATCTATAACTAGCAGAGTGTGAACCTCAACCTCATCTCCACAATGTTCTCCCATTGTACTTGTTCCTTGTGTGACCATTTTACCACTAGAACTTGATGTTGTCATGGCAGCATGTGTACTAGCACTAGGTCGAGTAGGAGTCATACCACTGCTGTCTTGAAGGTCAAGTCTCATTGATATCACACCAAAAGTTTGAGATGCCTCCTGGTAAGCTATACGCCTATAATTAAAACATTTAGCATTGAAATTTCTACTTGCAATTCCTTTTTAGTAACACTAAAAAATATTCAACACATTTTTTACTAGATTTTTTCAAGTCCATCTCTGCAGTGTTTGTGTAAAAAGTTTTAAGCTTGTTACATAATGCTCATATTTGTTTTCTGCTTTTGAATCCTGTTTCATTAAAATAAATCAAATATACTGACATATGTATGTGAATAAATATCCGACAACCATAGCTTGTGTCTTTATTTATATTTTTTTATCTGTCATATATGTAATATATGTTTTGATTGCCATAGCATGTAAATGCTTTTTGCAAATAAATAAATTCATTCATTTATTTGTTTCATAAACGAAGTTATACCCATATTTATGCGGTGACAACAAGTACGGTGACAACATGGGTAAGCTAATCTAAATAGCTAGGATGTCGCTGTTTAGATAGGATTTATATGTATATTGCAATAAATCAGTCATCTTCAACATTTGCAGAAACCTGAAAATTCTAGATCTTTCCTTAAACTTTCAATGAATTATTAATATGGACCAAAAGCTACATGAACAGAGCTGGCACAGTAAACAGGCAGTCATACACGTAATCATCATATGTAGACATTTTCATCAAAGCTCTGCTATCCTACTTACCTTGGAGATTCATACAGTGGTATTGTTCTTATGTGTAGTTTTTGGATTTCATCTATAGTTCCAATTGTTAATGTGTTGTCGTTTGCCAAGGCTAAACTGTAACAGAAAAAAACAAACTTGTTCCATCATACAGCAAAAATATAAAGAAATGGAATATGAATTAAAATCCACAATTTCACAATTTCATATATAAATGTATGTGTTATTTGTTTTCTTATTACTTATCATGTTACAATGGCCAGGGGTGTCAAGTACTGTGAAATATTTTTTTATATTGAATGGATGAAAATTTGTATTTTTGTGGACAATTGACTTTGTGCATTTGCTAAAGTCTCAGAACCAGCCTAAATAAATGTGTACTGCATTGCATATCTAAATTTGTGGTACATTATATTATTATACCTTTAAAATCCAGGAATATTTGTATGCCATGAACACTTCAATCACTTTTAAAATAATGCACAGCAGATAGGTCGGACTTGTGTTTGCTTTGAGATATGATCAAGACTGGCTTGTGATTTGTTTTACAACTTCTAGTTTGTTGCTGAAAAGTTTATCCCATCAATTTCTTATAGGGTGCACAATTTTTTCCTTGATGAAAACTAATATTTTCAAGATTTAAATTTTTAGTTCTATCTTTGTGATGTGCTATTGTGTCATCTAATGTATATATGTGATTGCTGCATTAGTAAACAAAACAAAATGCTTAAGCACACTTTTCACATGTACATAATTTGTATTGATCATAAGAGAGCTTATCCTAGTAATATTTCATGTTATTTTTTGCAGTACAACCCTACATATATTAATTTCAAACAGATGTAATGTGTGTGCCAATGATTAGAATCTTTGTTTATTGATCACTTAATATTGTCTACTTTTAATAATAATAATTAACACATGGTATGTGGTAGTATTCTGTATAATAGTTAATCAGTAAATATGTGTTTTTACAAAGACACAAATAACAGTATTTGCAGAAAGACTTTGCCAGTAGCTTTGAAAACACTGCACTTATAAATCTGCATCATAATAAAGGTACATACCTATCCGGATATCCTTCAGAATTTAATGGACACATATGATTCACTTCTTTAAGATTTACATTAGAAAATACAAGTTTGTGATTACTAGAATAAATAACAGTTGGACGATCAGAACAAGCGAAAACATTTGTTGTAGATAGAGATTTAAATGTCCGTAACACTGTAGGCTGTGTACCTAATGTCACTTTTCTTTTATCACAGAAAAAACCTGAAACGACAAACAAAAACTTTTGGTTTGATATATAATATAGCATTTTTTTTTATTTGACAATAAAGAAATGTGAGTTGGGACAATACAGAATCATAAGCAGAGTAACCAAGCTAATTTCAAATTATCAACAATAAGCCAATAGATTGCTGAACATTGCAATTTTGAAGATATATATAATTAGAAGCAGCCTAAGGTTGAGGCTAATTGGTCAGTAATTGAGACAGGCAGAAAATAGAGGTGTTATATAGAGATTAATACATGGCCTTTTCCATATCAGCCTGGGTATCATCCCGAGACCCCCATATCAGCCCGAGACGGAGACACATTGTACAGCCGCCTATAATTTTAATGAAGCCTTCTACTTCAATTTCAAGCTAAAGCCCTGAATAACTAGAGGACTTTATATCACTGAAGTTTAATAAAAGTTATTATACATGGTACCTCTAAGCGGTACAGGTTTTGCTCATTGTTGAAGGCCTTACAATAACAATAGCTGTTACCTTCTCATTTGGTCTCAGGTGGAATTGTCTCAATAGCAATCATACCACATCTTATTATTTTTACATAAATTTTTATATCTAATGTAGTCATAGAACTCACATAGCTATATGTAAATAACTCATTTAAAGTTCTGTGGATCAATTTAACTAGATAGATTGAAGTCTGAGGATTGCAGTTTTAGTGGCATTGCATAAGTCTGTATAAAATATGTTTACTTACCAGTATCCACATTTAAGTTAAAGTAAAACAAAGATCCATCACCAAGAGCACACAATAAATACTGAATGTTCTCAAATGTTGACATCAAAATAGAACGAGGAATTATTTCTGAAAAAAATAATAATATATAAAATTACACAAGTGTTATACAGTATAATAAAATAGACAGGTCAACTTTCCCAATGTGGAGGATGAATCCCCAAAAACCAGTGTTAATTGCATCATGTTCTTGTACTTAAAGCCTTGCAAAGAATGATGATAACATTAAAGATTTGTTTTAGTTTACCACGAATTCTCCAAAGGTTATTGGTAAGGTTCCAGTTACCCAGTCTAGAGTTTTCTGTATAGTGTTTGTCTTAATAGCTTTTATCTTTTGTTTATGACATGTTTGGTTTTTTCCTTTCAAATCTATAATTTGAAAATATTTGCACACCAGAAAGATGGTTATTTCATTTCATGTTTGTCACTTACAAAATATGTTGTTCAATTATGCGAATTTAAATCATCTTAGCTTAATATCTAACCATGCAATAACTCTTCTCTTTAATATCTCGACCATCCTCATAAACTACAAAATGGCTCATTTAATACACAATTTTACATAAGGACTTGCTTGCATCTTATAAATGAAACATCTAAAACATGGCAAGTTAATATTTTACCTCCTCCAAGCATTTCAACATGTAAACTTTCAAATGAAGGTAGTCGTAGAACTCTGGCTGAAATATCTGTCCATAATCCTACTGCACATAAATCTGATTTCTCTTCACCATCTCTAAGGGGTGTAATATCAACACAAGCTACCTCATGTTCCATTGCTGTTTTACTGAAATATAAAAGCCATTTTATATATGCTTAAACGATTTTTTTTGTAATATGTTTTAATAATAAGACTATTATATTCATAATACGCCATGCGCTACGTGTACTATCATATGTCCATGTTCAGTTAATAACAAATCTAGATCATCAAATTTGTCCTACAATTTCAGTACTGTAAATAATCATGCTGTTGATTAATGGGAATTATGTGAATGGGTAGGTATCACCATTATAATAATTCAATACTAGTTATGCATTTTTGTCCTTTCTACAAAAATTGCAATAATAAATGTACACAACAATTTCAAGTTCATCTTAACATAAACATGTGAACTAGGTTTCAAGTTGATGTGACCTAAGCTTCATGGATAAGAACCTTAAATCATCACTTTAACCTATGTAAGCTCTAATTTCCCCAACAAGACATTTCGATGTTCAGTGAACAGTTTAATTAGGGTCAATGTACTTTATACTTATACTTTAAAACTTTCACCCAACAATGAACATGCATACTAAGTTTCAAATAAGGGTGACAACTTCATTGCAAGCTACCTTGACAAAAAACTTGTCTCATCCCAACATTGATTTTTATAACTTGGGTGCTCAATGAAAATAGCTGGGCAGAATATATGGGTTGAACGATGAAAACTGAACAAGTGTCCTCTTAAAAAGAGATGTATCATAGGGTAGGCATACATTTCCAGTTCTACACAAGAATCAAAGAGCAGAATGCTCTGAGGGATACGATTGCCATTGTTTTCATTGACACATGTATAGCAGTTCTGCCAACTTTTCATAAAGCAAATGCGTGAGATTTGGCCAAAATTGAAAAGATCAAAGAGAAAAAAAACAATAGATCAATGGATAATGCCACCCATTTTTTGACAGCCCTGGTATAGCTGGATAGTATTATTTTCAAAACTAATTCAACTGCACATGTAAAATGTAATTTTCGTAGTCTGAATAGGTCCTCAACTCTAAAAATAGCCAATCCCGGATACAAGTGTATGAGCAATGTACTTATTGTGTTTTATTTTTGTACTATCAATTCCAAGTTTACTTTCAACAGCAGTCACTGAGAGTGAGAGAAGGTATTTCACTTCGTATCTTATCACCGTTAATTCTAGGATGAACCCCACTTCAAACATGAAGATTATGAGAAGAACATTACAGGAAAGTTGTTTAAGTTCAATCCTTTTGTTTGTTTTTACCTTTTAAAGCAAGACAATCTTAAGAATCTGAGATGTTCCTTAATGTTTAGAATAAAACGGTTGATGTGAGGGCATGGCCCTGAGTCAATGGTATAAGTCTACAGATTGCTTGAAAGCAATCGTATCCCAAAAATGTCTAATACCATTTATTTTTGGTTTAAACAAAAAATCCTTCATTGGTATTGCTCCAACAAACATATTCATTAGTATAAGTTAATAGAAACCTACCTTATTTGTCTAACTTCTCCTGGTAGTATATTTAACAGGAAGAGTTCACTGCCAACAGCTATTATAACCTGTGATATATTACAGCTGGCAAGACTTATGTTCTTCATTGAAGGATGTTTCCATTCACTCACTAATGCTCTACTTTCTGTGTTTATTAGCCGAACTGCTGACTGTGTTACCTGTATAATAAATTATTAAATATAAGTGAGGAATGTTTTTTAACTCAATACTTTTCATATGACTGTAGATTCAATTCTTTCCATGAAGGAATAATTGCAACTTTGTAGATATTTGATTTTGACAGTCCACATACAAGCCTGTCGAAAATTGTTAATTTGTAGTACATTTAAATTGATGGTTCATTTGTATACACAAAAATTAGTATCCAACAAAGAATAATGAATCCACAGTAAAAATGAGTAGTCATTACAAAGTCAGTTTCAACCAGTAAAATTGAACTGCTCATCCAAAATCCCTTTTAGAAAATATCTCTTATAATGCAAAATATGATGTTAAACTATAACACTTACATCCTATCCCAAAAAGTAAACATCTTTTTTTCTCTTTTTCTTTTTAAATTCTTCAATCAAAATCTATTCAAACCCTAGTGATTACTAGTGATCTTGATGTTTTCAACTAAAATTTATATTTGAAAAGGGACATCTTAAATCAAGAATGAAGAAAATCTATAGCTCTGCGAGTGTAAATTAAACTTTTGCATGAAACATAAACATACATTGTACATAATTATTGCTCAAATTCATTTTTTTCTGTGGGTGGTGGGGGTTAAAAACATGCCATCCCTGGGGGGACAATATATATTCTGGAACAGTCCTAAAAAGACATTATGACCTAGTTTACCAGATTATAAGAACAATACCTGTAATATTTGACTGTGACAAACATTGGCACATAAAAATGTCTGTTGATCTGAATCAAAGCCTGCCAACTCTGTCTCTTCTACTTCCTCACCATTCAACATCAATACTCTGAAATTATAAAATATATTAGCTATGAAATTTCTGTTAATAGTATCTTCAAAATTTTGCTGGAAAACCCTTCTAAAATAATAGAAGAGAAGTTTGAACACAATTTATTATAGTTTATCCAATATTATGTAATTTTACTGGTATAATTATTGAACACAATTTAGCAACTGTCTCAGTCCCCCCTACCCCATAACAATGCCTAAATGTATTAGGTTATGAATAGTACTGCCTGCTATTTTCTTTTCTTTTTTTTGGATGACTTGTAGAAGAGTACTATATATATAGCCAGAGGTAAATTACCATATATTTAGTAAGTAGAATGTCACTTTTAATGATTAGATTAGATTCCCTACCTGGTTTGTCCAACAAATGACAGAACAATATAATCATCATAATCTGTGGAGCCAATCCTTAATGACCATATACCTGTAAAGAAAATTCAATTATTATTCATTAATGTGTAGTGCATTTTAAAAACAAGATGCTGGCCAAAGGCTGTAATTACAAAGTTGTATTTAATATGAGAAAAACTTAAACCAATATAGCATCATGTACTGTTTTACAACTCAGATAAAGCAGACTGGGTAAGGCATAAATGGACAAAACAGCTATTTTAACATTGATGGGCTAAATTTGAGATAAATCAAATGTAAATAACAATTTGAGTATGAAAGTCCTTTAATTTTTGGCATGTACCACAAAATTTGTGTACCTTTAATTCCTGGTAAATCTATACTGGCATGTTCGTGTATACCAATACCATTCCTAATAATACGTAATGATCCTTCCTTATAGGCTCCAGAGCATGTGACTAACTGAAATCATAAAAGTTATTCTATTAGTTACAAATATTGAATGAGAACATTAAACTTTTTAAGGCACTATTCAGTATTTCAATCTTAAAACTTTAAATTTCTCTAAAAAAAATAAGTGCAATAATTTGCAAAATTTTGTAAGTATTCTATTAAAAGAACTTGAGTTACCATGAATGTGAACACATTACAAAGTATAGTGTAGTAACTTGAAGCTTGCTATCAAATTTTAGGAAGCACGATTACTTCGAAAAATGCAAAAAAAATGTCATGGGATAGACTGATAGAGGATAGAGGGACTGATGTAAACAAGTAAACCTCCTTTGGAGCAAGGGTATAAAAAGTGAACACATAAACTATATGAATACATGCAATATCTTTATAACATATAATAATGGGAATAGATCCAAAAACAATCATTTTTATAAACTAACCTGTCCCTGACCTTGTCTTTCAAGGTCAACAACACACATGTCCAGGATAGGCCCAAGGTTGGTAAATCTTTCCATTTCTGTTACATATGAATTATTATCATCGCATTCTACATTTAACTGCAAAAATTAACATTATACTCAAAAGCATTATTACATAGTACCATTTATGAAGGAAATAATGAACAGTATTAGTGAATTGGAATACATAACGACTTCTCATCATTAATTGCATACAGGTTTAACGCATAATTTTCTCCTGCACCAAACCATTTCCTATTAACATAATATTATAACCAGGTGCTCTACAGGGTGTAGCTTTATACGACCGCAGAGGTCGAACCCTGAACAGTTGGGGCAAGTATGGACACAACATTCAAGCTTGATGCAGCTCTGAATTTGGATTGTGATTAAAAAGTTGACACAGCAAAGGTTTCCGACACAGAATGAATGTGGTCTAATGAAATTAAATTATTTTTTTGGCTTTTGAGCAATTCAATATGCTGGTGAATATTAATCCCCTCAAAAAAAAAATATTGAAGAAAAATTCTTTTTAAATTTCTGAAATCTGAAATGAGAAAAAAATTAACCCCCCCCCCCCCTTCAATTTTTATCACCTCATCCTTTCCCTTATTCCAAAAATAATCTCAATTCAAATTTCTAATGGAGTTGGCAACAATAACTACTCATTTAAATACATCATAAAATATTAAAATATAAAATGACATAGTCATGGTTAAAATAAATTAATAGTAACTTCTAAAAATAAATTGACAGCTACACACACATCTCAAGACAATCATCATTTCTTAATACACAATTTTCAAGCAGTGTAAGGGAGATAATCAAGTAATCAAACATACATATAACAGTAATCTTTAAGTTTTAATTGGATTACCTCCCTTACACTGCTTTTAAATCGTCTAAATTGTCCTTTATCCAGAAAAAAGCCTGGTTTTTCCCCCTTTTATGCCCCTAATTGCTTAATGATTTGAGCCATAACCCCCCATAACCATCCATTAGTAGTATGGAAACTTGTGGTAAAATTTCAGAGAGATTATACACTTAAACACAAGTTATTGACTGAAAACTACAAAAATGCTTATTTGGGTCCCTTTTTGGCCCCTCATTCCTAAACCTTTGGGATCATAACCCCAAAAATCAATCCCAACCTTCCTTTTATGGTTACACACATTGTTTTAAAATTTTATTGATTTCTATTCACTTATACTAAAGTTATTATCCCGAAACCATGTGTCTTAGGACGACGCTGACGCCATGATACCAATATACAACCATTTTTTATTTTTATTTTTGCGGTCGTATAAAAATTCAGTTATTTGCAGACTAAAAAAAATGCCTTTTGGTTTATTTACAAAACTTTAGAATTTTTGAAATACTAAGGCTTTTCTACCTCAGGAATAGATGACCGTAGGTGTATTTGGCCAAACTTTTAGGAATTTGGTCCTCAAGGCTCTTCAACTTCATACTTTATTTGGCCTTTTTAACTTTTTTGGATTTTATGAGCCTTTTGTAGACGAAACATGCGTTTGGCGTTAATACAAAATTTAATCCTGGTATCTATGATGAGTTTATTTGCATACAAAAATTTATAAGCTAAATGTGCTAAGATTTATCAGGCCTGGTGATCTAACAACACTGAACCTTAAATCAAATTTACCTTGACAAGCTGTGAATCTCCTAGTCTGGATCCTATATAAACAACACCATTATCTAAGTAGGTGATACATTCAGCTATCGTTGTCTACAAAATACATCACAATTAAACAATCAAATATTCTATTAAAAGTTATCAAATTATTCAGAGCTAAGAAGCATATGAAGGTTACTATTTAAGCATTGAAAAGTCATAAAATAGTATTTGCTGCCAGTTTTGGTAAACATTAAAGCTCACACAGTTCCCCAAAATGCAGTACTCAATAATGCACTCAGTTACAGTACGGTAACATCTGAAAAATCTTTTTTATACATAACAATTACCACTAATTAGAAACAAAAAGTAATAAGTCAAATTATTAAAATTTGACTTTAGGGAAAATGAAACTGAATTTGGCCACTTCTGTCTATTTACAAATGATTTATAGAGTTAAGTGAAATAGACAGATGATTTATAGAGTTAAGTGTTAATGTTCCTATCTATCTGCCAACTTCTTCTAATTTGTTATTTTTAAGAGTATTTAGTACACAGTGTGGCATTGTTAGTCATTTTGATACATGATTTTATTATCTCCTCTGTGTCAGTGTGTGGAGTGGCAGTCACATCAATGTTCATCCTAAATGTTGGGACATATTAACAAATATTATTAATTTAAATAGTCTTGCTGATATATTTATAAAACATTGCCTATTAATGTTGCCAGACAAAGGACAAAATTACTTTAATTCTATCCAATACATATCCTTAACTGTCAATGTAAACAACTAAACAATTGGAAATATCTTACCTCACCAAGGAACTCTACTTTGAGATCTTTTACGACAACAGTATTGTCCATTTTTTCTTCCTTTTCTAGAAGCAACAGGAATAAACGACCATTCATATCACCAAGGAGATACCGGGATCCATTAGCATCTACTTTACCATAACAAGTTAGAGTACTTTGCTAAAAAATAATACCATGCAAATATGTACAACACATTTTGTGAATATCCTAAAACTTTCAGGAAAATTACATTGAAATTTTACATTGATTGGAAAGGCAAAGATGTTGACAGAAAATGCAGGCGTTTTTTTTTTTATTGATGACATCCTTTTATTCTACTTGTGAATACTATTTTCATAAAGTTATTTGCTTTTATCAAATTAAGTTTATACTCAATGAAAAATAATAGCAGAGGCCCAGTAGCTATTGCTACTGAAATTTGGGTTTGGCCCCAAAAACTTTATAGAAAATGCCCAAAGTGCTTAGCTTAATTTTCATATAGTGGCAGGTTGGGCTCCTTGCCAGAAAACATTAGTCCTATTCCTTATGCATGCGAGGTTATCCAGGTATTCATTTTATAAATAAAGTATACCTTTATAGCAGGTGGTGCCACAGGTAAGCAGTTATCTCCCTTCTGGTATGTGATGGATTCCTGTCCTATAATGAGGGCGCCACCAAAAGGCTCTGGCACTGCAACAGGTAAAGAACAAGTTTAAATTATTCTAAAATGACATAACTCTATACAGATAAGTTTGTTTTTTTTATGTCATAATAATGAATATGGTATACAGTAGACTCCGGCCAATCGGATACCCAAAATGTCAGCTAAAAATATCCGATTGTCCGATATATTCAATTAGCCGATGAACGTATATTCCTCCAAGTTTGTTTTTTTTAAACTGACAGACACAACCCTAAGATACCAATAGCTCATTACAGCTGCTTATTAATGGAAATTTGTAACTAATCTCATTGTTTTTTCTGGTACAAGTTCGGATAATTCGGTTGATTGAGTAACAGATCGATCAGTTGATTATAATGTATTTTGTTTATCTGTCAGTCTATTGATTATTAATTATTAATTATGTGTTGATTATCTGAATAAAATATGTACCATTTAAATAATGTGACTTGTTGTTTTTGCGTGATTTGTTTCATTTGTGTGTTAAAACAGGTAAAAGCTAAAAATAGCTATGAATTCTCGGAAGTAGGCCACAGGTAAATTCTATTAATAGCTACGAATTCATGCCGACTATAAACTTCTAACTGTAATCGTACTCGGATCTAATTTTCTACAGTTTTTTATTTATGAAACCCATTTCCAATTTTAAGTAATACAACTATGTTTATGAATATAAAATTTGGCATCAAGATGAGTAAAATTAATTTTGCTTTTCTATCTTATCTGTCGTGGTTCAAAATAAAAGGCTGAATATTATGTAAATTAGGAAAATGGCGTACGTGTGTAAAAGTTACATAATTCTATTTCACCATGCTATTGACACACGAATCCTTGTTTTTACACGAGACTTCTATATATATTTTAATAAATTGTTGAGAAAGAGGTACATTTCATTCATATTTAATAAACATTGATGAACATCACGCACAGTTTATCATTTCTGTCGTGTCGTTGTTTGTGAAGTAAATGATAACGATCGCATTTGGATAAACACATAACAAACACATCTTGGGCAGAATATAATATCAAATTCATAAAATAAACAAGACAATAAGAAAAAATATGTTTTATTTGACTATGAAAGATCGTTTTTATTAATAAAATGAAACATTTCTGTACTGAAGTTTTCTTAAACTTCGTAATGGCGTAACTTCCGGCTTCGTTTCCTGTCAAAAAAAATATGAAATTATTCAAAATATTCGATTGTACATGGTTTTCACACATTTTCCATGAATATTCCTATCCAATTAGCCGATATATTCTAATAACCGATATTCGATTATCCGATGTTTTTTGACTGAAATGTATAGGGAATGGTTCGGTGTTTTGAAATAATATTACAATAGCCGATATATTCGATTAACCGATATCCGATTAGGTGGAGTCTACTGTATCTAGAGAGTGCATATATGAATAATTTGAACATAATCTGTATCCTGTCAGTTATCATAAATATTAGAACAATATTTTATTATTTATTTAATGTTTAATATTTAGCAACATTTAAACTGAAAAATTTAAACTTATATTGCAAATAAATCCAACAGAGGAAACATATTTTAAATTCCCATATTTACAATCTAACAAAACGGAGCAATGAATTTTACATAATTGCATATACAAATTTTACCTGCTATAACCATACAAGCTTCAGTTTCCACATTATCTTGTTTCCAAGGACCTTTCTGAAATTCCTTTACACTTAGATTGATCTCATAAGTCTTTACATGTCTCCCATGGGGGTCCTACATCATAAATAAAACATTATTAGGAAAAAAGATAACATGTGAAAGTTCTAATCTGTATATAATACGACACCTTTTATACTCTATTGTAAAATCATTAAAATTTTATACTGTAAATTCCGAAATGTACAGAAATCATTGCAAGTTTTTAGTAATGACAATCATACTAATGTGACTGGGTGAGTTTCGCACCAATAAGTAATATGGTACTATGCAGATCTTCCTTAAATCGCAATTTAGTCTATACTCCAAAAATTGCAAAAATAAATGGACGCAATAACTTCTGAAATTAAAATAGTTAGAAACAAAAGAGACAGACAAACTCATTACATTGAAAAAAACAATTGGTTCTTTTACATTTACATCATGTATCTGAAAGTGTTCACCGATTAAGACCTAAGTATATATGCCTACCTGATGAATAAGAATAAGAGTAGGTGTTGTACAGCCATGTAAAAACTGTATATCTATAACTGTCAATTCTTCCAGCCTGCAATACAGTACATGAAAACATTATTTCTTAAAACATTTGTAGGTCATGGACTTAACACAACATGACACATAAATGAGAAATATTATAAAAAATTTGAGTACAATTTTAACCATTTACCAATATTAAGAAAAAGGAAACAAAAAACTAAAAGATTTAATATGCTTCCACTTAACTCAAATCATACTCCTTTCATCTTTTTTCCTATCTCTTTCAAAATTTCAAAAATTCCTTTGTATATCAACGAAATTCTCAAAAATGTTAACTTGAAAGTTAAATTCTGTAACTAAGAAGATATTATGAAATTTTTCAATGTAATAAACGTCTGCTTTTCATTTAATTTCAATTGAGAATCAATTTTCAACATACCTGATATTAAATGCTTTCAGCTCTTTGTTGTCTCTGTCAAGAGGAATAACTTTAAACAGACCATCATAGAGCCTGAGACCAATCACTCTACAAAGTGGATCTACAATTCCAATAATACCAGTCTCTGAAGGTCTTCCAATACGATCCTGTATAATAAACACCATTGCATATTAATCTCACATTTCCATATGAGCCTGAATGGGTTTTGCAATTGACAATCATTTAAATCCCTCCTTTCCTGATATTTTTTTATTTCTGCTAATCATGATAATATGATGCCTTGAAAAATATTACCACTCAATATCTTCCCTAGAAAGAATTGGCAATTTTTTCCCAACTTTGATTGTGAATCTACTATCAATGTAAAATTCATTAAAGCTGAGTGATAAACAAAATTTGCAAATTCTAAAACAAAAATTCAAACAGCAATGAATGAAGTCAATACAGTTTGAAATTATCCTTTTTCACAATATCAAAGTGTTTATAAAGTAGGTTTTACAGTACCTGTACATTTCCATGTGTTCTGGTAATGATATCTATATTTTACTAGTACGTTTCCATGTGCTCTGGTAATGATATCTATATTTTACCTGTACATTTCCATGTGCTCTGGTAATGATATCTATATTTTCCCCATCCTGCTGACATTCTAATATCATGGCATTGTAACGCGAGGTCAAGATAAACATAACATCCTTAGATTCTCCCTGTAGAAAATGTTAACACTCATTCAAACTTTCATGAATACAATGCAATGTTTAAATGTAAAATTTATCATTCATTGAATACCAATTATTGTTGGTTTTGAAGGTAAACATGGTAAAGGTTATTGAGTTTTAAGTCTTATTTCACAAAGTACAAATTTATTAAAAGCTTGTGTAAGATTTTGGGAAATCTAGCATCCACAAAGTACATCTCCCCTAGCCTTACTCCATGAAAATAAATAATTGCAAAGTAAAACATTTTATGATCATTTCATATTTCTACTTTCAAATTTTCTGAATCCATATTTTGATTAGATTAATTTATTTTACATGAATGTATTAAGTGATTAATTATGGGAATAGCTCAAAGATTCTCAAAACTCACAAATACAACATGTACAAGGTTGACAAAAAAACTATGAACAGTGGAATATCATCCATATAACAATATGAAATTGTGTGCAGATTAAAATTGAGAATGGAAAATGGAAATAGGGAATGTGTCAAAGAGACAACAACCCAACCATATAACAGACATGACAGACAATAGCAGGAGGTCACCAATAGGTTTATTTCTTTAGTACTGGTAAATGATACCACATTTCTCATACAATAACACCAAAATTACAATTATAATTGTTTGATCTTGCCTACAAATCCAAAAAGTTTTTTGATACAAATCTGTTCAAATTTTTCTAAAAGTTTTTTGCATGCTTACAAATTTATCTTGTCCAACATGTAAATTATGTTGTTGGACCCAAAAACTATACTCCCTACCTACTTACCCAACCCTACCAAGCAAGATATTGCATCATCAAACAAATAATTTGCTAATTGTATCAAACTTACATGTAGATAACTTTATTGCTAAATATAAAACATTTTTAAAAAACTCTTTGGTTGGCATTAAGTAGTATTTGGACTAGATTCAATATCTTCACTTGTCATACATTTGTACTTACAGGAGGTCGGAATAGTTCCATAACATCAATTCTTCCATTTATGCCAACTTCTTTTATTGGTCTTAATCCCTCAGGTGTTACAACATATATTTCCATTCGAGTATTTCTGGCAATAATGAGATTAAGGTCATCCGAAGATGTAAAGTTACCTGTAATATCAAATCAAAATTTGTTTAACAACAACTTTTCAAATATCATACAATTTAATGCAAATCAAAATAACAGTATACCAATTTATTAACCGTCTGCAGGCCTCGACAATAACGCTTGTCCAATTGTCCGGTACCAGAGGGAAAAAAGATCGGACAAGTTAAACCTGTATCAAGCTTGTCCGTCGGACAGAAAATAAATTTAATCCAACTTTGATAAACAAAGTAATTATAAACAAAAAACAAGAAAACAAATTTTAATTTGACATGTTTCTTTCTGTATTCTGTTTATTCAAATGCAAAACCTTTTTCGTCAACATGTTTACTTGCAATCGATAATTTTTAACTGGTTCTTCGTCAGGTACTTTTAAAAGGTAAAAGACTATTCTCAGAAACCAGTCTTACTGATCCGAATCAATGATGCGCTTTGTAGATAAGGTAACTTTACAGGACAGTTTGACACCTCAACAGGTTTAGCTCCAAGTTTAATAGACAGTTTGGCAGCGTAGGAGACATATTCAGTAGACATGATTGATAGACAGTTTGGCAAGGCAGAAGACATTGGGACCAAGACAAATCAGTACCTCATTTTTCTACCTTATTCTGTTCCTTATAACATATATAATAAATACCATACCGGTAATTTTTTCACAAAAACATTTTTTTTTCTTTACCATAAAATTCACAAAATCATATTTGATCATAAGTAGAAAAAAACAATACTTGCAATATGGTGACCTATAGTTGTAAATTTCTGTGCCATTTGGTTTGTAGAGAGTTGTCTTATTGGCAATCAAACCTTATCTTATTTTTATTGATTGCATTTGAATAAACTTTTTTCAACTTAAAAAAAAACCGGATACAAATCCAATGAGTGTACAGGCCTATCATATGGTGCCTCATGTGCAGAGTCTGATGAGACTAGCATTGATGAGAACTAAAACTTAAGTCCTGCGACATGACTAGATTCAGTTGTACTTAACTCAAATTTTTGAAAATTATTTCAATAGAAATACATCAAATTCTGTTCTATTGTTTAAATTGGTTTTGTTCCTTTAATTAACTTAAGATGTAAAAAGGTTATTTTTAATAAAAAAAAAATTGGACAAGTAACAATTTCATTTGGACAAGTAAGTTTTGGTATGTACTTGTCCTACTAGACAAGTTGAAAAAAAAGTTATTGTAGAGGCCTGGTCTGGAATTTCAATATAGTCATCTTAACTTTTCCCACAAAAGGGGGTGGAGGCCTGGGCCACCACCAGGATCCGCCTATGTTCAACATTACAACATGGAGGAAATGCCTTGTTCCCAATCGGGAATATTTGTTTTCTATTCATTAGATGTATATTGAGCTTTTGATTTTGCCAAAAGATAAGGGGCTTTCAGTTTTTGTTTATTCCTTTTCAAGTTCAATATTTGTGTTCTTTAATTTTGGAAAACACATGAGAGAATCTAAAAGTTAGGAGGTATTTCGATAATACTGACCAATTACTAAGGCAGAGATAATGTTCATGCCACTGATTTTTAAGAGAAAAAACAGTGGGATTAGTTGGTGTTACCTAAGCCTTCATCTAACTGTATGGTCAACAATAATATTGCGTAGTCACCTACACGGTTAAAATAGAAGTAGTTCGAGACATCGCATATGTTTTCTTTTTGTCGGTATTTCAAGGTCAGAATAAAAACTTGCTTCAAGCAAGCAATAATGTCACCATTTCAAGTTTTCAGACATGGTACAACAGTTAAAACAATATTTTCCGATTTTAACCTACTTTTCCTAAATTATCCCAAAACAACCCCAATTTTATCCCCTTGGTTCATAAATAGCATGTTTTCAAATGTAAACAAAACCTAGCTAGAAAAGAAGGTCAAGTCCACATGGTAATGACACAATTGTTAGATGTGGGGTGACGTCTCTATGGAAAAAAACTATGGAACACAGTAAGGGCCATATCTTCTGAACTTTAAAATTTAATTCAATTCAATTATAAGAAAAGTTATGCCCATAAACATTGTTTCTGCGACAGTAAAATACAAATAACAGCTGTGACAACTTCTTATAACGTATAAGAAGTGGTACAATAATTCAAAACCATCTAAAATATATAAAAAGATTATTTTAATATTCAATGCATTTTTTGTCCCTGAGTGAAAATTCAAAGAATATCTGTAAAATTTGACATAATTGATCGATAAAACTATGTCTGTTTCTAGAGACAAATGATACTTAATTGATACTTTTCTTCAATTTGCGAAATTTTAAATCTTCTATTTATATTAAACATGCTTACCATACTATACTTTTCACAACTATCAAGAACTGATGTACAGTACATAATGTCAAAAATAGAGTACGACAACAGATGTTTTGATTTTTCTTGAATTACGCAAGTGAAAATAGCGAGCATAATGGGAAATGAATAAAAGTATCTACTAAATGAACATAATCAACTTTGACCACATTTATTTGAAGAACTGGCCATACAGAGCAAAAGTTTGTTACACTAACGAGAACCGTCTGCTTTGAAACATTTGCAGTGACAGTATGCAATCATACCATAATTTGTCAGGTCTATGGTGGAACAATGAAAAGGTTATTAAACAAGGATGCTACGGTTTCAAAACTGAGCTCTATATTCATCAGAGTCAAAACCCTAAAGTAAGTGACAAAATGAAAAGTACTGTCTTTTCATTAGAAGACCAATTAGTTCTAAACATAAATTATATCAGATAATAGCCCGGCTAAACAGAAATTATTATCTCCCTTCATTTTTAACATTTTGTTTATGGAAGTAATGAAAGACTGTCGTTAAGCTGTAAATGAGGGTAGAGAATAAGGAAGAATTTGTTAACCTGTAACACATGCATTGACTGCCGTCGGCTTATGAGCCGTTACAACATAGTTATGTGCCATGTTCTATATTTTCAGAAGTCAGCCTGTAAGTTTTATTTCAGCGCATGCCTGGCGGGAAGTCTTTGGACATTAGTGGCGAGCATATATAAAATTTACGGGTGAAACGAAGAAACGAAAAACTAATTAACATCTACATCTACATCTACATCATACGACGATCCATCATTACATTGATGAGTATACCAATCAATGTGCAAAAACAAAACAAAAATTAACACATTTACATTATTTACAAATAGGTTAGATATCTAAATATACTGACGCTGGATCAGTATTTTAAACTGATACTCTGGATCAGTATTTTAAACTGATCCAGGGAGTTAACACTGATGACGTTTTGTGGGAGTGAGTTCCACAGTACAACTGTGAATGGAAAAAAGCTGTACTTGAAGTAGTCTGTTCTTGTGCTAAATGTTTGGTATTGTAATGAATTAGTGAATCTGGTGTTTTTGACTGGCTGTGGTAAAAGGTAAAGGTTTGGGTCTACTGCAATGAGATGGTGTGAGATTTTGTAAAGCATAGTGACTCGATTGATGTTTCTGCGAGTTTCAAGTGACTTCCATTGAAGATTAAGAAATTAAGAAATGATACATATAAGAAATTCCATTTTTTAATATTCAAAATTCAAAATTATTTTCTTATATTTAAAATTCATTTTCTAATATTAATACATAATTTTTTGATATAAGAAATTAATTTTTCAATATTAGAAAATAACTTTTTCAATATTAGAAAATAACTTTTTCAACATTAGAAAATAACTTTTTCAACATTAGAAAATCATTCTTAATATTAAAAATGATTTTCTAATATTGAAAAATAGCACTTTTTGATCATTTTTACTTGCCATAAAACTATACACATTCTGGGACTATTATAATAAACATATATTCTAAATTGTGTCCTAGATACATTAGATAATAATAACAGTTAGAGGTAGAGAACAGAGATTAGAGTTTTTTCTTGCAGGAGCAAAAAAAAGCACGACTGTCCTTGCCAGTACATCCGGGTTCGTGGCTCATCAAAAGGGAAGTTTATGGTATCATACTCTCGAAACCCTGTACTTTACTGCATGAAACTATTTGTTGTGGCAATTGATTTCAAATTAACCACTGCTAGCGAATACAATGATTGTTTATCATAACTGTCTTTATAGAAATGTTTGTATTTGATTAAATGATTGTGGATTGCTATGTCTGTTTCTATGTCTAGTGAGATCAAAGGGTTGAATATAGGGACAGCAACACTTTTGTTTATATACAATTTTGTAAGAGAAACCAAGTCTGTATCTTAAACGCCTACTATGATTTCAAGTGGGTATCAATTGATATCTGTCATCCTGTCAGTTGCTCAGCTGGTGTCGTGGAAGCGCTTGCATGTGACGCAGGATGTTCTTCTTTGTATTTTTTTCAAATCAAGTTGATCTTAAATGTCTGAGTAGCACTAATTTTCGTTGGACAAGGGCTATCAATACACGAGCTTCAAATTTAGTCGGGTGAGGATATTTTAAGGTTTCTGCCTATAAATCCAAGAGACAGATTTGCTTTTGATTTCATGTTATCGATATGTTTATCTCATTACAAGTTTGATTGGAGAGTTAGGCCTAAATATTTTGTATAGTAAACTTGTTTAAGTGAGTGATTTTGTAATTTGTATGAAGTCTAAAGGTTTTCGTGTTTGTGTTGCGCTGAGAATGTTGCATTTATCAGGGCGAATAATGCACGAGCCAATCCCGCTCTCATGGCATCTACTGGCCGCTTCTAAATCAGATTTATGTCATCCAGTTTCTTAATTTCCACATAAAAAATGCTGTCATCTGCGAACAATCTTAATGTACCATGTATTGTTTAATATATTCTGCAAAATCATTCATACATATTTAGAATAGAATTGGTCCAACCACACCTTGTGGTACTCCAGTTGTAACATGCGTTTTATTTTCAGGACAACTATTCGTGTTCTGTTCAAAGTCTTAAATTCAATGTCATGCATTGCAACTTACATGATAAAAGCCGATTACATAAATGAGGTGATGGTGATAACCCTTTTCAAATATTTGTGCAACATCCATTATAATTGTCAATTTGACTGTTTTCCTTATTTTACTTGCTAGATCTTGAAATTGATAAAGACTGAATTTTAAACGGAATGGGATGATCGAAAACCTTGTTTTTAATTTAATATAATCTTTTTTTTTATTTGTGTTTGTTATATGCATGGATTTTTTCATTAGATCGACTAATATCTGGAGTACAATGATTGCTCCTCTACTAAGTGTCCACCTAGTTGGAATTTTCTTCAGTTTCCGGGGTTAAAATGATAATACCGTTCGCTACCCAAATCTTTTGAAACTCACCACAATGTCATGGACTAAAACACAACACTAACCTAACTCGTATTAGTTAAATTATAATCCTGGTACCTTTGATAACTATCTTAAACATAACACAAACCTTATTACATTAAAACATAACACTAACCAACTACTCTAAAACATAAAACTTACACATCTTTAAAACATAACACTGACCTTATTACTCTAAAACATAACCCTTACCTTAATGTTTACTCTATAACATAACACTAACCTATCTCTCAAACATAACATTAACCTTATTACTCTAAAACATAACACTAATCTAACTCTAAAACATAACACTAACCTAATCACTCTAAAACATAACACTAACCTAACTATAAAACATAACAATTACACAGCTCTAAAACATAACACAAACTTTATTTCTCTAAAACATAACACTTGCATAACTCTAAAATATAACACTAACCTTAAAAATCTTAAACATAACATTAACCTAACTCTGAAACACGACCCTAACCTACTAACTCTTAAACATAACACTGACCTAAATCTAAAACACGACCCTAACCTAATGATTCTCAAACGTAACACTAACATAACTCTTAACCATCACACTAACCTTATAACTCTCAAACATAACACTAACCTTATTACTCTCAAACATAACACTTATCCAACTCTAAAACATAACACTTACATAACTCTAAAACACGACCCTAACCAAATAACTCTCAAACATAACACTAACCTAACTCTTAACCATTACACTAACCTTATTACTCTCAAACATAACACTAACCTTTTTACTCTAGAAAGTAACAATAACCGAACTCTAAAACATAAAACTAACCTTATTACTCTTAAACATAACAATAACCGAACATACTAACCTTATTACTCCAAAACATAACAATAACTTAACTCTTAAACATAACATTTACATTCTTACTCTAAAACATAACACTAACCTTATTACTCTTAAACATAACACTAACCTAACTCTATAACATAACACTAACCTTATTACTCTTCAACATAACACTAACCTAACTCTTTAACATAACACTAACCTTATTACTCTTAAACATAACACTAACCTAACTCTAAAACATAACACTAATCGTATTACTCTTAAACATAACACTAACCTTATTACTTTAAAACATAACACTAACCTTATTACTCTTAAACATAACACTAAACTTATTACTCTAAAACATAACACTAACCTTATTACTCTTAAACATAACACTAACCTTATTACTCTAAAACATAACACTAACCTAACTCTAAAACATAACACTAACCTAATCACTCTAAAACACAACACTAACCTAACTCTAAAACATGACACTAACCTTATTACTCTTAAACATAACACTAACATAACTCTAAAACATAACACTAACCTAATCCATCTAAAACATAACACTAACGTAACCCTTAAACATGACACTAACCTTATGACTCTTAAACATAACACTAACCTAACTCTAAAACATAACACTAACATAACTCTTAAACATAACACTTACCTAATCTATCTAAAACATAACACTAACCTAACTCTAAAACATGACACTAACCTTATAACTCTTAAACATAACACTAACCTAACTCTAAAACATAACACTAACCTAATCTATCTAAAACATAACATTAACCTAACTCTAAAACATAACACTAACCTTATTACTCTTAAACATAACACTTACCTAACCATAACCATAAGATAGATTGAAAGGACCTTCGAAGAGAAGAAGACCAAGTTTTTCTCATTGGTTATCTTAAAATATGACTTATAATATCCGGACCGCTATTGGACTACTTGAACTTAACTATTGAAATTTGTAGACTCCCATTGACCTTACTGTAAATACCCGAAAATACAGCTCAATGTCGTTGCTGTTCGAGATTTATTCCCCTAACCTACCATGAAACTCTTTTCTTCTTTTCTTCCAGCAGAGAACACTGTATACTAATATATTATGTCCCGGGTTTCCATGAGATGCTAGTAATAAAAGTACCCTTTTACAAAAGTGTATATAAATCAGAGACATATTATACATCGTACAACTTTAAATGTTTCTGATCGAAAAAAGAGGGTAGTAATTGGGGTATCTTCATGACGAATAACGGTAAATTTTTTGCCCAATGACTTAACGGTAATAGGGCTCTTCACGGTTAGTTCGGCCATATTGGATAGGGGGCAGATTTTTTGGAAGGAGGTGGAAATGGTATGAAAGTGTGGGAAATCCTATGTGTGTTTCCAAGCAACAGCTCTGTTTTAATGATGTTTTCCCGTATTTTTCACACCATTTTTACCTCTATTATGAAAATCTGCCCCCTATCCAATATGGCCGAACTAACCGTGAAGAGCCCTATTTTGGGTGCATGACTGTTGATTGTCCTAAATTCTGTAATATACGTTTTTGATATAATTATACCCAATAATCTTCAAAACTTGTAATGAAAACATAATCAACCTAGCTGTTTTATACTCATCTGAAGAAAATATTTGTCTAAGGCCTTTTTTTTTTTTTTTTTTACCGTAAACCATTTACTTTATAATAAAATTTATAAACATTTATGAAATTCATAAACATTTACGAATTACAATTAATATATATCTTTATTTTTATTCCTTTAAATATATTTTTTTATTGTGGCCGGATCGAATTTAAATAACGTCCGGATCGACGTTGGGTCGGATCGACGTGGGCCGGATCGACTTGGGCCGGATTGACGTGGGGCCGGATAGACACGAAAGCATATCTTTAGGATGAAAGAATTGTTTCGTTTTGTTTCAATATCTTAAGTAATCTGAAAAATTAACTAGCTACTAATTCTACTTCCGTATAAATATTGCCGGCAAATTTTGAGCAAATTTTGGTTTGTCAGCACTAACCAGGTAATAATTTATTTGTCATTCATTTAGTAATTATTTAAATGGGTAAAATGAACTGCATTTTAAACAACAATGAATTAAGAATAGAATACAGAGATTTTATGTCACATCTCTGCTTGCACATTAACATTCAATGGGTCAGCAATCTGTTTTTGTATGAATTCGGACAGTGAATCACACCTCCAAGGAGTTGAATAACATGATATCAATGGATTTGTTTTATTTTAATTTTTCATTATTTGTAACAAGGACATATAAGTCGAATACAGTGCTCTCCAGAGCTCATGTCAAATGCTTCCAGTCCCATGGTACTAAGTAGATTGATTGATTGATTGTTGGTTGCTTAATGTCCAGTGACAAACAGTTCAGGCATGTTCAGGGTGTGCTATTTCAATGTGGATACAAATTAAAAAATAAAGTTAGTGGTTGCTTTTTTTCAGTGTTCATTCTGGTGACATTAGGATAATTATTGATAAAAGTAATAGGGCTCTTCACGGTTAGTTCGGCAATATTGGATAGGGGCAGATTTTCATAATTGAGGTAAAAATGGTGTGAAAAATACAGAAAAACATCATTAAAACAGAGCAGTTGCTTTGAAACATGCATAGAATTTCCCATACTTTCTTACTATTTCCACCTCTTTAAAAATAATCTGCCCACTATATCCAATATGGCCAAACTAACCGTGAAGAGCCCTATTAAGGTGATACCTTGCACTACAGGGAGATAAATCTGTAAAATCAGTGTAACATTTTAATTACGTTGTGTTGTTTAGAGAATATTAAGCTTCTCATTGATCATAATAAGTTTTTGTCAAACTGCTATATAACCAGTGTAGTTTTCCTGATAAGACAGTTGGTTTAAATTTTTTGAAATTTTAAGTTTTTGTTAAAGCGTCAAAGTAAATACTTTGTCAAAATCTTATGAAAATTAACCGAGCCAAATTAATTTTAGTGAAGTAGTGGGGAACCACCTTAAAAGATGAGGATATTTTTATATTTTCAATTTTTATTTTTATAAGTCCCTCATGTTCATGCAGGAAGTTTTTACAGCAAAAACTAAGATAGCATTCTGTTGAAAGACCAGATCAGGGAAATTGATGTAGATGACAGTCAGATTATGATAGTCCAGATAAAATTTACCCATAAAGTTTTTTAAACTTGGGGATTTTAGAACTTGTCCTATTGTATGAACACCTCTACATGTATTCATTGAAGATTGTATGCTGAACTCTTATATTTCTTTCAGGTTTTTGAAGCACTGTGTTGCTGTCTCAATTATAATGGAACTTCAAAGCTACCTCAAACTATGATTGAAACCATCTCTATTGACAGCTTTAGAGATCAGCAAACATCAGCTGTTCTCTCTAGCTTCAAATTAACAAATTCAAACCAAAACATATACTTAAAACTTATATTTTAATCACAATCTGTATATACAAACACTTTAAAAATTGTAATTGGATATTTTTATGTCTTTGTATAAATTTTTCTGTCAATCACGCATGTGCATCAAGTATTCTTCAGTATTAAAGCCTTGTTGACCCGAAGAAAAAGTCTCATTGATGTATAGCCATTTTCTCCTGTACAACCATAGAACAGGCTATTATTCCAACTTGGAATTATTTTTAGTTATATAATTTGCATAACTTCTTAAGCTTGGAATTTTTAATAAATTCTATCTTCATTCTGTATTAAAATGTTTTGAGCCGTGAATCAATGTATTTTGTATACATCATGTTATGCGCAGCACAGTACATTCTATTGAAAATGTGCTGTCTTCTATGTAATAGAAAGTGTTGTTTGTCGCACAGAACATTGAAATACAGAATAACATGGAATTCATTCGAAATTTCAAGCACAAGAAAAATTGCAAATTCCATAATTAAAAATAATTCCAAGGTGAAATAATAGCGTGTTTTTTTTCAGATGAGTATCAAAAACAATGATAATTGCTTTGAAAAATCCTTCTTTTTGCAGACTTTAACCAGATAATGTTTTTGTCATGGTGCCTCCAGGCATTTGCATTGTACCTAAATGTTTGGGCTGTGACCGAAAATATTTCAAAATTCAAAATTTATATTCTTATCACTGAAAATCGATGCCTGTTTTCAGTTAAATATATCCATAATAGGGGATAATATCCATTTATGAGGATCTTGCCCAATAAAAAAATGAAAAAAGGATTACCAGGGTAATCAAATATAGAAGATGGAATAAATATAGTTAAAGTTTTTTAATCGTATTCCTATTTTGTTGTACAATGTATTTTCAAGAATGCTCATGTATATTTTGTTGTTGTATTTCCTAGAATGGCTGATTTTGGTTTTGCACGCTTTGGCGAAGATGAGGAAAATGAAGAGGAAGAAGGACAAGGAGTAAATTAATTAATGAGTTGATATTTTTAGTTAATGAGTTGATATTTGTAGTCAATGAGTTGATACTTGTAGTTAATGAGTTGATACTTCCAGTTAATGAGTTTATATTTCTAGCTATTGAGTTAATACTTTTAATTATTGAGTTGATATTTATAGTTAACGAGTTGATGCTAGTAGTAAATGAGTTGTTACTAGTAGTAAATGAGTTGTTACTAGTAGTAAATGAGTTGTTACTAGTAGTAAATGAGTTGATATTTCCAGTTAATGAGTTGATATTTCTAGCTATTGAGTTAATACTTTTAATTATTGAGTTGATATTTATAGTTAACGAGTTGATGCTAGTAGTAAATGAGTTGTTACGTAGTAGTAAATGAGTAGACTCTAGTAGTAAATTTATGAGTTTATATTTCTAAATACAAACAACACCATGCAAAAAATAAAAAAAAAGATAAAAAGACAGTCTACAAATCATAACATAGAAAACCAGATAATAAGCAACACAAATTTACTTATACCGTGCACCCACAATAAAAGTTAGGACAGTAGGTTTTTTTTGGAAAAAAAATTGATTTGCTAATTGAATAAGGTCATCTCGAATGAACACAGCTGGTAATTTGATTTTTTTTTGCCAAAAACATGGTGTCAATTTTATCTGAAGGTGACTATAATCATGATAATTGAAGTTTGGTTTTAATGCTACATAGAAGAGGGAGGAGCTTATCAACTTTGCAAAAATCTTCCTATAACACTGGGATTATATTCATAAAGTTTATAGTAAATAAGGTTTATTAATTTTGACTTTCGGAACGGTGAGCTTTAGCCATCACTTGGCGTCCGTCGTCGTCCGTCTAGTGTAAACTATTTAAAACATCTTCTCCTCTGAAACTACTAAACCAATTCAAGCCAAACTTAAGCTGAATGATCCTTAGGGTGTCTAGAATAAGGTTTTTGTTTTATTTTCTGTTTCGTCAAAAAACATGGCCACCATGGCTAAAAATAAAACAGGGGTAAAATGCAGTTTTTGTCTTATATCTCAAAAACCAAAGCAGTTAGAGCAATTCTGATATGGGGTTAAAGTGTTCATATGGTAATGTTCTATGAGCCCTTAAGTTTTTGCTTATTATCTTGAATAGTAGTAATGATAAAGATAAGCTGTAAACAACAAATATGTTCAGCATAGTAAGATCTACAAATAAGTTTATATGACCAAAATTGTCAATTGACCCGTGAAAGAGTTATTGCCCTTTAGGGACAATTTTACACAATTTGTTTATCATGTTTTCTAACTTTAAAAAATCTTCTCCTCTTAAACTAATGAACCAATTCAAACCAAATTTAAACTGAATGATCCTTAGGGTATCTAGAATAAAGTTACTATTTGAACCAAACATAGAAAAGAATATATCTTTTATGATAATCAATGAGACAGTTATTTGCAACAGATTAATCAATGTTGATGTAAGCATCTTTAAGTCAACTGCAGATATTCACCTTTTAAAAACCTAAAAAACTTCAAAATCTCACACCAAACACCTTTTATTTTTGCTTTTGAAGAAAGTATGACAAAACTCTGCATTTTCAAACACTGATTAATATACATTAAACCAAAAACACAAACTATGTTGAAATTGGACACTTAAACTCTTAAACGAAAGATAAATGCCAAAAAATCAAGGTGAGCGATTCAGGCTCTTGAGAGCCTCTTGTTTATTCAGTAATCACAGTTAACTTTCAGCCGTACAACCTTTGATGATAATTTACAAATGAAAATATATGAAGCTTAAAAATGAATATAACCACTGCTTCAGTGAAAACAGTACAAAAATCATTTACTGTAACAGATAATAGTTCACACATTAGTAAATTAGTACCTCAAATCATTTAATTAGAATGTACTGATTATTACCAGTTAAATTGTGTTGAAGATACAAATGTATGTGTTTACCAGAAGTTTCTTTATTTCAGTATGCTTCCACAACCAAAGATGGTTTGATATTTCTGGTTGACTGTTCCAAATCAATGTTTGATAGTGAAGATGAAGACCAGGAAAGCCATTTTCAGTTGTGTATTAAGGTAATGTAAAAAGTGCTGGGTGATATTACAGTGGATTGCATTGAGTGTGTAGGTAAATGTTATATCTTTAGTTACCTTGCTTGCTAACCAAAGATATTCCTTTTACCTACACACTCAGTGCAATGGGCTGTAGATATTTATAGGCTGTTCAGTTGAAACATGCATAGTAGGGAAGGCACGTAATTTTTATTATTTTTTTTTTATATTTCAGTGTAAAATAGTCTAACATCAACTCAAACTTGAGATTTCAAAGTGCTTTCCCTGGATCCTTTGTATGATTTTGTTTACAAAAGTTGTTCAAGTATGTAATGTAAACATTACTGATATTTTGAGTTCAGTTAGCCTTTTAATATACTACAGCATTACACAAACATCACTCACATAATAAGTAGTTCATCTATCTGTTTACCTGTTTGTTTGCAAATACCAAGTTGATTTTATATCCACTTTTTGTCAGTTGTATTTTGAAATAACTTCTAATTCTGTGTACCAGAATTTGTAATATATAAAATGTTTATTATGTTATCACATATCAGTGGTATTTTTAAATAATTTTACAGAATTTGTCTGTTTATAAAATAAAAACACTGAAAGACATATTGAAATTTTCATAGTGCTCTCCTTAATGTCTGTTTTCTATTTATTCCATATTATTAGATTCATTCTAGCATTTGGAAGAAAGATTTCTGAAATGTGGTTTCAGGATTTATATAAGTCAGCTATACTGTGTGATGCGTTTTCAGATTCATCACACAACAACTTCCTGTTTACCAAACACTTGTATTATTTTAGGTATGATAGCCAAGTTAAAAATTTTTGTCACATTTTTTTCACAGGAACTACAATACAAGGATTTCTGAAATTTGATTTCAGGGTTTACTTAAGTCAGCTATACCTTATGATGCGTTTCTATATTCATCACTCAACAACTTCCTGTTTACCGAACACTTATATCATTTTATACATGATAGCCAAGTTGAAAAATTTTCATCACATTTTCCTCAGGAACTACAATACAAGGATTTCTGAAATTAGGTTCAGGTTTTATATAAGTTAGCTATACCTTTTGATGCATTTTCTGATTCATCACTCAACAATTTCCTGTTTACCGAACACTTGTATTATTTTATACACGATAGCCAAGTTGAAAAATTTTCATCACATTTTTCTCAGGAACTACAATACAAGGATTTCGGAAATTTGGTTTCAGGATTAAAATAAGTCAGCTATACACTGTGATGCATTTTTAGATTCAGCCCTCAACAACTTCCTGTTTACTAAAATATTCAGGTACTCACACTTTCACTTGTTTCATATATTTTGTTAAGACCACATAACTTCATCTTACATTTCAGTGTGCCAAAACAACTCTACAGAACAAAATTATCAGCAGTGACAAAGACTTGATTGGTGTTGTTTTCTTTGGAACAGTAAGTATGATAAAACAAGATTCAGATGTAATTTTGAAAAGATATAAACACATATTTTTAACTATCTGAGCCAAAATAATGAGTACACACCCGTTGTAAAATATGAATATATTGTTAGGGCTGTTCCTATTGTACTCCCACGTCATATGTATTAATGAATGAGCTACCCGACGTCATAGAACAACGACGTCAGAATATAAGCATTTTACGGGAAAATACACGCTTGTGAAACCGAAAATCATCACAACAAGAAAACGTAAACAAACGAAGCTAAAATGTGATATAAGCCACTTTTTTTTTAAACATGTAAGACATATCAGTAAATTATCATTCAATTCATCCAAAACTATCTAAAACCATTATTTTAAATAGTTTAAGCATGTCACTAATTCAGTTTGTTCCGCTCTTTTATGCCAATTGAATAGTGCGTTTATTTATGGGAACGGCAAATATCAGCCTCCACCTAGAGCACTTCGATCCAAAAGAATTGCCGTATTTGTCCTATTAGAATCGAAATAATTCATGGGGGCTTGAATATATCTAGATTTTACCACGGGTTGTCCCTTTATGCCGATATTTTACCCCTCGCTATCGCTCAGGGTAAAATATTTGTCATAAAGGGCCAACCCGTGGTAAAATCACGATATATTCAAGCCCCCATGAATTATTTCTTAAATATATACTTGAGTCCCACAAACAAGCCATAGAAGGCAAACATGTCTAAATGAATTGAATGTCAAAATATTTCCATTTAATGATGGGAAATGGGAATTTAACTGCTGACAAAATGCTAAATTTGATTTTATAATTTGTGTTTTATATCCATAAGTGTCAATATATTCTTGCTAAATTGTATTACTTGATATGATTGTTGATTTTATTTTCAGGATAAAGCCAAAAATACAAGTGATTTCAAGCACATATATATTTACCAGGTAATTATTTAGAAAATGTTTGTCTGAGTCAGAAATCAATTGTTTTAGAAGTGTCAGGGTTATTAACTTAATTTGTTGGGACAGTTGTAAGTAGTAGTAATTATAGTTACGGGTAGGTCTTATTACTTATTTGTTAATTCAGCATTAAATTGTTTGATACCATAACTTGTCACAATTTTGAAAGAAAGCTTTTAGAAAGCTTAAATTCATGGTGATAAAATCCTCATGGAAGAAGTTAAAAATAAAACCTGAAAAAAAATTGTTTTTATTTGACGTAAGGCAGTAACTATTGTTAGGATCATTGACGGAAGCAAGGTAGATAACTCTGTCAGTATTGAACAAAGCAATTGCATATTTCCATAACAAAAACAACTAAGTGCTATGCAAACTTGAATAAAGAGGACAAACTATTACAGTAAAAAATCTTGACTGTTTGATCCTGTTTTGTCTGTTGTCATGCTTTTTAAAAAAGAAAAAAAAAACCCAGATTTTAGTAAAACAGCAGGTGAAGGATATACTCCGTTTTACTTTCATATTAAAAACATTAAGTGTAGATCAGAAATTGCATACAGCTTATTTGATATATTATATATATTTGAAGGAATTAGACCAACCAGGAGCACCCAGGATATTAGAGTTAGAAGACATGTTGGAAAGTATGTACTGAAGAATAATAAAATACCTTAGATCAATTTATGAAGGTCTGGATGGGGTTTACAGATTAGAGAATAATGAACAAAAACTGCAGAATAATTGGCCAAAATGTAGGAAATTAAGAAACATGCAAAAATTATAAAGAATATAGAATTATGGGGTGCTAAATTATGGAAGAAAAGAGATAAATGGGAAAAATAAATAAATAATTTAGAAAAATAGTTTTAAAAATTTAAGAATAAAGAAATGAAGGATGTCTATCTTTAAGTTTGTTGAACATTTAGAATTGTGGTTGACATTTCCCCTTAAAATCCATGAAAATTGTTATTCCACCAATAGTAATGAATCTCAAGTTTTTATTTTAAAAGATGTTTTATGCCTATATAGACCTGTCTTCAAAACTTACTGACTTCTAAAGTAGAGGACATGTTTCCTGGTAGGAAGATGTGTACACACCAATAACTCTTTAGATGTTTTGGTTTAGAGAGTCAAATTGATCTTTAAGTATATGCGAGTCCACTATGATGAGTTAAAGATAGAGTTCATGTCTGGTTCCGCTCTGTTTATTTTAGTCGAAACAGCACTCAGACTTTGAACATTGAACATTTTGTGAACAGTTTTACAGACTTTTATTCTATAATTTCCATTCTTTTTTGGGGGGTTGGACAATTTGTGTCCTTCCCACAAATCTACTTTTAAAATATAGTCAGAAGCACAATTTTGAAATTTTGAGGAAAAAAATTTCAAACATTTTTTACTTGGTACAATGCTTATCAAATGTTTATTAATTCAATGGAAAGTCCTATCATGATTAGTGGATAAATAACCTGTCAAAGCTTTATATTGTATATGAACATTTTTTACATATTAAACATTTAATTAAAGTTGCACTTTAGTCATGATTATCACAAAATTATCAGTTTTATTTAAAATGATAGTTGTGTAATAAAGTTTTTGATTAAAGTAGTTAGAACAATGGCAACAGGTTTACCTCTGAGAATGGCTCAAGTACCACAAACCTGTCAAATTTGTGAAAAAGATGCAAAACTCAAATGGAAATGTTTAAACTGTCAGTTTATTTTGTGCAATAGTTGTGGTCAGAGACATTCAGGTGATAAAACCAGTGTAAACCACAATGTTGTTAATTTGAGAGATATAGATGAACATTCATACCTAGGAGAGGTGAAATGTTGGTTCCATGTAATAAATAAACCCAAAGCTGAAATGTATTGTCTAGACTGCTACCAAACAATCTGTGGTAACTGTCAAAAGATCGCGCATCGTAAACATGACGTCAGGACACTTGATGAGGCATATTCAATGTTTACTGGAAATTTGAATTTACAACATAAGAAAATAAAGACCGATATGCAAAATTGTGAAAATGAGAAGCATAAACTTGATAAGATAATGGTGAGTCATTGCAAATCATTTGAGCAGGAGAAGAAGAAAATTATAACCTATGATATGCATTTGAAAGAAAGAATTACAAAACGAACTGAGCAACTTTTGGAAGAGTTGGATGAACATTTTAGGAATAACAAAGCAAAAATAACGGCTTCTGCTACTGTAATTGAAAATAGACTTTCAATATTATCGGGAAAAGTTTCTTTGATAGAGGAATACGAAAGTTCATGTCAGTCTGATTTTAATACCGTCAAGAAAGTTGCTAAAGATGTTCAAACTTTTGCGGATCAAACCAAAAGTCCTTTAACTATTGCTTCAGTAAATATAATGGCAAAGAAGTTCGTGCTTAACGAGACAGACAAAGATTCGTCAGTTATTAATCCTGTATTTGGATTATTGGTCAATGTTGACATATTTGGCTGTGCTACTATTACTTGTGAAAACATAGATTCATATTGCACTGATTTAACATCTGTAAACTCTATGACTGTGGATGAGAAAAATAACCTGTGGATAGCTAGTGCAAATGATTCAAAGCTTTTAAGACAGATTGATTTACAGGAAAAAACTATATTACAGGAATTTAAAAATATGAATATCACTGACATTGCTGTGAGTAGTAGATGCAGTTTACTTTTCATAAAGGACGAAGATCCTACAATAAAAGAACTGGACCCAAAAACAAGATATATCAAAGATTTTCACACATGCTACAATGCTGGGTTGAAGATTCATGTACCATTAGCTTTACATGTATGCAAAACTGGTGTTGTGTTAGCAAGCACAATTGAGAAAGGCGGGGACCTTTACAAAGTTGCAAAATTAAGTAGAATACAAGTGTTAGCTTTATCAGAATTCGGAAAAGTGTTATGGATTCATAGATATTATCCAGAGGAACATTGTCTATTTGTTAGACCATTAAAGTTGACCTCTAATGACCATAATGAGATTTGTTTTTTGGGCAAGCTTTCTCCTCAGGAAGGATCATTAGTAATACTAGATTCAAGAGGCGATCAGAAAGGCATATTGGAAAGGAAGCCTAATTGGGAGTTTAATCCAGTAGATATTGTAACATCTAACAGAGGAAACATAATTGCCAGTGAATCACATGGTGCACTATATGTATTTACTTATGAAGGTGTTATAATTAAAAAACTGACCACAGAACACACAGGAATAGAATATCCAATGACTTTAGAGATAGACAGAAAGGGGCAATTACTTGTCAGTTCAAATAGACAATATTTCAGACATAAAGCTAAGATATTTGTCTTAAAATTTACTGGGTTTTGACTAAAATTGTAGCTATCTTTTGTTTTTCTCCAGTAAAATTCTTGATATCTTATATAGTTTTTGATTCATTATCAGTTTCGTCTATCGTTCATTACAAGTGGTACAAAAAGAGACTTGAATATTACATTTCCCATGGGGGAACTGTGGCTGCATAGATATTTACAAATTCAATAATTTGGTACCCCATTTCTAGTTCTACTGGTAATTGACACATACTGTTACAGCTGACTGCCTTATTCATGTTGTTGTAGCATGCTTGACAAGTTCGATGTATTATTGAAGTCATGGGTTTGATCCCTGTGAGACTTAAGAATTGGTATTTCATTACTGCTAAGAATGCTGCAATTAGGAGTGATAGCAAAGGCTGATCAGCCTGTAGTCCGGGAAAATGTGTCTGGGTAGAGTGACATGTTTTCCTGTTGACCTTTCGAACTTGCACTTTAAAAATCTAGCTGAAGCGTGTCTGTCTGGCACAATGAAGGCTTCATATTCATATCCATATCAGGTAAACATGTACCAAGTCCTAAAAATGCATTCAACAGACAACTTGCACTATATATTATGATGGTACAATACTAAACCCCTAATGGGAGGGATTGTGCTTGATTTTCATATTATGAAGACATAATCTTTCAATCAGTTTTAATTGATGCCTGGAGCTGGCATGTCAGTAACTGCTAGTAGTCCTTTGTTCATTTATGTATTATTGTCATTTTGCTTAGCTTTTTAGCTCACCTGGCTCGAAGGGCCAAGTGAGCTTTTCTCATCACTTGGCGTCTGGCGTCATCCGGCGTCGGCGTAAACTTTTTACATTTTGAAATTCTTCTAGAGAACCACTGAATCGAGTAAAACCACTAATGGAATGAAACCAAACATAGCATGAATGTTCCTTATCAGATGCTGATTAAGTGTATTTACTTTGTAGCCGATCCATCATCCAAGATGGCTGCCAGCGGGGGACTTAGTTTAACATAGAACCCTATGGGAAATGCATACAAATGACCTCTTTTTGAAAACCACTGAATGGAATGAAACCAAACATGGCATGAATGTTCCTTATGAGGTGCTGACCAAGTGTTGTTACTTTGTAGCAGATCCATCATCCAAGATGGCCGCCAGCGGGGGACTTAGTTTAACATAGGACCCTATGGGAAATGCATACAAATGACTTCTATTTGAAAACCACTAATGGAATGAAACCAAACATAGCATGAATGTTCCTTATCAGATGCTGATTAAGTGTATTTACTTTGTAGCCGATCCATCATCCAAGATGGCTGCCAGCGGGGGACTTAGTTTAACATAGGACCCAATGGGAAATACATATAAATGTCTTCTTTTAGAGAACCACTGAATGGAATGAAATCAAACATAGCATGAATGTTCCTTATAAGATGCTGACCAAGTGCTGTTACTTTGTAGCTGATCCAACATCCAAGATGGTCGCCAGTGGGGAGCCTTAGTTTAACATAGGACCCTATGGGAAATACATACAATTTCTTCTTTTAGAGAACCACTGAATGTAATGAAACCAAACATGGCATGAATGTTGCTTATGAGGTGCTGACCAAGTGTTGTTACTTTGTAGCCGATCCATCATCCAAGATGGCCGCCAGCAGGGGACTTAGTTTAAAATAGAACCCTATGGGAAATGCATACAAATGACCTCTTTTTGAAAACCACTGAATGGAATGAAACCAAACATGGCATGAATGTTCCTTATGAGGTGCTGACCAAGTGTTGTTACTTTGTAGCCGATCCATCATCCAAGATGGCCGCAAGCAGGGGACTTAGTTTAACATAGGACCCTATGGGAAATGCATACAAATGACTTCTTTTAGAGAACCACTATATGGAATAAAACCAAACATAGTATGAATGTTCCTTATGAGGTGCTGACCAAGTGTTGTTACTTTGTAGCAGATCCATCATACAAGATGGCCGCCAGCGGGGGACTTAGTTTAACATAGGACCCTATGGGAAATGCATACAAATGACTTCTATTTGAAAACCACTAATGGAATGAAACCAAACATAGCATGAATGTTCCTTATCAGATGCTGATTAAGTGTATTTACTTTGTAGCCGATCCATCATCCAAGATGGCTGCCAGCGGGGGACTTAGTTTAACATAGGACCCAATGGGAAATACATATAAATGTCTTCTTTTAGAGAACCACTGAATGGAATGAAATCAAACATAGCATGAATGTTCCTTATAAGATGCTGACCATGTGCTGTTACTTTGTAGCTGATCCAACATCCAAGATGGTCGCCAGTGGGGAGCCTTAGTTTAACATAGGACCCTATGGGAAATACATACAATTTCTTCTTTTAGAGAACCACTGAATGTAATGAAACCAAACATAGCATGAATGTTCCTGATGAGATACTGACCAAGTGTTGTTACTTTGTAGCCGATCCATCATCCAAGATGGCCGTCAGCGAGGGGCTTAGTTTAACATAGGACCCTATTTGAAATACATACAAATGTCTTCTTTTAGAGAACCATGGAATGGAATGAAACCAAACATGGCATGAATGTTCCTGATGAGGTGCTGACCAAGTGTTGTTACTTTGTAGCCGATCCATCATCCAAGATGGCCGTCAGCGAGGGGCTTAGTTTAACATAGGACCCTATGGGAAATGCATACAAAAGTCTTCTTCTAGAGGACCACTGAATTGAATGAAACCAAACATAGCATGAATGCTCCTATCCTAATCAGGTGCTGGCCAAGTGTTGTGAATTTGTAGCCAAATTTTATCTTTTTTTAAATGATTTCCAAAACCCAAGTAGAGTCAGGTGAGCGATACAGGCTCTTGAGAGCCTCTAGTTTTGTTACCTATTCTGACATGGAACCTGGACTTCTTTTAGACTGAGTTTTACTGTAGGTATTACTGCGATCACTGAACTAGTACATATTTTTGTTTAAGAGCAAGCTGAAGCGGGATTCTCTCAGCGTTGAAGACCCATTGGTGGCCTTCAACTGTTGTCTGCTCTTTAATCAGATTGTTTTTGTCTTTTTGACATATTCCTCATTTCCATTCTCAATTTTATGATCCATAGGAGAAGTTTTAAATTGAGTAATTTGGTTTAGAAATTATTTATAAGTATGTTTTCATTTGAATTAACATGACCTTATTTGCTAAGGTTATGTGGAGTCTGCAATGAAATTTGGTTCAGTCATGTGACATAGCCAGACTAAATCAGCTGAGTATTTTTAAGATACCATCTGATAGGCTGAAACAAAGGTCATGTGATAGATGCATATGACATGCCAAAACTAATTGATTTATAAGTAAGCAAATAAATATATAGTGTAGTTGTAAATATTTATTTTTGATTGATAATTGTTTTTTGATCAATTTGACTTTTTGTCCTTGTCAGAACTTTCATATTTATCTGTTATCAGATAACATATATTATCATTACGATGTATTTGACCTGTTAAAATACATGATTCAATACAATATAACAACACAGTTACTGATTAAAATCAATGTTTGAAAATATCTTGATTTAATCATCACAATTACGTGTACCGAATAAATGTTTAACATTGACAAAAAACATGATATAATACCACTGTATTTGAAGTAAGAAATGGTATTTTACAAAAATATTAATAAGCTTAAAGCATGAGGTGAAGTCATCTTTTAATATTTTGTTCGCTTTTTCAGACAATTTTTTTAAAAATCAAAACATTGACTATTTTGGGTTGATCGATATATAATATTCAAAGACATTTTGTTTTGTTTATGTACTTGTTCCCAGATAAGATCTCTATGTTTCATCTCATAAAGACATAACTTGGGAATGTTTCCAGTATTAAAACACATGGTAGAATCAAAATTGAATCTAAGGAAGTGAATGTAGGGGTAGTACAGTATTTCAGTATAAGTTTAAACTCTTAAGAAGTTTGAGGCATATACATGTTAAAAATATGCCGCACAGCCCTATGTTTTGACTTTTGAATAAAATAGTAGTGCATATCAACTTTCCATTCTAGGATATAATTTTTTAAGAAACATAGTAAAAGTGGCAGTTTTAGCTGCAAAAAGAATTCCTATGGGAAATTGCATTGTCTATATTTACAGGAAGTGCAACCTATACACATGCATTAAAATCCATTAAATGTCATATGTAATTTACCCCGATCATGTTTACATCCAATCAAAAGTTCATCTTTACAGTATATATCCATACTCAGTGGGTACATGATGCCCAAGGTTTCAGTTTGTAGAAAAGACACCATTTTGTCATTATAATTAACGATGTAGATTGCATTGTTCAAGTCACTAACAATGATATTATCACTGAAGGTTGTCACAATATCTGTAGGATTAAACTTTAATTGACTTTCTTTGGATGACCATTATATATCCATTTACTTACACCTTCAGAATCTATGGTGACTAGTCTGCCTCCTCTAGCATCTGTTTGATCCAATACACATATTTTAGCGGTAGAGTTTGAGGTTATCCAAAACGATAAGGTAAATAATCAGTTATTTTTTTTATCACGTTCATAGCAATTTAATTGTTTACCGTCGGAGAATGGTAACACTACTTGTCTACAACTCGTTTGTGACAACTGAAATAAGTCTCTGTCTGTTTCTTTGGTTCCTATAATTCTATTACCATCTTGTAGAAGATGTAAACAGAGTGGCACCTGAGGGGTTCCAAACCAGTCAGATGGACCAAATCTATAAAACTTATTCATTTGACCTGATTTTGTAAGCATTTTAATACATGGGTCATTATGAAGAGACACAAGAATGTTCCCTTTATTTGATAAGGATAAATGTTCCATTGTTACATCTTTTATTTCTTGTAATGTTTCCAGTTGCCCATGGACACTAGCTATTTTGACATTCCTTATAAGAGAATCTTCTTTGCTTCCTAAACAAATGGTATAGTCTGTGGTTAATAATGAAGTAATTGACTTAAGATTAGTGTTGTATGTTCTAATTACAATTTCCAAATCAATTACAGAATTTTGTAATATTCCATAAAAGTTTTCAACACAATTCTCCTGAAAGTCAGCTACTAGAAATGTGTTTACTTTAGTTGGTAAATTAACATTTGAAAGTTTAACATTAAGTAAATATTCTTCAATTTCTTTTTTAACTTCATGAATGCACATGATATCAGAATTACTTGTTTCCTTGGTGATTGTTAAAATCTTCTGGACTAGATAACATATGTTCCGTTCTATATTATGTGACTGATTTTCCAGATTGGCTTTTGTCTTTTTTACCTCCATTTTAAGTTCCTCGGAAAGTTTGCTTGTATGTTTTGTAATTTCATTCCTCAATGCTTTATCATGATGAATTATATAACATGATGACACAATCAATCAAAGTTTATTTATAAATGAAAGAGTTGATAGTCATTTATGACATCCCCACATCATAACTGTAGATGCCTATATTGTATGCAATTGTTTTCTCTTTTAGTTTGCCATTACAGTTTATTGAATGTAAGTGTACCAAAATGAGAGATGAGGACATATAGATTCTATGAAAAAATGGGTGGAAAATTACATCTCTCCTTTCTTTTTTGAAACTACTTCATTGATTTAAATCAAAATTGTTTTGGAGGTCTTCTTAGAGACACTTTCCCCATTCCTTTTGCATAGAATTAATAAATCTTGGCTGTGTTTATACCCCCACATTCAGTTTTAATTTTGAGTTTGATGGACTGTATTAGAAAAAACTACTCTTTTAATGCTCTTTAAGTATTACAACATTTGTTCGATGTTCAGTCTTTTGAAATTTTAGATAATTGATCATCTGTAGAAAGTATGTTGGAATGAATCTACTGATGACCAGTGTTGTCATACAGGCTTCTTCAATTGTCTAGTTCTGTTTTATATTTTTCTATTCAGTTCTTTTTGCTTTGTTGTTTGGGATCAATTGTACATATTTACATAGGAAAGCAAACATTTTTTATGAAACCTTGTTGGCCAGTCTTTTTCACATAGCCTTGACCTCATTTTCATCTAGTGCTGCACCTCTTTGGATGGGATTTGTTGTAAAGTCTGCTTACTAGATGTATAGTAAAGCGTGCCGCTCGATTGTAACGTCACTATAGTTGACGTACTTCTTTTAGCTTTCATTACATTATCAAACTAGCAAGACGTCTGTTATTTTACTTCATGCCAAAGTACGAAATCTTACCCACTATACGCAATAGGATTAGTCTGGAAGATGAGGTGTGTTACTCAGTAACTGTACATGAAATTACCAAGTGTAATTGTTGTTTAAAAGAAATAGTGTAAGATGCAGATGACTGTCTGAGAGACATGGTTGATTGCTTTTATTGTATCACTTACTCTGTATAAGAACGGACTCATGTTGTTCTACAAAGGAGTTGTTTCCCTTTGCAAACTTTAAAAATTGAAAATTGCCTTTTGGAAGGTATTATATCTTATATGTGTAGCATGACTTAGACCTGAAAGAATTTCAATGTAAGACAGGAAATACATTTATGTAGGAAACTGCTATTAGTTTTGTATAAAAAACACCTGTACAATGTTTATATATTGGAAATATGATGCGTTTAGATTATACTATCATTATGCTCATGTAACAATGTGTAAGGCCACTTGATAAAAGATAACAATAATCTATTTACATATTTGTAATTTTATATTATAAAATACAAAGTCTGATTTTAAAATCAAAATTGATCAGATGATGTCTGGCAGAAATATATCAGTAAACTAGGGCAGTCAAAGTTTGATTTTAATCAGATTGGTCTTTATGTACTGTAAATTCAGAAATTATTGTAAGCTTTTTATTAATGGGACTTTTCAAGTATTGCATTAATGAGAACTCTGATTCTAATATGCATTAATGAGAACTCTGATTCTAATATGCATTAATGAGAACTCTGATTCTAATATGCATTAATGAGAACTCTGATTCTAATATGCATTAATGAGAACTCTGATTCTAATATGCATTAATCAGAACTCTGATACATATATCTGTATGCAGGTTTTTCTAAAATGGCAATAATTATTAATCTCACATTTTTGTCTTCTTTTTTTTTTAAATCGCAATAATAAATTCATGCAATAATTTCTGAATTCACAGTACCTGGTATAACCTAAGGCATCCATGTTTAAAAATAAAAGCGTATCAAATGTAATGCATAAGAAGGGTTATCAGAACCCCCTCAAATTACATCATGGTACAACAGACTACCATACCACAACAGTACTGTAGTTGAAGAGTTGCCACCGTCAATTTTTATTTGACAGTCACAAATTTCCTTTTTACTGTCTCCGCTACGTGTCTCCAGTAAAACTGCATTTGCGACTGTCAAACCGCCAATTGACGGTGGCAACTCTTCAATTGCAGTACTGTTATTCCTTAATTCTATTTGATATTAAAAAAGAATTAACAAGTTTCCTTCTACAACATAAATTATCAGAATAAATACAACACCTGAAATAGTATCATGAACAGCAATAATTTTGACCTTTCTTCAATTTTTCAGGTCCAAAAGATCTTTTTCTTGTAATTCCTGAAAAATGTCGCTTTCCATGACTTAAAATTTTATTTTCATGACAACATTTATTAAACTATATTTGGAAAAGATTAAGACTTGTCTGAGACATCAGAATTTAATCATCATGACCAAAGAATGAATAAAAAAGACCCAGTATCTCAGTTGTTTTAATGTCCATCCTTCACAAGTAAATAATTAGTTTTCTTGTCTATACCTTTGTCCTTACAGTATCAACTTTAAGTTTTGGTTTAAGGCGTACAGCAACTTGAAACTTTGAAATGTATGCAAAAGCAAGATTAATTCACTAAACATGGAATAATAATAGTGTGATGGGGCTTTTTTTTTTCAAAAAGAGAAATTGAAGTATCGGGTGTTTATGAGTCTTCATGCCTATCTGATTAAAAAAAAACTTCTTCAAATCAGGACAATAAAAGAATTTGAGTAGGCAGCTTTTTTCTGGGTAGGTAGCGTTTGGGCAAACAGACCTATTCTTTTTTATGGCCTGGGGGCTTGGTATCTTATTATACATGTACTTGTTTTCTATGCATTAAATTGAAAGTAGCCCTTCAACCTAGGGTAAAATTGAGAATGGAAATGGGGAATGTGTCAAAGAGACAACAACCTGACCAAATAAAAAAACAACAGCAGAAGGTCACCAACAGGTCTTCAATGTAGCAAGAAATTCCCGCACCCGGAGGCGTCCTTCAGCTGGCCCCTAAACAAATATATACCAGTTCAGTGACAATGAACGCCATACTAATTTCCAAATTGTACACAAGAAACTAAAATTAAAATAATACAAGACTAACAAAGGCCAGAGGCTCCTGACTTGGGACAGGCGCAAAAATGCGGCGGGGTTAAACATGTTTGTGAGATCTCAACCCTCCCCCTATACCTCTAACCAATGTAGAAAAGAAAACGCATAACAATACGCACATTAAAATTCAGTTCAAGAGAAGTCCGAGTCTGATGTCAGAAGATGTAACCAAAGAAAATAAACAAAATGACAATTATACATAAATAACAACAGACTACTAGCAGTTAACTGACATGCCAGCTCCAGACTTCAATTAAACTGACTGAAAGATTATGATTTCATCATATGAACATCAGGCACAATCCTTCCCGTTAGGGGTTTAGTATCAAACCATCATAACATATATGAGAAGAACATAACCCGTGTCATGCCAACAACTGTTTTTAGAATAAATGTGTTTAGTTACGACGCAAAGACCTTATCAGTGACTCAATATTAACGCCAAAATATGCAATCTTTAATGACTTGACAACAGTATCGTAATTATATCCCTTCTGAATAGGTCTATTCAAAGGTTTTGTAAGTTTCTGAGGTGAATACTGACACCTTTGTGCTTTATAAAGAATATTTCCATAAAAAATTGGATGTGAAATACCTGAACGTATAAGAAGTCTGCATGTTGAGCTATATTTACGAATGATGTCTTTATACCGATGATAAAATTTAGTAAATGTTTTGACTAGTTTGTGATATCGAAAACCCTGGTGTAATAATTTTTCAGTAATACATAAATTTCTCTCGTTAAAATCTAAAACATTGTTACATACACGAGCGAATCTACATCAACAATTGTTCATAATAAAATAATAAAAATTGTAAAGGGATAGCTTAGATACATTAAGAGGTAAAATAAACAAAATGAATATGATAGCGTACCAGCAGCATTTTTGACAAATTAAAAGTTTACCTAGGTCAGAATACCCAGCTTTCTTGTATGTCATGATTTGCATATATCTAGATCAATTTTTCACAAATTTTACTCCATTTCTGGTAAGTCAAGTATCTATTAATTTTAATTAAATAATTCATAATGAAAAATTGCAGCAATTAGCTAATGGCTGTACAATACTTGAGGGGATGGACAGTAGTAATGGTAACATAGGAATGTCAGAGGGTGAAAGGAGCAGGAATATGGGGAAGAGAGGGAGTAAAATGGGGGGACATAGATATCTTTTCCACCCCTTCATATTTGCATAAAGATGACAAAATAACATTAAGATGTATTTATAAGCAATTACTAAACACTATCAGAAACCAGAAAATTTGAACAAAAATAATTTTGCTTTATGCTTGAAATATTGTCTATTACTGGTGACAGTGAGCACCCCTTTATTGTTTATATCTAAACAATGGGGAAATTCTATTCCAAGTTCTATCGTGGATTGCTTTTAAAGGATAACACAGTCATAGTTCATGATAAGTAATGTTCCATGGGACTCACTAATTACAAGGTTTCCGGTGGGAGTGGTAACAACATCTATTGGATCAAATTTTTCCTCTTTCATTCCATGGAAAATCCATTTGAGAAGATGATCTGAGTCTATTATCACTATAATTCCACTTGTCTGAGAGGTCTTATCTATAACACAGATTTCTCCAGTATCATTAGAAGATAGTTTGTCAGGATGTATGAATAATCTATGCCCGATTGGATCAGACTCATGAATCCTCAGAATATCACCACACTTAGATAAAACCATAACTTGTCGTTGACTAGTGTCAGTAATTATGTAAGGCAGTCCTCCTTTTTCTATTGTACTTACGAGTACTAATCCAGCATTTGTGACGTGTAGGGCTGTAGGTGTCTGAGGATTATCACTAGAAAATATATAAAAGTCACTAGTCTGTCCATTACTTTTCACCTCTTTTATGCAATTGTCATCTACTATGGCATATAATACAGTGTTCGATTTTGTGATTGCGAAATCATGAAATTTCATATTTTTTTCTTCTTCTATTATTTTCTCTTGTTCCAGGTCCACTTGCCTAAAATTTGTATCTTGTTTACTGCTTATTAAAATTGTACAGTCTTCTTTTGATTTGATCGATGATATTGATGTCAAATCTGTACTGAATGAGTTGATACTTTGAATTCAATAGAACTAGGAACGTATGGTTGAACTGTTTTCAACGATCCCGCCAAATGTTTTATTACGTCTTGAAGTTCCTGTCTGCTCTGACCTGGACAGAACTGCTTGCTGCTGCTCGGTATTGTTTTAGTGGAAAGAAAACTATCTACTGGAAGTTTTAGTACATTTGTGGACAGCTCGGTTACTGACCTCAGTGTGTGAATATCAAAACTTTCTTTCTTATTTTCAATTGCTGAGTTTGTTTTATGCAACATTTTAATTCTATAATTAAGTTTGGTAGCTCTGGTATTAATATCATGTGCACTTGTTCTTATTTCGTCTATAAGTTCCTCTAGAAGGAGTTCAGTTCTGCGAGATATTTCTTCTTTCAAGTATAAATCATATTCTAGAATTTTTTGCTTTTCCTCTTAAAATTTTCCTTTATGGAGCCTCATTTCTTTCTGTATCTTTTCTTTCTCACTGTAGCATAAATTAAGATGCTGACTATTGATTTTTGCTTGATGATTCCAAAGTGTTTTTTTCAAACTCACTCTAGCTGCTTCTAATGTCTCCAAAGTGTGTCCATGGTGTGTTTTCCCCAAGCAATCAACACAGATAGTTTGTTTACACTCCCAGCAGTACAGTGAAACACAATTTTTAGGATGGAAAGAACATTTTGTCAAATCGTAAGTTTGCATTCTTTCAATATTATCTAGGTCAACAACCTGATGTTCATGGTAAAGTGTGTCACTTACATGCCTCTGACCACATGTATTACACAGTAATGTTTTACAATTCAAACATTTCCACCGAATTTGAATATTCTCGGCACAAATTTGACAAGCTTTTGGAACCTGAGCCATTTTTAGTGTACAACTGTTACTTTTCACTAGAAGGATTTGTAATATTTTTTTTAACCAGTGTTTAAAGCAAGATTATGCAACTTTTATCTTTTATTATTTTATCTCAAGGCAAAGGTCCATAACATGATATAAGTGTCAATGTCACTTCTTCCTCATTGGTGAAATTGCTAGATTGTCTTTGTGCAGAATATAAGCTGGATGATAAACCCCCACATAAAGAAGACAGGCTTTCACAGGGCTCTGGTTTCTATGTAATTTGAAGAATATAGTACTATTCAATCACTGTCTTTAGTGGTGTATGAATTCAGTCATATTTCTTCTCTTTATACCCATGTGTCAAACAGTCATTGTGTATTGTGAATCACTTTTTTATCTGTTGTTGATGATAAACAGAGAACCCTTCAACCATAGGGATTAAAATATTTGGGGCAAAGATTGCATTCATACTATCAAACCCCTTATGGGGCTGACTTGCAAGTTATCATCATTCCAGACTTGTATCATTACTATATAGATAGAAAAAAAAAAACATTGTTCATTTAGCACATCATTCTATCTACCGAATCCTGTCCATGAAAATTTCAAAGAAATTTACAGTGGCGGATTCAGAAATTTTCATAAGTGGGGCTCACTGACTGCAGAAGAGGGGGCCGCTCCCGTCATGCTTCAGTGATTCCCTAAGTCCATCATAGAACTTACAGACAAACTTCATCAGTGTACTGTGAAGATAGGTATTCCAAAATCTTGAGAATTATGTATTAATTAGGATAAAGTTTTGAATTGTTATCTTTAAACGTAGTGTCAAGAAATTGTATTTTTTTCATTATAACACAACTTTTTTTAAATCCTATTTTTACAGATGGCTATAAGAAGTTTGGTAAAGATTTTGGACACAGTACAGCATTTTCCTTACATGAAGCACTATGGACCTGCCAAAACATGTTTTCAAACAGGTATAGTTGTCATTTAGAAATTTATTTATAAAACATGGTAATAACAAATGGTGCAGATTTTTGGGGAAATTAAAAACTTATATTAAAAAATATAAAACATGAAATCAGTTTTTACAATAACACTTTAGGGATTGCTGTAGTAATTTAATGAGATTGACATGTTTCAATGGCTAGGGCACTATCATCAGAATAAAAAACAATACTACAGAAAATTGTACTCAAGTGCAAAATTTGGAAGTAATGAATAATGTCTTTATGTGACGATGGTGATAATAAAAAGAAAGTGTAAGTACTGTGGATTCATTTAATTTCGTGGGTACCAATTTTTAATGGATGAGGAAAAATTGTAATTTTTCGAAAGTTGATTTCCTGGATTTCCAGTCTGCATACAAGCTAATAGAAAATTTGTACATGTATTTTGTTAAACATTTAAATTCAATGTTCACTTCTACCCATGAAATGTACAAACATTGATAATCCATGATAAATGATGAATCCACAGTACAAGAATTCTGATCACTTAACTAGTTTACTGTAGAAATAATTTTAATATGATGACATTCGTTTTATTATGTTTTTACAGTACACAGAAAGTTGGATCCAAAAGAATCCTGTTATTCACAAACAATGACAATCCACATGCTGGTAGTCCACAGCTTCAGGTTTGTGTACAATTGTTGTTTTCTTTACAAAAGACATTTTTGCACCTTGTTTTAAACTAACAATATTGAAATTAATTAAGGAATGACTGTAATATTTTTTGTCGACCCTTCGACTTTAGTCGAAAAAGTGAGACTAAGCAATCCTACATTCCGTTGTCGGCGGCGGCGGCGGCGTCCACAAATATTCACTCTGTGGTTAAAGTTTTTGAAATTTTAATAACTTTCTTAAACCATACTGGATTTCTACCAAACTTGGACAGAAGCTTATTTATGATCATAAGATAGTATCCAGAAGTAAATTTTGTGAAAATAAGATTCCATTTTTTCCGTATTTTACCTATAAATGCACTCAGTTTTTCTGCGGGAAAACATTACATCACTCTGTGGTTGTAGTTTTTATACGCCCGTCAAAATTTTGACGGGACGTATTATGGTATACAAATGTCCGGTGTCTGTCCGTCCATCCGTCCATCCGTCTGCCTGTCTGTCCGGCGTAAACATGTCGCACCGTAACTTGAGAACGACTTATCCAAATTTCATGAAACTAAAATAGTTGTTTCTTATGATGGTCAAATGATTCGTATACTTTTTGGTGAAAATAAGATTAAAACTTTTTGAGTAACGGCACTTTGTAACTAAAACAGGGGTGTGTTTTTTACACATGTCGCACCGTATCTCAAAAACGATTCTTGATTATGGATTAAAACTTTAAACACTTCTTAGTTATATCAATCTTAATATCTGTATACTTTTTGGTGATGATTAAAAATTTTATTTTTGAGTTATTGAGTATTTTGTAAAAAAGGGGGAGGGTTGTTTTACATGTCGTACCATATCTCAAAAACGATTTATGATTATTACTTAAAACTTTACACATGTCTTTGGTTTATTAATCTAAAGATCTGTATACTTTTTGGAGATGATTCAAAATTTCATTTTTGAGTTATTGAGTATTTTGTAAAAAAGGGGGAGGTTTTTTTTTACATGTTGTGCCATATCTCAAAAACAATTTATGATTATTGCTTAAAACTTTACACACTTCTTTGTTATATTAATCTAAAGATCTGTACACTTTTTGGTGATGATTCAAAACTTTATTTTGGAGTTATTGATTTTTTGTTAAACAGGGGAGGGTTTTTTTACATGTTGCACCGTATCTCAAAAATAATTTATGATTATTGCTTAAAACTTTACACACTTCTTTGTTATATTAATCTAAAGATCTGTATACTTTTTGGTTTTGATTCAAAATTTAATTTTAGTGATATTTAGTTTTTTGTAAAAAAAAAAACAGGGTTGGGGGTTTCACATGTCTCGCCGTGTCTCAAAAACAATATATGGTTATTGCTTAAAACTTTCTCAGAAACTATTTATGATTATTGCATAAAACTTCCACACAAGACGTCGGGCGTATCATGCGCTCATGGGGCAGCTGTTTATTAAAATTTTAATAACTTTCTTAAACTATCGTTGGTTTGTACCAAACTTGGACAGAAGCTTGTTTATGATCATAAGATAGTATCCAGAAGTAAATTTTGTAAAATGACAAATCCATTTTTTCCATATTATACTTTAAATGACTTTTTTTTCTGCCAGGAAACAACACATTCACTCTGTGGTTAAATTTTTAAAAATTTTGATAACTTTCTTACATATTTTTTATTTGTACCAAACTAAGACAGAAGCTTGTTTATGATCAAAAGCTAGTATCTAGAAGGAAATTTTGTTAATATTTTGTACCTGTGTATCTGTATTCTACTTATAAATGGACTTAGTTTTTCTTCCAGTTAACATTACATCCAGTCTGCAGTTAAAGTTTTTAAAACATTTATAAGATTCATAAACTATTTTTTACCAAATTGGACAGAAGCTTCCTACAATCCAAACATGGTATCAAACAGAATATTTTTATTGATTTTTTTCCCTCATTTTTGTTGATCCTGCAATTTACAGCAAAAGTAGGCGAGACACTGGGTTCCGCGGAACCCTTACAAATTTTTCTGTCTATGAAGAAATAACATAAAAAATTTGGTGCACACTGAATAACGCGCGTAGTGTGCACCACATTTTTTATGTTATTTCGAATAGACAGAACAAATATAATGTAATTTCTTATAATTTAATTCTAAATTCCATTTTAAACCGTAGAAAACCATGAAAAACGTTGATGACGTCACTATGTCTATGAGCTGATAACAAAATAACGTCAGCCAATCAGAAGACGCATTACATCCAAAATTAAATTATTTAAAAATGAGCAGACATGAAACCATAGATACCACCAACTTCATGGCATATTATAATCATAGGTTTTAAAAAGGTCTGATTCAGGAAAAAAAGAGTCATAAAAAACAAGTGTGTGTAATCAGTTTCTTCTGAATTTCTCATGGTTATAATGACTATATTTTGAATGTTTCCAAATGTTACATTCAAGACAAGTTGAAATCTTTGTATGTTTTTAATGTGAATACAACAATTCACTGAATTAACTATTAAGCTGAAACGCTATCTGAATGTGCTTGTTTTATATATACTACTGTACAATTAGCAGAGTTTTTTAGGCAGTTAAGCTGCCTTATGCGAGCGCCCTAGATTTGTGTTCTACACAATAAATGCTGAAATATGTGCCATCGTTATTATCTAGCTGGATATTATGTTATTTATAACTAATTGGACAGTTTTTTCAGACTTTTAATTCTTGATTACAAAAAATATGACCAGAAAAACCTTAAATGATCGTCGATTTATCCAAAAGTTTTGAAGTTGCACATAGGAAGTAGGGCACATTAGGAATCTTTATGTAGTTTATTATCCCCAGAGATTTTGGCTAAGCTGTCAAAGAACAAACGTATGAAATGTTTAATCGCCGAAAATCTCTAAAGACAAGTAGTTTAGATTTCCCAAATGGCAAAAGTCGTAGGAATATTGTTTGTCGTCAATACGTAGTCAACTACGTCAGTAGTCTTAAAATAAGTTCCACTGTTCATGCTGTTGGCGGCAATTTTAAATTATAAGACGAAATTTTTGTATCTTTTCAATTTGGAGGCAGGGGTTCAAATTAGCGGTTGTCCGAGGTCTGCGATCTTCCACTTTTGTAGTCGGACTTTCGACTTGGTTACTGGCTACGCTCGACATTCCCGACATGAGAGGAAATAAAAAATTACATTGCAAACCTTTTTACCAAAGTCTCCTAATAAACGATATCAAAACTTGTTTTAAGCATTATTATTCATGACAGCGATGTTCATTTTGTTCAACCGCTAGCTTTATACAGAAAATCGCCGACAAATAATGTTTAAATTCGAGTAAAATCGTATCTGACAAAACAACATTGAAAACAAAATGGCTGACATGGGAGAAAATTACAATATCAGACACGATTCCGGAAGCGGATATGGGTAATTCCGGGTTTTGGCGATCAACTTTAAAAAAAATCAGACAGATGACAAAATACATCTTTGCATGGTAAATAAATATAAACACTAGAATTGAAAACCAAAATATATATGTAAAAGAATGAAAAAACAGAAAATATTTTGTACTGAAACTCAAAATTACTTTTTAACAAATTTTAATGTCAAAATCCAATACAATGCGAGTCTTTGTGACAGCTGGGAACAGTATATCTAACAATATATATGGTCCAGGTGACAGTATAAATTTTCTTTATCAGTTATAAATATTGGTAAGCAAGTTAGATGCTTTTAAAGTGTAAACATATTACTGCAATTTCAATGGGTATTTTTTTTCTCAATTTTGATGTGGGGTCAGTTAAAATAGCTGGAAGTTTCTTATTTTACACATATAGTGCAACTAGATTATATGATACCTTAATGTAAGCTAATCATATGATATGTATGTGGAGTACTTTGGGGCACTCTACCCTCTCCTGTTTGATAACTTTGAAACGGATGAGATCCCCATCTCTCAACCATATACATTCATGTATGGGACTATATAACTAATCAAATGAAATATAGGTGAAGTCCCTAGGGTCACCCACAAACTCCTGCTTTAGAACTTGGAAACAGTCGAGATCCCCACCCCCCAACCATATTTATTCATGTATGGGACAGTATAACCAATCAAATGAAATACAGGGGGAGTCCCTGGGGTCACCCCACCCCTCCTGTTTGGGAACTTTGAAACAGTCAAGATCCCCACCCCTAAACCATATATATTCATGTATGGGACAATATAACAAATCATATGAAATATAGGTGTAGTTGGTGGGGCCACTCTACCCCTTCCTGTTTGAGAATTTGAAAACAGTTGAGATCCCCACCCATAAACCATATATATTCATGTATTGGACAATATAACAAATCAAATGAATGATAGGGAGTGTCCCTAGGGTCACTGCACCCTCCTGTTTGAGAACTTGGAAACAGTAGAGATCCTCACCCCTTAACCATATATACTCATGTATGGGACTAAATAACAAATCAAATAAAATATAGGGGGAGTCCCTGCGGTCACCCCACCCCTCCTGTTGTTTGAGAACTTGGAAACAGTCGAGATCCCCACCTTTAAATTAAACCATATATTTTCATGTATGAGACAAAAGCCTTAAAGGACTAATCAAATGAAATATAGGGACAGTCCTAAGGGTCACCTTACCCAATCCTGTTTGATAAATTGGAAATAGATGAGATCCCCACCCCTCAACCATATACATTCATGTATTGGACAATATAACAAATCAAATGAAATATAGGGGAAATCACTGGTGTCCCCCACCCCTCCTGTTTGAAAACTTGATAACGGTCGAGTTCCCCACCCCTAAACCATATATATTCATGTATGGGACAATATAAAAAATCAAATGAAAAATAGGGGTAGTCCCTAGGGTCACCCACACCCTCTTGTGTGTGTTTTGAGAACTTGTAAGAGATAGAGATACCAACTCCTAAACCATATTCATTCCTGTTTGTCATTTCAAAAATATTGAATGACATACAAGGTCAATCTCATAGACGTCACATATGCATATCACTTTGCTAGACCAAACACCTGTCATTTTATTCCAAACTTGGACATCATTGACTTGGGGTGAAGGTGGGAGTCATTTACAATGTACATTTACTATGGACAGGTCAGTCAGACCTCACCATTGATCCCTGTAGTAGTAAACATTTGTCTGATTTAAATTTGTGTCTCATAACTTTTGTACTGTAGAACACAAAGTCAGTTATCTTTCCAGGGAATCAAGTCCATTATACTTTTACAAGCTCGTACTAAAGTCAACTTGAACTGCTAAAAGTCAACTAATATGAACAATTATGATCAACTAGAAGAACTGCAATCATTGCGAATTTGTACCACTGCTGACTCAAGACTCATGAGCACGAAAAAAAATATACTTGATATATACGTTGCCATTGAAAACCTTGATAAAATATGAATTATTTGCCTTAATGATTAATTCATTAAATGAACATAAATGTACAATTATATAAGAATGTTTAATGTTTGCTCTTTTAAATCTTTATAAAAAAAATTGAAGCAACAGTGCCACAGTTTTCATAATTATGTTTGCCTTGGTTTTTGGTTAACTGCCTACAGTGCTTACAGCGCTTTGATTTATGTCACAAAAGTAAAGGACTTATTTTCCAGGTATAAAATGTATATAATTTTGTATTGATCGTGCTGTTTTCTCAATATCAAAGCAAAATCTTGTATTTATCTGTATCCCCTACCTTAATTAATCATGAAAAGTGTATGATGCCTGTCAAAGTGTCATCATTTTGAAAATTATCTTTCATTTTGATTGCTGTATTTGATTGCTTGTATTGTATGTAAAATTTTGTTTTTTTATTTATAATCTCCAATCGTTATGAACATTTACATTTTAGAGACAGGCAAGAACAAAAGCCAGTGACTTGAATGAGACAGGAATTGATTTAGAACTCATGCATTTAATACAAGAGGGAGAAACATTTGATGTTACAAAGTTTTATAAGGTATTTTCTTCACAATACCTTCTATAAAAATTTCCTATCTTTCATCCCTGTCATCCCTTTTATAACCTAGATATTGAATTGATTGTTTTAAATAATTTCTCTTCTGAATTTGCCTGAAATAATTACATGTACCACTAGATTAAAGAAAGTCTTGTTCGACAACCATAACTTTTTAGCACCCATGATTAATAACAGAAATTCAATAATACATAAAATGTATTAAAGGAATCAATGAAAATACAGGACAGTACAACCAACAGACTCCTCCCATTAAAACATCTTGGTCATAGATAGAACTTTCTTCATCCAAATTAACAATTGATCATAAAGTTTGGATTAAAATCAAAAATGAAACATTTTGCTGATGCAGATACCCAGAATACTGACTGAGAATAAATTTTTATTGAGTACAATTATTTTCTTCTATTGTAGGATCTGTTGTATTCAGCTGATGATGAAATTACAGAGTTACCTGATCCTGCAGAAAAACTGGAGGAGTTAATGTCAAGGTAGGATCAAAGGTCATGGTTCAGACTATAATGCAATGACTTTTTCCGTCCAACAAATATTTTTCAGGATAATAACATTTTTTTTCCAAAACCACTAAACTGGGAGTAAGTTTTTGCAAGACAAGGTTTACTTTCTTGCTAAAATGACAAAGAATAAAATTTGTATATGCAAGTAAAATTTATCCTGCAAACAAAAGCTGTCTTCCCCTGTAAATCTACAAACTTTAGCATCATCTGGTAAAGGCATTCTTGGGTAATTATTGGGTATTTTTTTATTTATTTGTTAAACTTAATTTGGTTTTATATGCTGTAGGCTCTATTGTGTAAATTTTTGGAACAGTATACAATAAGTTGTTTTCAGTAAAGTGTTTACTTTTTCTAGTCATATTTTGTTAATATCAAACATTCAGCTTTTAGTCTTTAATTAGCAAAAGCTTTTAATAGCATGGTTCTTTTAGCATTTTAGCATTTTAGCATTACAAATATAGATAGCAGTTTAAATTTTGATAGCATTATTTTATGCAGCACGTCCTGAAATAGCAATAATTACCTTGCATTCATGTTTCAATAATAAATATATGCAATAAATTATGAATTTACAGTAATCCAAACAGTAGTTTTAAATTAATAGTGTTTCTTGCATTAATCAATACTATAATTTCAATGGTAGTTTAAGTTATTACATTTTCCTAAGATGAACATTAGTTTAATTTGAGCCACGTTAAAAAATGTTATATGGAAATAAAAATTGTATTTCATTTATATTTTGCAGAGTCCGGACAAAAGACCATAAGAAGAGAGCTCTAAGAAGAATTCCATTTTCACTGGGCAAAGGATTGAATTTAGGTGTTGGAGTGTGAGTTTTAACATGCTATTTACATATTATTGCTCAAGCTATATATATCATATGCCTTATAATTTAATTTCAAGAAAATTGGTTAATTGATGAATGTCCTTTTCTTTAGAGATGTTATGATATATATATATAGATGTTATTGCCATTCATACATCATGTTAACCCTTTCACCGATTGCTGCCTAGACAGAAGCTACTCTGAGACGATGGCTTCCCTGGCTACTATTACTCAAGTGGGAGATCTTCATAATAAATGTCAATAAAAACTTGTTTGTAGTTATTTGTGTATTTATTTCATTCACTAACACCATGTTCACAGTTTTGTTCATGTTTTGATAATTTTTTCTTCATAAAGTATTCGAATTTTCAAATTTTCGGCATTATCTAGGTGAAATTCTCAAAATTCTGCTCTTTGACCCCAAATCGTAATTTTTTAACCCAATATGGCAAAATTTTGAAAAATTTTATGAGGCTGTACAAATTCCTCACACTGAACGATGTCCATTCCAAGTGTTTTGTACATAAAACGACATTTTATGTAAAAACAGTATACTAGCTATATATAGTTTGGCTTCAATTCTTCCATATTCTTTCAAAAAAAATGTTCCCTCATTTCAAATTCTCGTAAATTCCGTAAATTTCCTCTGATTTTGACACGGATTTCAACAAACGGAAGCGCCATGTTTACACTTTCATCTGGGTATTCATCAAAGAAAGATAACTCATGTTTGCACTGTTTTGAGCGGGAAATTTAAAAGAGGTATTCCGATCCCGGTAAAACGGGACTCATCGTCAGCTGTCTGAAGCGTGAATCCCGGTAAACCGGTAAACCGGGACTCATCGGCGAAAGGATTAAGTTCTGTAACAGCTTACCAACCTAATTCTAACTTTTGTATTTGGCATATGAAAAAGTTCTAATGGAATATTATGCCAGACAAATGTATATGCATATCTTGTTGCTGAGATTTTATTATGACAGTGACTCAATTAGAAATATGGGTTATATGCATGAGAAACCAATATTCATATTGTCAATTATTTCCTCATAACTTTGTGAAAATTAATAGCGCATTATGAAAGAAGGGAGATAATTCATATATTTTTAAAATGCTTCAAAAGTTTTCTTGCATTTATATTTTACCAATTATTACTATATTACTTGGAGGATTTACATTAACTTATCTTTGCTTTACAGGTACACTCTTGTAAGATCCTGTCCAAAACCATATGGTGTAAAACTGTCAAGAAATACCAATGAAGAATTGAAAACTCATACTAAAAGTTATCTAGAAGTAAGTTTTTTATATGAATTTAAGAAGGCAACTACTATACACTTGTTCAGAATTATAGTGTACAGAAATTACAGTTTGCAGTTTTTGAGTTATTTTCTCTGTGTATGTTCAGCTTTGAGTTATTCCCCCAATGATTATTTATGTTAAGTGATGTTAAAGCCAAAATGTACAAAATTTGCGGTAAGAATAGTAGAGTAATTACCAGAAACTCTGCTTTAATATCTTTGCAAATATATATAGGCTTTAGAAATCATATAGGTTGTTTGAATTTTTCTTTTTGTCAATTTTTATGCAGTTAAGCTGCATTATGCGAGCACCCTAGATTTGTGTTCTACCCAATAAATCCTGAAATACTTGCCATTGTTATTATCTAGCTTGTTACTATGTTATATATAACTAATTGAACACTTTTTTAATACTTTTTATTCTGGATTACAAAAAAAATGACCAGAAAAACCTTTAATGATCGTCGATTTATCCAAAAGTTTTAAAGTTACACATAGGAAGTAGTGCTTATTAAAAATCCTTGTGTAGTTCATTATGACTTGTGCTTTTAGCTAAGATGTCAAAGAACAATTGTATGAAATATTTAATCGCCGAAAATTTCTTAAGACAAGCAGTTTAGATTTCCTAAATGACAATAGTCGTAGGAATATTGTTTGTCATCAATACGTAGTACAACTACGTCAGTAGTCTATTATATAATTCAACTGTTCATGCTGTTGGCGGCAATTTCAAATTAGAAAAAGAAATTTTCGTAGCTTTTCAATTTGGAGGCAGGTGTGCAAATTAGCAGTGGTCCGAGACCTTCCACTTTTGCAAGCGGAATTTCGACTAGGATAGTTGGTTTCTAGCTACGCCCGACGTAGTCGCCTTATATTTGAAAGAAAATAAGAAATTACTTTGCAAACCTTTTCACCATGTTCACCAAAGTCTCCAATTAAACGAGCTAAAAACTTATTTTTATCATTATTATTCATGACGGCGATGTTTATTTTGTTCAACCGCTAGCTTTATACAGAAAATTACCGACAAATATTGTATAAATTCGAGTAAAATCGTATCTGATTGACAAAAACAACATTGTAAACACATAACAATGGCGGCCGTGAAGACAAAATTTTACAAAATCGGATCCGATTCCGGAAGCGGATAAGGGTAATTCCGGGTTTGACGATCATTTACAAAATAAATCCAAGCAGGTGAAAAAATACATCTATGCATGGTAAATGAATATAAACACTAGTATTGTAAACCAAAAGATATATGTAAAAGAAAGAAACAGCAGAAACATATTTTATTCAAAAACTAAAAATTACTTTTTGATAAATTTTAATTTAAAAATTCAATACAACGTGACAGCTGGGAACAGTATATCTAACAATATACATGTTCATGGTCACAGTCTAAATTTTCTTAATAAATGATAAATCATGATAATGCATGTGAGATGCTTTTAAAGTGTAAACATATTACTGCAATTTCGAGGGGCTATTTGTTTTTTTTTCTCAATTTTGAAGGGTCAATTAAGGTAGCTGAAAGTTTCATTCTTTAGTTTCACAAATAATGCAACTATATTATATATACCTTAATGTAAGTAAATCATATGATGGCATTCTTTAGGCCACTCTACCCCCTCCTGTTTGATAATTTGGAACAATGGCGGATCCAGCCATTTTAAAAAGGGGGGTTCCCAACCCAGAGTAAAGGGGGGGGGGTTCCAACTATATGCTCCCATTCAAATGCATTGATCGGCCAAAAAAAGGGAGGGGTTCCAACCCCCGAAACCCCCCTGGATCCGCCACTGTGGAAACGGTCGAGCTCCCTACCCCTAAGCGAGGCTAAAAAAAAATTGAGGTAAAATTATCGGAATTTTCTTTATTAAGCTGAGAAACAACCCATGCTTTGCAAATTTAAGGGAGGGGGCAAGCCCGCAACCCTCCCCCGTCTAAATCCGCCCCTGCATATATTCAAGTATAGGAAAATATAATAAATAAAAAATGAAATATAGGGGGAGTCCCTGGAGTTACCCCACCCTCCCTGTTTGAGAACTTGGAAACGGTCGAGATCCACACCCCTTAACCATATATATTCATGTTTGTGACAATATGAAAAATCAAATGAAATATAGGAAGAGTCGCTAGGGGTCACCCCACCCCTCCTGTTTTAGAATTTAAAAATGGTCGAGATCCGCATCCCTAAACCATATATATTCATGTATAACAATAAAACAAATCAGATGAAAGATAGGGGGAGTCCCTGAGGTCACTGTTCACGCTCCTGTTTGAGAACTTGGAAATGGTCAAGATCCATACCCCTAAACCATATATACTCATGTATGGGACAATATAACAAATCAAATGAAATATAAGGGAAGTCCCTGTGGTCATCCCAACCCTCCTGTTTGAGAACTTGGAAACGGTCGAGATCCCCACACCAAAACAATATATATTCATGTATGGATCAATATAACTAATTAAATGAAATATAGGGGGAGTGCCTTGGGTCACCCTACCCTTCCTGTTTGAGAACTTGGAAACCAATGAGATCCCCACCCCTAAACCATATATATTCATGTATGGGACAATATAACAAATAAAATGAAATGTAGGGGAAGTCCCTAGGGTCACCCTACCCCCAGTGGCGGATCCAGAAATATTCATAAGTGGGGCCCACTGACTGACCTAAGAGGGGCCCGCTCCAGTCATGCTTCAGTGATTACCTATATAAGCAACCAAATTTTTTCCCCAAAAGGGGGGGGGGGCGGGCCCCCTGCCCCCTAAATCCTCTGCCTACCCCTACCTGTTTGAGAACTTGAAAACCGTTGAGATCCCTACCCCTAAATTATATATATTCATTTGTATGGGACAAAATAACAAATCATTTACATTTACTATGGGCAAGTCAGTCAGACCTCATCTTTGATCCCTGTTGTAGTGAACATTTGTCTGATTCGTGTCTCATAACTTTTGTACTATAGAACACACACTCAGTTTTCTTTCCAGGGAAACCAGTCCATTCATACTATTACATGTTCATACTACATCAAATTGAACTTCTAGCAGTGAAATAAAACCAAGGTTAACTACCAAGTAGAACAACTGCAATCATTGGGAACTTGTACCACTGCAGATTCACCATAAAAAATATACATTGATATATGCATTGCTTTTGAAACCATGATAACATATAAATTATTTGCCTTAATAAATAAATCATTAGATAAACATGAATGTACTATATATGAATGTTTAATGTTGAGGCAACATTGCCACAGTTTTCATAATTACGGTTGCCTTGGTTTTTGGTTAACTGCCTTCAGCGCTTACAGCGCTTTGATTTTTTTTTATAGCTGATTCATCTACATCTAAATAGAAACACTGGCCAAGAAAAAGTTATCTGAAATCAAAATTTTTAATAATACAAAATTTTTAATTTTTTGACATATGGTGCTTTTAAATGTTTTTGCGATGTTTTTATTATTGTGAAATTTTGTGACTGGGTTAAAATTGCAACAATTTAAACTCGCATTTTAGTCTTTTAAATGACATGATCGCAATAATAAATACATGCAATAATTTCTTAATTTACAATAAATAAATAGAGATTTTTTAGTGAGCAACATTGCATAAAAATACCCACATTTACTTAGATATTTTTTTTATTCATGTTTTAAAACATGGACTTGCACAAGTGTACTTGCATTTAATTAGGATACTGGTGAAGTATTGATGCCACAAGATTTAAAAAAGGCTCAGACATATGGTGGAAGGAGAATTTGTTTTGAAAATGATGAAGTGACTGAAATTAAACGCTTTGAAGAGCCAGGTCAGTCATTTTATTTATGTTCCTATCAAAACATTATTGTTTGACAGTTAAACTTATGTACAACCAACTGTTTTCTGAAATTTTTCTGAACTACAGTTTGCATTCAATGATAGGTAGTTTTAAAAACAAATAATGCTGGTTACACAAACTGGGTTTCATTATATAATCAATAAACATCCAGTAAAAGTTAAAATTAAATTACAGTATGGTTGAGAAAGCTGCCATTTCTCAATATTCAGCTAAACATTGACAATTATTTTACTTTGGAAAGAATGAAAAGAATTGTCTTATGTAGTAGAATGGACCAATCAAGAAAAACTGGATGATATTGCATTATGGGAAGTCATTAGTTTAGACATTTTGAGTGGTCTAGATGTCAACATACCTTATCGCTATTTGTCCGCCATTACTGGATATCACACAGGTTCCCGTTAAATTTTGATGTCATAAAACAAAATATCTGATGCCACAATGGAAAAGTGATTGTTGTATGACGTCAAAAGTTCTAGCGACCGGGTCAGCCTCGAATAGCGATAAGATGTATACTAGATACTGCTACGTTTACAACATAAATACCCAGGATTTATTTATTTTCCTGGAAACCAATTTTCATGGATAGAAGAAAATTTGCATTTCATGAATATTTGATTTTTGGGCTTTGCCAAGATCTGTAAACAAGCAAATAGGAAATTTGTAATTTTTTGAATATTTAAATTTAGTCTACTTTTACCAAATATATGAAAATTAGTATCCCAAGAATTAAAATGAATCCATAGTAACAATGTTATAACTGGAATCTTGAAAATTCTATTATTGATATTGCTTTCCTGTTTGATCAAAGAAAGGATGATGACAGTATGTGTGAAAACTGATAAACAAATCATTTTCCAGAGCCTTAGTCTGTGATATATTATTTATTCACAGTTGAGTTCTGCCAATGAAAGGTAAATAAAAAGCAAGAATCATTAATTCCTTGGCAACATGTAGAATTTCACTGATAATTTTGTTACTAAGACACTAAAATCTCAACGTCAAAGTTTTATAAATCATATTATTTATAAATGTATATTGAAAATCTATTGTAAGAGCCAGTTACATCTATATTATGATTTTACAGGGTTTTATTTGATGGGTTTTAAACCTAGAGCCAGTCTGAAGAAATATTACCATGTAAAACCAGGACAGTTTATATATCCAGATGAAAATGTAAGTGAAAAAGAAGTGTTAATGGTTTTGGTTCTGACAACTCTTTATCATATATTTTCCCTGAAAAACTTTCACCTATTCTTAAAAGTTCTTTTTGATATAACAAACAGGAAGACGACATTATGTTTCTTTTTTTGACATTCTGGTACTCGGTCAATTGAGAGAAATCAAAAGAAGTAAAACCAAACATATAATTGGTGCAGTTTAGGGGGAAAGTGAACTGTTTTCTGATGTACCGATTAAATGCTTGAATTTACAACTTCACAATGCTCTAACTTGACTGAGGCTGTCCTACCACACAGTAGGTAACCTGTCAAAAAATTATAAACCTTGAGTCTAAAGTCAGTGATATGCAAATAGTCTATTACTGTGGTGTGTAGATTAACACTTGTGTGTTCATAATATGAAAAGTTTCTCTTAGTTATGCCCATCGCTCAGTAACCTCAAGATAATGTATCTATAATATTTTACCAATTGTCTAGTCATTTGCTAGTAGAGTTCACTACTGTGGTTCTTATCTAAATTTTATTGATTGACTTTGACATTTTAAGTCCATTTCTTTCTCCACAAATTTTTGTATGGTACAATAATTGCACTAGTCTTGTTTTAAAGATTTAGATTTAATTTATATTTTTTCACTGCTAATAAAGCCATTCTCTCTCCCCCCTTTTTTTAGACCGTCAGTGGAAGTACAACACTGTTTTCAGCCTTGTTGAAGAAATGCTTGGACAGAGGAGTGATGCCTATATGTAAATATATTCCTGGTAAAAATTTCCCACCAAGATTTGCTGCTTTAGTCCCACAGGTCAGTTCTTATTATCATCTTATTTTATCTTTCTTTTAAAATGTTTGAGGACTATATTTGATTGCTTTGATGTGATAAACCTATCATAAAATTTTTATTTATTGCAATTTTGAAAATTATACTTTGAATGCTTCAGATTTTTAAAGAGCAAGTTATTTATCTACTTTACAGCTTTTACATTAATGCTAGCAAGACAAATCTTTGTTTGGCTTGCTTGCTTTGTTTGTATCAGTGATTGCTCAAGCATGGTAATTAAGATAGGCGGGGGCTTCAGCTTGTATACATCATACTTAGATTTTATTGGACGTTATGTCTGAGGTTAAGGACACTTAATTTTAAAACATCACATGACAAATACACTTTTTTCTTGTATGAGGCTGAGAAACTGGCCTTCAACATTAATTGACTTAATATTGTTTTTATAACATATCAATCTATTAGTTCAGTCAGTTATTTCCATGTCTGTCCTTCGATTATGCAACTCCAGAAAATATTTTAAAAAATGGGAAACAATTGTATTGAAAAGAGAAAATCGAGTGCACCTTTTTTTATGTTAGGGTGTGTTTGAGATGAATATTTTGTCTTGAAAATGTACAAAACAAGAGTATTTGATACATCATCTCGCTTCAGACTCTATCATTCTATATAGCAAAGCTACAGGTTGACTTTATAACATAAAAAAAATCACAGTACTAAAAGATGAAATATAGGGGTCAAGTGAAGTACCTATCCAATGGATCACAAAATCAGAGTAGGTGTGTTCGAATAGCTATTTTACTAAAAGTGCTTGATGACAGTCTTTAAGTTGGATCTCTGAAAAAAAAATTGTCTTCCGTTTCTACGATTGTGAAAATGAACAGATAATTTCGACGAAGTAAAATCCCGTCTGTATTGTATATTTACAGGTAAGGAAACATGTGAGAATATGTGTCATGTGATGTTTTAAAATTTAGTGTCCTTAACCTCCAACATAACGTCCAATAAAATTTAAGTATGATGCATACAAGCTGAAGCCCCGCCTATCTTAATTACCATGCTTGAGCAAACATTGATACAAAAAAAGCAAGCAAGCCAAACAAAGATTTGTCTTGCTAGCATTAATGTAAAAGCTGTAAACAAGATAACAGTATTGTTGATCAATGAAATGGAAAACCTTAACATTGACAAACAAACAAAACATGAAAAGAGGAGTGAAAGATACCAGAGGGACGTTCAAACTCATATGTTGAAAATAAACAGATAATGCCATGGTTAAAAAAGATAAAAGACTGATAGTCAAACAATAGTACATAAAACACAACATCTTAAACTAAAGACTGAGTAACACAACTCCCATTGAAAACTGGGGGTGATCTCAGGTGCTCTGGAAGGGTAAGCAGATCCTGCTCCACATGTGGCACTGGTTGTGTTGCTCATGTTATTATAAACTTGTTGATAAGGTTTATTTAATAGGTCACATTCGGGAAAGTTTCAAAACTAGATTTTTTTCAAGTTTATTACAATAGACTCTTTTGATGATTACTTTAGTTACAATCAATTTACGGACATGTTTTCAGGAAGAAGAATTAGATGAGCATAAAGTGCAGATAACTCCACCAGGATTTCATGTCATAATTCTGCCTTTTGCTGATGATTTTAGGAAAGTTAAACTTGATGAAACAGTTAGAGGTAAGAAAAATTTGAACCTTAAAAATGCTTTAAATTAATCTTTATTACTAATAAGAATTGAAAAAAAAATAGTTGTAAGGGTTTTCACTTTAGAACCCTATATCAGGTATAGCATATTGCATGGGTATATCCCTTTTATTTTGTTAAGCTTTAAAAAAATAACAATACTTAAATGATTATGAGATTATAGATAAAAGTTTACTTTGGACATTCATTTTGGCTTAGTTTAGCTGTGTTGTCCACTTCAATTTAAGTAATTGGACCTTTCTGGGTTCAGCATAAAATAATTGGACCTTTGTGGGTTCAGCCTGAAATAATTGTGGCTTTTTGGGTTCAGTATTCATGTCATATTCAGAATTACAGACTGAAAAGACTATTTCGTTCTTTTTACTAACAATTCATATTTTTTTACTGACCAGGAACTTTAACATGATTTTGATCTGTGAACCAGATTCTATTACTGCTAATCAGAAAAGAATATAAACATTTTATTCCTTTTACTTTAATTTTCCAGCAAATACAGAACAGATAGACAAAGCAAAGGATATGATAAAAAAGTTAGCATTTACTTTCAACAGTGAAAGCTTTGAAAACCCAGTATTACAGAAATACTGGAGGAATATAGAAGCTTTGGCATTAGACAGGGATGAACCTGAAGAAATGGTGGATTATACAAGTAGTTATTCTTACATTTTATATTAAATCTCACACTTAGAAACTTAATAGCCTTGTATTTTGTCTTTTTGATCTTATTTATATTATCACAAAAAATAAGCAACATTGAAACGACTTATTATGCAATGGAACAGTCTGGGAATCTAATACAACAGTAATTATTATGTTAAGACTAACTAGTAATATATCAAATGAATGAAGTGAGAGAATATAAGAGATTTTGTAGTTTTGTTCTTTACATTAATTATATTTTCTATTTTCTCACTAAAGCCTTTTATTTGAAAGAACTGGGCACATTTTTACAGCTTCCACTAAGTCTAAGTGGCAAGGGCTTACAGTGTGCACTTGTGCATCCTTCCATCATTCTGAAAGCAAACAGTTGCTATATGTTTGTTAAGTTAGATGTGATTTTGTATGACTACATTTCATTGTGCTTAAAACTTTAGTTGGAATGACCTCCCATTGACAAAGAAAATGTCATGCAAGTTTTGCTTTTCTACTCTTTTTATGCCCCATTTATGGGCATTATGTTTTCTGGTCTGTGTGTCCGTTCGTTCGTCTGAATTTCAATGCCAAATAAGAAATTTTCCCCCATTTTCACGGTCCACTGAACATAGAAAATGATTGTGCGGATGGGGCACCCGTGTACTATGGATACATTCATGTTTTATAGTAACTTCAGATCAGGAGCTGATTTGTTAAACATTAGTTTTAAATGACAAAATTGCGTTACTTCTGGTTGAAAGACTTTTCACAAGAAGACTGCATGCTGATGCTTTCATGTCATGCCAAGACTTAGTTTTATATATAGAATATGAAAAGCAATGTAAATTGTTTTATTATTGGTAGTCCTCTGTATTAAAAGTAACTTTATTTCAGTGCCCAATGATGCAGGAATGACAAAAAGAGCAGGGAAGTTGATAGATGAATTTAAAGATCTGGTTTTTCCTGCTGGATATGAACCTGGAAAGAAAAGGGTATGTATCTTATATTAAAGTTAAAAGTATTTATTTTACTGTGATCACATTCCTAGTTAATGTCAATGCAAGTTTAGACTGGCTCAGCCTTTCTACATTTGAATAGTGTAGTTTGTTATCAGAATAATTTATGGCAGTTAATAATAGAAAATATAAACTTGTAATTTACAAAATGAAGGATCAAGTAATAATACATGAATCCCATTTATAAATTTGACTCTTCTATGTTTGCCACATTTTGTGACAAGACATGGTAAAGAGAGCATATGATGCTCTCTTATATTTGAAAATGCTGATTTGAAATTTAGTTAAAAGTAGAAAATTACATTAAAGAGTAAAGACCTATATTTAATATTTTACACATTTTCCTTGTCTAATTTTTAAAGGAAAAAACGCTGAAAAAGTAATAACGGTATGTTAGAATCCACAAAATGGACAACTACATGTACAAATATTATAAAAGTTTAAATTCATTCAAATTTAAATTTCAGGGGTTTTGCATTAACTTGACTTTTTCCTTCTGTAGAATTGAAACATTTTATATTTTCCAACTGGTCCGAGACCACAATTGTCGTCCCTTGATTTTTGTTGTCCACAAATGTAGTCCCTAGTGTGGAGATTGTGTTACTTGCCAATTTTTTTATATACCCCTTCCAAGTGTATTTCTCCATGTTTTATGCCCCAAATAGTAAGTCAAGGGATGAAATGACACTGTCAAAAAATTTGGGTAATGAATTTTAAAGTAAAGTAGTGATTTGGTCCAGTTGAAAAAGGTTAAAAATTAGCACTTCGGAAGCTGTCAAAAGATGTCAAGACCCCCTTAACATAAAATTGTCCATATTTTGAGTTAAAGCCGAGGAAGTTTTCTAAATTTTGATATGATTTGTCCCAAAAGTATTATGACACACTGTAAAAATTTTATTGAGAAAGCGCAGGTGGGATTTTTTTAATTTGCATTTATTGTCTAAAAGAAATGCACTACGAAATAATTGTAGTCTCGCACCAACTAGGGAATTCCAAGTTAGTCTTATTTAATGAATGGCTGTTATTTATTTTGAATTTATTGAACCATCAAATTAATTTTTGACTCTTCGCATTGAATAATCCGCGAAGCGGATTATGTTAAATGTGAAGAGTCAAAAATTAATTTGATGGTTCAATAAATTCAAAAAAAATTATTGCCATTCATTATAAATAAATTTCTATCAAAAGTTAGGCTCAAAGATATATATTAATACGAATAACAACGTACACAGATGTTTGCATATGGATACACAACGTTAGAGTGGGCGTATCTTCATGAAAATTGATAACATTGAAAATAAAGCTAATTCTTTTAACCAATCAGAAGACAGTAAATACACCAAATTTATTTATAAAAAGATAAAAAATTATTTCCTTACAGCTTTACATTGTATGACCAATTATGTCCAGTTTTTTTCCAATTGAAGGTTAATGTAATGCAGGGGTTTACAATTTGAACCAAATAAACATTCTTTACTTTTCTATCATCAATAATCTCTTATATCATAGTAATTTCTATAGAGTTTTGATGCATGGTGGGAAGAACTGCTATCTCATGTGTTTAAAAAGCTAGGTTTTCTATTAATTCCTATAAATCAGCACCTTGACCCCCATTTTTTGCCCCACCTATAATAGAAGAGGGCAGTATGTTTTCTAATCTGTGCGTCTGTTCGTCTGTCCTTCTGTCTGTTTGTCCCACTTCAGTTTAAAGTTTTTGGTTAGGGTAGTTTTTGATGAACGACTTGAAAATTAGTATACATGTTCCCTATGATATGATCTTGCTAATTTTAATGCCAAATTAGAGTTTTGACCCAAATTTCACGGTCCACTAAACATACAAAATAATAGTACGAGTAGGGCATCTGTGTACTATGGACACATTCTTGTTTTCTTTTGCAATCAACTATGATTCAAGAATGTTGTATTTAAGGGGGTACCAAATACTTTGACTGAAATAGATTTGGCAATTGACATGTTTAATTTTTATAAAACTTTGAGAAAACATTTAGTTGACTTGCTAAGAAAAAAATAAAAACTTTAAGAAATTATAATTACACAATTGACAGGAATAATGTCATTGGATATATAGCAGTTTGACAAACACTTATTTTGATCAGTGAGAAGCTTGATTTCTCATTGCGTATAGAATGTGATTGAAATGTTCACCTGATTAAAGAGTAATCTCCCTTATGTGTTCTGTTCCTTATTCAATTGGATGCAAAAATAATGGCTGTGGACTATTTCTAATGTGAAGCATTCATTTTTTATAGGATTGCAAAAATTGCGGTCGTATATTGGTATGACGTTTTGGTCCTAACAGTTTAGGAATTAGGGGCAAAAAAGTGCCCAAATAAGCATTTTTTTTGGTTTTCAAGCAATAACCTTAGAATAAGTAAATAGAAATCAAATAGAAATCTATGAAATTTAAACTAAAGGTTTATAAACACAAAAGGAAGGTTGGGATTAATTTTGGGAGTTTTGGTCCGAACAGTTTAGGAATAAGGGGCCAAAAAGGGGCCAAAGGGGCCAAAATTAAACTTTATTTGATTTCATCAAAAATTGAATTCTTGGGGTTGTTTGATATGCTGAATCTAACCATGTATTTAGATTTTGGATATTGGACCATAATAGGTAAAATGTCCAATTTAAAATTTTTAAGTTTTTAAGTTTAAGTTCTTAGACCACATTCATTCTGTGTCAGAAACCTATGTTGTGTCAACTATTTAATCACAATCCAAATTCAGAGCTGTATCAAGCTTGAATGTTGTGTCCATACTTGCCCCAAGTGTTCAGGGTTCAAACTCTGCGGTCGTATAAAGCTGCACCCTGTGGAGAATCTGGTTTTAAATTTGAGAACAGTTTCTCATAACTATTTATCCCATTTTCCACAAGCTTTGGGAAGTCAGAATGGAGAAGTAAAAACTAAAATACCAGTTAGTTATACAGCAATACAATTTTCCAGGATGAGGAATATAAACATAATGCAGCTCAATAATAATACTGCTATCATTTTGTAGAAAGCAGGAGCTGCTGCAGACCCTGCTGCTAAGAAAGCTAAGACTGATGGGGCATTGGCTATGTTGGATGCTAAAACAGAGGCTGAAAATGGAAGGGTAATGATATATAATTTCATATTATTTATCAATGTAACTTCTTCTGGTATTTATTATTTCTCTGCTTTTGATACACTGTAATCAACAATTTGATATGTGTGTACCTTAATTGATAAATACAAAATATAGCAAATTACTTTTTCATTTACCAGTTCCTGTAAAATCAGATATTTTTGCGATTTTGACATAAGGAATTAAAATTTGAGATCAGAACAAGCTGTATACAGATTTAAAGTTATTATTGCGATACTTACCAAGTCAGACTATTTGCATTAATCATAGCCTTGCAATAAATTCTGAATTTACAGTTATTTGACTAAAAACGTATATTTGTCTAAAACTTTTAAAATAAAATGAGATTTTGATATTTTCATTGGCCACTGCCCATTCATCCCTGGTTATATATGTATAGACGCCTTCAGGTACAATTGACACCATGTTGTTGGTCTTAATTTTTAAACTGCAAACTGCATTCATTCGAGATGATATTTGTTATTTAGCGAATCAAAAATCTTTCCACAAAACCAGTACTGTCCTACCTTTTGTTGTGATTATATGTATAATTCTGACCTTCACATTTTCCAAGATGATTTTCATTGTAAATCCGCCATCATGGTTTCTATGAGGATACTTTATTTTCATAACATTCGTAACTCTCCGGTAAAATCCATGTCATTGATGTAAAACACTTTCCCATGCTTTTTGCATGTAAACAATAAAAATGATAAAAAGATCCCAGTGACCCGAGAAAATATACTGAATGTGAAACTCCAAGGCAACATTTCCAGTAATAACAATGTCGGATTCCACCATTGAAAATAATCTTGGACAATGTGAAGGTCAGGATTATACAGTGCAAAAACAATTAAAGGTAGGACAGTAGTAGTTTATGGAAAGATTTTGATTCTACTAATTGAAAAACATCATCTTGAGTGAGCGCGGCTGGTAATTTAAAAAATTTTGACTAAAAACACGGAGCCAATTTTACATGACAGCGGCAACAGTTGATTTTGTAAATTATTGACTGTCTAAATGAAAATTTCTTCTTGCTAATCACTTTATTTTATATTTGTAGTTGGGCAAGCTGACAGTAGCTTTGTTGCAGGAAGTATGCAAGAAACAAGGAATCACTCCAGCAAGTAAAAAGAAGGCTGATCTTATTGAAGCAATTAATGATCATTTTGGTGTTTGATACGTCAAAGGGAAGAAACTCTTTTGTATGGCAGCGTTATTAATGTGACCAAATCTTTTAATCTTGGACATTAAATTGAACTTTGTACTTTTAATAGACAAATCATCTGACATTAGGAAGCAGAAACTCTTTTCAAAGTTTATTACTGATTGAAAGTTTTCATTGAGATATTTGTCAAATAGATTATGAAAATTTATGTTAATATGTAAAATTTCAGCTGTAATTGCTTTCTATTAGATTATGTATTGAGGCTATTTTTGTAAGAAATAGAGAGGCAAGATACTGTAACAGTATGCTTAAATTTTGTTAAGTATTGTGAATGATTAGTAAACATAAATATTTGTAGTTTGTTGTTATTTGATAAAGTATGGGTGGGTAGGATGGCAGGCTGCTGCCAATCAAGTGTTCATGCATTTACTTATGAACTGTTTAACCAAAGCTTTTTAAATTTTAATATGTTGTTACTGATGACAAAATGGAGGTTACCTTTGATATTGATGATTTTCACTTTCACTGTTCAGGAGTTATGGTTCTTGAAAGAGTAAAAAATGGTGTTTCCAGTTGTGTCCAGGCTGTATATAACTCAGAAACCATTAAACCACAGATTTCTAAATTTCAATTTGTTGTTACTGATGACAAAATGGAGGTTAAGTTCAATATTGATGAGGGACTTTTACCGTTCAGGAATTCTGGCTTTGAGATATTGAAAAATACCTGGATACAAATAAATATTCAAATATCTGGTTTGCTGTCACTCTGACAGCTTCTTGTTGTCATAATATTATAGCTCCTGATGTATTAAGGTATTAACACCCTTGACTTTCAAATTTTTTGGATCTTAGCATTACTGATAAAAGTTCATTCCAAAAGGCACTTTGTACATATACAAATTTATACAGTGTTTTTTTTTTTCATAAAGCGTAAAGATGAATAATTTTGCATTCTGGGCTTGGGAAAAACAAAAAATCTCTACCAACCATTTAAAATTGAGGAGTAATAAAAAGACTTGTCAACACAAGGTCAGAATAATTAATCTTTCTGCAGACTGTTCAAAGTGGTATAAGTACAAACCAGGGTAAATTTATATCAAATTGACATGTATATAGTGTGTTAGAAACACACTATTTTGCTACTGGATACATAGCAGTCATCAATTTCTAGTCCTTTCTAAAGGTGCTGTATCTGCCATGGCAGTTTTTATATTGATGTAAACTAATTTGTAGAGTGAACTGTTTCACATGTAGGTATGTTACATTCATTTTACATCTATGGATAAAAAAGATATATGTGCTTTGCTTTCCATGTTCCTCTGACATAATGTGACAATAAAGGACTACTATCAAATGATGTGGATATAAGCAACTATTTAATAGGTCAAAATACTGACTATATTGTAAGTAAGTGCCTTTAACAATGAGCAAAACCCTGTTTTATTAAATTATGAATTGAAATGGGGAATGTGTCAAAGAGACAACAACCCGACCAAAGAGTAGAAAACAGCCAAAGGCCGTCAATTGGTCTTCAATACAGCGAGAGTGATGTTCATTTGAAGCAAGCTTAGTAATGAATGAACATTCAGTTGATATTTTATAGTATAACCTTATAAGTGTTTCTCATTTTAAGCTCACCTGGCCTGAAGGGCCAAGTGAGCTTTTCCCATCACTTTGCGTCCGGCATCCGTCGTCGTCGTCCGTCGTCATCCGTCGTCGTTAACTTTTACAAAAATCTTCTCCTCTGAAACTGCTGGGCCAAATTAAACCAAACTTGGCCACAATCATCATTGGGGTATCTAGTTTAAAAAATGTGTGGTGTGACCCCGCCTACCAACCAAGATGGCCACCATGGCTAAAAATAGAACATAGGGGTAAAATGCAGTTTTTGGCTTATAACTCAAAAACCAAAGCATTTTGAGCAAATCTGACACGGGGGTAAAATTGTTTATCAGGTCAAGATCTATCTGCCCTGAAATTTTCAGATGAATCAGACAATCCGTTGTTGGGTTGCTGCCCCTGAATATGTAATTTTAAGGAAATTTTGCTGTTTTTGGTTATTATCTTGAATATTATTATAGATAAAGATAAACTGTAAACAGCAATAATGTTCAGCAAAGTAAGATTTACAAATAAGTCAACATACCGAAATGGTCAATTGACCCCTTTAGGAGTTATTGCCCTTTATAGTCAATTTTTAACCATTTTTCGTAAATCTTAGTCATCTTTTAGAAAAATCTTCTCCTCTGAAACTACTGGGCAAAATTAAACCAAACATGGCCACAATCATCATTGGGGTATCTAGTTTTAAAAATGTGTCCGGTGACCCGGTCAACCAACCAAGATGGCCACCATGGCTAAAAATAGAACATGGGGGAAAAATGCAGTTTTTGGCTTATAACTCAAAAACCAAAGCATTTAGAGCAAATCTGACTGGGGAAAATTGTTCATCAGGTCAAAATCTATCTGCCCTGAAATTTTCAGATGAATTGGACAACCTGTTGTTGGGTTGCTGCCCCTGAATTGGTAATTTTAAGGAAATTTTGCTGTTTTTGGTTATTATCTTGAATATTATTATAGATAGAGATAAACTGTAAACAGCAATAATGTACAGCAAAGTAAGACCTAAAAAGAAGTCAACATGACCAAAATGGTCAATTGACCCCTAAGGAGTTATTGCCCTTTATATAGTCATTTTTTTTTTAACAATTTTCACAAAATTTGTAAAATTTTACTAACATTTTCCACTGTAACTACTGGGTCAAGTTCATTATAGATAGAGATAATTGTAAGCAGCAAGAATGTTCAGTAAAGTAAGATCTACAAACACATCACCATCACCAAACCACAATTTTGTCTTGAATCCATCTGTGTCCTTTGTTTAGTATTCACATAGACCAAGGTGAGCGACACAGGCTCTTTAGAGCCTCTAGTTTTATAGACTAGACCATTGGTTTTCTTGTTTGAATAATTTACACTAGTCATTTTTGGGGCCATTTATAGCTTGCTGCCAAGGCTTCGTTTTGCAAGCTGTACTTTACCAATAATTGTTTACTTTAACAAATTGTAACTTGGATTGGAGATTTGTCTCATTGGCACTAGTACCACATCTTTTTATATTCATGAACTGATATAAACTGAAATGTTTATGAACCAGATACTTTTTTTTCTGGACAAACATTCTTAAATGAACCAATTTTGAGTTGTTCTTAATAAATGAGTTACACTGGTTGACCAAGGTAAATCAAAATCAATAACGTCTTTGGACCATCAGTTCTTTTTAGGACATCATAATATAACCATTCTGACATAAGAAATTTTATGGAAAAACCTCAAATTTTAAAAAGTTGCCTATAGTTGAATCTGTGACTACCAATCTCCAGTCCCACATGAATTTGTTTGCACAGGTATTTTGGATTTTATATTGAAGCTGCCCTTGGTATAGTACACTTACACACAATATAATATTATATGATTCTACACCCTATTTAACTTAAGATGTGTTAGAGTGCCAATTGTATTCATGTCTGTATTTGAGCCTTTATATTACAAACTAGAACATCATTTAATTTGCATGCAGAATTGGAATAATAGTGCCAGTGCTGGTCAACATAACAACAAAAAGTTACAAATACAAAATTGTTTATTGACAAAAAAGAAGAACAAACAATTGCACATGGTTTTTAAAGAAATACAGAGTAAATACCCCAAATTGCACAAACAAAATGTAAATAAGTATTCTTTTGGACATGATTAATATATTTGAGAACATTCCATTTCTGAGATCACGAATCACAACAACCATGATATAAAAGTTATATAAAAAAAAAGCATGAAAGGAGATTGAATAATAAAAGACATGTAAAAGTATATATTGCTTATAAATAGAAACCATATTGAAGTACTGGATTCAATAGTTTAAACAATATGCAAAGGTGTCAACTAAACAGATATCCGACTATAGGCATGTTAGAAGCCTTCCAATTTTTTTCCCAAAATTTAAAGACCAATCTCCTGACAGGCATGTTAAATTTCCCATTCCCCCTGCCACCATTTACCATTATATATGTGAGAGCTTAAACAATTGTTACATAAGTACAAAAAAATAATATAATGTACATGTCCAAATGTTCATCTATTCAAATTCAGAATTGTCTATTCATCAACTTGATGGTATATCAAAATGTACAGCTTTCTTGAGAGATTCATTTAAATCACAGATCTGTTGTAGAAATCCTTCATTTGGATCAATTTCTCGCTTAGCTCTGACAGTTCTCACTGCTTCTTGTGCTGTCATGTGACATTTTATCATAAGATATGCAAGAACCAATGTTGCTGATCTGCTTACCCCTTGCTTACAATTTACCATTACTTTTCCTGGAAGAAAAGATGACATAAATTAATCTATATCATTAAATTTGAGTTACCATTCTTAAAACTATTATAATATGCATTAAATACTTTAAAAATGTTGTGCCTTTGACTAAAAGCTTGAGGTTTTAGTTAAGATGCATGTAAACAGGTTCTGAAAATGTTAACAACACGTTGTACAACCACTTAACTTTCCCTTCCCTAGATCTTCCATCAATTTCTTCATTTTCCATCAGCACTTGATGGACAATTGATGGAAATTTGATGGTACTTGATGGAATTCCATCCCAAACCAAAAATATCCATCAAAGGATGATGGAAATTAGAAATATTTTTTCCATCATCATTCTTTTGATGGAAAATTTGATGGAATCTTTAACCCCTGATGGAAAATTGGATGGCATTTTTACCCTTTGATGGAAAATTGGATGGCATTTTTACCCCTGATGGAAAATATGATGGTACTTATTCCATCTGATGGTAAATAGGATGGAAATGAAAGAATTTTGATGGAAATTGGACTTAAACATTTTCTTTGATGGAAAGAGGGATGGTATTTGGACTCTGTCATTTTTCTTGATGGAAAAAAACTTAGAAATTTTTTCCATCACAGGTGTCAGGTGCCAATCTGTTTTCCTTTAACCTTTGTGTACAGGATGTGACATCATAAATGAACACAGAGTTTGAGGCCCAATGAGGAGAGCACATGTTTTTATGCATTCTTCTGCAATATCTCTAACTTATAACATAAAGATAAACTACAAACTATAAATACATATTTTTTATATAATTTATAGCAATTATTCAAGATTAAGATAATTAACAGTATTTATTAGGGGCACATTTCAAAGAAATCAAATTGTCACAAGACCCTACACAACCTCAACAAATCAACAAATTCAAATTTGAACATTCATGAAAAATTGCAGACAAGAAAAAGCAAAGATGTCTTCTGTCATTAACAAATTATGAATTTTACAATGGATTTAGATCAAAAGGTTCTTATTAATTCTATTGACTGGGATTGAATAGTGCAGATGTATTCTTCTGATAACATAATTGTCTCTTGGATTTAGGAAGATTAGTGTGTACACATGTTCTGGATTAAATCTTTTGGTAAGTACAATGTAATAGAATTTCCACCATTTTGAATATACATGATATATGTGCATGCTCTTTTAGTTCAAAGTTAAGTGACATTTAAAATGTTTTATTAGCTTTTCAGAGTCAAGAGAAAAAAACTAGACCATAGATTTATAGAAATTATTAATCAAGAAGATGTGGTATACATGGTATAATTGCCAGTGAGAGAACTATCAACAAAAGACCACAAATGACAAAAAATGTGAATATACATATTATACAATTGTGTACGACAGGAATCATATTTTGTATCATTTTAAAACATTATTTGTTTTATAAAATTATTTAGTACTTAATTCCAATAAAATAATTTTGCTATAAAATTAGAGATCTGTGGTATGACTGACAATTATACATTTATATATCCACAAATGACAAGTAACTAATAACCTTACTTTATGTCTTTACAATGTTAACTTATTCTAATTTATCATGTTGATAATATGCTAGATTCTTTTATTTTTATTTTGCAGAATTTGCCATCAACTAATTCAACTATAAGGACAGAGATTCCAATGGGACACTGAACTAAAAGATACACACATGTAACTGGACTACCTATAGACCACAGAGGACAAATCTGGTTTTATGACATCACAGAAAATGCCATATATGGAAAGATTTTCAAATTCCATCTGATGGTCAATTCTCCATCAAGTTTCCATGCATATTACATGTAATGGAAAATATTCCATCAGTTAAAATGTTCCATCAATTATCCATCAGATGGCAAAAATACCATCAATTATCCATCAGATGGAAATTATGCCATCAGTTTTCCACCATCATGAACACAAATTCCATCAAAAAATTTCCATCAACCATTTTCCATCATTGATGGAAAGCTGTTCCAATACTCCATCAAGATGATGGAATTTGTTCCATCACAAAATTCCATCATGTTTTTGATGGAAAATCTAGGGAAGGGTTAGAGAAACATTATTTAAAACTTGTAAATTAAACTAAATTTGAATGGTTTTACACTAGTATTTTTTTGGGGGCCTTATAGCTTGCCTTTCGGTGTGAGCCAACTCCATGTTGAGGACCATACTTTGACCTATAATGGTTTACTTTTATAAATTGCAACTTGGATGGAGAGTTGTCTCATTGGCACTCATATCTCAACTTCTTATACTGTGTATCTATTTATAGGTTAGACAATACTTGGTCATGTTTTATGAAGATTTAAGCCCAAGGCGAAGCCGAAGGCTTAAATCTTCATAAAACATGACCAAGTATTGTCTGACCAATTTAGAACATATTCACACTTTCGAGTGACCTTACAAAATTATCCTTTCCCATTGTAATATTCAAACCTAAATAAGAGTTCACTTTTTATAATGAACTTCTGTAAATGTAAAACATAGGTAATCATCATTTCGATGGATGGAATGAAATAGCACTGACATAGTTTGTGAGGACCAAAAGGATAAAATGTTTTTCTTCTGCTTCAGGTAAAATTTAATACATATATATCTTGAGTTTTTTCTTTCAAATAACTAAAGCTTTTACTAGAAATTAGGCTGCTTGTTAGACTGGTAAGGTACACAAATATTTGTTCAACAGCTATTAACATTATTTCATTCACTTGCCTGAAATTTCCAATTATATAATTTCCTTTGAGCTCTACATATAAATTACAAACAACCATAAATGATGAATATATTTTACCTCCACTTTTTAATCCCTTTTCTATAAAATTTGCTCCCTCCTCAAAATAAATGGAAAGATCAAAGTTCATTTGGTCTGTAGCTTCTAATCCCAGATACTCAATGTCAACTTTATGGTACATAACATCGTTTGCATTCACATGGTACTTGGAATTTCCTTGTGCCACATTAAGCAGATGAGTTATTCCCAAATTTCTCAGGCCTACTCTGCTTAGAGCTATTGTACTAAGAAAAAAAGATCAATGTCAAACATATTGCATCAGGAAAACAAGCTGTTGTTAGTTTCTTCTGTTACCTACATGTATTCTAACATCAGACTTAGACTTCTTTTAAATTGAGTTTTACTATGCGTATTGCTATGTATTTGTTTATTCTATATTGGCTAGAGGTATAAGAGGAGAGTTGAGATCTCACAAAACAAGTTGAACCCCAATATATTTTTGCACCTGATCCAAGTCGGGAATCTCTGGCCATTGGTTAGTCTTGTATGTTTTTTACATTTTGGTTCATGTATAAGCTTCATAGTTTAGTGTGTTACCATTTTCTCTGAACTAGTACATTATGTAAACATTTTTTTTTGGGGCCTGCATAAGCCTGCATCTGAGTACTGGATTTTCTCACAGTGTTGAAGACCTATTGGGGGCCATGAGCTGTTATCTGCTCTTTGACACATTCCCTGTTTCAATTCTCAATTATATTCAATTTTTTAACAATGTATGATAATTTAACTCATCTATGAAGCTGGTTATATTATATTAAGGATCTTTGAAAAAACTGAAGAAAAAAAAAGATATACACATCAAAGAAACTTTAATCTGTATGAAACAAAATCAATGATTTCTTTTCAATTTTAATACAAAATATTTTTAGGCCTTTGATGCTAATAACAGAAGTTGTAACTTACATGAATGGCTAACCTAAAAAAAAAACTTGTAAAATCATGACTAATGCAATTAATCACTACTACTGTTGATTCATTTATTTTCCGGGGTATCAATATTCATGGAATTTTGAAAACTTGCATTTTCTTGGATATTTGATGTCATGGTTTACCAATCTCTGCATACAAAGCCTTTTAAAATTGTAATTTGTTGAACATTTGAATTTGGGGTTCACCTGTACCAATAAAATCCACTAAAAATTGGTATCCAACAAATAATTAGGAATACTCAGTTATTTTTCACTTACTCCTCTCCCAGATATAGATTTGGATATACTTCATCATAAGCAGTGGAGGGTAACATTGTAAGTCCACCAGTTGGAGCAGTGATCACATTTTGAAGTTCATCAACTGTACATTTTTCTTCATCCATTTCAATTGTTTTTCAACAAGACCAATTGTAATAAGTCACATTATAAAACACTGCAAAAGATAAAATAATATTTTTTTTCAATAGAGGACTCAAGACTGGCAAATTCAGTACTACAATAAATAGATACATAAACATACTATTTGCACAGTATAATTAAGACAAACTAATAGAACCTTGGCTTAAATTGCATTTATTGTTTATTTGGTTTCATCTTGAATATGAACTATTTGCCACTGGAATTAAAGCAAAAACAATACATTCTAAATTAATCAAATTTTATAATGAATGAAATTATCTTATCATAGCAGAATTACTTACCACATGTACATGTATATGACAAAATACTTTATTCTTCAAAAAGTACATTTATAATAATTGCATGTGATGCTGTTCAAAGTGTGATTAAATATATATATATTGTAAATGTTTTATACATATGTTTATAAAAATGAAGGAATTTTGCACTGAAAAACTTGAGGAAGTTGTTTCGGTGTGACTAAATATGTGGCTTTAAATTTATTCTATTATGTCGCTAGAAATTACAGTCATGACAGTGTCATGTTTATTTTATTTCTTAAAAGTATTTCATAGATGATGATGATAATGGTGGTGGTGATAGATGGCTTCCTGGTGTCCTTATTTCGTAGATTGTGTGCCTCACATGCATATCAAAGTATTTGTTTACACTGGGAAAAGTAACTTGTATATTCAATATTTATTTTAGTCCCACTGTCTAAATTTACAGTCACAGACTCACAGCTACCTTTAACTTAAGTCTGTTACAGATTTATTGATACGGGATACAGGCACATGTATGTATAATGACCTTTAAATTTCGATTTGTTCCTTATATAGTCTGTAATATAAGATAGATTTTTTGGCAAAGGAAACTTACCAAAACAAACAAAACGAAAGTGAAACCGGAAACGATAACTAAATATGGTTCGGAGACGGACTATTTGGGTATTCCGGAAAGAAGAAATCTGTTAAAACTCCGATCGAATCTTGCTGAATAAATACGAATCACAAAATTCATCATGGTCCTCCTAATGTTCATCCCATAAATTGTAATTCCAGGGGCGCAGCTGCCGTTAGGCACTTTAGGCACGTGCCTACACATAATTTTTTCACAAATATTTTTTTTTTTGTTAAAAAAAATAATAAACAACGTTATATGTAGATGAACTCCAGTAAAGTTGTCACAACTCTAATTATCGAATGTCATATGTACACTAGTCTCTCGTCCTTAGTGAATGGAATATTGGATAGAATTGGATGGTTTTTTTTATGTGTGTACCTTATATAGAAGCTATAAACTAGAACTTTGATTAGGATCATTTTAATTCTAACAACAAAAACTTGAATGAACCTCAACTTAAACACAGAGTTTTTTAATTAGTTGTTGTAAGCTTTGAACTAGCAGCTTTCCACTTTGTCTTAACCCGACTTGCCAATGTTGGTCGTCCGTTTGGCTGTGCAGGATGTATAATACGTAGTCACATCTGGTCAGTATGGGGACATTTGATATTATGCCTAGTTGTAGAGAGAATGCCACTCTTTGAGGAGTTCGTAGTTGGTCTACTGAAAGGCAAAGTTTCTGCTCCTATCGGCAATAATCCCTCATTTTCCAATGCATGGCATTTTCAAATTTCCAGACCTTCGTCCTGTACAACACCTATTACAGGACTAAGCTCCCTGTTGTGTTTATTGTAAATAATCAATTTGTTTTTTGTTTGTTCTAAACTTGCATAAATATTTTACACTCATTTTTTTTAATGAAGGATCGTCAATATGTACTATCAATTAAGTTAAACGTATATATCGATCATATAACCGGAATAGATTTGAAAATACCAAACAGGGTGTACTACTGTAAATAATTTTTTTTAACGATTTGATTTTCCAATTGTACTGCGTTATTTAATTCACCATTCAGATGTTATGGTAAATTATTCATAATCCTTCGAACTTTTCATCATGTATATTATAATTATCATGATTAAATAACCAGAAAATTTTATATTTTTGTGCATAAAATTTTGCAGCCAAAACGCTGAAATTTGTTTTCCGTCGGGGGGGGGGCTATGCCCCCCTGAACCCCCTACCAGGGCTCTGCCCTGGACCTGCTGGGGGCCTTAAGTGGCCCCAGACCCCCTGTCGATTTGTGCCTACAGTTGAATGAATATCTAGCTACGCCCCTGAATTCCGATGACAGAAGAACATGTTTTATATGAGGGTCTGGTTGGGTTTACAGATTAGAGAATAATGACCGTCCAAGATATTATGAATAGGCCTAGAGCAAATTGTCATTCATGATTAGGGGGAAATAGAGATGCAACACAGACAGAGAATAATGGTTTATAAAACTGTAAAGAATAACTTTGGAAAATAAAATAATGATAACAGTGATGGAGGATGTACAGAATAAAGAAATCGTACAATTTGAGAAAATCTGGCAACACTAAAGATCGATCTTTGGTCCAGTGTAAACGGGTAAGATCGATCTTCAATCGGATTTAAAAAGAGGTGGTTTTAAAAAGATCGATCTTATTTGAATCGATCTTTTTTTTTTTTTTTTTTGGTGTAAACACTTTAATCGATCGCGATCGATCTTTTTCAGGAGAATGTTATATTTAGATATTAAAATAAAGATCAGATCGGTTCTTTTTATATTGTAGTGTAAAGTACTGGATTAAATAATATCGATCTCGATCTATCTTGCTTGTGCAATGTAAACGCGAACAGGGTCTTTTCAAAATCGATTCAAATAAAGATCGATTCAATTTCGTTGCCAGTGAAGACGGGGTCATAGGTCAGTTAGCGTCATTTTATATGACAAAGAAAAGTGTGTGCCACAGAATTTTAAAAATGCAGAAACTGAAGACCCAATTCCAGACCCTCTGTGACAATAGTTCATTTATTGACCCCTTCGATTATAAGTACACGATCACTTTTATTTACATGATAACTTTTATTTACAATTTCTTAAAAAAATAAATCTTGGTGAAAACATGATTTTCCCCCTTCAAAACATCTGTTTTCTCCAATAAATGTGAACTCTAGTTCAAGGGAAATCTTGCTTATGTTGGCAGTGTTATGTCACAAAAAACACTGCTCTACTTGTAAACTCGGTGCATGTATAGTATATATGATGACACAATGTAAACGATGACAATCAAACAGGTTTTATCCAGCCTGAATGATCATCACTTGTCTTCAAAAGTTAATGGTCTTTGCTCTCGCATGATATAGATATTAGCAGATGTGATATGAGTGCCAATGAGATGACTCCATCCAAGTCACAATACTAGTATGTAAAAGTAAACCATTATAGGTCACAATACGGTCCTCAACACGGAGCCTTGGCTCACATAAACAGTAAGCTATAAAGGGCATAAAAAAATACTAGTGTAAAACCACTCAAACAGGAAAACCAACGGTCTTATATATATAAAAAAACGAAAACAAGCATACGTATGAACCACATCAACACACAACAACCAATGAACGTGAAATTCCTGACTTGGGACAGGTGGTAACGAATGAAATGGGTTTGAACGTTTTTGTAGGTACCAACCTTCACCCTTACCTGAAATAATGGTAAATTAATCATTAATATTTGATTGCTTAAAATTGTGACTAGTTGTTGGTGTGTAACACCACTTTCTACACAAAACAATGTGGTTATGTCATGTTGTGTTTTTGTGAGTGAGGAATGCGGAGCACAGAATCATGTAAATATATATAAGAAAGTATAAATGTATACTATAAGCAGGGCATATTCAAGATATTTTCTGTTCATTTTGATGAATTCTTTTTGAACTGGTTATTTGTGTCGTCGGATTGTTGTCTGATTATGGTAAAGCCGAAAGATTATCACAATTCGGATTTCAAAGCTGAGTGGGTGATACTACAGTGTGGGAAGTCAATAACTTAAGCTTCTGTGTTTTGTAGAACCCATCTGAACTTTAGTTAGTGTAAATGTACATGTTGGATGTAGCGTTTATTGGTTTTTTATTATCGTGAGTTGTTGTGTAGGGTAGGTCGGACTATAGAAGATTGAGAAAAAACTGGAAAACTTGACCATGGTTACAAACTTGTTATTCATAAACTGATGCCCTGTACGAAGGTCGAAAAAGCGTGTTTCTGTTTAAACAAATAACAAATTTTAGTTTCATATTTATTTATTTTGCACAGTGATATCAAATCATTAACAATAAGCAATAACATTAATAACAAACAGTAGCACTAGATTAATAGTTCGATAGTCACTATATAGTTCATAACATTTTCTGCATAGCACGGCGACGTTTCTGACGGGCAATCTCAGTCAATGTACGTGTGTTGTTACTGCGGTTTCTTTTGTTCGCGAACCACTTCTTGACCTGCTCAACTGTAACATTACCCTGAACTGCTATCTGGTCAATGATTGTTCCTGATGGGTATGGATGTTCTAGATGATTTTCGTACCAGTCTTCCATCACACGGATAGCTTTCTTTGATAGTTGTGGGCGTGGTTTGATGATGGATGGTTGTTGTCGGACGACAGCCGTAGACTCCTCCAAAAGTGTCAGACTCTTCTCTACTCTTTCCATAATTTGATGTAACTGTGTATCGAAGTATCTGTTGAGTGATTTTTGGTAGTCAGCATAATAAGGCTGCTGATGCAGAGTTCGAAATCTGTCGGTTTCTACGATGGCTGCTTGGTACCGATAAAAGTGTGAAAGCTGTTTGACGTCTTGTGGAAATCTTGGCTCCAACTTGCTAAACCTCGATTGTAGTAATTGTTCTCTGTAGAATACATCTGGTTGTGGTTGAGTTGTCATGGTCAACATCAGCGAATCAGGCATTGAGTTTGTTGTAGGCTTGCATTCTTTAGCGAGCGCATACTGCAAATCTCCGAAAAATGGGTTGCTTGCAAGTGGGCTGTCTGGTGGTGGTGATCCTAGAAGACCAGATAGTGAATCGTTGAATCTGCTGTCACCACTCGGACTGAAGTATGAAGGTGTCGTTTGAATTGGTGATGGTCGACGCTTGTTAGTTGGTGTAACCATGGCTGCAGTTGACTGGAACTGACATGACTTATGGTATGCATAGTTGCTTGATATTTCATGGTTGTTATGTGCAGGTGGCGGAACTTCAGTAGACTGGTACTGGCAGGATGGTTCTGAAGCACCTTGATGCTGATCTGTGTTGCTGCTAACATTGGTACCAAGGTATTGATCTAGACAACAGCTGTCATTATCACTGCTTATGTCGTGGATGGTGGCAGCGACAACATCTGACAGTGTAGTTGTTGGTGTCAGGGTAAGAATATCTTGGTCGTAGATGGCAGCACTGGTAGTTGAGTTTTCCATATCAAATTTTGAGAAGTTACTTTCACAATTGGAAGACATTGAGTGAAAGATGACATGATGGCAATGAGTAATGACAGGGTATTTATTTGAGATGTTCCTGTCAGCTTGGGGTTTGTTCAGTGTTTCTATTGGCCAATCAAAAGTAACGTGATTGCTCAGATTAAAACAATCTCATTTCATTGGTTTGTAATAAGTGAAGACTTAAAATCTTGTCAAATTTTAATCAAACAATCATAATTAATCAAATTTGATTGGCCCTAAAAGAAAAAAAAAGAAAAGTGAACTTTGAAAACATTTGCGAACATATCAGAAAAAAACTGTAAGACAAAAATAAATTAAAACTGACGTTTTCAGAAAATAAACATAAAAAAATATACAATTGAGTTAATCAAACACTATAATCCTTTAATAGGGAAAAATAAACGGAGAGGTGGTAAATAAAATGCTTACAATAAATGCAATAGTGATATCAATTTAAACAAAACAGGAATGAAATGAAATAAGTTAAAAATAAATTTTCTATTACAATTGAAGTAAAGGAAGACTGTTTTAATTGTTGTTTCTTCATTTTTGACATTTACTGGGAGTTAAAAGCTTTTAGGTGAGGCTGAGTCAAAAGTCTCTCTAGCGTATACTTTTACTACCTAAAATATTTATTACAAGCTGTGTTTAATGTGAAAATCTGTTTGGAACTTTTCAATGCCGAGACTTTAGACCATAGTACTTGTGTATTCAATAATTATGGAAACATTCATAGAAACTGGGAATGTTCACAGAACACTTGCATGTGCAATGTAAAACTACAGTCAGGAAAAAAACGTTTGTCTGTTGAAATTGTGACTGCACTATCCAAATAATTACGGCGGTCTTACATTGTATTTTTTGTTATACACTGTATTTGTTGTTAAACATTGTATTTGTTGTTATACACTGTATTTGTTGTTAAACATTGTATTTGTTGTTATACACTGTGTTTGACTTGTTGTTATACATTGTATATGTTGTTATACATTGTATATGTTGTTATACATTGTATATGTTGTTATACATTGTATTTGTTGTTATACATTGTATATGGTATTATACATTGTATATGGTATTATACATTGTATATGGTATTATACATTGTATCTGGTATTATACATTGTATATGGTATTATACATTGTATTTGTTGTTATACATTTTATTTGTTGTTATACGTTGATTTTTTGGGTTATATTTATAAATCGAATAACTGATTCAGATAAATTCAAAATATAAAACTGACTGAGAAATAGTAAAACATGGTAGAGAATATATATCATAATGAACTATCATATGATTTTGCTTGATTCTCCTGAATATAAATCATTTGGACTAATGGTTATGATTTATTGTACTATTTATATTTTCCATGCCAATACACAGTTTTTATTTGTATTTAAATTATGTAATTGTTTGCTTAAGTGTTGCTTACATTGAATACATTTTATTTGGAATATTAAACTATAAGTTTGTATTTTTCTATTTTTTGACAAGCTTGTTTTCAGAAGAAAAAAAATACTTCTTCTTTCATGTTAAGTGTGTCCTTTTGATTTTCAATCCAATTAAGATTTGAGCTAACAGTTGATTAATCTTCAAAATTTCAATTACTCCAATCAGGTTGTTTGGCTTGGGAGATCATTTCAATTTATTTTTCACACAAAATATACATGGCTTCCACAGAGATGCAATTAAGACACCAATCAAATTGAATATAACAAATCTAGCTTATTGATTAGTTTCAATACCAAGAAGATTTAATTTCAATTTATTTTTGCAAAAGAACCCCCCCCCCAAAAAAAAGAAAAAAGTTTTTTTTTTTTTTTTTTACAGATTTCTCAAATATAAACAGTAGACATTTGCCTATTGCTTTAAACCGTATGTTAACATTACGGGGGGGGAGGGGGCTGTTGCTTCATTGGCACTCTATTTATCACATCATTGTTTTGCCACTGCATGGTTGTAGTTATTTTAAACATTAGTCTAGCGATGATTAATTCAGCTACGTATTAAAGTAAGACATTGGTGAATGCTTTAAACATAAATAAAAGAAGAAGTATGATTGTTGATACATTTTTTTTTTATATAATTTTCTATTTGGAAAAAAAATATAGCATGTAGATAGATTTTGATAAATTTTGTCTTGGAACTTCTGTTGAAAAAGTATTTTATCCTATTTCATTTACACGACTTATTCTGTTTTCTTACAGCAGGTTGTCAATTTTACCGTTACGGGGTTGTAATTCGTAGCGAACATGGTATAGTTTAAGAAACTCATTGGCAACATGGACTTGTACAATTTATAGCAATATTCATATTCACACCAGTTTTTTAGTTTGGTTTTTTTTTTTGCTCTTTCTGTCCCTTTTTTCTATCTATCTCTCTCTCATTCTCTTTTTAAAAAAATCTATATGGGCGTATACTGTTTGTTTCATATTTAGTTCTTTGTTTTGATTTTTAATCTAATTAGAGGATTAATCTTCAGGTTTGGCTTGGAAGATCATTTCATAATTTTATTATCTCACGAAACAAACGGCTTCTACTGCGATGTAATTAAGTCACTAATCAAATCAATTAATTACATTGACAAAACTTGTTAGACGGATACACTTTTTATCCATCCAAAATGTAGACAAAAAAGAATTGGTAACTGGCAACAATTGTACACATCCCGCCAAGAGGAATTCGAGACTTACCTATTGTTGAAGAACATGTATTGAAATTAATAAATGTGTGTGTGTTCTCTCTCAAAAGTGTCAGGATTTTCATCAGCAGTAGAGGTTAATTGTAGAAGTTTAAATTACGATTCTGTTCAGTTGGAGCGGAAGATACCAAAGGTATAGTCAAACCCAATGTTTGGCATTGGTTATTTCACATTATGTTAAAGTCGATTAAAAATCTAACGCCAAAATGAGTCATATATATGTTTGCGCTTCTAAAGACGTCTCGCTCAAATATCTCTTTGATGATAAAGCAATTATTTTCCAGTGTATCAATAAATACACAGCGGATTTAAAAAACAAAGCATGGATTACATCTACAACAAATCTGTCTACCTGTTATAAGATTTCATTTCAGGTATGTCTGTTATGTTTTGTTCGATTTTATATCGAAATTTCAGTGAATACCTTTTTTATTCAGGTAGGTTTCGGTCAATGATTCTGGAGAGGTTCCATATTGGTACACTGCGTGCAATACAAGCTCTTGCCACAAGAACAGCAAAACCTGCGGTATACTTACTTCTCGGAGTTCTCCCTGTAGAAGCAGAAATTCACAAGAGAAAATTGACATTTTTACATTCCCTTACAACCTGCTCCAACAATAAATTAAAAGAAATCATCAACAGACAAATTGCAGTGAACTTTGACAACAACAATAGCTTCTTCTTTCAAACTGCCTTATTACTAGCAAAATATAATCTACCGGATATCTTTGACAAAAACATTCCAATTCCATCAAAACTATCCTGGAAGAAATTAGTAAAAACAGAAATCTCATCCTTCTGGACCCTCAGACTCAAAGAGGAAGCTCACCAAATGTCATCTTTAAAATTCTTAAACCTCAACTTTGGCAATGCAAACTCAACTCATCCTGTATGGGACTCAGTAGAGCAGAATCTGATAGAGATTCGAAAAGCCTCGACTAAAGTAAGGATGCTGACAGGGACTTACATGGTGCAAGCCGACAAACACAAGTTCAGCCAATATACGATTGACCCCACATGCCTGCTATGCCACAGGGAAATAGAAGATATCTTGCATGTTCTTACACAGTGTCCTGTTCTATGCAATGAGAGAAAAGAATACTTCACACCCATTAAACAACTTGTGACTGAAAACTCTCCTCCTGGAACATGGGAACTGCTATTTAACAATAAACTAGCAGTTACGCAACTTGTATTGGACTGTACAAAATATATGAAACAACTTGGATTCAAAGAAGAGTTAATTCTTAAGCTAGAAACGTTTACCAGACACTTTTGTTTCAAGCTTCATTACAAAAGAATATCTCTACTGAAAAAGTTAGACGGCTGACAGTTATCATTAAGATATGGATGCTGAAACATAGACAATGAAAAAGTGAAATAGTAGATAAACTTTTATAAATTATCATGAATGTTACTGTACATATAGATCACTATGTTTTGTAGCAAATATTCATTGTTATAAAGCTCTAAAAAAGCTATTTGCTGGTAAAATGATTGACTAATTATTTGAGTTATATGACTTCTGTAGATCGGTTTATCATTTTTATGTACATAATTTTATATTTTATATGCTATGATTCGGTTTTTTCTTTTTCTACAATTCACTGTCTATGTATAGCGCACCACCATTGGATTTTACCTTGATGTAATATATTTTATCCCTGTTTCTTCCCCCTTTTTTAATATTTTAATATTACCCGTTAAGGGGTGTTCCTTATAATAGGAAGCTTATACGAAGAAAAGAAAGAAAGATGTACCTAATCTTTAGCAACACATGAGACTTGATTTCAACTACTACTTACGGACCTTTCCGTGATGGTAAAGTTCGGAGATATCCGTACTTTCCGGGTCGAATCAAATTTAAGGACAATATCCAATACTCAATATGTTCTGAAATTAAGCTTTATGTTCAATTTTTCTTTTGACATTTCTGGACGGGTTTCATGTATTTTCTGGCAATTATGATTAGCTTTCTGGGGAGAGTTTTTTTTTAATTTTGTTCATACATACAGATATCTTGATTTGGGAATTGAAAAAAGAACAAATTTGTGCTGAACAAGATGTGGAAATATTTTTTTTAATATGCACCAAAATAAGATCTAGTTACTAGGTTGATTTACATCTTGTCCAAAAACCATGAAATTGAATTTTGTCGGTTTTGTAGTGATAACCGCAACCTATGATGCACATCTGTATCCTCTTTGGTTTTTCTTACAGACTTGTGTGTATAAAACTCTGCACATTATCGAATATGCATTAAATCCAATCATTTATGAAAAAAGAAACTTTTTAGTTTAAGGCAATAGAAGTCATAGCTCCAAAACTAATGTAGACGGTTCATCGTTTTGTTATGTGTGCCATATTTCTTTGTCAATATAATACATTTATGGTCGCATATTTTTCCTGCTACGAAACATGTTTTGTTATTAGATCGCTTGTCAACAAATTGTTGACATATGTACTAAGGTGATGGTGACCAATATGTAATGTGGCTTTGCTCTTTCCTTTGACATATGTACTAAAGTGATGGTGACAAATAAGTAATGTGGCTTTACTCTTTCTAAACCTTTGACACATGTACTAAGGCGATGGTGACCAATAAGTAATGTGTCTTTGTTCTTTCTTAACCTTAGACGTTTGTACTAAGGTGACGATGACCAATAAGTAATGTGGCTTTACTCTTTCTTAACCTTAGACCTTTGTACTAAGTTGATGGTTACCAATAAGTAATGTGGCTTTCCACTTTCCTTTGACACATGTACTTGGGTGACGATGACCAAATATTTATGTGGCTTTGCTCTTTCTTAACTTTAGACATTTGTACTAAGATGATGGTGACCAATAAGTAATGTGGCTTTGCTCTTTCTTTACCTTTGACACATGTACTAACTAAAGGTAATTGTGACCATTAAGTAAAGTGGGTTTTCTCTTAACCTTTACACATGTACTAAGGTGACGATGACCAATTATTTATGTGGCTTTGGTCTTTCTTAACTTTAGACATTTGTACTAAGATGATGGTGACCAATAAGTAATGTGGCTTTGCTCTTTCTTAACCTTTGACATATGTACTTAGGTGACGATGACCAATTATTAATGTTGCTTTGTCTGTTCTTAACCTTTGACATTTGTACTAAAGTGATGGTGATCAATTAGTAATGTGGCTTTGTTCTTTCCTATGACATATGAAGCAGAACAAAGGTGATGGTGACCAATAAGTAATGTGGGTTTGATCTTTCCTTTGACATATGTACTTAGGTGACGATGACCAATAAGTAATGTGGGTTTGCTCTTTCTTAAACTTAGGCCTTTGTACTAAGGTGATAGTTACCAATAAGTAATGTGGCTTTGCTCTATCCTATGACATATGTACTAAGGGGATGGTGACCAATAAGTAATGTGCCTTTGCTCTTTCTTAAACTTTTACATTTGTACTAAGGTGATGGTGACCAATAAGTAATGTGCCTTTGCTTTTTCTTTACCTTTGACACCTGTACTAAAGTGATGGTGACCAATTATTAATGTGACTTTGTCTGTTCTTAACCTTTGACGTATGTACTAAGGTGACGATGACCAATACGTAATGTGGCTTTTCTCTTTCTCAATTTTCGACATATGGTTTCATGCAACGATAAAGAATGTATAACAATACATCCTGCGACATTTAACAATGAGTAAAACCCATACCGCATAGTCAGCTATACAAGAACCCGAAAAATGCTCATGTGTGTGTATGTTGCGTTTCAACACGTACGCTCAATTGATAAGATCGTCACCAACCTCCAGACAATACTGTAAACTAACTTGTCATTTAACTTGAATTTTTAGCGATTTAGGTTGGTAATAAATGAACAAGAATAAGACTTATGTTTTAAAATAAATATGAAATTAATTTGTATTTGTATTTCATTTCCACGCTAAATATCATGTTCAATATCATTACTAAGTCTTATTAACAAAATAAAAATAAAGTTCCCCCAAAATACTCTGATAAAAACTATCTAAAATAGAATTAGAAGCGTTAAAAACAAATTCAAGCAGTTTTTAAACAAAGTAATTGAACTGCCTATTCTATTGACTCGTTCCTGTTAAATAAATGTCACAAGTATATTGGCTTTTGTTTAGTCAGCATACACCCGTTTTACTAACTTATAGGATGTTTTCTGGGTTGCATTATTATATGCAAGGCGGTAAACCCAAGTGCAGCACAAAAGAGTGAAGATCCAGTAGTATCTAGAATTCATCCACCACAGCGGTTCTTCTTCGCTCCAATATGACGAGATTCTAGAAGTATATCCGTCTATGACATAATCATGAGTAACATCCATAAATTTCCAGAATCCTTGATTTCTAACACGGTTATAAAATTCATTTTCTTGTTGTGTGAACCGATCAGCAGTAATTCGGTTTCCAAAAAGAATTGACTTAGAAATTTGAACACGTGTCACCTTTTGTGGATGTAGATTCAAATATTTTGGATCAATTGATGAGTCTTGCCAACTATCATATTTAAAACACTTAGATTCGACGTAATCTATTACTTGTTCTTCGTAGGTTCGAGTTCTAGTATAATAACTTCCATCAGGATTTCGTCCACTCTCTGTTGTGTGTCTTGTTTCCATATGATAACATGTGACTGTGATAACTATTGAAGGTCTTTCTTCACGTAATGAATTCAAGTAAGAAACACATGTTTCTTCTTGGACCATATTCTCAATGTATTCAAGTTCCCGTGAGTAGCATGACTCAAATATAACCCATAACCCGCTGAATGCAAGTCCAATGAACGAACTCATATACATACAAAGTACTCGTCCTTCTTTTCCTCTTTTTTGCTCGAAATTATAACATTTGTGAGTGATACAAAAATACGGAATCCAGATAAACATCCATACATAAGAATGAAGAGATATGAGTCTGAAGTATGAAACATGTCTACCACTATCAACAATACATCCATGGCAGCAAGATAGAAAAACCTGCAATGCTAGTGCGGCTAAAGTTAGCAACAGGAGTTGAGGATCAGCAACCGTCGCGAAAATGCTATGCTTAAACTTTATAACAGGAGAAAAAAATACACACACAAATATATATGCACATACAGGCACGCACAAGAAAAGATATATGGTGCCCATATTTGTGTTTGCTGGATATATTTATAACCTCCAAAAAACGATCAACTGGCGTACGTACCTGACAATTTTTATCAAAAATGTTCTACCTGTACACTAATTACTATAATAAAGTGCATTAATGGTATTTTAAAATACCTTTAAAATTATATTGACAAAGACACTTTAAATAAGTATTACACGGACACATTTTTATGAATAGAATAACTCGTGCATGATCAATGAGTTCATAGGCACTTTACAGACAATTTCCTGCATTTTTTTTTATTGGTGTCAATGTCAAAGGGGCATAAGCTACGAGATATAAAATATTATATGAATGTTTTTGAAAGTGAATCAAACGTGTACCATATTGTTAGCCTGGGGTCCTGGCTAATCTTGTCAGTATAGCCAGGCGTGTATCAATGTACTGCCTGTCAATGATTGGCTCTGTTTCGGTCCGGTGCACTACCCCTTGCCTACGAGATCGGCAGGTACTCCAGGCCGCCTATTCTGATAGAAGAAAGACTCTGTGTGTTTTGTAACCTTGGTTATGTAGAAAATGAAAAACACTTCATTCTTGAATGTGAACTTTATAGTGACTTACGGTATAATTTATTTTCCGAATGCTCTAAATATATTGATCACTTTAGCAATCTTGATATGGACGATAAATTTATACAAATCATGAACTGTTCAAGTATCCAACACTATTTGTGTAAAATGTTACATAAGTTTTTTATTCGAAGAAAATTATTTTCATAACAAATTTATTTTAATCAGAATTTACAACTGTTCTTTAACGTAAATATTTTTACCAGTAGAAAATTTTAATACAGGCAATAATTTTTAAACTTTATATTACATTTGTATACGTCAATTTTAATCATAGTCAAGAAATTATTATATATTCAGATTTTTAATTTGTTTTTAAAAACTTTGATATAAGAAAATTTTACAAGTATAAGAACTACGATATAGGAAAATTTTATAAGTATAAGAAACAATTTTAATGAGTAATGTTTAGTTGTTTTAACTATTGATCAGTAATTGTATATAAAGTTTTATAATGTTAGTGTCTCATAAGTCAGTATTTATGGCTGGATATTGATTGTTTTATGTGTAAATATTATAATTGTTGTATATGTTTTATGGCAATCAATATGTGACACTTTAATAAACAAATTTATATATTGGTTAATACTAATTTTGTCCTCAATGTTTGTTTTACATCTGTATCCAATCAATTCTTGTGTAACATCAATTAGTAAAAATTAGACTGTAATTATTTTTCTTTATGAATTGATGTATAGTGTTATCATATCTAATTAGTAGTATGATGATAATTAGTAAGCAGAAAAGGGTTAATTCTTATCAGCAATCGCCTGGTGAGAAAGTTAAAAGTTTAAGATTTCACATGTCCAAGGTGTCAATTGGATTCCAATTGTGCTGGTTTACATCAAACATCAAAATTTATGCAAATATTTATTCAGCCTCACTTTAGATTCAGAGTCAACTGGCACTGAATCGATCACATGGTATTTGTTCCCCACCTGGCCCTTACGACGCGCAGCTAGATTGGGCCGGACCCCAGGCTACCATATTGTTGACTGATTTGATCATTATACAGGTAAAAATCTTGATTAACTAATGTAGTACCCTATAACATGAAATGAAACAGACCTAGACAAATTCAATTATATGTAGTTGCAATCTATTTATATTAATTGTTTATATCAGGTAATGTAATCGTCTGCAGTTTTCGGAGGTCATCTGGATGGTGTATTAAATGGTGTCTACACTAAACTACACACACAATGCTGATATAACTATCAACTTCTGGCTTTGTTCATAGTTTATTGCAGACGTGTTGTAATTTGGATATGTTTTAGTATAAAAATAACAAGAGGCTCTCAAGAGCCTGAATCACTCACCTGTTATTTTTTTGCTTAAATCTTTCATCACTGATTATTTTTGCTTTTTAATATAAATTAATGAGTGGCTTAAAAATGCCATTTAAATGTTCCTTGTTCTGTCATATTTTCTTCATAAGCAAATAAACTCCTTTTACCCAAATGTTGTTCCATTTTAGCCATAGTGTCTATGTTTCTTGACGTACAAGGAAATAAAAAACAAAATTGGGCAATAACTCCTTAAGGGCTTAATTGACAATTTTGATTATAGAAACCTTTTTTTGTAGATCTTACTTTGCTGAACATGTTTGCTGTTTACAGCTTATCTCTATCTTCAATAATATTCAAGATAATAACCCCAAACTGAAAAATGTCCTTAAAATAACTAATTTAATGGCAGGAACCCAACAATGGGTTGTTCAATTTGTCTGGAAATTTAAGGGCTGATAGATCTTGACCAATTAAACAATCTTACCTCAATCAGATTTGCTCTAAAAGCTTTAATTTTTGAAATATAAGCCAAAAACTACATTTGCCCCTTATGTTCTATTTTTAGCTATTGTGGCCGTGTTTGTCCATGGATCAAAACTTCAGATACGATATAGTTAAAGTTTGAAGGTATTTGGCCCAGTAGTTTAAGAGAAAAAGATTTTTAGATAGTTTATGACGACAGACAACAGACGACGATGACAAGTGATGGCATAAGCTCACATGGGGCGCTTCCAGCCCAGTGAGCTAAAATACAAGAATTTGAGTCAAAACGGTGAACATGAATTTGACAGTTAATGCCCCATTAAATATTTGAAATTGGACACTAACCTTATATGGGACAATATCATAAATCTAAATTTATGGTTACAATCATCATATCAAAGAACCACAAGAATTTAATATTTGGTGAAATCAAACCAATTTTAATTTTGGTCCCTTTGGACCTCAATATGGACCAATTTGATAACAAGGCCCAAAATCTAAATACATAGTTAGATTCAGAATATCAGAGAACTCCAAATATTAAATTTTGTTGAAATCAAACCAGTTTTATTTTAGATCCAATAAGGGCCAAATTGAAAACTGTGCAAAAAAAGTTGAAAAGGTGTAGGTTCAGTAAGACCACTTTTTGGCCCCAAAATATAGCAGTTTTACAAAATTGTTAAAATGTAAACTTTAAGCTATTTATTGGAAAGAAGAATACTTCTGCTACATAAATATGGACTGTTTTTGACAATACAATGCACATATATCGAGTAATAGCATCATTAAGTCATGCTAAATTATTGAAATCTTCACAATTTTAGCATTTGAATTAAATTTTAGACAGTTTCCGTCTTCAATGGAAGTTTTCTCATGAAATTGTTTAACATTTATCATTTCTCTGTCAGCTTTTTATGGCTTACTATGCGGTTTGGGTTTTACTCATTGTTGAAGGTCGTACATTTACCCCAATGTCTGTTGGTCATTGGTGGAGAATTCTCTCATTGGCAATCATATCACATCTTCATATTTTTAAAAGACTTTTTTAGAAGACCATACATGTTTGTATTCTGCAATTATATGGCAAATATCAACAACTGGTAATATAAAAAGTCGACCAAAAACCCAAAAACCTGTTCAAATGTACATCTTTGGGTTATTTTAAATAGGTCTATAAAATTATAATGTTTTACCTGTACGAAAATGTTCAAAAGTTGATGAATAAATGAATCCACGGTAATATATGAAATGAATAGTAAGACTGACAGATTCATTAAATATGCAAAACTTTTTTGCATGCACAAACAAAAAACAAAAACACTAGTAAGGTTAATAATAACAATTTTATTAATTTTATCACAGCTGGATTCAAAGGAAGACACAATCAATTCAAACACCATGGCAAATAATAAACAAATGTTTGGCTGAGTACCAAGCCTGATGTATTATAGACCCTGCTTATATGAGGACTACTTTTAAATCACTTCAGCAGTCAAATGAAAGGAGATTCATGAGTATGTCACATGACACGAATATCACATGTACTCTGATGCCGATCATTTCATTGTGAGAAGTCTAATCAGGACAGATACTACATGTACGTTTAGACTGTTCCCGAGTACTCTGTTTTTCTGTATTGTAGAAACATTGTCAGGGAAATCTAAAATCATAGAAATTACAAAAAATAAGTAAAATACAAAATAACAAAATATTTTATGATGCTGTTTTTTAAGTCTGTACTTAAATGATACCATCTTATATAAAATATATCTGTATTAATCATTTCCTTATATTTCTAAAGAGAATCTGAGAAATCACACAATTTTTGTTGAGTTTATCTAAATCTTGGATGATAATTATTGTTCGTCTTTCCCTTTTTGTTTATTGACTAGCTATATAGTTATTGATAAAAGTAAAATCCATGGCAATACTTTTGCAAAACCACAAAATGGATATGAAAGATCCTCCAGAATACCATTTTTCCTCAATTCACTAAAGTTATTACCCATGAAAACAAAGAAAAGAATCCACTGTATGCCCATTAAACCTGCTATATAAATGTCAATATATTTTTAACTTGTAAAAATAGAAAATGTTTCTTAATAACCAATTTTTTAATCCAAAAGTGGCTTCCATTAAAACACTGTACAACCTTATTTGTTCATTCAATGATGTACAACTAAACTTACCAAATGTTTCTGGAAAACAAAGAAGGTTTGCAATCTCCCTTGGAGTGAAGTATCTCAGTTGTAATTTTCTAATAATGGCGATCTCTTTTTCTCCCCAATTCTTGTTATTTTTCTTTTCTACTGCCTCCTTTTTCAACTGACATGCTCCAGTTACATCCTACAAACATCCATTAAAGTATAATATACTGTGGATTGACTGGATTCATTGTTATTCTTGGGATACCAATTTTCATTAATTTCAATTCTGAACCACTCAGTGACAGTTTTCACGGGTGGATTCCTGGGGTTGGAACCCTCATTTTTATTTTGACAATCAATGCTTATGAATTGGAACATATGGTTGGAACCCCTTTTAAAAAATGGCTGGATCAGCTCCTGCCACTAATTTAAATGTTTATCAAGTGTAATGTCTTATAGGTTTGTATGCAGACTTTTATATAGCTATGAAATTATAAAAAAAATAGTTATAATTGTTTTGTTACCTAAAAACAACATAGTAACCAACTTTATGTGCTTGACTCAAATTGCTATCTGTGACATGTTGAAGTTGCCTAACTAATTAATTAATGCATTATTTAAAATAAAAGGGTTAAACAGGCAATCTTAAACTACCTCAGCCTCTGTTGACATCTGGATAATTGATCCTGCTCCCTCCATGTAGTGACCATACCTGAAATCAGAAATAATTATTAGTCTGACTTCAGTTTTCCCCATAAAAATTCCAGTGGGTCAAAAGAAAAAATATGTACTAACAAGATCTCTATCCTATAATGTGATTGGACTTGCTATCTTTGCAGAAAAAGATTACACAACAGAAACAGCCTAGCACATACTTTTCATCAAACACATATATATAACCATGCACTACAATGTTTGAACAATTTCCAGGTCAGTAAAGTAGAGCCTGACATTCTCCTTGAAACTGTAGACTGCAAATACTTTAATATTACCATACCATGTAATAATGTTACATCATAAATCAGTCTGCATAAATACTTCTTCATAAACACAACTAATTTTCAGAAGCAAGACTTAAAATTTGAAGTCTCTGAGAAACAAGATAATTGTTTGTGACTGCCACTGTCAGTCAGGGGTACTACTTGTACAAGTGTATTTTATTTACTTGAAGAAGTAAAAAAAAATATACACATATAAGTAAATTTGTAGGATACTTATACAAGTGAATTTTTTTTACTTGTATAGGTAAAAAAAAAATTGGCTTAGTTATGTCCCTTAGGCATTCAGAATTTTTTACTTGTATAAGTAAAAAAATCATCCTTTCTTCTTTTCTTGAATCCTTAAGATATCTTTGCTCTAATAGAATTTTAAATTGTGTACCCTTTACAGATGTCTTTACTAATCATTTAAGTGTAATTTCTTGGACAATGTAAATCCCATTTGTCTGTTATCTTTACAACACTGCTCATTTACAAGCCCCAAAGGAGCAATTTTTGATTGCCTTGCGCAAATATACAAGATCTTTGCTCAATCAGTTTCTTTGATGAATTAATGAGATGAAACATTGAACTTTAATGAAAAAATTTGATCAAACCTGGGAAAAATCATTAAAGGCATGATTTTATATCTCAAAACTTCAGGATTTTTGTGGGATTGTAAGAAAAATTTACTTATACAAGTAAATTTTTTAGAAAATTAAGGGGAGATTATTCAAACATTATTTATTTACTTATATGTGTATATTTTTTTTTACTTCTTCAAGTAAATAAAATACACTTGTACAAGTAGTACCCCTGACTGACTGTGTATAATGATCTGCCATACAATAACTTATGAATACAACTCCAATCAGCATCACCACTGTTTACTGTGAAAAATCACCAATTATGTACATTACAAGATGTATGTATATGATAAGAATGTCTACCTGCCTACAATGTATAATATATCCTCATGTATTGTATTTTCGACCTACTAACATATTTTTTTCGAATTTCCCTTTTATATGTTTGAACATAGACATGCCTAATATTTTGAGAGTCACTAGTATACTTGTGCATAAAATAGTTGTATCTGAAATATATTTCGATTTTTAATTTTTTTTTTATTTGAGTTCATTAAATTGATGACACCTTTGTTGACAAAAACAAGCATCTTGTGTTTTCGACCTATCTAAGAAACGGGTCTAAAGTTGGAAATGACATGTCGTACAAATCCGGAATTGGTTACGAATTTGATACCAAAATTTATATCAAAGTGTTAGAGGCGATCAAACTTATTACTTAATGAATTAAATGGTTACATATACAACTAAAAGATATAAAATATTATTTTGATATCTTTTTTGGACAAGTTGTACACATTTCACAATGAGGCACTTTCGAAGCCTTGTACATGTATGATCTTGTATACATTCATGTTTTTGTTAAATACTTATAGTTAATGCATTTTGAAGTGAGGTTGGTGATTATTGTCTGTAATTTCCACTGACAGACTGTTTTTTCTGTAAATAAAAATTAACTGATATTTAATTTTTTCTGTAAAAAGCTGTAAGGAGCATGCATATTTCAGTATTTAAATGGTGTAACACCACTAATTTTGGGCCCGGCCAGAAAGCACATACCAGAAAATTGTACATATTTAACACAAAATAGTTCCTACGCATGAGTGTAACTTTCAAAATATGAAGGATATTTACGTAACATATTTTTGGCATCAAATGAAAGCTGAAGGACTGGTGATCATTGTAGAACACTTTTAGACTTTTAATTTTAAATATTAAAAAAACTGCACCAAATTTTAAAAAGAGGGTCCATTTTGTATGTTTGTCAGATCTGAAGTACCTGTTTTGGTACATCCGAAGTTCATGAAGTTCCGGGAACCAGGTATTTCTTATATGCCATTAAAGGTATGTTGATTTTTTCAGTACAAGTATAAATACTTAATTATAATACCTTTATTTGGAAAATCTTCACCACACGTGGTATCATTTGCTATTGTTACTAAGTATAGTAGCCGAATATGACGTCACACGGGCATGCACAGCATACGGGAAGTGAAAGTAGAATTAGGTCGAAAACGTAAGACGGTTGAAAACACAATACGAGACAATACTTTTGGGAACTGACTACTGGTATATGCTCAAGTTTATTGTTTGAGTTTGATTAAAAGAAATAATCCCTTGCAAAGAGAGTGGTGGCTTGAATAAATATTTGGTACTATGACCTAGATTTTGGATGTGTCGTGTTGTTGTGTTGCTAACCCACTGAGGTATGCTCAACATATTTTTTTCATAAATTTAAGCATACCAACCTTTTGGTAAAGCAGATAGTTTTCCTAATACATGGAAACACCACATCCATTACAATAAATCTCTTTAGATCTTTGTCAGGTAATTTGTATTTGTTAAAGTATTCTGCTGACTGTTTCTCCAGGAAATGTTGTAGTTGTAAACATTTACCATGGTATGTCTCTGTATCCTCATCCTGTCTCAATAGCTGACTCTCTTCCATTAATCTGCTCTCATTGTCACACATGCAACACAATGGTTTCAAATCATCTTCATTTGAATGTTTTTCTTTATCACATGAATGTTTGGTTTTTAATCTTTTAGCCAAGACTGGTCCCTGGTTTGTTTTTGAACTATCACCTTCTCCATCATTATGATTGACAAACATCCAGTCTTCCTCTTCACATTTATTTTTAGTACACCCAGTACACTCATCTAATTTTGATTCGCTCACAGTTTCACAGTCTGAGCTCTGTGAAAGACTTTTTGTTTCTTCTTTTTTGCTGGTAAGCATTAAGATCATGTCAGGATTAGCTCCCTTGTCAGTATGGTAACATCTCTTCTCTGTGTCACATAGTATTTTGTACCTTAAGTAAGGTTGCACAACACTAGGTACTGAGTAGCAAAGCTGAAAAAATATGTATGAACATAAATGAAAATTATACAATATAATTTGTCTTCATTGAAAGTTTTGTCAGTGTTATTTTCACTTGTTTCTAAATAACAAAAAAAAACATGCAATATTCTTTGTGTGATTAGCATGTAAAATCAACAATATTTAACAAACGATTATTGCATTTAATTTTCAATCTGGAATAACTCTGAATTCTGGAAAATTGACAAGAAGTATATGATGAAAACTAATCCAATTAAGATGAGTTTGACATATAAATGCAGAGGTTGAGAGAAAAAATAAAAGTACAAACTTGTTCAGTATTTGACCATGCATAATTTGGATTGACTGGAAGTCTTTTGGCAATCATGTAGTACCTCAGTCTTGAGTTTGGTATTCCAAATTGTAATGGTGTCAACATGTACTCCTGTTGTAATATGAAAACATGTACATTATAAGTTCAAACATTGAATCATAAATTATAATTATTTTTTAATATGCTAAAATTATAAACATTGCAAGTAAAAACATTTATTTTTTTTTTTAGAGTGCACAAATAAAAAATATGCAGTTATAACCTAAGATTGTAATTAAAGCTTTTAGCAAAGAAACATGCTGTAGGCTACCATAATATTTATATGTTTGTTCTGTTGTCTGCCATTTAAGCCCTGATGTAATTAGCCTAATAAAAATTAATATATTTGCATTGTATACTAATGGAAATTACTGTTTTACAGATATGATGCTGCAAAACCATATGCATGGTGCCTTCAGAAGAATTTTGTTTGAACTGTAATGCTTAAATTGGCTGCTGTGACTTTATTTTTTCTGCAACATGTTAATCTTTATGTTCGTAATTATGAATGTAGAAATTTTGCTTTAAAAAAAAACAGACGCTTTTTTCCTAAAGTTTAGGGAGATGAAAATATGGAAATATGGTTAATTTTGACAGGAATCATCAGAACACTGACATTTTTGTCATTTCTTCTTCATAACTATAGAAGGTTTGGCACAAAGAACTAGTGGATGGTAGAACACAAAAAAGATTATTACCTGTAAATGAAATTGACATTTCTGTAAAGCTTTGATAAGCAAGTCTCGAGTTTGTGACTCTTCAAATCCTTTCACATTTTCTACAAGAATGTAAGATGGACAATGTGTCAGTCTGAAACAAATAAATTAAAATTCTCCTCAGCTTTACATAATTCAAGTCTAAAATCTCTCCTGATCAACATGATTGCAATATTTATGTATTTGTATAAATTCTGAGCGTGGAACTATTACATGTATATGCATTTATTTAGATACATGTTTTTGCTGCAAAATTCTGTGTACAATTAATATTTTCTTAAATGAAATATTCTTGAATAAAGTAATAACACATAAAGACTTTTAAGTTCAAATTTTACTGCACCATATGTGAGTTACAATAAATTAATTATATCTTTTCATGATTATATCACAACTGATTTTATTTGGTATAATAGCAAATTTATCACATAATGAAACAAATTGAATGTTAAGTTTAAAAAAACAACAACATTCAAATCAGTGCAAAACGGCTTTATATATTGTTGGGTTGCCCTCTCACTGACATATTTACATACTTACACCCCCTTTCATATATATTTATTTACTAGTGCAATTGTAATGTACAAACAGGCTATACTCACTCAGTAACAGATCTTATATAAGAAAATAGATTAAAATTGGTAAAAAAACCCCAACATTGACATCACTCTGGTAATACATGTAGGTCTGATTCACAGCAGATAAAGATAAGATTGAACTCACTGAGGTAACAGATCTAATAGATGAAGAAATGATTTTGTCCTGAGATCATCAACATCTAGTTTTTTTCCAACTCTAGTGAACGGTTGACAAGGAGGGCTCATCAGTATCATATCTATTTTCATTCGATCTATTTGTGTAACTGTCAGTTTCTACAAAGATATGAAGGTCATAAGTACAGTTCTCTCATATTGACGACTTATTTCAAGTTAATTTGAATGAATTTATATTGAAATTTTTCTACTTCGCTTAACTCTCAATTGTAGTGTAGTAAGTGTATCACTTTTACTCCATTACAAGGACAGGAACTCATCAAATCTATAAATTTTAATTACAAAATGTCAGAAAGATTATAATCGTTATAGTATTTTATTATGAACTACCTCTAAATGCTACAGTATTCTATTCTATTTTATTTCTATATGCTACAGTTTTGTATATTTTATGAAAAGCTGAATGGGTGAAAGATAGAGTAGATTTTTACTCAGAGAAAACTTTGTCAACCTCAGTGAAGCCAAGGTTGACCATGTCTTTTCAAGGGGTTATAACAATTTGCTCTTTCATCCACTCAGCTATCATGGCTATGTATTAATTACTTCATCATAGTTAATACTATCTGTTAAATTTCCAATTCAAAGAAGTAAACTATGACCTCTTGTAGATAAAATGTAACAACAATCCCTCTTACTAGTATATGTACAGCACACAAATAATCAAGAGTCTCAGACTCTCAGTGAAGGATAATAGAGATTTTGCCATGGGTTAGATTAAATTATCTCCCTTATCTTAACCAATAAAAAAAACCATTTTGACATGAGATATAATAATATGCATTATCTTTAATTGCTACAGTAGTGTTGCGTTTCATGAATGATCTCTAAGTGTTAGCTGGGGTATTGTATCATCAAGTACATTTATGTGTTTCAGCATTGTATTACATGTACCTCTATGCCATTTTCTATAAGGTATGTTCCCTTGAAATTATGTCTGTAAATCTTGTTTGCTGTTGTATTTACATCTATTGCTGCTACAACTTCATATTTGATGCCGCTGTCTGTAAAAATATATTTAAAGTTTGTATAAAATTTAGCTCTCTGATATGAAAATATTACTATCACAAGTACATGTACATTGTAGTTACTATCACACTTAAAAATTAACAATTGTTGACCATTGTTGACTGCTTTGCTGGAAAAGCAATTACCTGTCTCACTTTCTGTGACTTTTAATAATTTTAATTAAATTAATAACAATAAAACTTCACAGGAAATTAAAACCAGACGAATTACATAAGCAACACTAATAAGAGGGTATCAGAGTAGGGTTTGTGTTGATAGTAATTATTGAATAAATTAAGGCAACGTCAAAAAGTATTGAAAGCCATGTTCCATGGACACATACACATGGTTGCACTTCCCTTTATCATTGAAACCACATCTGTTGACAACTTCAGAGATCAGCTACATGTAACTAAATTATGTACTTCTGTTCTCTCCAGCTTCCAATAATTAACATGATTAAACACACTCAAACAAAACATGTACATTATGTACATTAAAGTTATCATTTTAAACCATAATCTGAATATACAAACACTTAGTCATTGTTAGTCCAAGATTACTCTGACTTCCAACAGCTGTTTTAGCTTGTCTGGCAAAACAGCTGTTTGACATCAGAGTAATTTCTAACTAACAAACATCATTAGCATGAATGACTGATTAGTATGGTATATTATAAATAATGTGCATACATTTTCTTTAATTACACATGTGCAATACCATGTATTCTTCAGTATTGAAGTCTTGATGACCAACTTTAGTTTCGACAAGACACAAGTGCAGGTAAAGTAAATTTGTGTCCAAATATTGTGGTCATAAACCTATACATGATCACTTTTAAGCTAACATTTAAGCTAACCGAACCTTGAAGTGCACAATGCATTCCTCCTATACCACTGTAAAGTTCTAATACTCTTATTATTTCTGTCATTTTCAATTATCTTAAAATGTGATTATTTTGTAGATTTTTTTAAATCCGGAAATACTTGATTCATTCTAAATTTCAGTACAAACTGGACGGGAACAGGTGAAACGGATTTTCATTTTCAGGGATTACAATTTATTTGAAAAAAGTCTAACTAATTATAAGCTGTCATGAACATTAAAAAAAAACCAATAAAGTTGTTGTGTTTTAAAAATGATATTTTTATTTGCTTCTGGAGACAGGCAAATGTACAAAAAATGTAATTCCTATTTTAAAAAAAGATGAAAAATACCTAGCCAGTATAACATGTATAAGTTAGTATATACATAAGTCAGTACCTTGAAAGATGTATATAAAGGTGTGCTTGTCATATATGTATGTCGGATAAAAGCTCTACAAAGCTTATGTTGTATTGTTATATGTATAACCGACTTTAAATAATCTTTTATGCTTTTATGTTTTATTATCCTACATGCCTGTCTCCCTAACGTGTATACGTCAACGGCTGCAAACTGCTAGAACACATTGTAGTAAGTAACATAGAAAAAGCCCATCTGGACACACATAACATATTACAAATCAACATGGTTTCAGAGCAAAATGGAGCTGTGAAACACAACTTCTTACAGTAAGTCACGAACTTCTCAGTAATTAACCTTGGTCGTGATAACGGCATACAAACAGATCTTATAATTTCAGACTTCTACAAGGCATATGACAAGGTGCCTCACAAAAATCATTATGGAAGATGGATAATAATGGCATAAGAGGAAATACCTGTAATTGGGAATCAGCCTGCCTTAATAATATAATGCAACCGGTTGTCCTAGATGGGGAGGTATCTATGCAAATGCCTGTGGTCATTGAGGTGCTTCGATCAAGGCTCAGTCTTGGGTCCTCTTCTTTTCCTGATTTTCATAAATGACCTTCCTGCAACAGTTACATCCAAAACACGCTTGTTTGCAGATGATTGTATTTTATACAGAAAAAATAAAGATCAGCAAGATTGTAACATCCTACAAAATGACCAAGACTGCCTAGCCAAATGAGAACAGACTCGGGGTATGCAATTTCACCCAGAAAAATGCAATTCACGTACTGTAACAACATCACAGTCACCATACACACACAACTATGTACTTAAAGGCCATATTTTAATATCCGTTAAGAAACCAAGAAGAAAACAAAAGTTTGGCTATTAAAATTATCTATGGTACGTTCAAACCTAGAAAACTGCTCTTCAGTTTGGTCTCCCCAAAACAAAAATCAACAACATTGAAAAAGTACAGAAAAGGACAGCACATTGTGTCACCAACACGTACCATTACACCAGTAGTGTCACTTCCATAATTGACCATCTTGAATGGAAGTCACTAGAAACCCGTAGCAACATCAACCGAGTAACAATGATGTATAGAATCACACGTACACCACCTTAATAGCAGCAGATCCAAACATTTACTAACTAGTACCTTTTATCAAAGCCAGTCAAAATCACCACATTCACCAATTTCTCTACAATATCAAACATTCAGCACCAGAACAGATTACTTTAAGAACAGCTTTTCCTCATACACAGTTGTAATCTGGAATTCACTTCTCGTCCTTTTTCAAAAGAAAAAAAAAAAATCATCGGAAGGTACCAATACCTTGTTGATAAAATTCCGTATCAACTTCACAAATAATACACGATGGTCTTGAAGTATAGATTCTGCGTACTGACGTTGTTTATCATCTTAATAACGTGTTATAATGCTCTTTCATTTGTCTTTATTAATATTATTTTTATTGTTTGGTCTGTTTTTGGTGATATCAATTTGACATGGCTCTGTACTTATGCATCCCGTCATTGTGTTGTTTGTATTATCTTTCATTTTTGCTTTGTCCATGTGACTTTTTGTGTTTCTTTGATACATATGACGTGGCTCTGTAGTTAAACATCCCGCTATTGTGTTATTGTTCTATATATTTTTTTTTTTTTGTATTCTGATCTTTCATATTTGCTAATGCTTTGTCTATATGCCCTAATGTGGCTTTTTTTAAAAGAAGACATACGCAATAAGCATATAGATTAGCGACAAAAAGGAAACTTAAGGTAAACTTCTAATTTACATTCTGCAGAGGATAAGCCTAAAAACCTATAGACTATATTCTTTTCATACTTTGAACGACAAAAATATTATATATCTTTGCCTGTGTGATGTTGACATTCTAACCTCAAACGCGCGATTCCATGTCAGAGTTAATGTTAACCTAACCATTCGGTCCCTGCCAGTACTTTTAAAGTACAGCTTTTTGTAAGAACCAGGCAGGGTGCAATATACATGTGATTTATGAGGGTTTCAGATTTTATCTATAAATGGCTTAGAAGAAGCAGTGACTGAATACTGCTCAAAAAATAAATAGGAGTGGGAAAATACGAGTGGTTGCCATGGTAACGGACACTCTATTTTTTGGTTGTGAAGCATAGTAAAATCTTTCAAAAATCAGCTAAATCACTACAGTTCAGAGCCTGATTAGGAATAGAATCAAGCATTTTTCGTTAATTTTCATATGCAACATTGATACAACTTGGTTTTAGCATCATTTTAGTTAAGATTGCATGTAAACCAAATTTGTAAATTTTTTGAAAAATTTTGCCAAAAAAATGCATATTTTCAACTTTTCTGAATTTGGGATTTTTGCGAAATTATCAAATTTTCTATGGTGTTTTTCAGAAAAGAGCAACTGTGTATAGCATAGTTAGCACTTTAGTTATGAAGTTTGGATACTACTTTACCAAATTAGATAGAAAAAAGCTTGGGACTTTCTTTAGTTTTATCACCATAGCAACCAATTTTTTCCTTGGAAACGGAGTTATTATTTGCAGAATATTGCAGTTTTAGAGCTTAAATGTACTGAATTGTTTCATAACTGATAAAAAAAATTACATTTAAGCATAAGCTTACTCTAAATTACCATCGTTAATAGTTGCTGACTTCTATAGTTACCATGGAAATACATATTACCCATAGCAACGTCTATTTTAAAATGTGTCCATAGAAATTTATGTAAAAAACTACATATATTATAGATACGGTGTTTATATTCAAATTGGAATATGACTGCATGCTTTGCTTTACTCACAGTCTAGTCTATTCTTTTCAGAAGGTTCAACAAATATAATATATAATGAAACATTGGGGTTAGAACTGAAGGTTAGAAAAAAAAGGGGGGTAGGTTTATTTAAAAAAAAATCATACATGTAGATTCTTGAAAAGATAACGATTGGTCGGAGAGCCTGATTATGAATAGAATAATGATTATGAATAGAATCAATTTTATTTTCAGAAATTACATATACATGTATAACATTGATACAACTTGGTTTTAGCTTCAGAGCTTCATTAGTATTGCAGTTCAACCCCGACTTTTAGATTTTTTGTTAAAAAATACTAAAAAACATTCATTTTTTTCAGAATCCTAAAGTATTGTGAAATTTTCAAATTTTCTCGTGTGTTTTTTCGAAAATTGAAAATATGTAAATCATAGCTAGCATTGTTGTAACATAGTTTGAATACTACCTGACCAAAATAAGTAAAAAAATACGTGGGGTTCTCTTGAATTTTATCACCATGTTAACGTATTTTCTCCTTGGAAACAGAGTTATTATTTGTTGAATTCTGCAGTATAGGGAATTCAATGTTTTCAATTGTTTCCAAACCTTTATGAAAAGACATGCATTGAAGCATATATAAGCTCTAAACTACAATCGTTAAGTATAGTTACAGCAGTTGCCATGGTAACAAATATCACCCATAACAGTCAATCAAATGATATATAATATAGTTTATGTAAAAAATTAAATATAATTATGTTAATAATGTTCATTTTTCTAATGGGAATATAACTGCATGCTTTGCTTTGTTTCACTCTCAGTACTGTCTTTGCTCATTGAAAAGACTCAACAAATTTTAATATATATACTGTTGCATTTTTCTGGGAGGAGCGGGTTTTTTTTTGGGGAGAGGGCGCTGACTGATATACAAGGGGAAGCTCCTGTCACACTTCAGTGATTCCCTATATAATCAACCAAATTATTCCAACGAAATTTTTTTTTTTGGGGGGGGGGGGGGGGGGGCAGGATCCGCCTATGAAACTGATCTGGTTCTCGGTTTTAACAATTTTTAAAGTATCTAGCAAAGAAAAGTAACGCAAAAAGGGCATAACTCGGGAACAGTTAAAGTGACGCCAACTAAATTTAAACTTGATCTCTGTTTTGTGGTTATAAGCATTGTGCATATTATGTTTCATAACATTTGGTTGAGGCAAACTAAAATTAGGAAATGGAAACCAACTTCGTGACGACTAAAGTACTGACGGACATGGGTGAAACTTATGATATGAGACAAATCTTCACAAGAAACGAATTGAAACAGAAATGAATAACCATAAGTCACCCTACGACCTTCAACAATAAGTAAAGCACATACCACATAGTACCATATGAAGACTTTGTAAACAGATATCAAGCTAGTTGAGAAAAAAAAACTTAAAATAAAAAAAAATCATGATTGTTTTATCAGTAACTGTTGTTATGTTATTTGGCACATACTGCTATATGTCACTGTACCGCCTTCAACAATGAGCAAAGCCCATACTGCATAGTCAGCTACAAAGGGCCCCGAAATCACAAATGAACAAAAAAATCAATGTGACAATTTTTTTTATGTAACACAACAACAAATGACAACCACTGTATTACAGGCTCCTGACTTGGGAAATGCACACACATACAGAATGTGGCAAGGTGAAACATGTAAGTGGGATTTCAATCCTCCCCGTAAAACATAAACACAAAGTGGACATGACCGGCTACTTGTACATACCAACAATAAAAAGACACTTAGTACATATCTGAGAGTACTTGCAGTTATTGAAAGCTAATTTAAAGGGTTACACGCCATCATTCCGACAGCCCATTAGTTCGACAGCCCATTGGTCCGACAACCCATTAGTCCGACAACCCAATAGTCCGACAACGCATTGTTCCGACAGCCCAATACTCCGACAACCAATAAGTCCGACACTTATCAAGTCAAGTATCTGGGTATCAGGGTAAAACAAAATTTGTCTTTCTGTATTATTACTTTTAGATATGTAATAACATATTTTAAGAAATAACTCTGTATATATAACATAAGGCTAAGGTAGTTCGAATACTTTCTATATACTATATACTAAATTCGAAATCTGTATATAGAATATAACAGAAAAGAATATTTCATTTTCCAAATTAAAGGATCTTTAAAAAGCATATGAATCAAAAACAACCATTGATGGTACGAGCTACTGATGACACCTCAGCCCAAACATTTCGGTAAACAGGAAGTTTTAGAGTTGCGAATCTGAAAAAGCATCACACAGTATAACTGACTTTTATAAACCTTGAAACCAAATTTCAGAAATCATTGTATTGTAGTTCCTGAGAAAAATGTGACGAAAATGTTCAACTTGGCTGTCATGTAATGAGTAATGAATTTGAAAAAGGGCGGGTAGTGTTATCCAACTCCGATATATTTATTTATGTAGTTGGTAGTGGGGAAACCTCACTCCCCTGATACGCGAAAAAGGGGAACCGAAGATCTAGTGAAAGAAGGTAGATCAAGACACACATGCAAAATCTAGCAAACTTAGAGAAAATTTACCCATACACATATAAAAACGCATTGTCGGAATAATGGGCTGTCGGAGAAATAGGCTGTTGGAATAATGGTTGTCAGACTAATGGGATGTCACCATTTAGGGTCAAAACAAAAAATGAAATTACACAACTAATTAGACTGCATCCCCTTTTATACTGACTATGAAACAAAATACTGAAGGGATCATTACACAATACTGGGACTGAGACTACACATCATCTAAAGGGATGGCAAAGCAAGTCGACGAAACATTCCAGCACCCTCGACCAAACATTTTAAACAAATAAAACTACTGAAACATGAGGAATCTAGGCCTCAACCATGATTCACTATGCAGCATTAATACCCCCCAAGAAGTAACAACAGTACAGTTTGGCGATGCAGCGATTCACGTTGAATAGATTAATAAACTTTAATAGACTAATATACGGTGGACTTCTGATGTGTGTGCTACAATGTGTGATTTGCTTTAGTGTTGTTTACTTGTATTGTTTGTTTCATATTATAATGCTTGCGTGACTTTACTTTTGAATTTGAGTTATAAAAGAAATATAAGATAATTTGCTACATTTCTGTATTTCGATTGTTTTATGCTATATGGTCGCGTTTTTATCTCTTTCACTTATTCAGAATTTCCATTCTCAATTTTATTCCATTTCTTTCATTTTTATTTGAATTAAAAACACAAAATTCAAACATATACAAAAATAACCTATTTCCTATCCCAAAAACATTGGCCAATTAAAAGTTTCTTAAGTATAATCCTTTGTTTGCATAAGTTTTCCTCCTTCTTACGAGTCTTATAAAAAAAAAGTGGGAATAGGAGGAATGAACCGTCTAAATAATGTTGAATATCTTATTTATTTATGATTATTTTTCTATAAAAATTGATTTTTTTGCATTAAATATCTATCTCTACCATAATATGTAAAAATAATATATATAACAGCACTCCTTCTAGTCCTTAGTGGCATTGTATAGGTCTTTAGTGCACTAAGGAGTCCTTAGCAATTTTAGACGTACCGTTTACTTTTACGATTCTAGACCAAAATAAAATTTGAATTTTGAGATATTAAGAAAAATCCAGGAATACAAATTTTTGAGGAAACCAAATTCAGCAGTCCTACATTATTAACTCTGTCTCTCCATCTAAAATTTCTATGCCATACTTTGTTATTACAATAACAAAATGACCCTTTCATGAAATCAAGAAATATGAGTTGTAAATATAGAGACATATAATTGCTTGTTGATTATGGTTGAAAGAAGTCCATTCACAGGGCTGCAAAACAGATATTATAAGGTACATAATGGTTTGTATCAAATTTGAACTTTTTTGTTCCCATGGTAACCAAACGGAGATCAAGTGTTAATTAACTATCTAATTAACTGTTGAGTATATAATTCAAACTCCATTATTTATATGTATCCAATACCTAGAAAACCATGTATTTGATGCTGATTCTGAATTAATTCAGCAATTTCAGACCGGTTGCTAGGTTTGCATTTAGTTGCTATGGTCTTTCAGCCACTTAAATTAAAGCTTATATGTTTTTTTTTATCATTTTCAAACAAATCATAAGTTTTATTGTCTGTTAAATTACATTAATATAAAAAAAAATATCAAAAATTTTGAAAATGAACAAGTATTGGGTTTTGTCATTTTTTTGAATTTTACCAATTTTTGTTGCCATGGTAACAAAAATTTTCAAAAAAACCCAGATGTTTTTTTCCTGTTTTAAATAATTCAATGTATGAACTTTAAGATGCAATCATAGTTTATAATGAACTTGTCTGCTCAATGTAATTTTTCCTTGATTTAAAATATGATATTTAAGCTATTTTCAGAAAATGTCAAAATACAGATTTTTGCACCTTTTCAAATACCATTTTAGCCTTATATCAAAAAAAAATTTCATAACCTCAACATCAAAATATAAACTTCAAATAATGCCTTATTATATGTTGAAATTATTTTTTTCTTGAAATTGTCATTACCATAAAATTGCTGCAACCAAAAAGTAGACATTTTCCAATTTTCATGCCTGATTTCATCATAAATTCCTCAAAAAAATGGCTGCATGTTTCCATAGCAACCGTTCAACAAAATTAAAAAAAAAAGCTTGCAAACTTTATTTCAATCTTAGCTAACTATTATATAAAAGAATAAAGCAGTTCTGAGACATACATGAATCACCCCCTGCCTGGATCTTACAAATAGCTGTACTTTAAAACATCTTTCAATCGTTGGGTGGATTTAACGTTACAGTACATAGATAATATTAAAAAAAAAAAGAAATCAATGAATGTGTGTGTTCAATTTGATATATGTCTTTTTGTGCCTCTTTGTTTAATATTTGTTTGTGTTTATTGTAATTAAGATACTTGTATAACTTGTCCCATCATGTCATTATGTTATTGTTTGTGATAGTTCTCGTATTCTTGTCTTTCATTTTTACTGATTTTCTTTGTCTGTATGCCTTTTGGTGTTACTTCGATACATATGGCAGGGCTCTGTACTTATAAATCCCGTTATTGTGCCATTGTAAAACATGGTGGTATGCTTGTCTTTCATTTTTGTTATGTGTTTTGTCTATATGCCTTGTTATCTTTCTTTGATACACATATGACGTAGATCTGTACTTATATATCCCGTCATTGTGTTATTGTACTTGGTAAATTTGTGTATTCTTGTCTTTAAGTTTTGCTTATTTGTTTGGTCTATATGTCATTTTGTGCATCTTTTTTATATAGTTGTTGTTTTTAGTGATTAAGATTATAACACAATGTTGACTACTGTTCCCCTATTTTTTGACTTTTTACCCGTTATGTCTGTTTTTTTTGTTCACGCGTCGTTGTCAATATAATGGAGTTTGATGTATCTGTCATACAAGTGAGAGGTTTGGCTAGCTATAACATCAGGTTCAAGCCACCATTTTCTACATAAAAAATGCCTGCATCAAGTCATGATTATGACAGTTGTTGTCTTTTCGTTTGATGTGTTTGAACTGTTGGTTTTGCCACTTGATTAGGGACTTTTTGCTTTTAATTTTCTTCGGAGTTCATTTTTTTGTGATTTTTGTTTTCTCCACAAAACATCATCAGAGTCAACTCTTTGGATCATTTTAAAATACTGATCCAAAGCCAGTATAATTAAATATCTTCCCTGTTTGTAAATATATGCAAATGTGTTTATCTTTTATTTTTTCACAAAATTATTTTTGATTATTGCATCTAAAATTGTTATCTTTTCATTAGTGTCTGTTTGTGATGCGCCGACGTATAGTCATCAATGTGCTGGTGGATTGTCGCACGATGTAGATTGGTCATATTTTATATCAATCATGTCAAATACATGGAGTTCATTCACAAAGTCATATACGCCACCAATTAGCTATATATTTTTTATAGCTATGCTATTAATATTTTGCGTAGTAATAATAAGCGATAGGTCCAATTTCCGCTTTACATGTTTTTCTGTATCTGTCTGGTTATAGCCTCCGTAAACAATCTGAAAATTCTGCTAATATATATGTTTCTATCAAATTCCGTTTGCATGAGAAGAACTCAAGTAATCAATCTTTGTGCTGTGAAACCGTGTAAATAACTATATATAAGTGATCTTTAAATTTAAACAAAAAAATCCTGGTTAAAACAGTAGTAGTTTGCAAGTATCAAGAGGTTTGTCTGTGGGATGTTCGGTGGTAAGACGTTCCAGTCCCTTATAGTATATGGTAATCTTATGTGCATCAAAACGTGAGTGTGGTACTTGGTATGCATTAGAATATATATTTCTCCTTTTTCGCACTGGTGGTGTGAGTCGTCATTCTTTTGATATCGCTACCATATTGTTCTCTATTTTATAGAACACCACTATACAGGTTTCCTTTCTTCGTCGTTGTAGTGATTTCCATTGTATGTGATCTATCAGTTTTGTGACACTATAGCAGTTGCTTTATACGTAGTTGTGACATATATTTTGCAGCTCTTCTTTGTATCTGTCCTATTTTGTCTTTTTCTATTTTTAGCAATGGCTTTCTTTGTCAGTTTATTTTCAATCTATGAGTTTGATTGTCCCTCTGGTATCTGTCGCCCCTCTTGTAGATAGATCATTTTGTTACTGAGTTCGACTCCCAAACAGTTAAGTAGTCATTAAAGGTACCAGCATTATAATTTTGTACGCTAGGCGCGCGTTTCGTCTACATAAAACTTATCAGTGACGCTCATATCAAAATATTTATAAAGCCAAAGTAGTACAAAGTTGAAGAGCATTGAGGATCAAAAATTCCAAAAAGTTGTGCCAAATACGGCTACGGTAATCTATGCCTGGGATAAGAAAATCCTTAGTTTTTCGAAAAATTCAAAGTTTTGTAAACAGGAAATTTATAAAAATGACCACATTATTGATATTCATGTCAACACCGAAGTGTTGACTACTGGGCTGGTGATACCCTCGGGGACGAAACGTCCACCAGCAGTGGCATCGACCCAGTGGTGTAAATTGTTATCAAAGGTATCAGGATTATAATTTAGTACGCCAGACGCGCGGACCGTCTACATAAGACTCATCAGTGACGCTCATATCAAAATATTTATAAAAACCAAACTAGTAAAAGTTGAAGAGCATTGAGGATCCAAAATTCCAAAATGTTGTGCCAAATAAGACTAAGGTAATCTATGCCTGGGATAAAAAAATCCTTAGTTTGTCGAAAAATTCAAAGTTTTGTAAAAAGGAAATTTAAAAAAATAATCACATTATTGATATTGATGTCAAACCGAAGTGTTGACTACTGGATACCCTCGGGGACGAAACGTCCACCAGCAGTGGCATCGACCCAGTGCATGGTGTAAATAGTTATCAAAGGTACCAGGATTATAATTTAGTACGCCAGACGCGCGTTTCGTCTACATAGACTCATCAGTGACGCTCATATCAAAATTTTTATAAAGCAAAACTAGTATTAAGTTGAAGAGCATTGAGGATCCAAAATTCCAAAAAGTTAAAAATTCCACATTAAGCATATTCTAATTGTGGTGGTATTAGTCCAATATAAGCTTGGTTTTTACTTTTGTTGATGAAATTGTGATGTTTCTCTGCAACAATCCGAGTGTTTTATTTGCTTTGTTTCACTCAAAGGATAAACATTTTAAATTTTCAAATTCTACCGGAATGTGAAAACAAAAGAGTGTATACCATTTACTAGTACATTTTCCAACAATTTCACAATTTTTCATCGAATCGAAATGTCATCTGGTAAAGCATATAATACTAAATATGATTTTGTTGTAAAAACTTTGAGACAAAAACATTGGACCTATAAACAATATCCCTCGATATCATCATCACATACTCAGGATGAAAAGCAAAAATATCAATATCTGCAATAAAATGATGTAATTTAACTTTTATTGTAGAACAGAATAAACAAAATTACTTGCAGAATATATGTTTTAAGTAAGAAAATATCCATCTTCTCTAGCAAAGGGTTGATACCCACTCCCCTCCTCTCCTTGCCTATCGAAGATGGAAAATATCCTACATGACCGATCAAAGTAAAAACAATTTAGTGATTATCAGAAATACAGTGCCATAAGTTATGCTGTTAGATATTGAATCCAATCTATTTCAAATTAAAGTAATAGGATAGTTTCGTTTCACAAATGACTTTTAGGCTGGATATATACAATTAGAACTCTATTATTGTCATCTTACCTTCACGATTAACAGAAAAGGTGATTATGTAGCACCTTTTCAATAAATACGAGGTAAAAAAAAATGGTTTTGAAGTTTTTGACAAACAAGATTACGTACATTAAATCTTTTATTCATGGTTAATGCGTTCTACTCATTGTGATTTTTATATAATTTGTTTTTTTTTTCCATAGAAATTTTATATTTTTCAATTCAAACTTAGATTAAAAACATTTTTCGTTCAAATATATATTTTTTAAGCGGTTTACATAGACACAATTTATAAAAGTAATATGATTTAAAAATCGTCATCTACATGTTTTTTTAAAACGCATTACAACGTTGAACAAACACTTCCTTAAATGGAAATATGTTTAAATTCAACGAATAACATGGTTTGTATATTTAAATCAAAAGAAATGTATTTTAATGAAAGAAGTATAAAGCAGAATCGCTGACCATGCACATCAATGTCAAACAAGTCGAATTTCCGGTACACCTGTTCTAAATTGTTGTTTAATTTGTAGTGAAAATGGATTATGCTGTCTATAGTGTTTAGGGTTATATATATTTTCATAGTTCTGATTGCATGCCTGTAAATCAGTAAAATGATTCAGTTCAGTATCTTTCAGTGTACCTTTAAAAAACCTATAAGTTATACGAAAAAAATCTGTGCATCTTTTTTTTCATAATAAATTATCGTCTACCGTCATTGCACTTGAAGAAATTCAACGAAAAAAGTTAACATTCAAGTTAGAGAAAACATTAAAAGTTTACTTTTCAGACCATTTAACAACATATAACGTAAATTATCTTTTTTGTAGTCTGACTCGACATTGATATCAAAACCTCGAGCATATTCAACGGACAAGGCAATAATTATATACATTCAAGCCATGAGCTCTGCCCTCAGAGTTAAAATTGTGTATAAACTTGCGAAAAAGGAAACGTTAAAGTAGATACACACATTACCAGTCTTATGGAAGGTCGTGAAAAGATACATTCGCAAATAATGTAAATCTATCACCCGAGTCAGATGTACTATCAATGCGTTGTTAGATGTGAAAACCCACAAATCAAAACACGACAGAAGAGTGCATTTTATTAACGAAAGTCCGCCTTATGATCATACATATACAATATAGCTCCTTTACATGCCACTGGCTATGTCAACTATACCAAAATCAACATTCCTGCTAAGTTTTATGACTGTTGGAGAATAATACGAAATAAAGACACAACACTTCGATGAGGGTATGAACGGCTATGCTCTTTACCGTCTGGCACCAAACAGACATTTTACCGTCATTTGTTAAAATTGTTAAAATATACTTATTTTTGTAAAAAAAAAATAACGCGATTAGATAATCGAAATCAATCAATTTACTTATCGTTTAATGAAAGTGTACATTTTTTCGTCATGCACAAAAACAGCCGTCATTTGGCAAGATTTTTTTTACCGTTATTCGTCATGAAGGTACCCCCATTACGTCCCTCTTCGATCTGTACACACAATACCGAAACGCTGGACATGGTGTGTCTGTGTGAAAATGTGGTTATTTAGCCTTATAAGTTAAGTATTTTAAATTTTAATTATCTTTTCGTTATTTACAACTCTTAACAAGCCTCAAGTTCAGGGTTCCGACTTGCACATAGATAATTATGCGGGGTATGAAATGCATACGGGCACTCAACCCTCCCTAACTAATAACAATGACACAACATAAGAACAAACTACCGTATACGAATCAGTTGTGGAGGTCGCAGCTCACGAGATCGATACAAAGAATGATAGCAACGTACAAAAAACACAAAAGGCATATAGTCCAGATCTGGGAGAACTATGAGCCTTTCTATTTGAATTCTGCGAGTCCTAAGACATTATTAAAAGAGTTCTGCTAGTAATAAATATCTAAAAAGAGTTCTGAACAATCAGACATACATAAGATAAATATAAGTACAGATATCAAACTAATAAAACTCTTTCTCTCATAAAAAAAGTATATGATGATATAAATCTGCAGTAAAGGAAATTGTATATCATCCTTATTAAATATTAAGATAATTTTTCTGTCATCATGCATTTTCACAAAACTATCGTCATAAATACGAACTTCAACAAGTATGCATGCACACAATCGCTATACTAATATTCCTCAAATCTGATGAATTAGCACGCCCTTTTTCTCGAATCTTAAAACTAAACATCAGTCAAAACCAGAAATGATGTTATTTCTTGTTACTATAAGGTATCATAAAAAACATATAATACTAAATATGTCTGAGTTGTAACTATAATGAATAAAACATTGAACATTTTAACAATTTTCCCCGCTATCAGGTATTGCAAATGAAAAGCGAAAATACTTTGAAGTTAGTCATACAATGCATTATGTATTATAAAAGGTTTTTTTTTCATAGAACAGAATAAACAAAAATACGTGCCGAAAAAGTAATACGTAGAAAATAACCAATTGAACCGGTCAGAATAAAAAAAACCTATTATCTGCAATTACTTCCTTTAACATAGAATAACTACGCGATTCTTAGTACTTCACATTAATGGTACACGATTGGGTGAATGCATTCTTATTATATTGGTACAATTCTAGCTGCATTACTTTTTTTTTTTAAATGAAATCTGTTACAAATGAAGGGAGTATAAGAGTTTAATTTCAAAAAGGACTGTTAGAATATACAAAAAGGTAAAGTCACAAAAACACTGAAATCGAAGGAAAATGCACGTATAATGATAAATAGTATGGTGGATTTCCGACGCATTAAAAGGTAAGGTTATGTACCACTTTTCTATAAAGTAAAAAAAAAATTGTGTTTGGCAGTTACAGACAAAAATATTTGATTTAATATGTAAATAACGAAGGACCACAGATTTTAAAGTTTCATTTATATTTTATGCGTTTAACTTATTACAATTGACTGAAATTCCATATTTCATATTCCGTTTTGTCTTTTTCAATTGACAACAGTAACGAAATAACATTTTATTTTTTTCTATCAACATATAAATTTTTCAACCGATGTTCTATCATCTATCTGTAAAAAGTAATGAATTGAAAATCCCCATATGTATTCAAAAACGCAACGCAACGTTTATCAAAAAGTTTAAACATAGGCTTCCTTAATTGGAAATATGTATGAATTCAATGAAATTACACGGTGTAGTTATTTAAATGAATTATCAAACAGAATCGATGAACTAGAAAAATCAGTATCTGGTCATTTAAAAACACAGTGAAATATATGACACACTTATAGTTAAATTTTATTTGTTTTTAAGTGTTTTCGTTTGTATCAAGTATAAGATTTACATTAATTAATAACAAGACTAACATCTTTATGAATGAAATAAAACCAAATTTATTTCGTTTTTAATGTACTCTTTCTGCTAACAGTTTCTACATACAAAAAGTCATTTGCAATTATTATTTTCATAATTCGGATTGCCTTTACATCGGCAAAATTTATCATTTCAGTCTTCTTCAGGGTATTTTTATCCTAACTTTAAGCGAAAAAAATATTTCTGTATTAATCTACGAGTATTTTTTGTACAAACTAAATCATCTGCGGTCATATCACGACTGCATACGTAGCACGAAGAAGTATTTTGAACGAAAAAAGTTTGAAATTTATTGAGATTATAAGTCTGATACGACAGTAATATCAACACCAAGAATCAAACCCTAAATGTGTGTCTCAATATTTTAAATACATGAATTACTCCTTAACCTGAAGTTCTGTTTGGTATTTATAATTATATATTTTTTAAAGCATTCTCACCGCACTGTTCATTTACAATAGATTCATTCTATTTAGAAATCCTACTGCTAATTAATAATAAATGGATTTAAAATCTATGTCAAAAGTCATGATTTGACATCTCTACGAATAAGGTATGTTAGTTTGGAACCTAAGTGGATTTCAAAATCATAAAACTAATAGTTAATTGACATGGTTAAACACAATAATGCACGAAGTCTTTTTCTATTGTACTTATGTCCCTGGTACTAATGGGGGCAATACTATGCAATTTCAAAATAAAGATTTCCAGAGGGACGAAAGATACCAGAGGGACAGTCAAACTCATAAATCGAAAATAAACTGACAACGCCATGGCTAAAATGGTAAAATTATGATGATCGACAAAGTGCTTGTAATACAAGGCAAAATTCTACTGTTTGACTCTCCATGTATTACCATAGAAGATCATCTATCTGTATTGGTGTGCAAAACGTTAACTGATTTCACGCTGCGACAACTTTTCGGTCCCTAAAATTCGAAAATAAAAGAATGTTTTTTAAGTCTACCACCTGAAATCGTCTAGATGCTCACAAGACATAAGTATGTCAGATATCAATATTCATATGTTTTAATTATGTGTCGTGTATTTTATTGAAAGCTTTAAATTCTTTGCATTTAATGATAAACTTCATAACTGACAAAATGCCAGTCTACCAAACTGTCAAACTATCAACAAAAGTATATATAAAATTTTGATCCTGGTATCTATGACGAGTTTACTTGAGAGCTTATTTGTATATATCGATGTTAGCGGAGACTTATTCTCCAAGTCTATTTCAATTCATACTTTAAAACAATAGATATTTTTTTACGGTTTAATTTAAAAAAAAAACTGTACAAACAAATTAAAAAATTATATTATAATTTTTAAAATTTGTTTGTATACATTTTAAAATTTGTTTGTAAATGTTTTTTTTAATATGCATCTAAAAGTTTATCAAAACTTTTAAACAAACACTCCCTTTGATGGAAACATGTTTTAATCAACGAATTTACGCGGTTTTAGTTATTTGAATCATAGGAAATGTATTTGACTTAAAAGATTCGATGACCGTGCAAATCAATATCTGGTCATTTATAAAATCGTCGAATTTGCTTCACACATCAGTTAAATTTTATTGTTTTTATGTATTTTAGTTGATATACAATACTAGTGTTTACATTTTTTAGTATCAAGACCTATATATTTAATTGGATAAAATAAAACTATTTGTTTTTACCATACTTTATCTGCCAACAGTTTCTACATACAATATGAGGTCATTTGCAATTATATATTTTCATAATTCTGATTGCCTATGCATCGGGAAAATGTATTATTTCAGTGTCTTTAAGTGTATTTTTATCCTAACTCTAATGTGAAAAATAAATTTTCTTCATTAATCTATATGTATATTTTGGTACAACTAAATCATCATCTTCCATCATAGCACGGTTGCATACGCAGAAAATATGAGTGTTTGGAACGAAATGTGGAATTTTATTTAAGTAATTATTGGGATCATTAGTCTGATACGACAGTAATATCAATATCCAAAACCAAACCCCTAATCTGAGTCTCAATATTTTAGATACGTGTATGATTATTTAGACCTGACTTTTGAAATGATTAACAAACCTTTTGTAAAATACGTTTTAAGCATACTTTATCTGCGTACAGAATTTGAATACCATATGAAGATATTTGCACAATGTTTTTCATAGTTTTGATGTTTGCCTATACATTTGGAACATTTATTATTTCATTATTGTTTAGTATATTTTAATCATATCCTAAAGGAAATTGACATTTCTTTACTTTTCTATGTTTATTATTATTGTACAAATTACATCAGCATCTCCCGTCATAGTACGACTGCATATGCAGCATTAATGAGTGTTTAGAACGAAATGTGGAAATTTATTTAAGTAATTACATTCAATAATTTATTGACATCATTAGTTTAATACGGCAGTATATCAAAATCTAGAACTAAACCCCTAATGCGAGTCTCAATATTTTAGATACATGTATGATCATTTAGACCTGACGTTTAAAATGATCAACCACCTTTTGTAAAATACCTTTTTAGCGTATTTCATCTGCGTACAGAATTTGAATACCATATGAAGATATTTGCAACTATATTTTTTTTGTTCTGATGTTTGCCTATCCATATATACAATGTAGGCAACTGACTCTCCTCATAAAAAAATAGAAATACATTTGTATCTGTATTTTATTTTCTCATTTATATGTTGTACTGTTAAATCAATCATCCTTAATCAGAACGATAGTTGTATGTGTGAGTGTATGCGAGTGGGAGAGAAAGGCTTTTTATTTTTACTTTATGTGATTACATGCTTGTTATGAGCCCTTTGATTAGGAAATAAAATATCTTTATCTTATCTTTATACATTTGGAACATTTATTATTTCATTATTGTTTAGTTTATTTTCATCATATCCTAAATGAAATTGATATTTCTTTACATTTTTACGTTTATTTTTTGTACAATTACATCAGCATCTTCCGTCATAGTACGACTGCATATGCAGCATTAATGAGTGTTTGGAACGCAATTTCATCGGAATATGCATGTACCTACCAAAGATAGATGACTGTATCCCCAGTTATTAGTCCCAAAAAAGAAAGAGAAATAAAATCAAATCTGAAACAGGCCTCGATTACCCAGACGGTTGAATTTAAGAAATTAATATGTGATACAGGTGGAAAATATCAATGAATTAAAAAAAAGTATTATAATAAAAAAGAAAATAAAGTAGGCTTAGTCGTTATGACGACTTAAAAATAAAACTTCATTCAAATAAAAACCAAAATCTGCTATTTTTTTTTTATATAAAATTACCAATAAAGGGGCAGCGACCCTAAAAATTGTTATCCGATGTGTCGAAAAAAAATCTGCAGATAGATATTAACTTGATGAACATTTTTACTCCTTGTCAGATTTGCTCTGAATGCTTTGGTTTCAGAGATATTAGCCAAAATCTACATTTTACCCCAAAGTTCTATTTTTAAACATGGTGGTCATCTTGATTATTGGGCGGGGTCATCGGATATTTTTTCGAAACTAGATACCTTAAGGATGAGTGTGCCAGTAGTTTCAGAGGAGAATATTTTTGTAAAATTGTCGTCGACGACGGATGCCTAGTGATGAGTAAATCTCAGTTAGTCCTCTGAGCCAGGTGTGCTAAAACAGCAAAACGGACAAAAAGCAACAGACAAAAAGCAAAAGTGTTGGACAAAAAGCAAAATTATCGGACAAAAAGCGAAACGGACAAAAAGCAATGGACAAAAAGCAAAACAGACAAAAAGCAACGGATAAAGAGCAAAAGTGTCGGACAACAAGCAAAATTATCGGACAAAATGCAAAAGAGAACAAACAGCAAATTGCGGACAAAAAGCACTGTATCAAACGACAAATTTTGAATTTTATTTAAGTACAAACATGTAATTACATTGATTAATTTATTGAGATAACAAGTCTAATACGACAGTTATATCAAAATACAGCACCAAACCCTTTATTTTTGTCTCAATATTTTAGCTACATGTATGTTTATTGAGACCTGCCTTTCTGTATGATGTTAACCATTTTTGTTTTAAATAATCACCCAACTAGTTGTTTACTTGGAGTTTATGTCACATGTCAAAATATTTGCCTTGAAGAAGTTATTAGATCGATTTAGCAAACTATGGAAACAATTTAAGAGTTAAAATATTTTTTACTATATATCGCAGTTTCTTAATCAGATAATTCTAACAAGATCTATATCTTGAAAATTTTAAATATTGATAGCAAGAAAATAACTCTAATAAATAAAGACCTGACGTTTAACAACAAATAACTCCTGAGATCAGTAAACACAGTAATAGGTATAAACATAATTATATATATATATATATATATATACATCAACTTATCTCAAAAGGAATTGAAGCATTTTTCACTTTATGTATTTATGAAAAATACAAAAAAAGAGCTGACAATTAGTCCATCAGAAATGAAATTGCACATGGCATAAACTTCTGCAAATCAGTTTTTAATTACCATGTCGTATGTTCAGCGCATTAGAGTAGTTTTATTGTATTTTTTATATAGGGCGCTTTATAATTTTCCATAATCATAATTATTAGCTTTAGACGTTTGTGCAAAAACGTGATGGCAAGACTTGACATCATAAGAATAAAATATCATCCCTGAAATTTCGAGGATTTTGAAATTTTAATTTTTTCATTATAAATTATTTATGCCTCAATTTAAGACACAATTCTTAACATTATAAAGTTACTAGTATACTTGTCAATACATTACTATATATTTGCAAGCCCACAATATTATATAATCACAAAACTGAATTAAAATATTAAAGGAACATTTAGATAAATTCAATAAATATTATTTTTTTTATCGTCTTTGGAAATCCAGTACAAAATATGTAGTTATGTATTTATCTTCGCAAAACATTTTCAAATAATCAAAATCAAACCTAATTGCACGATAGTGAAGAGCAACAGGCTACGAAGTAAAATAAGAATAACCATCTTTTTACATATTTATTATGTGTTGTAAATTAAAAAAAAAGGTAACGTAGGTTAATTTTTTTTATCATGACAATATTATTTGATGTGCATATTTTGATATGTACAAATTGCATCTAGTCCTTTGAATTCAGTTTGATGCATAGTGTTAATGGCAGATAATGATCGTGGGTATGTGAACGAAACATATGCTCATGATTAGAATATATAAAGAACAATGTATATATTTTATATAATAGATAAAAGAAAGGTCGACATAGTTAGTTGCACTATTATTAACACAATTCAATACTAATATTCTTGTAATTGTTATAAAATAACACAGTTAGAAATCTAATCTTAATTTATATCTAATTTTTAGAATTTTACCTCTGACGTTACTGTTTGTCGCTTTGATCCGTTAGTGTTACAGACACACACTTCGTAATTCTATAAAACTGTTTTTGTGTACTGTCCTATATTTCCTTAGTTATTCGTTGTTATTCTGTGATTAACATGTTGAAAGAATGTACTATTATAATATTCATTTATGTATTTCTCTTTGGTGTTTTTGCATTTATTTATACTCTGCTCCCGTCATGTAATGTTGTCATTTAAGCGGTATATTTGAATTGCCATAAAGCACGAAGGTTTTGCTAGCCACAAGTACAGGTTAAGCCCACAAATTTTCTTAAAATGTCCTGTACTAAGTCAGGAATATGGCAGTTGTTATCTAATTGTCCGTTTCTACGCATGTTTGATTTTTATTTGTTTTTGTTGCACTTCTCTGTTCTGTTATTTCATTGTTTTCCTCTTATAGTTGATATACTTCCCATGGTTTCCTTTTTCTCTTAATGAATTTATGGCTTATGAACAGCGGTATACTACTGTTGCTTTTATTTACAACATACTTTGTCAGCTATCACACCATTTTTTTAAGGTTACGAAATTGAGGGCGTTGTATATCATATATTTCGAATGCGCATCTACAAACATAACCGAACAGATTAAAATATTTAGATATAGTGTCCAGTTTTGATATCAATACATAATTGACAGGTGTCATAATCATTTAAAACGTTTAAAATTCGTTGAAAACGTTTAAAGTTCCTTGAAAGAATGGTTCAAAGTTCATATCATTTAATTGGCTGATTGTTGGTAACCATTTGTTTGCTTTACATACTATATAAAGGTGAAACGGCCCAGAGAAATCATTGGAAACATGAAATTCAGCAGTAGTTTCATATGTCTTCTCTTGTTGGGTAAGTTTTGGACATGGGAATGGAAAATACTTTTCAATTTTTATCATTTGAAAAACAAACAAACACATTAAACATTAAAATCTAAACAATTTTTATTTTTTATGTTGAATTGCAACAGATCAACTAATAATTTAAGCAAGGTATGCAAAACTTTTATGAGGGATCAATTATGTATAACTACTTCTTTGTTTTTTAAAACATTTTTTAAAACTAAACGAAAAGTAGACGATCAAAAAGAATATCTAGCTATTAAATTAAAAGAAGAACTAAAGACCTAAATTCTTATGAATTAACATTAATGATACCGATTTTTTATACATCAGATGCACATTTAGACAAATATGTATCTTGAGTGGTCAAAACTACGATAGTCGAAAATCCGAAGATTATTTAAAAAAAAGAAAAGAAAAACTCATAAACCAAATTCGAACAGGGAATCAATGCTTGGTATTAGGGAGATATATTCCTTATTTTTTAATAATTTACAAAATTTTGTAACAGCAAATTGTTATAACAATTAATTCGCGTTTTTTTGCTGGTGATACCTTTTCGGCATTATCTGTCCACCATCAGAGGTATCGATCCAGTGGTAGTAAAATATGAAAACTATTTGTAATAGCTATGTATAAATGTTAAGTAGCTAGGCTGAGATTTTTTTTATAAATTGAATATCTGTGTCATTTGTAATTTTGTTTTGTTTCTTTTCATTTGTTTTGATGTTTTGATTTTGAAGTCTACAGTTTTTAATTGTTTGTGAAGTTATTTTTACCACAAGCAATCGTTGTTATGTCACGTGACTTATCAACGATTGGTTGTTAATTGCCTTATAGGAACGTTATGCACATGCGTGGGTGGTGTCAATTATGTGGTCAAAATAATGAAAACGCAATTATATATACATGATGTAACTTGAGCTCATTCTCATCTGTTGTTGGAAAAAAGCCAAAACACTTTTGGCTGAAAGTCAAACAGCTCAAGTTAGAAACTTTTTAGCTATTCTTAAATTGAACGACGCATTTAAACAACCCAATACTCAGTGTCAAGTGACATTGAAAACAAAATATATTTTGGAACTATTACCATTACAACTTTGATAAAATTCAAACCGAATGACATTACGCTTTACTTTAACATGTTTATTATTTTATTTTAGGTATATGCGCAGCAAGTGATACGTGTTATAAGTATAACTCTTATTATAGTACATATTACACGACATACTGTAATGGGTACTGTGCAGGTCCCCTTGGATCAGAGTACTGTTTGTACTACTACTATGACGATGGAGGAGGCGGGTAAGTGCATATTTATTATTTGACAACTGATGATAATTTTATGTGTTTTTTTTCAATTATTAAATCTTTTGTTGTTGTTATGTGAAGTTCATCTGACATTGCATAATACTGAATTTTCATACGGTTTTAGGAAAAATATTAATAACGTTACCACAATAGATGACATTCAATCCAAAATCAATTCTTAAATTCGAGGCACAATCTAAGCAATGACATATATCGGGATCTGTATGGTGACGTTATCATTTCAAAAATGAAAGTAAAATGTACAAACAATACAATTGCAAGTGTTAGTAAACATTTGGAATTCAAATTCGAAAAAAACATTACAGAATGAAACTCCTACGTGAAAATTTCATGAGCTTATATATGTTTTTTGTTTATTTTGATTTTTTTTTATCGTTTTAGGAATGCAAGTATAACCATCGGTGCGTCAGTGGGCGGCTCGATTGGAGGACTTGTGTTTTTATGCCTTTGTTTTTGTGTATGTGCTAAGAAATAAGTTGTTTTATGGACCATCTGTATATAGTAAAATAGATATTTATATGTTAGATATCCTTTGTATGTGTGATATCCTTTGTATTTTCAAATGTAAGATTTAATATATATTTCTTTTTTGTATTTTTAGTTTGTTTTCAGTATTGTTGTTTATAAAAAAAATATTTATGGATCTGTTAACCTTATTATGTAGTAAAAATAGTATTACTTTGTTTGTAGAATTCAATTAAAAGATTAATAAATAAAATAAAATTATGATCTCGTACGTATAATAGTAGCAAGCAATTCAATCCTTAATTACTGCATCGCAATTTATAAATTAAATAGTGTTATTTGAGATCTTTCAGCATCTTAAGGATACAATAGTCTACCGATGTTCTAATCTTAAAACTCTAATTAAGAATGAAAACGAAGGGATACGAAAAGACTCCAAAAAGAGACAAACCAGATACATCGACACAGTCAGCGTCTCCTAGTATGAAGGCATGACTGACCAGTCGAATAGACACTCTATATATACGATAAGACAGAGTGAATATTATTGCTGAGAAATTGTATATTGCCATATGTATGTGTCAATATCGAGGAAAAGATTAATAAATAAAGTTGACATAATTGTGACGGTAGTACCATAAAGTTCATTGCGACATATAAGATGCAAGATATTACTCATATGTGGTTGATTCAGTGATTGGACATCATCACTGTATCTGAAGTGATATAGAGGACCTTTCAAGAAACTTTTTAGATCTTTTTGTTTTTAAGAGGTTCTGTATGAATTCTATTTGATTAGAATACAATCAAATCGGCCAGTAGGATTCTACAAGTACCCATTAGAGTACCCAATGTCATTTGAAATATAAAAAAAAAAAAAAAAAAAAATTAAATAAGGGTGTCCATGAGAGAGTCCGGCATCTAGTTGTATCATTTCTGTTTTTTGTTGTTTGAATCAGGGTAGTTTTCCACAAGATTGTGCATTTGAATCATTAAAGAAATATGATATACTTCAAAGGAAAAAAGTATATATCTATATAAGAACACAGAGAAAAAACACTATATTTTCGAACATAAAAGGTATCGCAATTGATTAATTTAAGTGCATAAGTAATATTAGTTTTTAAAATTTTGCAGATAATTTTGCAACGTCTTTAAACATATTGATTACATTTGAATTGTTCGGTACTTTTATTAAGTCTGATTACCCAATGCACTTATGGTGAGCCTGTGTTTGTAGTGATCAACTTCCTTAAACACCCAAAATTCCACAAAAAGTATTCCATATTATAATCATAGATTTTTTTCAATACTTAATTTAATCATATATTTACTATAAAATATATTTGATGTGATGTGTGATGCATACATAATAAGATGTTATACCTTATCTGGCGACGCGTATGATCTCATTGGAAAGCTACTTTCTTGATTCCAATGTTTGTCTGTTGTTCAAACGAGCATCTGCGGTTGAAGTCATAAAACTTTGCTCAGTGCTCGGAGCAAAACAAATCATGCTTGAAACACGAAATCCAGCATTCTTTAGTCTTCTATGTTAAGTCATGTGTACTATTGTTTGTCTGTTTGTCTTTTTCATTTTTAGCCATGGCGTTGTCAGTTTATTTTCGATTTATGAGTTTGACTGTCCCTTTGGTATCTTTCGTCCCTCTTTCATTAGTTTATTTTGATGCATGAGTACAAAAAACTGAATCGAAAGTTTTATGACTTCAATGCATGATTATTTTAGAGCTAATTTATAGGAAAGGTATCTTCTATGAGTTTTTATTAAAACCTGATACTGCGGGTGAATGTTTCGCCACTGAGGGTACATATATTACCAGCCCAGAAATCAAACAAAAAGACAAATATGGCTATCAATACAACTCAAAAAACTACTCTGAGTACAGATTTACTGATGTAGTTCGAAAATTTTTAAAGGCCTGGTCTCCACTAAATATATAAAAATTAAATGCATTTTGTGATTTCGAAAGATAATATATTTTTTGGATTTTTATGGGCATTTTCCCCCCTTCTGTTTGTATAAAAAATAAACAAACACCTAAATTTCATTTGATACTTTCCACTCAGTTTAACCCCTAAACTCGACTATTTGTGTGTAGATATCTATTATCCTTCTTTTGTGCACGCAATCAAGGACAATGAATACAACGAAATTCAGTTGTTACCTGAGAGGGAGCATCTCAAAGTTGAATCCAAACTTGGTTTATTTTTTACAAAAACTAAAAATGCCACTCAAGATCCAAAAGAGACTTTATTTTCTGAAATATGAAATGAAATACTGTTGATGCGGTCATTATCACTAGATTTACAATTAAAATCGTGGTAGACTTTTATATGGAACGCTTTGTGCTTCTCTTCCTGCCGGCTTTTTCTACTTCATAAACAATCTGTTCTTGAAAAATAAAGTAATTGTGCAACTGTTTATTTCCAGATAATTATATTGTTATGTGTTGATATAACAACCAAACGTAAGGCAAAATCGTTATATGACACGGGATGATCTCTTTCTATAAAAATGAATACATGAACGTGTAACTGTATAAATGGATTTTCTTATCCCAAGAATAGATTACCTTAGTCACAAATGTTTGGAAATTTGGGTCCTCAATGCTCTTCAACTTTGAACTTATTTGGCCTCATAACTATTTTGATCTGAGCGTCACTGACGAGTCTTATGTAGACGAAACGCGCGTCTGGCGTATTAAATTACAAAACATTGGTACCTTTGATAACTATTATGGTTAACTTGTTTGATTTCAATATATGAATAAAGTGCCATTTTGCGGAAGTAGTATAACAATGGGTAGAAACTACAACAACAACAACAACAACAACAATACTTTATTTTAAGAGGGTTACACAGTTAGCTATATAACTAATCTTCCCTGAGGCCCTCATCATGAGAAATCAAACAAAATGCAAACATATACATTGCATACATTAGTATAAAAAGTCAAGTATGATAATAATGTTTAGTACAACTTGATAAAATGTGATGTAAGAAAAATGAACATGATGACATGATCAGTTTTTAATATTATTGATACAGCTAGGTTGATTTCAATAAATGATCTGTTATTTTGTATTTGAAAGAATTAACATTTGTAATATTTCTTAACAGTATTGGCAAATTATTCCACAAGAATGGTCCAGAATACATAAAAGATTTTTTGAACAATTCTGTTTTTAGTTTAGGGAGTATGAGGTTTCCTTGAACAGCATTTCTCAAGGGGTATGGATTTCTGTCTGAAACATAACGAAACTTGTTAGTAAGATATGATGGGGCATCATTTTTAATGCACTTAAATGTCATCACTAACTTGTGATATTTTATTCTCTGTTCAACTGTCATCTAGTTTAAGTGTTTGAATAAAGGTGCAGAAGGAGCGAACGGGTCTGTTTCTAGTATTAATCTAGCAGCCCTCTTTTGTAATTTCAATATCCTTTTTAAACCCTCACTGCTACAACTACTCCACACTATACAACAATAATCAATTAGTGGCAAGATATAACCATTATAGAATAATTTTCTGCAGTCTAGATTTAGAAATTTTTTAATCTTTAATAGTAGATATAGTCTAGATGATATTTTTGAGCAGATCACATCAATTTGGTTTGTCCATGTAAGGGAAGGGTCAATTTTAATGCCTAAAAGACTTTTGCATGTGGAAGATTGTATCACTTGATTGTTAATAGTTAAACAACTCTCATTGTAATGTAGCATTGCCCTTTGCTTCGTTCCAATAATCATATATTTTGTTTTATTTTTATTGATGAACATATTGTTATCATTGCACCATTCCTCTACACCATGTAAATCTTCTTGTACCTTTGACTGTAGAGTTTGATAACAATTACCAGAAAGATGTAAAGTTGAATCATCGGCATATAAATCAGTGCAACAATTTTTCATATAAATAGGAAGGTCGTTTATGTATAGTATAAGCAGAAGGGGGCCTAATATGGAGCCTTGGGGGACACCATACTTGATATAAAGTTTTTCAGAATGAGCATTACCAATTTGTACTTGTTGAGTTCTTTCATTCAAATATGATTTAAAAAAAGAAACAGCAGTATTATCAAATCCATAAATTTCAAGTTTTTTACAGAGAATATCATGATCTACTACATCAAAAGCTTTCTTAAAATCCAACAGGACTGCTCAGTTGATATTACCATCATTCATATCCTGTATCCATTATCTATGATATTGTTAAGGGCAGTTTGGCAAGAGTGTTCTTGTCGAAACCCAGACTGTGCTGGGTGTAAAAGATCTAATCGTTTTAGGTAGTCATACAAATGTTTTGAAACATGCTTTTCTAAAAGTTTTGATAAAACGGGAAGTACAGAAATTGGTCTATAATTTGTTGCCATGAATTTTTCACCAGCTTTAAAATCAGGGGTTACTCTTGCATTCTTTAGAACACTGGGTAATGTACTTGTATCTATTATTCTGTTAAAAAGGTAAGTTAAAGATGACGTTATGAAAGGAGCACTCATTTTAAAAATTTTTGGTCCTATGTTATCAGATCCCATGGATTTATTAATGTCAAGTTTGATCATCTCATTAAATAGACCATTTATTGTGACTGGTGGAATTGAAAATTTTACTTGTTCTGACTTAGTAAATTTCTTTTGTACAAATTGATTTAATTTTGCATAATCATGAGTTTTGCTCATAAATCTGTCAGTCCTCAGGTTTTCAACACAAGATGTAAAAAACTTATTAAAAACATTACAAATGTCACTGACATTATTAGTTTTAACACCATCTTCATTTAAAAGTTCATATGGCTTTTCTTGTTGGGATGGGTTAAGTCTTCGAATACATTTCCACAAATCTTAAGAAGCTTTTGAATCTTTTACCATCTTTGAATAAAAATTTCTTTTTGATTCATCGATTATGTGTTTTGTCCTGTTACGCCAAAATTTGAACTCGGACCACATTCCTAATTTATGGTATTTCTCTCTCATTTTTCTGGCATATGCAATTTCATTATTGAACCATTCAGGTTGTCTGTCTCTTTTTACTCTTTTAGTAACAATTGGTGCATGTTTATCTAGAACTGCATTAAATATATCATACCACATCTGAATACATGTATTTTGGTGACTTTCATGTTCAATTCTATCAAAAGGTGCAATAGCTAAGTCACTTCGAAATTTTGTCTCATTGAATTTTTTAAAATTAATATAAGAGGAATGTTTTTCTTTTCTAGTTAAACAAACTGGATAATGATCACTTATTGAAAATTTAGCAACATGTGATTTTAGTATCAAATCTTTATTGGTGACATAAACATGATCAATTAGTGTACTAGAATCAGGTGTAACTCTTGTTGCCTCTTGAATTATCTGGTTGAGATTGTAGGTTTCTAATGAACTTAGCCATGTTTGTGGTTGTTTATTAGGTTTTAAAAAATCTATATTAAAATCACCAACTAAAATAATATCTGAATTATGATTGATGGCAGTTGTAATTTCTTTTTCAAATTCATCAATCCAATTAATTAGTGAACTAGGAGGTCTGTATACTGAACATAATAAAAATGATTTTTTGTGAACTGGTTTAATTTCAAACCACATTGTTTCAATGTCAATTATTACAAATTCAGCTTTTCTATTAAATGTTACTTTTTCTGAAAAGTAAGCAACCAAACCACCTCCACCTCGTCTATCTTTTCTGTTTAAAATGAACCCAGGAATTTGTATAAAATTATCCTGGGTGTTACTGTCCAAAAATGTTTCACAACAACAGTATATATCTGGAGGATTTTCAGAGAACATTAAATTGTATCTGATTTCATCCAGCTTGTGTTCAAGTCTGTTTACATTATGTGAACATATTTGTATACCCTTTGTTAAAGAAAAGTCATAAACATTATCCTTTCCTTCAGATGTTTCTTGTAAATTAGGTAATAAATAACAATTATCATTTAGTAAGGCAAATAAACATGCTGTCACTAATACACTTAATCCAATTGAAAAACAAAGCTTAAAATCAACAGGTGATAAGGCCTCAGGGGGATTGCATAAAACATTTGTATCAGTACATTGCAAATTAATTACCTCATCATTAGATTCATAAGTACCATTATCAGATTCTGTAACAGCTACAGAAAGATTGTCATTCACTGTAAAACTTCCAGCATTAGTCATACTGGTGATTACATTTATTTTGTTCAAATCACTTATACTAGTTTTAGAAAATTTGACAATAGATTTGTCCATTCTATTTGAAGAATATTTAAGTTTGGTGTTTTTTTTCACTTTTCTTAAAAAGATAATTTAGACTCCTATCTGTAGGGCAGATAAATGTGTAATTATTACATTCTTGACAAATTTGATTTAAAACATCAAAGTAGTTTGTGCAAGTTTTTTCATTTTTAGAAATAAATTTTAAAGATGAAATGGCTATATCTTCTTTGCCAATTTTGTAACTCCAATACAGATCACAAAATTTCTCCTTATGACCAAATGATTTATAGGAGAAACAAGACACAGGCTTACCTTGCCTACATGTATTTAGGTCATGACCTCTTTCACCACAGTATTGACAGTAATCATTGTCTGATGAAAGTTTAAGAATTTTTACATATTGATCAATGTTGAAAGTCGATTGTTCATATTTCTTCATCTCCTATTACGTTTTCTGTAGAAAAGTACTAACAACTGGGTTACACCTAAAGATGTCATAGATTGTCTTTTTGATAGCTGGGTAAAATATTAACTGGTGATGATTGCCCTATGAAATAAATGAATGGTTAGGAATTTTCATTCACAACACGCGTGGTTGTTTGTTGTAGATAGCATGTGTCAAGGTGTTCGTTGCCCCAAAGTGGTACATTCGTTTAGGAGCTATGTCTGCTTCGATTGATATTTGGAATCATAATTTCTTAATACAGGTTTTGATAAGTCAAAATGAAATAGTTTCCTTGGGACAATGAAGTCGGCGAGTTTAAATGAATTAAAGAATGGAATATGATTAACCATATGTCCATATCTTCGTTTCTAATTAATGATATATTGTCACAGGTAAATTATTTGTATTGTATCGACAGGTACTTTTTTTATTTCCAGTTTGACAATGATTATTGACATTATGTCTCGGACTGTATTTATGTGTTCCTCTTAAAGCGTACATTATATTCTCTATTAGATTTATTGGTTACACACAATAGACTTTTTCCGATTAAAGTATACAATTCGCAGAACTGCGAACGAGGAAGTTCATTAGAGGTCATCTATTGGACGAATAATTTAAATGAAGTTATTTTTATTTAAGATCGACAGAGTTGATTCCAATAAACACATCAAATTGATGATTTTATGTAAATGGACCGAATTTTGAAATGTTTAGAACAATTGGTAAGAGTTTAAAGATCCTTTTACGGTATACCTCAACAAATATTTTTTATTTGATTTTGTACAGCATTGTTTGTTTCTATACTTGAATGTTCTTTGTATGGTGTCCTCCCAATAATTTCGGAAATGTTAAAGTGGTATTCAACATTTGTGAAATTCTATGTACAAGTATTCATTTTATTCAAAATAAATATTGCTTAAATCAAGAACGATACTCACAGTCAGTCACACATTGTGTTATCATATGAGAGCTGAAGAATAATATAATGAACCTCAAATAAAGACAACAATAGTGTACCGCTGTCGATTGAGAGAAAGCAAATCTGAGTAACGAACTAAAACCGAGGGAAACACACTAACTATAAGAGGAAAGTTTGTCTATATTATCAAAGAATATTTATAGAACTGTTAAGGCATTATATATCAATATAGTATTATATAAATCTGCATTATAATTTATATGTGACCGAGGACAGAATCGACAACGACACAAATTTACAGACGTTTCATTGTTATATATTTATCTAACTAAATCTGCTAATGTCAGAGATGACGAATAGTTCTGTTAGTAAGTTGTTCTTATTCCTTACTACAATTTTGGGTAAAGTTGATTCTTATAAATATTTAAATAGCATTAAATAAACGGACCTTATTATTACTATGAATTGAATTTGAAAATATGTAAATGAAAATAACACTTTGAAAATTTTGATCAGTAAATTAATGTTTTTGAACTGTAGACTTCTGCAACCTTAAGTTGTCTTCTTATATGTCATTACATTATCAAATCGTTATTTCCTTGATGTAATCATTAATACGGCTCCTGATTGTAGTCATCATTAACAGTTATAATTAATTATCGTAAAAGATCTAAAATCCAAAACAAATGCATATAACTAAGGTGAGGAAAGCTATCAGAAGACATTTTGATTTATTTACTTCTTTCACTCAAAAGTAAAAAGTTCCATATCAGAGTAAAGTAATAAAAAATACATGAAATATGCATCCTTACATTTGTAAGATATCTGTTATACTGCAACTAACGATTCACGTATATCTCATATCAGCGAACTGTTTTAAATTATTTGTAGAAACCCACTGAATTATACAAAAAGGCATATAGATTAGAACATATCAATTAGAAAGAACTGTCTACATGCATTTCACTTTATATTTGCTTGTATAAATACTTTTTCGGTTGACAGAAAACTCTTGTTAAAATTCGCAGAACAGAAAAAGGAAGTTTGCGAGACTATTCAAATCTTGCAACAAATAGGTATTTGCATTACAAGATAAGTTTTCAATTGAGCAACGTCAAATTATCTATTAATAGAAAAAAATAGAATAAACTACATGTTGAACAAAATGTAAAAGTGTAAATTCATTGGTAGGGTATCTTATATTCTCTAATTCATCGTCACTCGTAGACTTGGCATTTATTTATTATTAAATTAGCAAAGCTAAAATTCCTACTACTCATTTTTCTTTTATCTAAATTGCAACCATAATATGTCAGGTTTCAAAAGAATCATGTATAATGATAAATTATCTCCAATGCCACTATATGAATTTAGCACAGTGGTTTATGACTTTGCAGACACTTATATTTAAAAATGTTAAAATAGCCTGAAACACTTCATGATTTTTTTAACCGCGGGTATTTGAAAACGAGAAGAAAACTTTTGGTATCAATTGACTTTTCATCTATTTTGATTTGAGTAAGGATTTTTTCATTTAAAAAAACCGCGTGCATTATATTCTCTATTAGATTTATTGGTTACACACAATAGACTTTTTCCGATTAAAGTATACAATTCGCAGAACTGCGAACGAGGAAGTTCATTAGAGGTCATCTATTGGACGAATAATTTAAATGAAGTTATTTTTATTTAAGATCGACAGAGTTGATTCCAATAAACACATCAAATTGATGATTTTATGTAAATGGACCGAATTTTGAAATGTTTAGAACAATTGGTAAGAGTTTAAAGATCCTTTTACGGTATACCTCAACAAATATTTTTTATTTGATTTTGTACAGCATTGTTTGTTTCTATACTTGAATGTTCTTTGTATGGTGTCCTCCCAATAATTTCGGAAATGTTAAAGTGGTATTCAACATTTGTGAAATTCTATGTACAAGTATTCATTTTATTCAAAATAAATATTGCTTAAATCAAGAACGATACTCACAGTCAGTCACACATTGTGTTATCATATGAGAGCTGAAGAATAATATAATGAACCTCAAATAAAGACAACAATAGTGTACCGCTGTCGATTGAGAGAAAGCAAATCTGAGTAACGAACTAAAACCGAGGGAAACACACTAACTATAAGAGGAAAGTTTGTCTATATTATCAAAGAATATTTATAGAACTGTTAAGGCATTATATATCAATATAGTATTATATAAATCTGCATTATAATTTATATGTGACCGAGGACAGAATCGACAACGACACAAATTTACAGACGTTTCATTGTTATATATTTATCTAACTAAATCTGCTAATGTCAGAGATGACGAATAGTTCTGTTAGTAAGTTGTTCTTATTCCTTACTACAATTTTGGGTAAAGTTGATTCTTATAAATATTTAAATAGCATTAAATAAACGGACCTTATTATTACTATGAATTGAATTTGAAAATATGTAAATGAAAATAACACTTTGAAAATTTTGATCAGTAAATTAATGTTTTTGAACTGTAGACTTCTGCAACCTTAAGTTGTCTTCTTATATGTCATTACATTATCAAATCGTTATTTCCTTGATGTAATCATTAATACGGCTCCTGATTGTAGTCATCATTAACAGTTATAATTAATTATCGTAAAAGATCTAAAATCCAAAACAAATGCATATAACTAAGGTGAGGAAAGCTATCAGAAGACATTTTGATTTATTTACTTCTTTCACTCAAAAGTAAAAAGTTCCATATCAGAGTAAAGTAATAAAAAATACATGAAATATGCATCCTTACATTTGTAAGATATCTGTTATACTGCAACTAACGATTCACGTATATCTCATATCAGCGAACTGTTTTAAATTATTTGTAGAAACCCACTGAATTATACAAAAAGGCATATAGATTAGAACATATCAATTAGAAAGAACTGTCTACATGCATTTCACTTTATATTTGCTTGTATAAATACTTTTTCGGTTGACAGAAAACTCTTGTTAAAATTCGCAGAACAGAAAAAGGAAGTTTGCGAGACTATTCAAATCTTGCAACAAATAGGTATTTGCATTACAAGATAAGTTTTCAATTGAGCAACGTCAAATTATCTATTAATAGAAAAAAATAGAATAAACTACATGTTGAACAAAATGTAAAAGTGTAAATTCATTGGTAGGGTATCTTATATTCTCTAATTCATCGTCACTCGTAGACTTGGCATTTATTTATTATTAAATTAGCAAAGCTAAAATTCCTACTACTCATTTTTCTTTTATCTAAATTGCAACCATAATATGTCAGGTTTCAAAAGAATCATGTATAATGATAAATTATCTCCAATGCCACTATATGAATTTAGCACAGTGGTTTATGACTTTGCAGACACTTATATTTAAAAATGTTAAAATAGCCTGAAACACTTCATGATTTTTTTAACCGCGGGTATTTGAAAACGAGAAGAAAACTTTTGGTATCAATTGACTTTTCATCTATTTTGATTTGAGTAAGGATTTTTTCATTTAAAAAAACCGCGTGCATGTCTGACTTAATACATGATAAATCTGATAACTTTGATTACTTTGATTCCAATTTGTAATTTGTATTCCACCTCTTTTGAAATGTTAATTATTATTTTTCTCTTATTTGCTATAAAATGACTCCAAAAAATTTTCTTTTCAGAATAACTATATTTCATTTACGTCGGTTTAAAATGTCACTGGCAGCAATACAAAATGTCAAGTTGTTTATCTAGTTATCAAAGGTACCAGGCTTATATTTTTAACACACCAGGCGCACGTTTCGTAAAAACGAGACTCATCAGTGACGCCCAGTTAAAAACTCGGTTAAAAAAAAAAGAAGACAAAGTTGAAGAGCATTCAGGACCCGAAATTTCCAAAAAGGTGTGCCAAATACGGCTTAGGTATTATATGCCTGGGGTAAGAAAATCCTTAGTACTTCGAATGATCCATACTTTTGCAAACAGTAGATTTATAAAAATTACCATTTACTTGATATTCATGTCAACACCGAAATTCGCACATTGGTAACATCGCACTTTTGGTGATGCAATATAAACAGAATAAAATTGAGAATGAAAATGGGAAAACAACCCGACCAAAGATCAGAAAACAGCCGAAAGCAATCTATGGGTCTTTAATACAGAGTGAAAATCCTGCAACATTAGTTGGCCCCTAAAAAATGTAATGTAAATAACACACAACTCCAAAAACATATAAACATAAATCAAAAAAATACAAGACGGTTTTTTTTCTCTCGGAGTTCAGTATTCTTTTGATTTTACTTTTCGGTACTATAAAACTATAAAAGTGATACATAATATCTCATAAACGGACCGAATATGTATTTTTAATTCATAAACAGAAAATAAAGGCAACAGTAGTATACCGCTATTCAAAACTCGTAAATCTATGGACAAAAAACAAAATTGGGGTAATAAACTAAAACTGAGGGAAACGACACAACATTAAAATGTAACATACACAGAAACGGACTAAGCATTAGACAAAATCCGATGGGAATAACAAATATAACATCAAAACCAAATACATGAATTTGGGATAGAAAAGTACCGTGACACGTCTTATAGTAATGTGAATTCACACTCAAATATAAGAGAAAACAAACGACACAACGGAAACACAACGTTAAAATGTCACACACACAGAAACGAACTATAATATAACAATAGCCATTTTCCTGACTTGGTACAGGACATTTTTAAAGATAAAAATGGTGGGTTGAACCTGGGTTTGTGGCATGCCAAACCTCGCACTTTAATGTCAATATTAAATATAACATTGAAATGACAACATAATATTACAGGACTACAATACAAATAAATAGGAGAACGTATTAGAACACCTTTAAATCATATTAATTGAAGCAAACTAATTTTATGTATGTTAAACAATATTTTATAATCGCTGTTTTCCATTACCTTCATCATAAGTAATTATGATTTAGTAATTTGCTCGATTATCACCGAAGAGGGACTTATTGTAGACATGTGCATCTTCTAAAGTTAAACTGATATCGTTCATATTATCATATATGTGAGGGATATAAGCCGATAACAGTCCATTCCGTAAAATATTGGACAGGTCTGAGATCGCAGGCCGAATACCTGTTCAATATTTTACAGAATGGACTGTTAGAGGCTTATATCTTACTTAAAACATCGTTTAACACGTCGAAAAGGTAAAACAAAGAAAAAGCAAGCAAAGATTTATTTTCATCAAGTATATAAATAGTTTTGTGAATAAACTTTCTTTAAAGGGGCACTAGCTACGAGATATATAAAAAATCTAAAGTTTGATTTTTTTTTGTTCAATCAATAATGAAAGTGAAATAGTGAAATAACAATTCGCTTTTTGCAGTCAAAAAGGTTCAATTTTGTCAAATTACGCTGAGAAACATTGATAATTAGTTTTTCACTTGCAAGTGAATAAGTCGACATCTTTAAATCCGTATTCATGTGAACTTCAATTTAACCCCTAGCTAGAGATTGACAACGCATGCATTGCACGTGTACTGGTTATTTAAAGAAAAAGAATGTCAACAATGAAAGTGAAACTACGGTAAATCATTCGATTACTAATTCGATGCACATAAAATCATTCTTATACGGTTAAAAGCAATGAGAATCATCTATTTTTAATCTATAAAATAAAATCAAACAGACCTACAAATATCCAATTGCACGTGTTGGTTTAATCTATTCATATCTTTATTTATGTCAAATCAATAGTTAATTAGATGGCGTCTGGACTAAAATACACACGAAACGAACCTATATTTTATCTACCCCATGCTCTGTAAACTGTTTATTTTAGACTTTTGATAGTGTGTATAAATGTTTTACATTGTTATAAATCAAATATGAGAATTTGAGTCAAATCGGTGACCATGAATTTGACAGCTAGTGCCCCTTTAAATTAAAATATATCCTACATATTGGCCCCTTTAAACAGTAGCTCAACTAAAAAAAAATAGACAAAAAGAAAGAACAGCTGAAGGTAAACAACACGTATTGCTACATGAAGAATAAGACACAGGATATGCGTATCATGTTTTTTGCGTGCGGACGGATTACTCATATTTTCCGCTCATAGTTTCCGTACATACCTTTACATGCGGTTTGTGTTTCAAAATGGATAAAAGTGATGCAAGTATAATTATTCTTAATGCAAAAACGAAGAAAGAGATATCGTTATTAGTGATGTTCAAAATTTGGATTAAAATCAAATGTGTATTAAGAATCTATTCAGATTCATTATTTCAGTGTGGATTACAAAGAGGATATAGTCAAAGCAGCTAGTAATGGCAAGTTTTATATATATTATATTTCAAAAAGTAGTCCTTTCCTATTATTTTCTTGTTTCTTATCGGGTTTTATTTTTTACTAGGTGAATGAGAAAAAAGAATAACATAGGAAGACATGTTCTTGTTGAACCATATCGAGTGCACCGCAGTCGATTTTATTTCAAATATATAATCAATATGAACATGTGAAGAGATAACAACATGCAATCCGTTATATTCTTTTGTTGGAATTTTCACGAGACTGTTATTGTTTACCCAAACAATACCCAAACAATACCACCTGAATATCCCCCACCCCTTTTTCTGTTATTTTTTCTTTCTGGAAGGTCGTGTTGATCTTTGTTTAAATGTTTCCGAAACGCAATTTTGTCTCGATTTTCTTTTGAAAAATATCATTTATAAAACGATCACTGCGAACAAAGTGCGAATTGGACACAAGATTGCTTTGTTTGACAGATAAAATGCGGTAATGTCTTCCTTTATTCTGCTTCCCATATTCATCGTCGTTCTTAAGCGAAGGATTGCATTATATTGATATTTAAACAATAATACCAGACTAAAAAAAACCTTGTAAATCAACGCCAAAACCTGAAAATAAAAAAAAGCTATTATAGTCCCCTAGTTCATGAAGGAAGTTCTAGATTCGCACTTTGTACACAGGATAAGGGTTAGGTTGTTCATGGTCGTTGTATTGCGGCACGATCTATCAATTATTAGAAGCATTACTTTATTGCTTTTTTCATTTTAATTGTAGTTGCAAATGATGCTAGGAAGAATAAGAGCAACACCAGAGTTCAGTTTTGATATCCTAAAGACGGGCGAGGATAAATCTTGAAGTAAGAAATGCATAAAAGCAACTGAAACAAGACTTACAATGATTGAATTAGTGCTAAAAGATACAGCCTAAAACATGAGAAAAATGGCTGTGATATAAGTATTAGTCGTGTTAAAAATCAATTTGAAAGTGATTTTTTCCCTCAAGAAACCGTTTTGATGAGTGGCTTAATTACTATATTGGAAGGTAACTTTAATAAAATGTTTTTTTTAATTGTCATTTGTTCTTTAGTTACATTTTTGTTTATATGATGAAAACAATTAGGGTTATCAATAGGCTTGTTTTTTTTATTTCAGTGATAAAACTACCATTTACCTGTAAGAATCAGTCATGCTACCTTTAGCTGTCCAATATTTTTGAGAAAGATGAGGGCTATTTTTAAAAATATTGGACAGCTAAAGGTAACATAATGGTTTCTTACAGATGAATGATAGTCCAATCACTTAAATAAAGAACGGGTGAGACAATAGAATGACGTCACAACAATGTTTTAAAATGCAATATACAAATGTATTTCATATATGAAATTAGATCCAAAGAGCACACATGCATACTAATAACAAAAAATATCTTTAAGAAAAAAAGCCAAATAATAATTCTCGTAAAACATTTATACAACAAAACAAAATACTAACCATTAGTAAAAAAAAAACAAACCCAAATAATCTCGCTCGTAAAACACCGAACACACAGACACCATCTGAGTTATATGATGTAGACGAAGACTATAATTCATGTAATTCATGTATTCAATTATTTCTTCCGAAAGACTCAATTCGCGATCGTTTATCATATAGTCTTACGAACAAAAGTTTGTTTTTGTATTGTGAGATCATTTGAGATAATAAAAGGTAATCTATTTAAAACAGGTAAACATATGAATATTTACATTTAGATTAGTAGCTCCTTGTACATCAAAATTAACGTCTTACAAGGTTCTCATATTTACAAATACTTTTATTTCGTGAAACCCTATGACAATTATTAGTAGATATTTAAGGATGTTTGCTCCTCTTGTTTTGAATTATTGCCAGATATTCAAAATTCTCTGGTTTTATAAATGAAGTGTCATTAGCAAAATTTCTCCGGTAGCCGCTTATTTTATTTCATAATTTTGATTAGATATAATTTGAAAAGCCACATTTGAAAATGCTATTAAGTTCTTGTTATTTTATAATATATTTTTACTAGAAGAAAAAGGCAGCCACTGTCAAATCTGTGAAAAATCTAGAGAAATATTTTTCCCCGCCAAATTCTTGACAGCTTATATCTCGTAAACAACCAAACGACCCTTCATTTCTTTTACTCTTTTAGTTCATATAAATATATATTATCAATTTTATAAAGCTCTTGTTATTTTGAAACAGAATAGCAAATATCCTTAACTAATCATAATATCTATTGCATTTGCTATTTTATACGTTTACAATCGAACTCGTAAAGTATAGACTAGTTTATACGTATTCAAACGTTAGAAAGATATGTATGTTGAAAGTGTCCCTTAGATTTTTGTTAATGATCAATATAATGTATAACTTTTTTGATCTGAGCTTCACTGATGAGTCTTATGTAGACGAAACGCGCGTCTGGCGTATTGAATTATAATCCTGGTACCAATGATAAATATTTGGTTATAAGATCGTTTCTCATAGTAGAGCTTAAGAATTATTCTTTTAATATGATTTTGGTTTATAAACTAATTTTAAGGCCTTAATTGTTTAATTCAACCAGATTTCCTTAATAAAGTGTTTTACAACGATAGTGATGTTGAAATTCGATCGTTTTGAAATTTGTTTTACATACATTTTTAGCCTAGTTTTTTTATTTTATTAATTCATGAAATATCCAAAATTATTTCCATTGTATTTCTGTTGAAATTGTAACCCAGAAATAAAATGCTTGGTTAAATTTTTTTTACTAAAATTTATAACAACACATTTTAATAAACAATATCAGCTCATGAAATATGCAAAATTATTTCCTTTGTTTTTCTCTGTAAATTGGGGGCAAAAAATGAAAAGCTTGTCTTTAACAATTTATTTTATTATATGGTACTTTTCAGTTAATCAACCCGAAAAAGTAATGGGCTACTGGGCTTTGATACCCTCAGGGTCTTACAATATACCGACAGAAGCATCGACCTACTGGAAGTAATAACATTAACGATACAAACCTGACTGATGAAAACCTTTTGATATACAAAGGATAATAGCTAATACTACGACCTATAATTATCTCAATGATATATAAAAATAAATTCAAAGTATATGCCCTAATACCGCTACATTGCATGTGATTATACAAATGGCTTTACGAATAGAATAAAGAAATAAATGATATAGAATAAAATGAAATAAAAAATAACTATAAGACAAACAAAACATTTAGATTCGTCTTTCAAGTTTTTATTCACCTATTTATTTGATATACATGTATAAGGAAGATATCTGTATAGTGATAAAAAAATTTGGAAAGTTTCCTATCGTTTTCCATGAAAGATAAATTTCCATAATATTCATTGAAATATCATTATGCGTTTTTACTATTGAAAATTAAACACAAAAATGAACGTTATGATGCTGAATGGACGTTTTTTGTTCGTTCTGTGTTTAGGTAAGTATTTATAAAAAGTTTTGAACAATGCAGACCCTTTCTTTTAATACTGATTTGTCCTGTATTTCATATTTAGATAAGTTGTGAAGAAATTATCTGAAAAAAAATTCTCGACATATTTTAGAATCTTCACAATAAATGACGCCACGACAAAACACGGAACCAAACTGTAAAAACGACTATATTTCACATTTTCACGTTTAACGACCGCATTCATAACCGGTCGGTCAACTAAATTTGGGAGTTTATATTATGTGTATAAATGGAGTGGGTTTTTTCTAATGAGGAACAAGAGAACGGTAAGACCAAAGAGAGGAATTTGTATATGTGACTGGTCACTTGTTTCTAATACTAGTATTCAATTGTGTATTTGTTTATTTATTTGTTTGCTGAATGAAATATTGTTTATACTAACGAGACATCTAACTAGTTCTGTACATATATGAACTGAATATAAGATTTTGTTTGAAACAAAAATTGTTGTCCATTCATTCAATATGTGTATCGAATTTTAAATTTGACTGGTTGAATAGATTTCAAAAGTCTTTATTCCCAAACCCTGCAAATTCTAATCAAAGCCAATTTACTATTGTTGTTCAAAAGTTTTTGTTTTATAGACTGAAAATCTATTACGAAGAACAACAACACATATAGGTGTCATAGACGGCATAATCTGCTGGATACGTGTTTTCATTTTGTTTTCAGTTACTGCGCGCATTCTTAAATACGGTATTGTTTGTTTTGTATGCACTTATTTTGCACTTTTGTGTATTTGAAACCGTTAATCTAAATTAAAAATATAAAACAACACGTTTAATAATTTATTGCGTCCGAAGCGCTTTTCTGGATTTACCTTCATCAGGAACGCTCAAAGCCAAACATTTGAAATCCGAAGATGTATAAATACCGAAAATCGTTGAAGAGCTATATGTTAAAAATACCTAAAATAAATAGCCAAATTCATCTAAAGCCAACTTTGCCTGAGGGAGTTGAAACCTTAGTTTCATAATAATTTCAAAATTTATAAACGGACAATTTTAGTAAAGTTTGTTTAATCAAAATTTATAAACGGACAATTTTAGTAAAGTTTGTTTAATCATGTCAGTACCGAAGCACTGACTACTGAGCTGATGATACCCTCGGGGACTGATAGTCCACCAGCAGAGGTATCGACCCAGTGATGTAAAAATATAAAACAACACGTTTAATAATTTATTGCGTCCGAAGCGCTTTTCTGGATTTACCTTCATCAGGAACGCTCAAAGCCAAACATTTGAAATCCGAAGATGTATAAGTACCGAAAATCGTTGAAGAGCTATATGTTAAAAATACCTAAAATAAATAGCCAAATTCATCTAAAGCCAACTTTGCCTGAGGGAGTTGAAACCTTAGTTTCATAATAATTTCAAAATTTATAAACGGACAATTTTAGTAAAGTTTGTTTAATCATGTCAGTACCGAAGCACTGACTACTGAGCTGATGATACCCTCGGGGACTGATAGTCCACCAGCAGAGGTATCGACCCAGTGATGTAAGGTACTGTTCATTTTCTGTTCATGTTGTTATCTGTGATTTTTGTTATTATATTGATCGGAATTTAAAAGGGAGATAATTGAGATATCAGAACACTTATTAGAATGCGACACATATTAATGTGTCATTGCCCAATGTCTGGAACTTCATCAGTAATTCTCTATGTAGTGTCTTGTTATTTGAAAAACTTGTTATTAGAAGTAGATCTTAGAAAGTCTGTTTGATTATACCTATCTTTTTTGGACACGGTGCGATTAAGAGGTTTGCATATGTATATTGCTGATAGTTGTATTCTGACTACCAGATTATAAGTTTTCTTGGTGTAATGAGGGGTATACAAGTATTTTATATTTGTGTTGAAACTTCGCACACATTGAGGCGTAGCACAAAGTTGTTTGGATATTCAACACCGGTATGTTTTAACACTCGAATTATAATGCAATCAGATTGAAAGTTGCTAGCTTCTTAAAACAATAGGTTATTTTACCTTTTATTGTACTAACTGTTCAACGCCAAAGGCATATATCTAATTTTCACTTTTCATTTTGAAACAATTTATTTTAGAATCCAAAACAAATATATTAAACTTCGCACACCCTGTTTCTTCTGTTAAGGGTGTATTTATTATTAAGCAGAACAGTCTTGGGTACTTAAAAAGTACAACAGCTTCTATAATAGATACGACCTATCACAGTGAAACATGCATGGGTTCCTATGTATAAAGAAAAATCACTAAAATACTAAACTGAAAAAAATTCAAAACGGATAGTCCCTAATCAAATGGTAAAATCGAAAGCTCAAACACATCAAACGGATGGATAACAACTGTCATATTCCTGACTTTCTACAGGCATTTTTTTAATGTAAAAATGGTGGATTGAACCTCGTTTTAAAGCTAGCTAAACCTATCAACAGACATATAGGTAAGAACGCGATACAAACAAGATTTCGAAGTAACACCAAAAGGCATATAGACAAAGCACATTAGCAGAATGAAGTACAAGAATACATAACTATTATCATAAACAATAATGACAGAATGTACAAGGACGTCAAGTATAACAACAAATATTGAAGAAAGATGCACAAAAAGGCATATATCAGATGTAAAACAATTTATTTTAGAACCCAAAACAAATCTATTTAACTTCATTTGTATTATCCGTATTAAAAGCAACATTATAGTTGGCTTTAAGTATTCCTGATAAAATAAAGCGCCCTGGACGCATACAATTTATGTTGCATATTGATTTGATATGGTAAAATTGCTAACAAAACTGTCTATGGTAGGTTTATTTATTAAGTGTTGTTTCGGTTGAAATGTGGCCGTCAAGATTTTCGGGAGAAAAAATAAGGCGTAGGTATTTTGATTCAGTCACGAACCCGTGTAGCTGTTAGGGTCTAGTATAAAAAGAAGTTTGCTAGATTTTACCGCAACCATAGCGCCATGAATTACATTTTTATAAATAACCATGTGGTATTTAAACGTATATATTTCTCTTTCATATGTTGAGCAGGATATCTCACCCTTTTGAAGAATCTGATATCAACCCAGTTTTTGATGGGATTTATTTGCTCAGTCTTAAGTTTTCTATGTTGTGTTTTGTGTACTGCTGTTTATCTGTCCATAATTTTGGGACACAGTGTTGTCATTTTATTTTTGACTTGTAAGTTCCTTTGATTACATTCGCATCTCTTTTAAAATGATGGCACTAGCAGAGCACGAGCTTATATTGCAATGTGTTCCTAAAAGTAGTGCGGCACCAAAAAATTGTAGTTATAAAAAGTAAAATCACAAAAATACTGAACTTAGAGAAAAATCAATTTGGAAAGTCTATAATCACATGGCAAAATCAAATAACAAAACACATCAAAAAACGATTGGACAAGAACTGTCATATTCCTGACTTGGTACAGGCATTTAAAGTATATGCGCAAATCAGATTAATTAGTTATCAAAGTTACCAGGATTATAATTTAGTACGCCAGACGCGCGTTTCGTCTAAGTTCCGGACCATATGAGTATTTGGACCATACGTGTATGGTCATGACCATATGGGTATATACTCATATGGTCCGACCGTACGCGTATGGTCGGGGTAATTAAGATTCTGTTACAGCTTACTTTTAATACTTCTAAACTCTTCATATGGTATGACCGTTCATTAAAAAGACGCTATCATATAGGTAATTTTATTATTATATTATGATTAAAAGATTAGCTAAATAAAAATTAGAAGTTTCACAAAGTTTAAATTCCTTACTTGTCAAAACTATAATAAACACATTTTATACCGATGGTCATTACCGATGACCATTGCCGATTTGTAATTACGGGTGAATGGCAATATGTCGACTTAAATAATTAAAATTCCATGAAACTACACCACATGCTTCCAACCCAAATATTGGATGAGAATATCAACATTGCTAGAGTAAGAAAGTACTTCTCACCAGAAGCATGGCAAACATTAAAGGTTGCCTTCTAAAAGGAATATCGCAGAATGGAATTGCACTATGGTATTAATATTTAATTTTTACGTAATTTTTGAATTATAAAATTAACAAACTGTCATGTAACCATCATTGTTTTTTTAGATAAAGTTTTTGTATTATTGAAACATTTATAATTAATTTGAAAAAAATACCTAAATGGTCTAAATACTCATATGGCTCGGCCCGTTAATAACCAAACGAGTATTATACTCATATGGTCCGACCATACGCGTATAGTCGGACCATATGAGTATACGCATATGGTCATGACCATACGCGTATGGTCCAAATACTCATATGGTCCGGAACATCTACATAAGACTCATCAGTGACGCTCATATCAAAATATTAATAAAGTCAAACTAGTACAAAGTTGAAGAGCATTGAGGATCCAAAATTCCAAAAAATTGTGCCAAAAACGGCTAAGGTAATCTATGCCTGGGATAAGAAAATCCTTAGTTTTTCGAAAAATTCAAAGTTTTGTAAACAGGAAATTTATAAAAATGACCACATTATTGATATTCATGTCAACACCGAAGTGTTGACTACTGGGCTGGTGATACCCTCGGGGACGACACGTCCACCAGCAGTGCATCGACCCAGTGGTGTAAATAGTTATCAAAGTTACCAGGATTATAATTTAGTACGCCAGACGCATAACTTGAGATCGACATCCAACCACTCGAGATCAAAAGTTTTGAAGTCAGATACTCTAACTGCGAACAAAACGATCAATTGTTTTTCTAGGATCATTATGCGCGATGCGATAAGAGATAAATTTGACATGAACACTTTTTAGGCACAATAAAGCATCAAAACTGAATTAGTATTCAAACTCTGCCTGGTTGCTGGTTAATACCTATTGTTACACAAACAGTCAAACATAGAAGATAGATACCAAACTTGACTTTTTAGTTTGAAAAGATTTATTTTTTTTAAAACATATTCATATCTATTCTGTCTTGTATCTTCTTTTTAGGATTAGTTGGGGCAGAACAGTGTAACAGATACAACAACTACTATAACAGATACGAAACGACATACTGCAATGGAGAATGCACAGGTTCCTACGGATCCCAATACTGTTCTTATTACTATTATGAAAGCACTGGGTAATTAAAACTTAACTACACATAAGACTTTTATAATGGACAATGTCAGAGATTATGGTAAATATTTTGCATTCAACTTTGGCTCCTTGAGGTATATCTAAAAATCGATTTTTTAGATTCATCGCTTTTAATTTTCAGATATATTACTGATTGAATTCTTTTAAAATACGTAGAATTTGTTAAGAAAGCACATAAAAATTGGCCACAAACATTCATACATTTGTGTTAATATCATCGATTCTCCTATTTCAAAACCAGAGATCTTTTCTTAAAAAATCTTCTTGATCCATAGATTTCCGTTTTTTGTTGATATGATAGAATAAGTACACTAAATTCTATTACGGATTTGGAGGCTTTTTGAAATGAATCAATGTTTGAATAATTGCATTCAAACAGAAATGAATTGATAAATTCTAATAAAATCTGAAATACTCATGATATTATGGTTATCAATAAATAATTTAATTTGGGATGTAACGCGTCTTCTGATTGGCTGACGTTATTTTGTTATGAGCCCATAGACATAATTTAGTCATGTGACCGTGACGTCATCAACGTTTTTTCATGATTTTCTACGGTTTAAAATGGAATTTATTTTTTCTGTCTAATCGAAATAACATAAAAAATGTGGTGCACACTGTTAAATAACCCGCTACGCGTGTTATTCAGTGTGCACCAAATTTTTTATGTTATTTATTCATAGACAGAAAAAATATTACAGTCATTCCTTAAATAACTTCTATCTGTAAATATATATACAATTTATAACTTTTCAATATACATAAGATACAAACGCCTAGAAAATGTTCAATACAACACCAATATTATAAGAAGGAAACATTTAATGTAATTGTCCTTAAATACTGCGGATAACAGATATCCTTCATCCGTACGATTCTGATGTTAAATAGATCATATATATCATGTATATAAATCCATTCTAATTTAACTATAATGATCTAGAATCTTATACAATTAAAAAACGAACACAAAACGCTTGTACAATTCTAAAATTTCAACAAATGCCGTAGATTATATAGGTATTTACATGTGGCACGGTAGTATTTGCATTCCAGAATTTAGGTTGCTCTTTTGTGTACCCTACTTAGGTTAATGTATCTAAACAGTGCGATTGGACAATAAATACAGTATCAACTGAACTTACTTTCCCAAACTGAGGGATGAATCAGGTGTAGAAAAATATGAAATAATTTTACATACAGATGAAAATGAATTTTTGAGAATTTTTTTAAATTTTGTATTCACTGCACCATAAAAGACCTAAAAGTACCAGTGGCCTTAGGTTTTTAAAAAAAGCAAAAAAAGTAAACGGTCATGATACATATTCAAATTCATTTCTGAATAGTAAAATGAAAGTACTTCAGTTAACTGTGAATGTAGAATTTTTTGCAGTGTTAGAAAGTGGTGAAAATTCTAAAAAGGCTATCATTATCCCTTATGGGCCAGGAAATACTACCGTGCCACCTACAACGAGCATGCATCTATCTAGGTGGAATTGGAATTACATGATGCGGATAAGAAACTTTTGCAGCTCATTGTACATGTATATTGCTGCCTTGAAAATTAATTCCTGTAAATATTCATCATAACACGAGTTGTTGAAGTTTGCAATTTTCATTACCCAATATGACAGGATTAAATGAACGATGCTATATGATATATTATTCTTTATCCTTTTTCCCCTGTATATTTCTTGTCTTTTTCATTAAGCCCATCAGGTTTTAAAGCGGGTTGATCTACAAGTTTTCTCTTCTCCTTCTCGCCGTAGTGTCCCATTAAGTGTTCACTTCTACACGTATGATTTAAAGAGTTACATAAACAAAAGGATGTTTCTTTGAGCGAAGATGTCTTGTGAGAGGACAGTTTTTGTTGGTTTTGTATCATGATCGATGGTTATTAAGCTGAATATTACGTTTGCTATTTGTGTTTATCCCACACTGAATGCCACAGATGTTACATGTTAATTCACAAATGGAGTTCTCGGTTTATCAGTTGGAATTTTTGCAATTTTAATGTGTCAAATGTGTAGCCTCATAATTTTTTTAAAAACCTTTTTCACATGTCTATTGACGAACTTATTATTGAAACTTTTTTTCAGAAGCAGTTCAACTGTATCTGTTGGAGCCTCAGCGGGCGCTGCAGGTTCCGGTTGTATGTTTATCTGTGTCTGCTGGTGCTGTTGGAATAAAAAATCAAACTCTGTTAGTGGAGGAGTGTCTACTGTCTGATGTATACTGATGTATACAATGACCAACAAGATCAGCACTTGAAGATGTGATAAATAAAATATATACACTGATATAATAAGGTTTTCTTTCTTGAATTCCAGTGATATCCAATACAAAAACACTTTTTATATGAAAAATTGAAAAATAATAATAATGAAAATTTTCAAAGCGCCCTCTTTACTTTATTATTTACTAGGAAGAGTTTTACATGCACCATTGTAATGAAAATAAAAAAATAAAAAAATACAGAATACCGCGGAAAACTCAAAACAGAAGTTCATAAACAAATGGCAAAACGAAAAGCTTTAACACATCAAACGATTAGATAACAACTGTCATATTTCTGCCTTGATACAGGGATTTTCTTGTGTAGAAAAAGGTGTATTAAACACATGAAACATATCATACAAAACTAGGTTTTGTCAATGCGTTTTCAGGAAATCGTTCAATCAAAGTTTGAATACGTTGATTTAGTGCTTTGCAATTTCTACGGTTTCGGTACTTATACATCTCCGGATTTCAAATGTTTGGCTTTGAGCGTTCCTGATGAAGGTAAATCCAGAAAAGCGCTTCGGACGCAAGAAATTAATAAATTGACTCAATACTGTACAAGTCGTGTATAAAAATGCGTACATGTCATTATTCTATAAATAGATATGGTTAAAAAAATATGTCTCATGTAATTTTCAAAAATACCAATCAAATGTAAAAAAATGAAAACTATTTAAACTTGATCTTATGATATATAACAAACGCAGAAAATGTACATGTTCGGAGTGAGTCTAGGCTCCGTGTTGAAGATCGTACCTTGACTAACGTATAATGGTTTACTTTTATAAATTGTGACTTGGATGGAGAGTTGTCTCATTGGCACTCATCCCACATCTTCTTATATCTATAAACTACTGTATTGCAAATTGCTATTGTTGATATAATTCTTTTACTAATAAATGATGGTTGTTTCTCGTCATTTCTACGTATTCTGTAGTGTTACCTTTATTAAGCCTCTCAGTTGGCCACATTTGTTTATAGAGAATTTATACGCATATCTTATGTTTTGTATTACAAAATTACTTAAATCATATACAAATACATGAATTATATTACACATACTCAGTTTGATTTTTCTATATATTTTTTAAAGTTTGAAATCGTTAATATACATTTTGTCATCCATTGAATGCGGCGATCAAGTAATGATTTTGCCACTTTATTTTAACTTTTAAAGATCTTTAGGGTCTTTAAACTCATTCATCGGGAGTGTTCCTTCCAAAAATTTATAGTTGTCTTGGCCCATCTCTGGTTATCTATTTTGTGTGTTATATAACCATAAAGAGATGTAGAATTATAGCAAATGAGACAACTATCCACAAAGTTCAAAGGAAGTGGATGTAAGTAATTTTGTTTTTTTAATACTTGGAGACTTTGTTTTTGATAACGGATCTTGCATAGTTTGTCCTATTATTCTAAACTGTTATACATTAATTTTTTTTAGAACTGGAATATTTCATAGACATTTATGGTTGTATTTTCACCTCCAAATGTCTTTTTACATCATGTTACACAAAGGGTATAAAATCAAAGGCAAATAAATAATCAAAGCTATTTAGTTTGTATTGTTCGTGTTGTTTATTCTCTAGTTTTCTATGTTGTGTCATGAGTACTATAGTTTGTCTTTTTCATTTTTAGTCATGGCGTTGTCAGCTTATTTTAGATTTATGAGTTTGACTGTCCCTTTGGTATCTTTCGTCCCTCTTCTTTTTAGTTAGTAACAATTTGTTTTCAAATTCATATTCATATTCCGTCACTCATAAGGTTTCTTTTGTTTGACATTGGTTAAACAAGAACATTGTAATAGATAAGTCATCCATTATAACAGATACAAAACGACTCATTGCAATGGAACATGTTTGGTTTCCTATTTTCACCAGCACTGTTATCAATACTATTATAAAGACGCAGGGTAATTCACTTGACTTGTGTGTGTATGATTTATTCAAATACAAGAAATCGTAACACACAAAACTAAATACAGAGTATGTGCATTGTTTAGTCAGATGTCTCTTAGGCCTGTAAACAACATATAAACAAACTTGATAGAATATTGTCTTCATTGCTTCACTGGTTAAGACGCTGATAGTAGTTTCTACAAAAGAGATGGTTATGTGATCAATGCTTGATACAGTTGCAGATACCATTGTTATTCATCAACCTAATTTAAAAAAGATAAACCTGAGAAAAGAAAGACAACTTTAAATTTTTACTTACAAATGTACCTTGTTGTCATCAACAATTACATTTTGTTGAGTTGATTTTTGTCTAATTCTCAACATAAGCTTAAATAATAGTACTTTTTGCTGGCACATTTTCAAATTGATCAACTCAGCAAAAAACAACTGTACTTTTACATTTTCGTTTATCTACAGCTGATGCATAACTTAGATATATTCCTTTTGTCTTTCACATTCTATACAAATACTATGTTTTATGATGTCCCCTGTAAGACATTGCTGTATACAATCTATTCCAACATAGATCCAACCTAGTTAGTCTTCCAAATAACATGAAATAGTATCAACTTTAACAAGGAGAGAATTCAAACACGTATAGTAAGCTATAAAATGGCATTTCAAAATATAAATAAAACCAACCTAAACGACAAACCTACAACATTTTTGATAATTAAACAATATAATCCTGTTTGTCAATCAACACTCTCAATTTAAAAAACTTATAGCAGTTTTTGTAATTACACTACTAAGTTTATTCGTGCACTTATTCAATTTCTCCGTTATAGTGAAGAGAACTTGATAATAATTTATAATGTTGCCTTAATTCAGACAAATAATTAAATTCCTTTATTTTCAGGAACTTTCTATTAGAAAATAAATATACATATATATTTTCCCTTAAATATTACGTATTTGCGTTAGCTGAATCTATATTTAAATTCAACTTTTGTACTTTTGAACCTTAATTGTTATATATGAACACCGTTCACAATTTATTACGTAACTAAGGTGCAAGTAAAGGACACCCTCTTTGTATTTTAATTACTCTTTCAGAAATATTCCGTTTCTAGAATCCTTTCCTTGTTTCTCTTTCAGACAAATAATTAAAACTGCTCTTGCCTTCCCCCTGGCCGTTCTCTTTATTTTTAGCTTCGTTTCCGCCTTGAGCCTTGAATCCAGACTGCCCAACACAGTCTGTGCAGGATGTTTTATAATAAGCACTGGCTACGGTTACATGGAAATGTAACAATAATAAAAATATTATTGTTACATTGGGGACTAAATGCCGGAATTCATGGTTGGATAAGGAACCGATTAATTACGAAAGTAACAATAGTTATTGAGGCTACGGTTACATTGCGTTATTGTTACATGAAAAACAGCAATGTTCGATAGGACTAGTAATATGTACTAAATAATAAAAGTTGAAGAAATTATCTTATATTTACAATACATACAAGTATAACATACAATTTTTTTATTTTTTTATAGTACGTCCTCCATGGATTCTGAAATCGGACTCCGACATCTCTACGTAGTGTTGTGCGTTTGTTTTTTCTACATTGGCTAGAGGTATAGGGGAGGGTTGAGATCTCATAAACATGTTTAACCCCAAATTTGCGCCTTTCTCAAGCCAGGAGCCTTTGCATGGCCTTTGTTAGTCTTGTATGATTTTTTAATGTTAGTTTCTTGTGTATAGTATGACGTCCATTATCACTGAACTAGTATACATATTTGTTTAGGGGCCAGCTGAAGGACGCCTCCGACGGGTGCGGGAGTTTCTCGCTACATTGAAGACCCATTGGTGACCTTCGACTGTTGTCTGCTCTATGTTCGGGTTGTTGTCGCTTTGACACATTCCCCATTTCCATTCTCAATTTTATACATGTATACAGAAGTTCACAGTGTTAGTTCACAGTTAGCAAACTTTGCTTTTGATGTATCAATTTTTGGTAAGTACGTTTGTATAGCTGTATGAAATTTGTGTCTTGATATTGTTTCAGTTTCGTTTCAAACGCATCCCATGCAAGTTTTAAATTTTTCACCCAAACAAAATTGGTAATAGGAATCTCTTCATCTTTTGTTCCAAAATAATGACAGTAATACGAGTAGGTGTGCAGTTAAATACTTAAAAATGAACAGTTTTCTCAGCCCGAGTTTTCAACTTCAAACCATTGAACTATATTTTTCGCCTTTGGCACTACTAATTTGAAGTAGTATCTTTAAAAACATCAAATCCATTAATACCTAAAACTATTTAAACACCATTTGTTGAATAATAATATTTATTATTATAACAAGTATTATTTAGTAGACATGAATGAATTAAGCAACAAAACTATATAGAAGATTTAAGTTTAATAAATCTGGCATACATTGCTGTTTTTCATGTAACAATAACGCAATGTAACCGTAGCCTCAATAATTATTGTTACATTCGTAATTAATCGGTTCCTTACCCAACTTTGCATTCCGGCAATTAATCTCCAATGTAACCGTAGCCAGTGCCTTTATAATAATATTTACGTGCTCTATCCTCGTGCTTCTCACGAGGTCCCTATGGTTATCTCAACAACCAATCAGCCAATCAGAAACTGATTTCTACGGGAAACGTCGTGTTTCCGTTTCCTACCTGAACAGACTCTTGTAACGTTTGTGGGTCATCGTAAATTCCCCTAAAATGCAACGTAAATGGGTTTTCGTGTGTAAACGTATTTTTCATTCATAATCTGTCTCATTACATTATACCCCGCTAGCTCAGCCGTTTACGTTACTGGTAGAGAGGGTTCGGCCTGTGCTTTCGCTCCAGGACTTCTGACAGCATACTGACAATACAACGAAACAATAAATTCAATAAGTGACAGGTATATGAAACCTAAAATATGACAGTGATGATTTGCCAAGCAATGTATTTGCTCATATAACAAATGACCAAAATTCATAAAACAGTTTCATATTTAATAGACAAAGACAATATATAAATACATAAATATCGCAGTATCTCTATGTGAAAATATCAATTCAGAATTTCAATACACTTTCGAACTTCCCCTTTTTGGACAAACGATGAGGTGAAAAAAAACCATTACAAGTTAACCAATTCAAAGAAGCGTTTGGCCTTAGTGCTATCTAATTGAATAAAATAATATGATACTAGAATTTTGAGGTGTCCGTCTACTTAAAATATTGAGAGCTGTACACTAGTCGTCTTTAACTAAAATATTATCCAATCAATCAAGTTGTGACGTCAACCTTCCGAGACAAAAAAAAAATATACCCACTGGTTCCCACCGACTTTGTTAGACTAGATCATGAACCTCATTATTCTATGACTAGGGAACAAAAATCGATCCAGTAAAAAAAACATCGCATTTCTCTATACCCGTTTAATTTTCAATCCAACCAGAGCAATGTCTGAAAACGTTTTTCAATATCATTGACCAGTTCAAGATCCAAAACCAAAACATGCGATAATACAAAATTCTATTTCAGAGTAAGGCACGAACAATTCCGTAGATTGACGACCGTTACTCCAAAATACCCCTCGGATTCACCATCTGTCTAAATATCGCTATCAAAATGAACTCCATCTCTTTATAAACCCGAAATCATAAAATATCTAGCTAGTGTACAATTCCCTCTATTTATTCTGGAACGGAAACGTACTTTAATATTTTAGAACTGTTTGACTACAAGACCGAAAAGAAATATATCAAATGAGAAGAAATAAATATTTAAGTTAAACATCAAAATACAAAATAAAATGAAATTTTAAAGTACAACTTACCAGTACGAAAGTTTTCCCCAATCTAAAGAAATACTGCCCTGACGAGGTTTAAATATCCAAGTCTGGACATTGAGTTCAAGCACGAGATAAACGATCCCCGCGAAAAAGTGACCGGACAACTATAGTTATATATAGTATCTAAAAATAGAAAAAGGGGAATTTACGATGACTCACAAACGTTACAATACCCCCTACTCAGAAAAACAAATCGTCCGCGATTTGACAACATAGTAAGACAATTTAAAGGACAAGACACGGTTGTCTTTAAACAGTTGAAATGTGCATTGTATTGTATATAATTTAAAATTTCAAAGTCTAAATGTTGATAAATGTCCAAGAAGGTCCAAACAGTGATGAAGGTCTAAATGGTGACGAAGGTCCAAATAGTGATGAAAGTACAAATGGTGACGAAGGTCCAAATAGTGATGAAGGTCCAAATAATGATGAAGGTCCAAATAGTGATGAAGGTTCAAATGGTGACGAAGGTCCAAACATTTCCATTGTTAAAGGCAATTTCATCATAAACGTTCAACAGATATTTCCATGCGAATTAAGATTTGAATCCATATACGTCTTTAATATTCTTTTACTCCAACAATGCACAAACACTGAAAAATAATAACTGACAAAAAATAGAATCAAATCAAATATAAAAAAAAAAAAAAAAAATCTTTATGCTTTTGGAGATACCGACAACCACATATATTAACATTTTACGTGCAGAGCACGGAGATTGGGGAAGGTAAAAATACTAAATTAACGTAATTTTGGATACATGTAATCTGAAATGAACTAAGGCCAAGCAATTATTTTCGAGAAAATCAGTACCGATTACATGATTGTGCTACTAGAACAAAACAATCATAAAATTAAATAGTATCCCCAATATAAAATATACTATAAATCAATATATCAAATGCAATGAAGTTAAATAAGTGTATATGATGTGTGTACTAAACCCAACTTCAGAAGTACAGTAAGCAAACTATTAAAGCATAAGAAAGATAACAATCACGTGCAAATGCTATTCTTTTATTTCAGAGTGCATTTTTTTTTCACCCATGACTCTATATATATCTATATGTATACTGCCATACTGTGAATCTTAGTTCACGTATCAATATTATTCATAAATCTACTATATTCAGCTTAAACTACTGCACCACCAAAGCTTATGGTAGCGATGTATGGCCAGAGCAAAGCTAATACTTTCTATGTGCCTACTATATCCAGGCAGTTTCAACTGTATACTAGTGTTCAACTGGTCATGTGCATGGGTGAATCATAAAATCATGTATTTACTGTCATGTATACGATTTACATGAATAAGATTAAAAATAATGTATTCGTGTACTTTTTTTTATGCACCTCTAAAATTTGATTCAACACACTTTTTCTATATATCATCATCACATGCAATCTTCACTGCATTAATCTTTTACCATATATATGAATAAACTTATTCCATCACAAGACACCGTAAATCTATTATCATTATTAAAAAGAGCACCAGTGGAAGGCCAACTTTCATCACCAAACTCAATAATTTTTACATAACATATCAGGTTATTACCTTCCCAAATTACTTGAGTTAAGTTTAAATTCCTCCCAATGAATACGTTTGTCTAAGATTAACGTCCATGCGCAGGCAAAATTGACCATTCACGCAAGACGCAAATCTGAAGTCAATTCATAAAAAATGAACATCTGAATAAATAGAATTACCCTGAAAAAAACGTATACTAAACCCCTTAATAGCAAATAATATATAATAGATATATTCAAGTATGAAGAAACCGACTGTGTAGAAAACAATCCCTTATTCACAACAAGTCTATGCACGGACGTAAATTTACAACATAAAACAACCTATCAATGAATATGACTTTTTATAAAAACAATCCACAAATAATCAAATTTGCCAACATACAAAAACAAAGGTTTCGTACCCCTTATCTTAACGAAGTATCAGTTCATGACACACAATGACTGTAAATAGTCCAAATTCCGTTATTCCGCACATATATAAAATAGTTCTTCAGCATAACGCATCCTTGCTGCAGTCAAGAATATAATTCACATACGTTGGTTCTGACCTTGGTCAGGTGTCAGAACCAACCTTTCAACATACAGATTGTCCATAGAAATAAATCCATCAATATAAACGTTCGACTATAGTTATACTTCGCAGATAAGGAGGCACGACAAATACATACACTGTCGGCAAGGTAAAAAAAAACATTACGAAATAAACTTTTTTTCTATTTTCTTTTTATGAACATGAAATGAATGATAACAACATTATGTTACACAGCCGGTGAAAAATCTGACAAGCTATACAATTTACATTACAAGCTCAGCCTTCCACTGTCGCTACCAATTTTCTCGAGATTAAAATAAAGTAATGAGGTACGGAAGTTCGAAAATGAAATGAAAGGTCCTAAAGCTAGCAAATCGGGGGGACTCTAGTAAAGCTGGTGGCCCCACGTTGGGCAACAATGCAACGTAAATGGGTTTTCGTGTGTAAACGTATTTTTCATTCATAATCTGTCTCATTACATTATACCCCGCTAGCTCAGCCGTTTACGTTACTGGTAGAGAGGGTTCGGCCTGTGCTTTCGCTCCAGGACTTCTGACAGCATACTGACAATACAACGAAACAATAAATTCAATAAGTGACAGGTATATGAAACCTAAAATATGACAGTGATGACGATTTGCCAAGCAATGTATTTGCTTATATAACAAATGACCAAAATTCATAAAACAGTTTCATATTTAATAGACAAAGACAATATATAAATACATAAATATCGCAGTATCTCCATGTGAAAATATCAATTCAGAATTTCAATACACTTTCGAACTTCCCCTTTTTGGACAAACGATGAGGTGAAAAAAAAAACCATTACAAGTTAACCAATTCAAAGAAGCGTTTGGCCTTAGTGCTGTCTAATTGAATAAAATAATATGATACTAGAATTTTGAGGTGTCCGTCTACTTAAAATATTGAGAGCTGTACACTAGTCGTCTTTAACTAAAATATTATCCAATCAATCAAGTTGTGACGTCAACCTTCCGAGACAAAAAAAAATATACCCACTGGTTCCCACCGACTTTGTTAGACTAGATCATGAACCTCATTATTCTATGACTAGGGAACAAAAATCGATCCAGTAAAAAAAACATCGCATTTCTTTATACCCGTTTAATTTTCAATCCAACCAGAGCAATGTCTGAAAACATTTTTCAATATCATTGACCAATTCAAGATCCAAAACCAAAACATGCGTTAATACAAAATTCTATTTCAGAGTAAGGCACGAATAATTCCGTAGATTGACGACCGTTACTCCAAAATACCCCTCGGATTCACCATCTGTCTAAATATCGCTATCAAAATGAACTCCATCTCTTTATAAACCCGAAATCATAAAATATCTAGCTAGTGTACAATTCCCTCTATTTATTCTGGAACGGAAACGTACTTTAATATTTTAGAACTTTTTGACTACAAGACCGAAAAGAAATATATCAAATGAGAAGAAATAAATATTTAAGCCAAACATCAAAATACAAAATAAAATGAAATTTTAAAGTACAACTTACCAGTACGAAAGTTTTCCCCAATCTAAAGTTGTACGACTTTGCCCCCCGCAGAGCTATAGAAAAACAGTACATTAACGGGTGTTACACGGACTCTTTTTAGACGATACACGGACTCTTTTAGTTGTTACACGGACACTTTTTATGAATAGAATCACTCGTGCATGATCAGTGAGTTCATGGGCACTTTAACTTTCAATTAGATTTGAACTTTTTGGTTCCCCGACTTATTTCCTGTCTTTTTATTGAACAAAATATTTACGTTAGCATCAATATCTTTTTTCAAACATTTCCATTTAAATACTATTCATATCAGTACACTAAGGGATTAGACATTTAACTTCAAAAGGGGGAATGGTTTTCTCCTTAAATAGATATTTTGATCCCAAATTTTATGAGAAAAATCTATTATGGTCAAGTAGTTGACAAATTATTTTTTTGCATGATTCCCGAATACAATTAATAGTGCCAATTTAAACAAAAACATTTGGATGATGGCGTTGAAAAGTAAATATTAAAATACTAAAAAAAGAACATACCGCCCCCTTTATGAAGCAAAATATTCGTTCAATAAATGTTTTCTTCAATATATGGATATGAATAGTAATTTGGACAATGCTGAAATTAAAGAAAGGATGATACTGACGTATATTTCTATAAAAATAAGACAGGAAATATGTAAATAAAAATCAAATCTAATATCAAAAGATAAAATTCCTATCAACTCACCAATGCACGATTGATCCTATAAACAAAAAGTGTTCATGTAATACACGTCCAAATAAGCATTCAACTTATGTCATCAATTTTGGGTGGTATATGCTGCGATTGGATCATATAGTAACACGTGTTTAATCCCGATCAACACTTGCATATCTAGTGACGAGCATGAATTTAAAAAAAAATCAAAGTATATGCCTGAATATATATAATATTAAGACAAAATCCATTTTGTTCATAAACATTTCATTCACTAATGAAGTAGGAAATTCATTCTTTTGGTACCTTTAAATTTTTTATCTAATTTATATCAGTGGCGGATCCCTGTCCAAATCCAGGACAAAACAGGGGGGGGTCCAACTTTATGTCCCCATTTAAATTCATTGATCGTCAAAAAAAGGGTTGTTCCAACCAACGGGACCCCCACCACTGAATATTAAATTCATGTATTTGGCAACAAACGCGCGATTTTTACGATTGTTTTAAGGGGGAATGGGGGATGGAATGGCACATCCTGCATTTTTTCATCAAAAATAAAGATCACAGCCTGTTTATTTTAAAATGAATTAGCCCCCTCCCCCTCCCCACTTTCCGTTTCATTCATAAAAATCAAACGTTATCTTACTTACCACTTGAAAAAAATCTCGGTTGAAGGGTAATGAAAAAAAAGTGTTTATACTATACACATGGAAAAAAGTATTGCAACACCTTGATTTTTTAAAATTTGAAAAATCAGCCTCTTTTTTTTGATGGAATATAATAAAATATGTGTATAATATCATTGAAACATAGTTCACGATAACATTGGCATTGCAACGAAAAAAAAATGTTTAAAAAAAAATGATTTATATAACCACAATTTCAATAACAAAATGAAGTGTTTTTTGTACAAAAAAACGCATTTGACAAGTTTCACTGTAGTCGAACTTTACAATGTCAGACATTTCAAAATTAATCTTCAGATGACTGTTCACATCATGGTTGATCGTTATACGCCAAAGAATTAGTACTTTGTGCGCAGCCTCCATTCAAACGGATAACCGCATCTTAACGTCTTCTGATTCCTGCCATAAATTGACCAATTTGTTGCTAAGGTAGCAGCAACCATTTCTGATGCATGAAGGGAATTGTTTATTTCATGTTGTGTTTGAACTGGGGTGTCCTTTCGTTCACTTTCCGCCCAATAGTGTCCCATATAAGCTCAATATGGTTCAAAGCCGGGCTACGATCGGGCCAAGCAAGATGAACCAAATTCCATTTGAACATTGGATCTTCCTCCACGTTGCTAATTTCCAACTTTAGCGAGCTCTGCACTACATTGGATACGGAAAACTGTAAGTCTGCTCGTTAGCAAAGGTCTCTGAAATGGTATTATCGCACGGTAACCAGTAGCGATGAGTTGATCTCGAACAGTTCTTGTTAAAAGGCTCTTGTATGGCCACCACTCTTATTTTAGGATTGTCTTGTATGCAATGGGTTTCCTTCTGACCAACCTTCATTATGCTTGATTTTCTCTAGCAAATGGTATAGGGGGTCTTCATTATCTCGGAAGGTCTTTCACAGCGTTTATTGCCTGATTTTTATTCTCAAAACGACTTCAGTGGAATGGTGATGACCAACAATGCGTGTAGTTGTTACAGCGACATCCCTGCTTTTCTTATGCTGATAATCTGCCATCTTGGTGCAGTTAAGAGTTGTCAAGGACCCATTATAAAGTGTCAATCACATAATTTTAAAAACTTGGTTATTTAAAGTGCTGAAAACAATGAGGATCAAAACATCTTTTTTGCTGTTTACGGGTACAGTAGCTGCATGTGCAGATAAAAACTTATCGAGTCGATATTTATTGATTAAACTCAGGTGATACTTAAATAATGTTAAACTAGTTCTATTTTACCAAATTATATCACAAAAAAATAATGAGTGTTTTTTTTAATTCAATTTCAATTTGGTGTTGCAATACTTTTTTCCAGGTGTATACTTACTACTTACATTTACTTACATTTACTGCTTTATGGCTATCTAAGTTTATCAAATGTTTAGTCTTGCTTAAAGTATTATAATAAATTTCTTAAAACGTCGTACAAGTCAGATAAAAAACAAAAGTAACAAAAGAAACAGGCCGGTTACAACCAGCCGAATAGTTTTTCTACACTTGTAGTCAGGTAAAGGTCCTCGGCTATCGCCTCGGACCTTGACCTGACTACTCGTGCAGAAAAACTATCCGGCAACGGTTGTTACCGGCCTGTTTCTTTGTTACCTTTGTATTTTATCTAATACAAATACTGCCCTGACGAGGTTTAAATATCCAAGTCTGGACATTGAGTTCAAGCACGAGATAAACGATCCCCGCGAAAAAGTGACCGGACAACTATAGTTATATATAGTATCTAAAAATAGAAAAAGGGGAATTTACGATGACCCACAAACGTTACAATATGTCTTTATTCCGTATTTACGTCGTCGTAAAATTTGTATAATTATATTCTAGACCTGGAGAGGAATTTAAGCATATCTCGTTTATTATGATACGAGTTTTCTAAGTGATCAGCTGCATGAATCAGCTATGAATATTGTGCCGTCTAGATTTCGATACACCTTATCGCTATTTGTCCGTTATTACTGGATAATACATAGGTTCCCGTAAAAATTTGACGTCACAAAACAAAATATCTGACGCCACAATGGAAAAGTGATTGTTGTATGCGTCAAAAGTTCAAGCGGCCGGGTCAGCCGGGATTAGCGATAAGGTGTATTGGAACAACGCTAGTTTGTTATCAACTCTCACAACTCTAGTCCGCATATTTGTGTATTCAGCTGTCACCTTCTATTAAAATTGTTATGAAGTTATTTTTTGGATTATGAGTATTTCATGGACTATTCATTTAAGCTGGTAAGACTCGTGTAAGCTGAGAACGACGATTATTACATTCAGATTATCTACCTTGTTCTAGACAGTGTTTATTTACGTCACATTCCAAAGAATGACAATGCCATGGATTATGTCAAACGTTCATAACGTTTGTAACAAAAGCGATGTTACTATGAATTTCTTCAACTACAACAATATATAATATATAATAATACATATCCTTCATCAAATTTGAGCATTACGACTCTTCGTGTAACGAAAATAAATAAAAAAAAAACAGCCTCACTGTTCAAGTCTGTTTTTGTCTTTTCTAAAGAAGATATTTTTTGTAAGACCTTTTCAGGTTCCTGTGCGTACAATAATTTTTCATATAGATATTCGGCGTAAAGGTATATGAGTCATGACCGTGACAGTATCGATGATTAATTAATATTTTTGTTTAATGTATTTGTTTTTCTTTTTGTTTTTGTGCCCCTTTTTTGGCTTTCCAGGTAAACACCCAATTTACCCTTAATTACTCTAATCATGCATTCATTGAGTTAAAGGGGAGAGAAATGCCCTTAGTGCCTATTTAATTAATGTATGTCGTTGAAAGACCTTTGCGTTGATCGTGTTTGTTTCTAGTTCAATATAAAAAAGTAAATGTTCGACGAAAAAAACCCATACAACAATTTAAAAAAACCACTGATAAACGGTACAGGTTCCAGTAATATTTTGGGAGGAAGTACAATTTATTTAAAATGAATCTTAATACTCATAAGTCACTAGAAAACCTTAAAAACTTACCTACATTTTACTTTGAAATTTTGAAATGTTGGATTAAAAATGGAGGTGGAAAGACGAAAGTACCTGATAATTATAGAGATATAAGAAAGCAAGTTATTTGGGGAAACCAATATATAAAAACAGGTGGTAAAAGTTTATATTATAGTAATTGGGTAAAGGAAAACATAATTTTTGTAAATGATGTAATTGATGATAAAGGAGAAATTTCTCATAAAATATTAGATAAACTTAAAAAGAAACAAAATTGGATTTCCGAAATATGTTCCCTTCGGAAAGCTTTACCCAAAAGTTGGATCCAAAAATTAAAGAGCAATATATCAAAACATACTAAAATCAACATTACACAAGACATTAAAATGTTAAGTAATGGATTGTATTACGATCTAGACAAAATTAAGTTTAAAGAAATTTATAATATTATTATCAGGTCAAATAAAGAGCTTCCAGTAGGTTTTTGCTCATGGAAAAACCAACTATCAGGTGAAAATGTTATATATTTCATTAAGAAAAATTTATCTTTCACCTTTCTTTTTTTAAAAGATAATAGATTAAAAATGTTTAGATGGAAATTACTGCATAATATTTTAGCTATTAACCATAATTTGTATCGCTGGAAGGTAGTTAATAGTGAAAACTGTGAACTATGTTCTAAATCTGATAGCTATAATCATTTTTTCTTTGAATGCACATGGGTAAAAAATTATTGGACATTTCTACACAAAATATTTATGTATCTTAATATTGGGCAACATGTTTTTTGTCTACAAAATCTTGTAGTAGGGTACAAAATTGAAGATGTGGATTACCATGTACTTAATCATATTATAACAATTGTTTGCTTTGTGATTTATAAATGTTTTTATTTATCCGAAAAGAGAACCAAATATGTGAATATGATGTCAGTCCTAAAAAACGAAATTGATACACAAATTTTATATCATCCGGAAAATTCCTTTTTGAGAAAATTTCAAAGAAAAATTTTAGAAAATTGATTCTTTGGCTGTCATATTTATAGTTGATTGACCTACATTTTTGAGAATCACAAAAATGTCATTGAAATAAAAAGAAGACAAATTTCTAATTTCTTGTTTGATTATCATATATAGTATATCATTCAATGTTTAGCGTACTTGAAAGATAAGACACTATCTAAAAACTACCATAATTCAATTATACTGACCTCTTAATCCGATCGAAACCATGCTCTTTCACTTTCGATTAATCCAAAACTAAAAGCTAAACAAAAGACGGTCAAAGTTCCGTTTTTCTTTTCATTGTGAAGTAAAGTACATGTTGTAGACAGCTATTACTCTGTTAATTGTAACTAACACGCAATACTACATGTATGTAAAATTATAAAAAGTTTACCAATAAAATCCCCTGGTTTTATTGGTAATTAACCATACAGGGCAGAACTTTAATGCCATTGTTGTAACATTAAGGAGATTTGTTAACAACTATTATAGTAAAATAAAGTATCTGAAGTTGTAAAAAAAAACAAAAAAAAAAACAATTTATTCGAAATTTCCCCCTAACAAAACATTCCGAATCATGAAAGACACAATACATATTAAGTGTAACCCTAAGAATCAAAATTTGATTTTCACTGAAATGTTTAGCACCTATATAATATTTATCCCAGAAATGAAACAAAAAGTTATCAAAGGTACCAGGATTATAATTCAATACGCATAGAGGTAATGTACCGAACCTCTTTTTGATCAAGTTAAATGCATTATTTTTCTTTTAATGATATTTTCTTGATATACTTGATAGAATATTCAAGATAAACACCAACAGTACAGCAGTCCATTGACAAAAAAAACCCTTACCCATAAAACCACAATATATAAAAAGACCACACACACACAATATAACTATATATACATAAAGGACAACATACAGGATTTAGAAAAAATATAAGACAAGTTATTACATCAACAGATATAAGAAGATGTGGCATGAGTGCCAATAAGACAACTCCCAATCCAAGTCACAATTTATAAAAAAGCAATTATTGGCTAAAGTACAACCTTCAAAACGAAGCATTGGCTCACACCGAACAGCAATTGATCATTAGTAAGTCAACAATAGACATGCCAAACAATTTAAATCAAAGAGTCTAGCTAAGGGGTGCATAAAAGTATGCATTAGTTTTTGTATAAAATTCATTTTTGTGGATCATCAATTTCAAAAGAGAGTTCGAATCACTTTATTTTATTAGGGTTTCCTTAAGGATATAAATCTCTGAGGAGCCAAAATCTTCTAGGAGTAAAATTGTTTTTGTAAACCGATTTTAATGTTCATTTGACTGTAAAACATAATTGGTGAAGAAAACATGTATGGTTGTGCCCTTCTTTTTTTGCTACGGCCATTTGAAAGTACCCAATTCTGATCATTTTACCATTTTTAACAATTTTTCCAAACTTTGGGATATTATCATGAATAAAAATCACAGTGTCACAATTTTTCAGAAGAATACATCCTTGTCATATAATAACGTAATTTTAATCCGAACGCATTAACGTGCGTAACGTCCAAATATTGAAAATGCCCTCTTGCTAACTCTTTTATTATATTGCATATGAAACAGAAATAGAAATGTCGCTCCTCTGATATATTGGCTATTCTATAGTATTCCTTATGATGTCAGTCTTATGAAGACCCACTCTATATTATCACCTAATAGTTTATAAAAAAGCGCTAAGATTTTTTTCCTCCTCTTTATTTTCACTAAACTGATATGCTAATTAACGTTATCATACAAACCTCCTATCACGTCAAAGTTTTTTGAAGACTTTGCGTGGTACCGGTAAGATAATAACATTTATCTTTGAGGCAAAATAGATAAATAGATAAATAAGAAAGGCTTTGAAGTATATGGCTACATCTTAATCTTAAAAAACATAATACTTATATGTATTTGATTTTCAATCTATGATCTGAAATATATATATAAATGTCTGTATCTATATATAAATGAGAATTATAACGTAGCTACAACAAATTATTGCAGATTGCTAATAATATACATATTTAACTCACAGCTGAATTTCAATTAGAGATTTTAAATTCTTTAAATAAGCTATACATTTCAAAAGCTTTGCTTAATCATAATGCCATTTCTGCAAACTATAATATGCTATTTTTATGACAGACATATGACGTGAAAGGAATGTAACCAGGATAATGTTTTTGAGAGAATTAGTAAAACCATAGTTATTCAATTAAATAAATTCGATTAAACAAAATTATAAAAATGTTCTCTTTCACAGTGACTACTGTTTGATTTCTGCCATTAATAAAACAGTTATCACTGAAAACAAATTCAATTTCTTGACAGTTACCTGAAATCAAAATATTTCGAATGAAGTTGTTAACAAAGCAATCGATAGTGGAAAGTCGAAAGAAACAAGGTTGGCTTCTGCAAAATAAGTCATAGTTGTTATTTGTTGCTGTGTTGAAAGTTTGTTTTGTTAATTTTTTGTACAGATAGTAGGCCGTTATTTTTCTCGTTTGAATTGTCTTACATTTGTTATTTCGGAGCTGTTTATATGTAACTATGCGGTTTGGGCTTTGTTTGTTGTGGAAGGCCGTTAGGTGACCTATTGTTGTTCATTTTCGAGGCATTTGATATATTGTGAAGAGTGGTCTTATTGCAATAATACCACATCTTCCTTTTTATAAAAGGCACACACAAGTTTGACATAAATAATTTTTCAAACTATAGTTTTTGTATGTTTAAACCCATGTTTTTTTATTAGAAACTGTCATAAAATTATTTTGTTCTGAAACCATCTTTAAGAAAGTTCTAAAACATATAGCTTAATACGGATTCTGACAATTGTGCATATACCGGCTATTGAATGTGTTGTCGTGTGACAGATCCTGACAGTTCTACAAGAAATCCGAAGAACAGATTTTGACATTATAACTGCGAGTCCTCTCAGATCTGTTCATTGTGTCTTTTTGTTGTCTGGTCCACTTGTATATTTGTCCATCTGATGAGTTAAATCTTTTTCAACTGACTTTCATAGTTTGTTCTTATGTTGTACTGTTTTATCAAAGTCCCATGTTAGGGGGAGGGTTGGCATTCTGCTAACATGGTTAACCCCGCCACATTATTTAAGTATGTGCTTGTCCAAAGTCAGGAGGCTGTAATTCAGTGGTTGTCGTTTGTTTATGTGTTACATATTTGTTTTTCGTTCATTTGTTTTTATATAAATAAGGCCGTTAGTTTTTTACATTGTCATATCGGGCCTTTTATAGCTGACTATGTGGTATTGGCTTTGCTCATTGTTTAAGGCCGTACGGTTTCCTATAGTTGTTAATGTCTGTGTCATTTCGTCTCTTGTGGACAGTTGTCTCATAGGTAATCATACCATATCTCCTTTTTTTTTTATATATAAACTGGAACAGGTATGCCAATTCTACCTGGAACCATTCTGCTAAATCACCCAGAAGATATTTTGACAGTTCTAACACATTTGAAATGATATACCACATATAATCTTATATAGAACGGTTATGGAAATTTAACATATAACAAATTCGTACCATTGTACCCCAGAACAGTGTTGGATACTTCCCTTGGAACTTGGATCCTACCAGTTCTACTACAGAGCATTTTTGAACGAATGTACCTTGAACAGATTCTGACAGTCCTACAAATAGTATTTTTTTTATAGTGAATTTCTTTTTATTTTCAGATGAAGAGTCAGTTACACACATGTTAGGCATACTAAGACATATAAACAGAAGATATACAACATATTAAATACAAGTAGACACAACCTAAGTGTACTGAAATAGTTTAATACATTACCAGGCGTAAACCCGGTTGAAATAGAACAAAAGAATCGAAGCTCTTTGTTAGAGAAGGTGATACATGCTTACTGTAATGTTTACTATAGTAACAAAAAATTTAAAAGTTAATAGAAACAAATAAAATGACAATTTTCTTCTCAATTACGAAGGGTTCTATTTTAAAAACACAATTTACATAAGGTTTCAAGTTATCTATTACATAGTTAAGCAGAAGAATTAGATATCAAGTCGACGAAATGGGTATCTATCAAGTTGGATGTAGAAAATGCATAACCTCCGATTTTTTTGAAAAAAAAACCATGGATGGAGAACACATCAATCTATTAATTCAGTAATTTTTGTGTCTGCCCTCCTATTATGTGACTCAAGAAAAAAATATGAAAAAATGGTAACAATTGTATCGAAAAGAGAAAATCGAGTGCACCTTTTTTTGTTAGGGCGTGTTTTAGTTGAAAACATACAACAAGGCAAGAATATTTGATACATCATCTCGCTTCAGATTCTATCATTTTTATATATCAAAGCTACAGGTTGACTTTATAACATAAAAATCACAGTACTAAAAGATGAGATATGTGGGTCAAGTGAAATACCTATCTAATGAATCATAAAAACAGAGTAGGTGTGTTCGAATATCTATTTTTTTTTTACTAAAAGTACCTGACGACAGTCTTTCAAGTTGGATGATGAAAATGATTTTTTTTTTAAATGTTTATGAATTTTCAAAATTTCCACCTGGCAACCGATTAGACAATAGTTTTAAGTTGAATCAATGCAGACAAGATAATTAACTGATGCTCATTAGCTAGTAGATACATTTGTCTTTTAAAATACAACTACATATAAGGATCGCAGTGGTGCTATACGGATAAATTTATCGGTTTTTAAGAGCAAAATTGGCAGCGCTTCATCCCTACAATGGCTTCCATTTCTACGATTGTGAAAATAAACTGGCGTAATGGGGAGATAATTTTGACGAAGTAGAATCCTGACTGTTACATAATATGATTGAAAGAGAAAAGTTGTTTGGATAGAGAACACATATATTTAATTACACAATATGTATATATAAAAAGATCTGGTACGATATCTGGATACATGGTGTCTGTTGTTTATAATCCATATTAACTTACTATAGCTATTACTATTATTAAAATATTTTAATTTTCTTTTTAATAATTTTTAACTGCTATCATATTTGTTTGTTCCAATGATAGTTTGCTGTTGTAAATGTAGAATTTTGTACCCTTCGCACTCAATACTCGCTTATTAAGGTCTTTCCTTTCTTAATGGAAAGACCTTACTGTATTTCGTTTGTTTATTATTAGGTCTTTCCACTTTTCTGTGGAAAGAACTATTGTTTTTCTTCTGATTATTTTTTTTTCTTCCGCCAAATTTTGTTCTTGCGATAAACATTTGTTTCGCAATATGTCGCTTAGATATTTGGTATATGATATCGAACAGTTTATGCGCTTTTGAAATTTACCCTGCGTAACCGAATACTTTTCTTTGTAGGAGTTATCTCCCCAAACACTGTTTTCCTTGTGATCACAACTCCTTCGCAACCGTAAAAGATTACGACAAATTTATTTTATAAAATTGCTCGTTATATCCTTCGCATGATTTATCCAATTTCGACCGAAGCAATATGAACGCTCCATATGAGAGTTATTTCCCTTTTTGTATTTGAAATTTTGAAATGTATTTTAAAGTGATAGAGACCTAGGATCTTTTGATTTGAGGTCCTTGGTCCAAAAAAATGAAAATTAGGTCAAGGTCAAAGGTCAAGGTCGTATTTTAGATTTTTATTTGTTTTTGATTTCCCTATAACTTTGGAATGGTTATAGATACCGAAAATTTAAGTAGTGAAAAATGCTTGGTACTTCAAGGGGCAACTTTGTTACGTTATGACTGTATTGGTTTTACCATTATGTAAGGGACACAACCCCCATTTATGGTTTATAAAAAGCCATTATTAGGCAAAACTCTTAAACAAAAGGTCCTTGACCCATAGGATCTTTTGCAATGACAGTGTGGAGCAATGACCTTGACGAAGGTCGAAAGGTCAAAGGTCAAGGTCATGTACTAAGAGGCAAATTATGTGATTTTGGCACTATTTAAAGAGTTTTATGTGTTTGAATTCCAACCAACCAACCAACCAACCAACCAACCAATCAATCAATCAATCAATCAATCAATCAATCAATCAATCAATCAATCAATCAATCAATCAATCAATCAATCAATCAACCAACCAATCAATCAATCAATCAATCAATCAATCAATCAATCAATCAATCAATCAATCAGTGCAGGCATGCATGTTTCCGTCTCATGTGTTTAATATGGGGTCCAAGATCTCACATTTCTTTTCCGCTTGTTTCAAGAAACACTATCCAACGTGTTTAACCAATCAACGTGTTTAACCAACCAACCAATCACCCAATCAATCAATCAATCAATCAATCAATCAGTGCATGTTTCCGTCTCATGCGTTTAATATGGAGTCCAAGATCTCATTTGTTTCTTTTTTGCTTGTTTCAAAAACCCTATCCAACGTGTTTAACCAACCAACCAACCAACCAACCAACCAACATGTTTAATCAACCAACCAACGTGTTTAATCAACCAATAAACATGTTTAACCAACCAACCAATCAATCAGTGCATGTTTCTGTCTCATGTGTTTAATATGGAGTCCAAGATCTCATTTGTTTCTTTTTCGCTTGTTTCAAAAACCCTATCCAACGTGTTTAACCAACCAACCAACGTGTTTAATCAACCAATCAACATGTTTAACCAACCAACCAACGAACCAACCAACCAATCAATCAATCAATCAATCAATATGTATGACAGTTTATTTATTACAGTATATTTAAAACAATATGGAAAGAAAAAACTCTCAATTATTCAAGATTTTGAATTTTAATATTTTTCTTACATCTCTTCTCAAAAAAAAAAATCCACATGTACTCTGAAACTACAAGTCCAATCGACCCCAAAATTTGCAGTCAGCAGGGCATACATGTACTAAAGGTTCATAAAACAACGTGGTGCAGATATCTCTCAAGACTTTTCCTAGAGAAAAAAAATGGCAATGCCGTAAAAATTGCGTGCTAGGTCCGTAAATCTCAGTGACATCCTACAATAAAATGTCCGCTCCTAGATTGAAATACTAATCTGTGTTACAAACAGGTGCTGAAAAATGTATATTATTCAAGTTACACCGGGTCAATTAAATCCAAAACATGCACTGCTGGTGAACTGTGATCAAAATGTCAATTTCCTACAATGACAAAAGAAATTACATTGTGTACATTCTGTCTCTATACATGTTGTCTGTTCAACGTCCCCACCTAAAGAGAAATACAAAGACTAAGTTTTCGTTATTATAAACCCAAGTCACGTGATGTCTCCTCAATCTGGCGCGCGCGCTGGACCTGAAATAAAATAAAAACTTTCCAAACTAAACATGAAACTTCTCCGGTAACAATGATATAGACCCCATACAGAAACAAACAAACAAACACCCCCCCCCTTTCAATCAATTTCAAAGGGGGAAAGACCGCCTCCAATTGCTTTTTAAAAGCAATTGATTTATATTTATTATTCTTTTTCTTCGTCCGTTTTCAAAGTCAAAAATCAAAAAAAGTACACAACATATCCAAATGATCTTTGGTACCATGTATCAGGGGTATAAAATCTATCTTGTATTAGAAGAACCATGATTTACTATTTACCTTATAGGAGTTATCTCCCCAATTACAAAAAACACTGTTATCACTACTCCTCATAATTTATAAGACTTAGCGGCAAATGGTTTTTTTTAAAAATGTTCCTTACCAGATGGCGCAACTTCAAATAATTTTAACCGAGGCGATCCAATGTTTTCTTATAGGAGTTATTTCCCCTTGAATATTTTACTTTTCAATATGCAAATAAATCTCATGAACCATAAGTTGTAAAACCTCGGGTCTTTTGATTTGAGATCCTTGGTCCAAAAAAATGAAAATTAGGTGAAGGTCAAAGGTCAAGGTCGTATTTTAGATTTTTATTTGTTTTTGATTTCCCTATAACTTTGGAATGATTATACATACCGAAAATTTATATAGTGAAAAATGCTTGGTACTTCAAGGGGCAACTTTGTTACGTTATGACTGTATTGGTTTTACCATCATGTAAGGGACATAACCCCCATTGATGGTTTATAAAAAGCCATTTTTAGGCAAAACTCTTAAACAAAAGGTCATTGACCCAAAGGGTCTTTTGCAATGACATTGTAGAGCAATGACCTTGACGAAGGTCACAAGGTCACAAGGTCAAAGGTCAAGGTCATGTACTAAGAGGCAAATTATGTGATTTTGGCACTATTTAAAAGAGTTTTATGTGTTTGAATTCCAACCAACCAACCAACCATCCAATCAATCAATCAATCAACCAACCAATCAATCAATCAATTAATCAATCAATCAATCAATCAATCAATCAATCAATCAATCAATCAATCAATCAATCAATCAATCAATCAATTAATCAGTGCATGCAAGTTTCCGTCTCATGTGTTTAATATGGGGTCCGAGATCTAATTTTTTTCTTTTTTCGCTTATTTCAAGAGACACTATTCAACGTGTTTAATTAATCAATCAATCAATCAATCAATCAATCAATCAATCAATATATATGACAGTATAATTAAAAAAAAATGGAAGGAAAGACCTATCAATTATTCAAGAAGAATTGAACTTTAATTTGTATCTTTAACTTTTATTTCAAAGAGAAGTTCAATCGCGCCTTCAATTCGATGTATCATTCTGTACTAAAACCACTGCAGATTTTGAATTCCTGGTAATATAAAAAGACAACAAGTGGGTAATTTATTGACACTTTACGATTCGTAGCTGTATTGATAATTCATGACCTATTTTTTTTATCACCTTTCAGTTGAAGGTTTGAATGTCTTTTTGTTAACGTTATACATAATTTTTGAACCAGTGTTTATTACTGAGGATAATAGTGAGCCTTTTTCTCTCACTAAGTCAGCACGACATATATTATATTTTTTGGTCCAATCGTTATATGAAACTGAGTGATTCCAACCTTTATTTCATCATTCTACCAAATATGTCATGTGTTAAATTGAGAGTTATTTTGTTTACTTTGAGGACTATGTCAAGCATCAAATACATCTTCCCAACATAGATTTTTCAGCTTTTTGTAAGTGTCAAGAAATTGTATTTCCAAAATATTCAAATTGTTTGAAATAACTTGGCTGGTTTGTTACCCCAGAAGAAAACTATTTTGTCAGAAAAAAAAATAAAACCTTTGTTCTAACTGGACTAAGTATGGACAGGAAATAATGACTTAATTTTGATATATTTCTTTTGAGTAATACTTTAATGCATTTTTTGACAGTCCCTGAAGAGAACTAATTCCAATTATACATATTTAAATGTAAAAAGAAGATGTGGTATGATTGCCATATGAGACAATATACCAAATGACTTAGATATTAACAGCTATTGATAACCTTACATCCTTCAACAGTGAGCACAGCTCATACTGCATAGTCTGTTAAAAAGGCCACGTAATCGGTTTATCAGATACTTTGCGAAATACTCATAGAGTTCTCAATTAAAAAGAACATAATGTGTCATAATAAACGATCTAAGTATAGCTATTTGTAATTGAAGGGATTACCCAAATGTGTTTTTTAGTTTCTCCACTAGTATTTATAAATGAAAGTGTTGATGCTATTCAAGGAGAAGAGGCATTGTATTCATTTCAAGGTCTATTTTCAAATTTGTTCACCTTATTTGAAAATGCATCAAATCAAAAATATAAATGAAGATTTTTGAACTCATTCAACAAAATATTAATAATATAAATCATTTTCTTGAAAATAAACAAAACTGATGAATTTCCTACAATTTTCAATTTACATTTTTGAAACATGGTAAACAGTCAATAAATAACATGAGAACTTTATCCAAGTCAGGAATATGACAGTTCTTGACCATTCGTTTTTGATGCGCTTTGTATTTTAATTTTGCCATGTTATTATGGACTTTCCGAATTGATTTTCCTCTAAGTTCAGTATTTTTGTGATTTTACTTTTTATCAATATTGACATAATCTCACCAAATATGAAAAACAATTCGGTGCGCACATACTTTTACTATCTAATATATACTTCTGAGTTAATTATATATAAGAAACATCCTAATTTATATTTCGAGATGATTGGGTGGTATATAAATTATAAACACGATCTTAAACTAGATATATCTGCTTACGCTTCATTATTTTGATTACTCCAAATGATTTCAAGGTTATAGTGAGCATGATATCGAGAAGCTTACTATTGGAAAGTGCTAATTGGAATTAATAGAAGAATGAAGTAATCTAATAAATATAACATCAGGTAAAGTGCATAGCCTAACTAAAGGAAATGTGAAAGCAATGTTATTGCACTATAACGTAAGTTTGTGTGACTTTATTGATCTTTATTCAAAAGAAGACACACATGTTTGTCATGGGACGGCATTGTAATGATTAAAAAAGGAAACAGATACAGTTTAAAGTACAATTTACTCAGAGATTTATATGAGAATTTATAAATTAAGCAATTTTTCAACAAACATTATCTTAAACAAATATATGGCAGAATTAATTTTCCTTAAATTACTTATTTTCTTATTATTATTTACACTTGCATTTTTTCCTACTGCATCCACAGTGAATGTTACAAATTTTGATTTCGACAAACAAAACTTTCAAGTTATCTGTTTTTACGATAAGTCACAAGACAGGTAGCACATGAGACGACTTTTAATAACATGTTGAGATATAGTTTACTACCAAAACCAATAGTCTGCTACATAACTTGATATTTTCACAATATTGCCACATATGGACGACTTTTAACTAGGATTGAGAGGTTAAACTAATTATGATTAGTTATCAAAGGTACCAAAATTATGATTTAATACGCCAGACACGCGTTTCGTCTACATAAGACTCATCAGTGACGCTTAGATCAAAATAGTTATGAAGCTAAGTAAGTAAAAGTTGAAGACCATTGATGACCCAAAATTCCAAAAAGTTGTACCAAATACGGCTAAGGTAATCTATGGCTGGGATAAGAAAAATCGTTTGTTTTCCATTCACATATAATCCTGGTTGCTACGTTATAACCAATGATCTAAAAATTGTCAAAAGCATTCCTCGACGAAAGGGTTATCCAAAGTCCCGAAATATCATGAGCCTAACTCCAACAATTGGAAACACAACTTCAAAATACTAATAGATTCAATCGTAGATTATCAAACATCATCGGGTAACGTTTTTTTTTTTTTAACAAACAATTTTTAAAAATGAATTAGTATTGAGTTCCTTTCTTAGACTGATAAATATACATTTTATTCAAAGTATCATGCAAACAAGACCGGAAACGGAAGTAGATTTCTGCGCAGATCCGGAAATTCAAAAACACGACAAAAAAAAATTGAATGATTTTGAGTTCATTAGTACAATGAAAATATCGGGAAAATTTTCCCATTTTTTTTTATTGAATTTTCTACTGTTATTGGGGACTTCGTCCCCATATAAGTGTCCTTACAAACAACAGTATACTGCTCGGTCTTCCAAGTGTTTCATGAAACCTCTTTCTAAAGCATTGCCTCAATTTTATCTCCAATCAAAGCCGGGCTTCAAAGTTTTTGTGAAAACTACATATTCTAGAAATGAAAAGAATCAGATGTGGATACTAAAACTTTCAAAAGATCTCTTAGAGTACATTCAATCTAAGACTGTTTCATCTTGCAATAGTACAAAAAACATTTGACTTTTCTACACTTTACACAAGTAGTTCAATACAAACTAAAAAACAAATTAAAACAATTGGTCCGTTTTTGTTTGATTAAAAAAGAATAGTCAACGTAGGTGCAAGTATCTTGTCTTAGGGAGGTATATCTCCTACTAAGTAAACACATTACTCTGATTCACACAAAATTTTTTCGGAAACGGACGTTATTAAGATGCATGTGTTCTTGGCTAAAATCATATTTGTTACGTTATTCGGCAAATTTTCGGTATTCCCATGGGAACAAACTGCCATTCCTCTTATCGATTTGTTCCTTTATTTATATAAGGTTGATTTCATACAGAAACTTTCAAGGAGAAAAGAATAGAATTTAGCAGTATTATTTAATTTGATCATCCGCTATATGCATGATGTTCTCTTACTAAATATTTCAAATTTTGGTGACTATCTTGAACGCATCTATCCCAACTAGAGATAGCGGGTGCTGATCACATGGGGCTATTTAACCAAGAGTTCCAAGAGGTGAGGTTGAAATCATCGGTTCGTTACATTTACGGACGTCATCACGAGTAGATTGACCGTTATGAAATATTCGTTTTACTCGATAACTTTACTAAATGTGACCTACCGAATCAGGTTTATCAAAATCAAACAGTTGATTTAATCATGAAGTGAACTGATTCCAATTGTACAGTAAGTCAGTTTATCGGGTACTTTACGAAATACTTCTAGAATTTTAGAGAAAGGAGGTCATAATGTAAGATAATATACGATCCTAGTTCTGAATAGCTATGTGTAATTGAAGGGATTACCAAAATGTGTATTTTAGTTTCTCTCCTAGTGTTTTTCAATGAAATTGTGATAATCATTCAGGGAAGGTTTGTCCCAAGGAAAAATTTTTCAAGAAAACTTTTCAATTTGTTCACCTCGTTTGAAAATGCATAAAATAAAAAAAAATATAAATGAAACAAATATACGACTGAAATAATTGATTTTCCTCAAATTTCTTATTATGCCCCACCTACGATAGTAGAGGGGCATTATGTTTTCTGGTCTGTGGCTCCGTTCGTTCGTTCATCCGTCCGTCCGTTCGTTCGTTCGTCCTGCTTCAGGTTAAAGTTTTTGGTCAAGGTAATTTTTGATGAAGCTGAAGTCCAATCAACTTATAACTTGGTACACTTGTTGCTTATGATATGATCTTTCTAATTTTAAAGCCAAATTATACTTTTGACCCCAATTTTACGGTCCATTAGACATAGAAAATGAAAGAGGGAGTTTCAGGTTAAAGTTTTTGGTCAAGGTAGTTTTTGATGAAGCTGAAGTCCAATCAACTTATAACTTGGTACACTTGTTGCTTATGATATGATCTTTCTAATTTTAAAGCCAAATTATACTTTTGACCCCAATTTCACGGTCCATTGAACATAGAAAATGAAAGTCGGAGTTTCAGGTTAAAGTTTTTGGTCAAGGTAGTTTTTGATGAAGCTGAAGTCCAATCAACTTGAAACTTAGTACACTTGTTGCTTATGCTTTGATCTTTCTAATTTTAAAGCCAAATTAGACTTTTGACCCCAATTTCAAGGTCCACTTAACATAGAAAATGAAAGTGGAAGTTTCAGGTTAAAGTTTTTGGTCAAGGTAGTTTTTGATGAAATTGAAGTCAAATCAACTTGAAACTTAGTACACATGTTTCCTATAGTATAATCCTTCTAATTTTAATGCCAAATTAGATTTTTACTCTTTTTCACGGTCCATGGAACATGGAAAATGATTGAGTGTGGCATCCGTGTACTTTGGACACGTTCTTGTTTTCTTATTATGATTTACACTTGCATTATGTCCTAATGCATACATGGTGACAGTTACAGATTGTGACTTGGACGAACAAAACTTTCAAATAATTTGTACTTACGATACGTCACAAGACAAGTACTACAGATGGAGTATGATTTGCTCACCATTTCGTAGCACATGAGAAGACCCTGATAACTTAAGTAGCCTGTTGTTTGTGATCGATCGATTTTCGTTTGTGTCATGCTCTTCTTCCTTGTTTTTTTTCCAAGTCAATTATTAAGATCGCTCACTTGGTATCTTACTTCTTCATGTTAATAAAATCTTGAGATAAATATAAAAAAGAAGAAGTGGTATGATTGCAAATGAGACAACTCTCCACAAGAGACCAAAATGACACAGAAATTAACTATAGGTCACCGTACGGCCTTCAACAATGAGAAAAAGCCCATACCGCATGACCAGCTATAAAAGTCCCCGAAAAGACAATGTAAATCAATTCAAACCAGAAAACTAAGATTACTTTCAAAACGAGATGTGTGCTTCATGACTCGACCTTTCTGCGATCTTGACACATGAGGTCGACTTCAAACTAGGAGTGAGAGGTTAAGCTATCTATAAAACCAGGTTTAATCCAATCATTTTCTACTTAATGATAGTCAAGTACCAAGTCTGTGTTCCATTTTTTTTTCTGTTATTGAATATTACGTTTTCTTACGTTGAGTTTCGTTTTTTTACATGTCGAATATATGCATTCGATTTATCTCCCTTATCCATTTAAAATGAACATTGTCAGTTTGTAATGTTCTTAAAACAATTGATGCGTCTGTTTGTGGATGTTAAACGTTGTGTGGCAAGTATTTCATGCTTTTCACGACGATATTAGCGATTGTAAAAGGCTTGAAAATTGATTGAGATGTTTAGTTTAGTATTTTTTTATTTATTATATCCACACATGCTTTATAAATGTGGAACGAATAAAGCATGGTGAGTTTTGGTAGATACTGTCTCCTAGAATAAAGCACACAACCGGAAAGTCTCAATGTGCACTAAATACATTACAGCTAGAAAATAAATTAGTTATAATCATTTAAGGTCAATAAGTGATCATTTTGATTTTTGAGTTGGGGCAACAAAGTTACCCCGGATCCGAGGATCTTTTATTTTAAATAAAACCTTTAGGCGTTCAGGCCTTGATTAGTTATACCTCATGTTTGCGAAAGACCTTATTCCATTGATCTGATCCTTGATAAGATTCAAAAAGATTCCTATTACCTTCCAAGTGCTGTGAAATCATTTGTGATTTTCAAAAACATATTGTAAAACATATCTTCTCATATTTGATAATTTTACCTCGTAGATTAATTTTTGTTCCCCAAGAATGTGTTTGTCCTGAACAATCAGTGCAAATCTTGGGTAATTTTTGCATAACAAATTGCTTTAAAAAAACACGGTGACTCATACTTTAAATATTTGAAGAAGTATAATAAAATCTTCATTTTGGCAGTCTCTATCTGAAGAAATATGTACCGATGATCCACCTAAAAGAAATTAAAGTTTTTTTTCATATTATGTCGTTGATTATCGAAAACTAAACTTCCCATTATTTAATTCCTCTGAATATCTACATGATCTATGCTGTTTTATGCTGATACTCTGTACTATGGATTAACGTATTCACAATGTTACTGCTGACTGATCAGATGTCAATTGTTCAACATAGTTGTCACTGAAAATTTGAATTTGGATTCATTTGCATTGGATATAGATTTTGGGAATTTTTTTTATTCATTTTCATTTGCTGGATATTTACATGTGGATATTGATCATTTTGTTCGATAAATAACTGATTAACCCTAACTTAAGTTCTCTATAACTTTTTTAATATAAATAAAACAATGATACTTTTTCCATAGTATGATCTCTGTTTTACTAAAATGATTCTTCAAACTCAAAAATAAAGTCAAATATGATTTATAAACCTGAAAAGTACGTCAGTTGTAATGTATTTGAGATGGCTGATTGCACAGTTTTGGCTGCTGGATACCAATTATAGTCACACCAACCTTTTATGTAGGTTTATGCTGCTCACCCTATTATGTCACTATACCTGAACTACACATAACTGGCATAAGCGTTGCAAGTGTAGCTAGCAATTTCTTCTGAAAATGCCTAAACCAAGTCAAGAATAGACAATTATTTTAGATTTGTTCCATTGGTTGAGAAAGCCTACATGTTATTTCATCAGGTGTTATGGACTTCCCCTTTATTTAGATAACTTGGGTTTTTTTTAATATATTTTTAAAACCAAATACAATGTTTAACTGCAAGGAACAAAGGTTAGAATTGATTTTTATGTGTTTACAATATGTCAGCAATTATTAATTTAGCAATATTTTTTCACAAAACTATTATATTGATACACATTTTTTGTCAGTATGTAAAGCGCCTGAAACCTTCATAACGCTACTCTTGTACGATGTTGATTGTGATTATTTACCAAGATTATTTATCAAAACCAAGGAGTAAACAAAGACTCACAAAACCAAAGGACATTTACATCAACAGTTATAAATAATAATAAGAAACAACACGAACTCCACTAAAACCGTAAGTAAAATCAGGTGCTCCGGAAGGGTAAGCATTTCCTGCACCATATACGGCACCCATCGTGTTATTTCTTTCATCAGTTCAGTAATGTAAGAAGGTTATTATGACTGAGGAAGAATATCAAATATGATTCCTGACACACTTTTGTCATAATGGCCAATCAGCTCATGATGGCGACCGTAAAATTTCTTCAGTGATGACCTGAATTTGATTGATTCATAGCCCTGTCTTAGCAACTTTTGAGAAAGCAGTATTCCTCGTTCAACAAAATCAACGTACTTTGAGCTAGCTCTAGAGTAACGTATCAATTGAGACACATATACTCCATATGCTGGTGCCGCTGGGATGATGCTACACGGAAATGGAAAGTTGACTATAGGAAAATTGAAATCATCACGTTTGTCATAACGTTGGTATTCAACCTACCATCAATAGTAATTTCGAGAAAAGGGTCTAAATATGAAGAAGATTTATCTGTGCCGGTAGTATCTTAAATTTCAAGTTCACTTGGATATATTAAATGTAAGTGATAAGTGAATCTATTATTATTAAGAGACAGTATATCATCAATATACCGAAAGGTCAAATTAAAAGACTGGGCTAATTTCATTTCTCCTTTCTGTACAAGCCCTTGGATAAATTCTGCTTCATAGGAATATAAAAACAAATCCGCAAGTAGAGGAGCGCAATTGGTACCCATTGGGATTCCAAAAGTCTGTTGGAAGACCAAACCTCCCAATGCAACAAATATGTTGTCAATTAAAAAGTCTAGCATGGCAGTGATATCACAAGTTAGAATCGCGCAGAAATGAAAATGGGGATGTCTACGTATGTTCATTATTAAAAGAGTTTGACGGCGACTAGAATATCAATATGTTGTTTTATCCTTAAAATTTTATTCATAACTTGTCTAGACTCTAATGAGCTCGACATATTTTATAGACAGCAGTTATTGACTGTTGACGACTGTATGATGTTATGCGCCTCTCTGTTTTCTTCTCATTGGATATTTGTTTATCCCGTACTGTGAACTACCAAATTATCTACATAAAGTAAAAAAAAATATAGACTGCAGAAAAGTAAAATACAAAAATACTAAACTCTGAGAAAAATTCAAAACGGAAAGTACCTAATCAAATACAAAAATCAAAAGCTCAAACTAAAAATTTGTAGCATTTAGTAATTGTTAGTTTTTAAAGAAAATGAAGTCAACAGGCAATTAGTAAAATATCAGCTAGCTGTATTAATAATACACAACAAACGTATAATAATGATAATGCACTAAGAATTAATGATGTGATATAAAAATGTTCAACACGATTTAGAACTAGATTTCTCTTATTAAGGTACATTATTTTGATTATGCTGAAGGTGTTCAAGGCCATATTGCAAATTATATCGAAGGTAGCTATTCTAAAGTTCTGATTGAAATGAATATCAAACTAAAATAAGTTAATGAATATAACACCTTGTTGAGTGGGTAGATCCATAAAATGACATATGTCAGCAATGTGATTGCATAATTACGTAAGCAATGAACCTTTTCCACGAAATGAAACATACAAAGAAGACACAAATGTTAGCCATAGGCAAAGATATGTACGCAATAAAAAGGAAACAGATACGTTCATTACAGAACAGTTTAAATATAAAGTTAACGTTGTCATTCAGAGTGTGATATTAAATATTCTAAAGTCAACACATTTGTCAACTTATTTGAAAATTGTGAAGAATTGGTATAATTCCAATGAGCCAAATATCCACCAAAGTACAAATGAAATGGATGTAAGCAATTAGAGGCAACACTACTTTCTTCAATAATGAAAGCAACCTGTACAGTATAGTCGGCTATAAAAGGCCCCGAAATGAAAACAATAAAACAGTTCACTTAAAATAACTAGTTTTTACCTAGTTTATCAAAGAATTTTACCTAAAAAAAGGCACATAAAGAATATAGTGGAGTTAATCTCAAATCCTTCGCTAACATTTGACCGTGATGTAACAGTTCGACATAAAAAAAAGGAAATCAGTTCATGAGGGATTAACTCCGATCCAATTGTAACAAAGCACAAACAAAATCTTACTACTACACAAACCTAATGTGGCAAGTAGTTTTTATATGCTGGTTTAGGTTGTTTTATTTATCCGTTTTTATTCTGTAGTTAGTCCCCACTTCAGTTTTATCATGTATATCTATTACATAGTCATTTTATAAAAAAATACTGTTTGCAAAAGTATGAATTATTTTAAATTATAAGGATGTTCTTATCCCAGGCAGAAAACCCTAGCCGTATTAAGCACAACGTTTTGGATTTTTTTTTTTGTAATATATATTTTTATTATTTTTCATATCATTCTCAAATCGCATTCTACAAATAAAGATGTGCAAACAACAGTAGACTTAAAATATATGGTTAACCATTATTGTTAATTAAATACTAGGTTAATAATACACTACAGAATACATCTTCATTGAGCTCTATTTCTTAATAAGATTATCAATATTTGACCATTTTTCTTTAATTTTTATTGCTTTATTGGTCGAGCACAAACTCATAGAGACCATGTCAATTCTATAATAATGCCTAAGCAATTCAATTGCTTCAGCAACAGATGGGACTGTAAATCTTACTCTACATAAGTAAACATATCTCTTCAATATGAAAATACATGTATTAAGAGTATCTTTAAATGCATGATATTTTAGACCCAAGATTAGCTGGGGTCACACATTCACGATTTTTACTACCGTCCTTGAAAGGACCATTCCCGATTAAAATTTGTCAAAAGTCTGATCAAGATCCTGTGAATCGTGGATGAAAATTCAAACTTTAATTAAAATTTGTAAAACAAATAATTTAATCACGACAACAATCAGATATTGTTCAGGAAGCGTCGATATTCAACCGTTTCGAAGCGAATTTATCCCGATAATCCCGTTCTCAATCCGCTTCTTATCAAATTTGTATCGTTCGCCAGGTAAAATTCAACCGAGTATGTAACGACTGCGTCCCGATTATACCGAATGTAATCCGACAGAGATCAGACAGTGACCACAGTGAACCGACGCTGACGGAAGTTATCCGTTCGATAACTGTCGGCATAATTCAAATGAGCAGGTACTGTCGGAACGTTATCCTATTAAGGTCCACTCTATCGCATTGCAAACGGCGCTGTCTGGTCTCAGTCGTATTGTTTTCTGTAATTTTCGGGACTCTGACGTGGGTATTATTGACGAATTTCGTATCAAGAACGGGACTGTTCCGGAACGGTTTCGGCAAAAACGACTCGCAATCCTCCACAAGATCTGGACTCAATCGGCAGAAAAACAGCAATAAAAATATCTCCAGATCATTCCCGTTCCACAGGACACCGTCGAGAATAACACATAACATTATTAGGATTTTGATCCGATACAACAGAATCTGAAAATAAGCTGTTTTTCCATCAATCATAATATTTTCATTTAAAAATAATGGTTGAGACAAAATGTCACTTGGGGCTGTGGTCAGAGGTTCACACAGTGAGGCCCATGCTGAAATTACATTTTGCCAAAAAATGGTTAAATTCTTCTTTAATTTTATTGAGTGCTGATTTTGATAAATGCCACGTATTTTTCTCCACCATTCATTTCAAGATGATCTGACTTTCTTTGAAATTTTGGTCTTCAATGCTCTTCAATTTTGTACTTGTTATTGCTTTCCAACTTTTTTCATCTGAGCGTTACTGGTTAGTCTTGTGTGGACGGAAAACGCGTCTGGCGTATTAAATTTGAAACCTGGTACCTTTTATTAACTTTAATTCGTGTGTTTCTCTGTCCTATGTGTTCTCCCAGTTATATGAATTGTAGTCCTGTCATGTAATGTGGTCATTTTAATGCTATATTACTAGTGGGAGGTTCGGCATGCCACAAAACTCGTTTCAACCCACCATGTTTTTCTTAAAATGTCCTGTACCAAGTTAGGAAAATGGCCATTGATATATCATAGTTCGTTTATATGTGTGTTACATAATAATGTTGTATTTCTGTTTCCCTCAGTTTTATTTTGTAACCCGGATTTATTTTTTTCTCAATCGATTTATGAATTTCGAACAGCGGTATACTACTGTTGTCTTTATTTTACATCCTCACAACAACAACAACAAAAATAAACATACTCAAAGTACAGATCTGAGAGTACCCCAAATTACTTACAGTTGGTTCAAAAATAAGTACTAATAACAAAAATCATGTTTCTATAAGATATATTTTTTCCACGTCCAACATCGAATTGATTAAGTGTAAAGACGACATTACAGTCAGAGAAAAACTAATATTAAGTATGATTTTGATTTTAATTACGCATAATAAAATCAACTTATATACAAATATAATTATATTGTTGAATTGGTTCCCTTTAAACATTGTTCTTTTAAAGGATTGAAACAATTACCGGATTATATTATCTCAAAAAATAGTTTTTTTTTCGTACTTCGTACTCACTAAATAAAGACAATCGAAGTAAACCGCTGGTCAATAGTCATAATTCGATTCAGCATAAATAATCTTGGTATTATACCTAAGGAAACACATCAATATCAGAAGGAAACAACAGATCCACTAAACTACAACAAAAGGAGACGCCAAAATATATAGAAATGGACTATATATAGATGACAACTGTCTTTGTATAGGACTTTTAAAGAATCCAATGCTTTCGTATTACCCCAATACATACACGGTGACTAGTACAAATAGTGACTTCAAGGAATGAGAGCTATCGAAGAATTTGTACCAAAAATAACAATGCGGATGCCACCTGTAGTTGAGAAGACTAGTGTTTGCCTTATATGTGTGACATTTCTTTATTTCAACAACTCAGTTCACGATAAAGGTACGGTTATGAACTTTCTAGACGTCATCAGGAATTGGTTGACCTTAATGTAAATCCGTTTCGCAGTTGAAAGCAAATCTGTTTAAAATTTTGCATCTACAATCTCGTCCCCACTTTTCCAGAATTTAACCTAACGAAAAGACTTATTCTCAGTTATCAACTTACATGAACGACTGGTGCCATATATGGATCAGACTCTGCCTACCCTTCCGGAACACCTGGGATCACCCAAAGTTTTGGTCTGCTTTTTGTTGTTTGGTCTTTAGTTAATTATGTTTTGTTGTGTGTTCTATTGTTTGTCTGTTTGTATGTTTGTCTTTTTGTTTAGCCATTGCGTTATCAATTCATTTTCGATTTATGAGTTTAAATGTCCCTCTGGTATCTTTCAATTTATAAATATATATATGTGCTTTGACGTTACTTTAAGACAAATAACTGATGTTATGCCACTCAACAACCCATATTACATTACAGATTTTGTTTTAAAAGCAGCATTCTTTGGTATTATATTTGTTATGGTATATACAGACAAGGTTGTAACTGTTAATCTTTGATTTATGTTTCATAAACAGCTTTATGTTGGTTTACTTTTACTATGTTACTACACTCTCTTATTTTACCTTCAGCTTTGATGGTCATTTAAGAAATATCTGTATTGTATTTGAAGCTTTAAGGACGTCCATTGGTAGTTTACTGTCGCAAATTTAGTTTACCTGGCGACGCGGAGCGGAGACAGGTAAATGGGTATTTGCGACAGTAAAACTACCGATGGACGTCCGCAAAAGCTTCAAATACAATACAGTTATCTCTATTATAATGCAAAACAAGTTCATAATTAAATTTCAATCATTATTTTAGTGTAAAATCTTCAATAGAGAAAATTCCGGAAAAGATGTTATCTTCTTTGTCCCTACACTAAACATAAACACCGGGCGTTTTTTGGCTTCTGTGCCGCTTCAGGATATAATAAAGTTTGATAAAAAGAAGATTTTTAGGTGCAACATGTGAGTTTCTGGCTTATTATTGTAAAATTACATGTCAATACATTCAGCAATTCAAAATGTCGGCTTCCTTAGTTACAGACAAGGAGATAGAGAATTTTACGCCAACTGTCATCCAATCAGAATCATTGATACAAAATAATTGCATTAGAATTCAGCTTTTATTTTCAATTCAGCTATGTTTAGAAAAAAATATATATGGTTATTTAGTAGAATTTTATTCCTAGCTTCGTATAAGTGTTTCTTTTAAGTTGTATTGTTTGGTTGGTCTTAAGTTTGTTGGTATATTTTTTAAGTATTATTTTCATCTAGGGTTGTTATTATTTATTGTGTTACATTCGTCATAGGTTTATATTATACTATATTTCCTTTTATTTAGCTTTTTTGGTTCAGGTAAAAAAAAAATATGCTTAAGCTTAAGTACATATAAATATATTTGTATTATGTGGTGGTGAGGTTTGTGTAATCATTAAATTAAAATCCCACAGTAGAAAATGCCAACCATATTAGTATTTATTTCCATTGCGTTTGGTCTCGTTTTACATTATAAAATATGTACTGCCAACCGTACAATTCCGATTAAGCTATTAAAAAGCACAAAATGTACATACAATACATTGATCGAGTTGGTGCAACACGTATCGAAAAAAGCACCTTGAGGAAAGTCCGCTAGACAAGAATACTTGTAGCGACCTTAATGCAGAACATGCAAACCCAAAATTCAAGGCATCGAAAAAGACATAATAATAATACTAAATTCCAAGGCAAATTAAAAAATGTATAAACTATAAAAACAGACAAAATCAAACTCTACCAATCAACAATTTATAAAACACTGTTGCCAAATTCTGAACTTGGTACAGTAATTTCCAGAAGGAAATGGTGAGTTAAACCTGGTTTTATAGCTAACTAGCCCTTCCTCTTGAATGATATTTATATTATACTGACAATATTGGGTAAAAAAAACCCAAAGGAAATGACAGGTTATTGTTAATCAAAACTGTGTAAACAAACAGAACAGACATACAACATCCATATAAATGGTGTTGTTTGTTTATGTTGACATATGAGTATGAATGTCCCTCTGGTATATTTCTTCCCTCTTATGCAACACAATGGATTTAAATTTATCAGTAAACATAAAAATAGATATAACAAAGCCACTTACAAAAAGGTGCAGTTATTACTTATTAGTAAGACTGGGAATTCCTTTATTTTCGTAGGGACCAATTCTCTTTGAATTTAAATACATTGCATTGTCATGGATATTTGATCTCTTCCATTTGTACGAGTATGCATATCATATATTGAAGAAAATGTGCACTTTCTTTTGATTCGTGGTTCACCTATACCCAAGAAATACACGAAAAAAGATTAACAATTCATCTACAGTAACTCAATCATAGATACAAAGACAACAATATTGTATGCCAGACCAGTAAATAGAAAACGACACTGTAAAAATCGAATTGCACCTCAGGTGAAATTACAAAGTACCAACTTCATTACCTAGAATCTCAGAAACCAATGACGTATTATAAGGTCTAATTAAAAGATGAAAGCTCTTCAATATTGTATGAGTGGAGAAAAGTACCGTAAAACGGGTTATTTTCGCGGGATGTAAATTTTCGCTTATTTTTGCCGATAGAACAAAATCGCCAAAATAAATTCCACAAATTTAAAAGTGTGCATGCAAATGTATTAATAAAAGTTTTGGATACGCAAAAATATTACAGCCAAAATTGTTCGTATACCTTATTCAATGAAAATCGCGAAATTTTACACTCGCGAAAATAACCCGCTATACGGTAAATTCCATACGCGGATAAAGTCAAATATTGCTGCTAAGGTGTGCAAAATTTATGATTTCAAAACTGAAATCATCTGATTTGTTATAAACTCTGGCACTGAGATGGTTTCTGTAGTCACATTCGAGGTTACTGTCTAGAAATTATGCAGACGTTTTTGTATAGTTTATTATTCATTCTCTAGTTCATGAGGATATATATATGGGACCCTATCAGAAAAGTTTGCTATTGGAAAGAACATCATCATTATAGCTTTATGTGGTATTAAAATTTTTTTTTGAGGAAATCATTGCTGATTATATTTTGTAAGACTGTATTTTTCTGTTGTATGGTCGTGAACAGGGTTCAAAATTTGAAGGATTTGATTTACATATATTTAAGATGTTAACGAGATTATGTTTTTAGTTCTTTTAAAGAGCCCATATTATGGTGAATGCCACGAAACGAGTTAACAGTTAAACAGAAGTTCAGTAATCCCTCTTTCAATGTGGGCAAAATTTTGAATCTAATCTAACCAGCATTTCCTTTGTAGAACATGCAGATGAGACCACAATGTAACTTTGTTTTTACCGAGCTTAAGCTTGTGAAGTTGAGGTATCCTGTACAAACATTTGTCCTCAGATTTTTTTTCCATTGCAATATTCGATGATGCAATTCAGAACTTGTGATTTGCCACAGGAGCAACAACATATTTGCCGTAAAGCAACTCCGGGTATTTCACAGCTTCTTTGTCTCTGAATACGGACTTAGGTCGATCATTCTATCACATGTGTATCGATGACTTACCATTTAGAACAAAAATACATAGTATTTACATTTGTTAACATACCTATTTGGTGCAGCTTTTCCCTGCACCACTAACTGCTGAAGCGAAATGTATTACATTTCAATACTCTCGTAAACAAACAACCTAAACCCTGTAATAACTAAAGTTATGATGAGAAACAGCAGTAATGCTGTTTTATTCTAAAATTCAATAGTACATGTTTGACTGAAACATTTGTGAAAAGATGCCACATGTATCATTTTTTTCTATTCTATGATTTATCGAGTGACGACTATCATCTACATAAGCTAGAGTTGTATTATTGAATAAGTTATTTCACCAAATCAAAGAAATAATTTCCATTTCAATATCTAAATTCTAAAAAAATAATAAAAAAAAAAAGGCATTTGAAATTGTGTATCCCTTTTTTTAAATAAGAGGTATGTTTGAAACTGATATTGTCAACAAAAGTAAGATAAGGTCTATAAATTAAATATTACTTGTGTTTCACAGATACCAACGGATATGTTCCGATTGTCGTTATCAGAATCCCGTTCTTTATTCCTCGAATATGACCCGCCGATTGAGACTAATCACAGGATTTTTAGTGACATGAACCACTAGACGATTGCAACATATGATGCAGGATACGAATACCCTTCCGGAAACCTGAGATCAACTCCAGCTTTTGATTGGGTTCAAGTTGTTTAGTCGTTATTTTATCTTATCATGTTTTACCCAAATGAAGGTGTCAGTTAATTTTTGTCATTAGTGTAATTGTGATGTTGATGCAACTGATGGTGGACGTTTCATAACGACGTTATTACTTATAAATTAGTTTACACTTTTGTAACTTGAAATTTGATGTAAAGTTTAGAATTCATAAAATGTCGGACCGTTCGAAAAACTAAGGCAATCTCAATTCATCGGCAAATTTTTGTTACTGACCTTCAACTTCATATGTGATTCTGCCTACCTTTTTACAGAATGGAAATAAACAAAGTTGATGTCATAGTTCAAAGCAATGATTGTTCACTAAAAATGAAGATAAATATCACAGTAAACTATAACACGAAGAATAGTATTACGTGTTTTGCCAGAGAAACAATTTACAAACTAGCACTTATCTACAAAAGTGTTTCAAACCAACTCTATGGAGGCTATAGCGCTTGCATAATTTGTAATTGGCAATGTTTAGATAACTGGTTTTTAGAGTTAACGTTGATACATTCCTTAAAAAGAATAAAAAGATGTTGTATGATTGCTAATGAAACTACTAACCACAAGATTTGAAAGAGGTGAATGTATGTAATAAAAGGCAAGCTTAAAGTTTACTAGTATTTATTTTACATTTTCTTTTGTTTTTCCGTTTTCTCTTATTTTCTGTGTTATTGATTCCCGTATTTCTAAGGATAATGATTACAATTTGTATTTTTTTTTGTTGCATTTATGGTGATTTCGTCTATTTTAAAAAATATCTTTACTAATGCATATTATCATCATTGGATTTTGCTTCTTTAGAATTAAGTTTTAATTCCATAATTGTACTATTACGTATTGAAATTTTAAACCCAAGTTCATTTGGCTTAACATTCTATTCTCTAGTTTAGTCTTTTGTTCTTTTATTATATATATATATATTGTTGCTGTAGATTAACAATTTGTTTTTTATAATGTTTTTTTTCAATGAAAAGACATTCATATATAGTATTTTATAGTACACCAAAAAAAAAAAATCAATGTAAGAAGAAAATACTAAAGAAGGATATCTGTTATCCAAAATATTTATAGATACACCTTCAGCTAAAGTTAATTTTGGAATGAATTGATAAGATATTTCAATATGCTGAACGTAAGAACAATACAGATAATTATACCTTAAAATTAATAAAAATAAAAAAAAACGTCAAACGAAACAGATATATCATCAATCACATCTTTTACCTGATAGATATTTGAGCTTATACATATACATGATAAAAAGGCGTATTGTCATTCTTTAGAGAAGAACTTATTTTAAAAGAACATGAAATCTTGACATAAATAGATCATATTAAGAAATAATGAATGATTACTGAAATACAGATATCAACAATTTTCTAACTTTTTAACGAGTGGATACCACTAAGTTGTAATGAAATCATAAATAAATACAATGAGTTTGAGCAAGAGTCTTGTGCCCCCTAAGAAAACATTCGATGTCTATCCTGATCGCATTCGCACGGATATACAGAATCCCCTTGACCTTGAACAGACGTTTCTTCTCCCTGGAGGACAGTGTCCACCACAACCTCCGTACCCGTTCCCACATCGTTGAAATGATCTTTGACATAAATGCTGAAAATAAAGAAAATAATGATTAATATGTAATATGTCAGAAACAAAATCATTGCTGAGAGTAAGAAACTGTGGACGCGAGAGGTTTTCTTAGTCTGTGATAATTTCTGATAACCAAAACTATTGGCAATTTTAATCCGATAAGAGAAAAAGAGGAAACTCAACTGTTGGAAAATTTATGTAGCCTTGTTCGATCATCAATCGAGAAAAAACTGAAAACCAACACAGCCAATTACAAATAAAAAAAAAACTAAACATTTTTTGCGACTAATATTCCTACTCAATGAATTAACATAGTTGTGAGATATTTCGACTGACAATCAGATAGTTGTTATCATTTAGTTGTTTTCATTTCACCGTTACACACTTATTTATCACAACCAAAAAAAAATCATATCCAGAATGAATTATGATGAAGATCTGTAATACTATCATGTTATCAAATTATCACTGTGAACAAAAATGTGACTAATCAACAAAATGAAATTGATTCGCATGTCGTTACCCTTCTTATTGATATTCTCACCCTTTGACCACGCTTATGACACTTTGTCATGTGAAGGTAAGTCAGGATACAACTGAGGTTACAAATTTTTAATAAGCTTCCTTCAAACGAAATTCGAACAATCGCCATGTCTTGGATAGTTTTTTTTTTTCATTTTGAGTTGACTTATTTGTTTCAAATGTTCTTTAGCTTTTAAAGTTTTTCTTTGAACAATTGTGGATAACAAGTTTCATCACATTTATAAAAAAATCATATTTACTTAAAACTGAACAGTTAACAAATCGGAAAATATGATTAGGAAAATGTTTCGTTCGGAATTGTTATGATAATCACATTTGAAATATAATTAAAAACTTCTAATAAATGAATATCTTATTGTCTAATTTGACCATAGACGTTCCATTCAACAATCATCTGCGTTAGGCGATACCGTGAGAAAAATAGTCTAATACAAACAAATCTATATTAGGAAGTATTTACTGATGATCTACCCGAAGTATATGAGTTTGGTAAATGCTGAGGAAATATTTACTGATGATCTACCTGAAGTATATGAGTTTTGGTAAATGCAATTCTCAATCGTGATCAAACAAATTATTCATAATTGTATATATACGTCTAAAATGTGACAAAATTACGACAGACATTATCCATTGGATAGACTTTCTTGTACAGAACTTACGCCATTAACTATATATACTTCGTCAAAAATTATGCTCAACAATGTCTACAAATCTGCGTTAGCATATTTTAGTTTTCCCCTTGCATCCTCGTTTCTAAGTCATTGTGCAAACACCACCTGTAATCTATCCAGCGACCTAGACCACTCCAACTAGTCTATACAAAAAGTGTATCTTTTGTTCGTCCAGTATTGCATTTTCTTGCCGGCTGTAACTTGGATTTTAACACGGCTCGCTTCTACCAAGACAATATGACAACACCGCCTGCAGTATATCCAGCGACCTAGACCACTCCACCTAGTCTATATAAAAAGAATATATTTTGTTCGTCGAGTAATGCATTTTCTTGTCGTCGGCTTTAACTTGGGTTTCAACACGGCTCGCTTCTATCAAGACATTATGACAACACCGCCTTCATTATATCTAGCGACCTAGACCACTCGACCTAGTCTATATAAAAAGAGTATATCATGTTCGTCCAGTAATGCATTTTCTTGTCGGCTTTACTTGGGTTTCAACCCGGCTCGATTCTATCAAAACATTATGACAACACCGCCTGCAATATATCTAGCGACCTAGACCACTCCAACTAGTTTATATAAAAAGTGTATATTTTTTTCGTCCAGTAATGCATTTTTTTGTCGGCTTTATCTTGGGTTTTGAAAACGGCTCGATTCTATCAAGACATTATGACAACACCGCCTGCAATATATCCAGCGACCTAGACCACTCCAACTAGTCTATATAAAAAGTGTTTATTTTGATCGTCCAGTAATGCATGTTCTTGTCGGTTCTATGTTGGATTTCAACACGTGCCACGATGCATAGTGCCGGGTAGATGGTGTGTATTACAGATCAGCTGAGTTTGTCTGTCGTAGGTATCTTTATTGAAATTAATGCGGTATAAAACACATTTTTAAAAATAATTTTTAACATGTATTTATGTTCTGAGTACTTTTTTGAATTTCTAATATTAATCTTTTAGTGTTTGAAATTACGCCTTATTGGCTCCTCATGTTATACACATCTGCACAAATTTTTATTTCATTCACAATTTTGAACACATACACATCATTTTGTTCTATAAAACTTAAGCCAATCAAAATAGACCTTCCAAATCATTAAAAAATGTAATAATAGTTCTCATGACATAGATAGGCGACATGAATCATTTAGATAAAAAAAAAATTCTATTCCTACCGACTTAGTATTTACTGTAATTTGATAATAAGATGAAAGAAAAACATTATGGTTTTTGAGGTAAACCAGTGGTTAATATATTTTTCTTACCTATCCTAAGTATAACCTATAATTAAACGTTGTTATTAAGGTTGTTATATCAAAATTGGATGATACATAATGCTTTGATTATAATTTGCAAAAAAACACCTATTGAAATAATATAGTAATAATTCATTCATTAAGATGTTGAGGGATACATATTGTAAAAATAAATTCTTATGTTGAACCTTTTAAAAACATGAGCTAACAGTAACCACTTATATTTTTTTATGGAAACCTGACACAGTCTATTGCAAATAATAATAAATGACTGTTTTGCTAGAAATCTTCAATAGGTTTAAAGCAAGCTACACAAACAGAAAAAGCATTATAAGTGTAATCAAATTAAATGTCCTTACTTTTTAAAAATTGATATGAAATAATATGACACTTTTGCAAATGAGAACTATCCACCCACGAACACATGATTAAACATATATAATGATTAAATTGCATTCAACCATGAGCACAATAAATACCATATAGTATAAAATTAAAAGTTACGACATACAGCAAATTAAGGCAAACCCTGGACTAAAGTTGTAATACCACCATGGTGTTTCCTCTATTGGTCTATTTTAAATTTGCACTTCTTATTGCATATTTCATCTTTGTTTCACATAAAAAAATAATTGGCACAAAAAAAGTTTATCCTGTCCATTTCTATAGACAAAATTTCATATAACATTTCATTGCGTATAAGAAAATAACCCTCACTGGAAATCAAATTTCCACCCCTTGTTTTTCTTATACAAGCTTTAGTACTCATGCAACTTCAAGGGTTTTTTTTACAAAATATTCTATAGAAACTAAACATACACAGATAAGGGTTTTTCTAATCACCATATACCAGAGGGACATTAAAGCTCATATATCAAAAACAAACTGACAACGCCATTTCTAAAAACGAAAGAAGACAAACAGACAAATGATACTACACAAAACACAACATAAAAAGTCAAGACTAAGCAACACGAATCCCACCAAAAACTGGGGATAATCTTATGTGCTTCGGAAGGGTAAGCAAATCCTACTCCACATGTGGCACCATATGTAACAACTTTCAAAACTGTTCATTGTATACGATGCGAAGGTCTCTACAAAGTACATAACCAGAGGGAACATTTGTGTATGGGGACGATGTACAAAAATTATTGCGATGTTTGGATTTTACATATCAGCAGTTATCTGGTGTCCTCTTGTGGTTAAAATTCTTGAAATCAAAAGGATTTGTGTAGGTATAAGAAATGAAGGGTGCAGTTTATCTTTGAAGTTATCGGATATTGTTTTCTGGATAGAATTTTTTTATGGCCTTCAAACCCTTATTAGCAAATTCTACATAAGTACGCACATTTTTCATTATCTTTGGAAGTATTTACACTGGTGTGTACAGGCTATGGTTTACAATGTCAGTTGCATCCAATACTTACTTAGCAGAACTTGAATCAATAATTAACTGATATGCACCTCTAGGAAAGGTGAATAGAGTTTTGATAACGGTATGGAAAAAGAGTTTAGTTCGAAAATACGAAATTTACGTAGTATATAAAGAGGACAACTTTGTCATATATAAACTCTAGTTAATATGCAGGTAGGAAATATGTTCGATGATCGGATCTCCGATGCGTCAATCGGAGGCTTTAGATAATTAAAATTGGTGATTTCGCTACACCCAGCAATAAATATAGTACCAAAAGTGTCATTGTGTTCTTAAGGAATAGCTGATTCTTATTCTTGAATTAAGAAATCTTCTCTTTGTATGGTGTATTGTTTATTCAACATGAGATCATTTTATAAAAGCTTAATTTGCTCTTTTATCCTGACTTATATAGAAACAATTGGTGAAAGTGTGTATATAGTAATTTATTGTTCTTATGGACATCAACATAAGACTAGGACGAATACCCAAAATGTAGATACCATCAGACGGTATTTTGATCTCATTTCACTTTTTTATTTTTATTTTTATTGTGTTTGGTGTTGTCAATCTAAACTAAAAAAGCAATAAAAACTAACAAAACTAAAAAGAAACCCTTATCTATGTTGTCTTATCAAAAATATTTCCAAGTACTCATCAAAAGATCGATAATTCATTCTACGTCATGATTTTTTACAAAATCAAGCTACAAACCTGTCATTTATAAGCCATTGAATCCCAAGAATAAAAAGATCCTAAACATGGTGTAAGTATGTCAATATTAAAGTATATCAAAGTAGTTGTCACGAAAAAAAACAGGATTACATTACATAAATTTGATTGTATATATTTTTTTCCTTGACGTATTATGCAACAATTTTATCCATATTTAAAACGATAAAAGGAAGATTATACCGATATATTTATGTACTACAAAGCAATTCACATTGACGGAAATATAACTCTAAATGAATAAATATATAAACCAGAATACTTTTAAAAAACTCCATCATTTTTTCGCATATCAAATACAAAGTTTTATCGCATATATGTCTAGCTGACTTGGAGTCTAATACTTATGTATTTTATAAAATTTGACACGAGTTCCTGGAAATTTGATATGAACGTAATATTCTGTCAATTTTTCAATAGCACTCTTTGAAAAATACTATGCTAATTTTATTTAACGAAACAAGAAAAGTAACTTAAGTTACACTTGGATTTTCCTATTATATATGTCATGTGTGTTTATATGATAATTAAAGTTTTAAAAACGACGAAGTCAATTCTTTATCTTTTCCGAAGTTGTTTACAATAAATCTAAATGGTATTCCAGACAGCACAGAATGTATGCTGCTTGTACGTTCCTAATATTCAAGAAACCTCACGACCCGTTTATGAACAAAACAATTAACGATAAACAAATATGATTTCCTTTGAATAACGTTATTCTAACAGGTTACTTATTCAAAACTGTTATCAAAGAAATAAATCTTCAGAGTATAGTGCTGTAAAAAAAATTAATGGTGTTCTTTTCAGTTCTCCCGTGTTGAACATAATAACCTGCAGACAAAATGTCAAGAAAAAGGTTGATTATACTCACTCAATGAAGAAGTACCTTTAAATAAATTTTATGTTTTATTGAAAAAAATGATAAAAGAGTGGCAAAAGATACGAGACTGACATTCAAACTAAACTTGGTGTGTACTTTTCTTTGTTCCTGCAAAAGGTTTCAAAATAGATAAAGTTTTGAAAGAGGTTTTAGAACCTCCACATGATAAATAATTGAAGTGAACTGTATTGAGTGACTATGAAAATATAGGGAAATGTAATATCGGACAGCCATATGTAATTTAAACTTTATCATTTGTTGGACAAAATAAGGTGACACAAACGTGTTTGCCGAATGTTAATCTCCTGCTCAGATGGAAAAAATATCAAAAGCAATAATAGTTAAGTTAATAACTTTTTAAAACATAAATGCATGTCATTCTTATTTGTATAAGACTTACGAATTTTGTCGTGGTCTCTACACACTATGGACCAATATTGACATTTGAAATTTGCTAAACCTTCCACTTAATTACGAACATATGTATTCCAGCCAAGGGTCAGAACGTCGTGATAACGTTAACTAATTAGAAACGTCATTTGAGGTCTCAACTACTGATTAAATTTACGTATATTTAGTGCTATGTTGTCTATCCTGCATAGAATTTTTTTTATCTTGCGTCACTTGGTATGGAATTGAATAAATAAAACTTTCTCCGATTTTCAAATGAATAAAATGCTGCTCTATCATAAAACATATCTTTTTAAAGTTGTTAGTTTATCTTGAAATTATTTTTATTCCTATGAATTTTACAAATTTTTATTAGAAATCGTCACGGCGCCTTACGTTCTTGAACCAAGTCATCCCTAGACATTGTAAAAACGCAATTATAAATATGTTTTGAAATAATTTTGTTGTCTGTACCGAGTTCAACAGATATGGACAAAACTTAAGTTTTCACTTTAATTGAGTTATACTAGATGATAACATTAATAAATACATATTTGTTCATAATTTTCTATAAATTTTGTTCAGTTTGGACGGACGTTGGTCTTCTTACCTGAAAACTACCCCCGTTTTGTAAAGTCGCACACGTGTGTTTGTTTTAATGATGTATGGGTTTCCACTTTTTTATGAAAAACTGAATAAGGAAGAAAACAGAATCAAGTTTTCAATCATTCTTCTGCAAAAAGGGTATTTAAATTGGAGTTAGATATTGATTTTTTTCCCTCGAAAAGGACAAGTGACCGTTGATCAAAATTTCTGAAAAACTGCAACATATTTACTTTTGACGAACAAAAGAATCTCAAAGTACACTGTCACATATTTCCGAATCAAAGGATATATGATATAGCCGTATACCATTTTTGACGATTAAAATTTCATAGTTCCGACTTTGGTTAACGGCCTAGCTGTTTAAAATTCGTAAATCGAATTACAGATATCAAATAGAAATACTTTACAAACAGTGAAACTAAGGCAGTGAAGGTGAAAATACTTATATTCTTCCAGCACAATGAAAAACTACGTTGTTGATACCGTATTTAGTTGATAAAAAAATCGATAACAAGAAATGACTTGGGTCAAGAACGTAAGGCGACATTAGGTAACTGATGTTCAAATCTCGTTGAACTTTCAAAGAAGAAAGACATGGTTCGTTAAAAGGATAGCGTTGTCTGATATATATGCATACACGGCCATACGAATAAATTCTCATTTAAATTATTAACAATCGGGAATATGACAAAATTACAGATAAACGACTGGTCTGGTATCTAAAATCAAAGCCAATGCAGGTATATTCCTTGCGAGTTGAGATACCAACATATCGTATCCGCAACCAATTTCTGATTTGTTACCGGAACACTTATGTGGTGAAGTAGTTAAAACCTTTTTTTTTCTTAAAATTGCATTTTTTTTTATAAATGTGATGAAGAATCGCGTCAGTTCAGCACTAGATACTTGGATGATGATACAACTAGCAAACCACCGACAGAAGTATCGACAGAATAAAACAAATCACTTTATAAATTATTAGAGGCCATAGCTGAACCAGGTGATGTAAAAAGTGAAATACAAGAAATGTCTATACAAATTACAGATAAAGAAAGGATAAGGGGAATTAAGTTATTTGTGGGCTGTTATCGAATTCCAAAATGCAGAGATTCACTGACCAGAGTCTGCTATAAACACATAATATGGAAATGCATTATTTTTGTTTGCCAATCTTGCAAAAGTAATACGGAATTGTTGCCGTTCTTTATGCCATCATTAGGTAAAACTAAGGATTTTCTTATTCCAGGCATAGATTACCTTAGCCGTATTTGGCACAACTTTTTGGAATTTTTGATCCTCAATGCTCTTCAACTTTGTACTTGTTTGGCTTTATAAATATTTTGATATGAGCGTCACTGACGAGTCTTATGTAGACGTAACGCGCGTCTGGCGTACTTAATTATAATCCTGGTACCTTTGATAACTAATTAATGACGACTTTCCGCTGTGGTTACACAGCTATTCTATTTCTTCAATAACATGCAAAATACTCATATTTTTGATACAAATCTTTTTTTTTTGGTAACTCAATTTTATATCTGAAGCGTTCGCACAGCTTTTATACTCTGGATATTAATGTGTGACGCCTAATGTGAACCTATGATGCCAAACTATTGAGATGCCGCATAGAATAAAGTCAAGTGGGATTTTCTAAAGAGAGTTTGAATAAAAACAAATTGGTTATACAACTTGAAATATAGCTTATAATCAATTCCAATAGCATAATTCGTGTTAACATCAAGCGATATACAATTCTCACTTATTCTGAAACCTATATACTTAATTTATGACATAAAATCACTACATGCACTAAATCTAGTTTTATATCAACGTATGTCTAGACGTTTAGCTAATCAAATTGAAAAAATCTAAATGAAGTATATATATATTGATGATTAATGAGACAATATAAATATATAGATAGAATAACCCTTTGACATCGACGTTTTTAGATTAAAGGAAGAAGGAAACCGACTATTTAGTGCGGGTCTGCTATCATTAGCCCAACCAAAGGCTAAAAACAAAAGTATGACTACTTCAACCCTACCATACAACACGCATGTATCTACCAAGAACTTTAGTATTGTCTTCATTTTAAAGTGTTTACCTATCATTCCAGGTGCGTTTATGTTTTTGGGTTGTATATTTCTACGTTTTAGGTTTTTATGTGCATATTTCATGTTTTGTGTTGGGGGTCTTTTTAAGTGATCTTTTCAAATAAATAACTTTTTATCATTATTGTGTTATGAATCAAAGTCGGCCTTCAGACTTACCGTGAAACATCGCATGCTAATGCAATCTAAGTCTTTACATCAATATGATCACATTTAACTTCTATTTCCTTGGGCCTCGGTGGCGGAGTGGTCTAGGTAGTAGAATTACTATATCACTAGCTAGCCTGTGAACAATCTTAATGGACAAGGATTGTCAGCTGTCTTACCGAAGGTCACAGGTTTTCTCCGGGCACACAAGCTTCATGTGCCAATAAAAACTGACCGCCACGAAAAACCACAATAGTGTCCATCTACATCTACATTGTACGTTGAACTGTCAAATTTGACAAATACTCAACGTTTCTGGTGAGAGCAAGAAAACAGGGTAATTTTGTAAGACAAACCAAAAATATACAATCAAGTATAAAGTAATACATTAACATAAAATAATAATAAGAGGGGGGGGGGGGCGAACCAATCTCGACTTCTGTGATGGTACCGGGGAAATAATCCTCGCAGGCACAGCTATAGTCAATCATTTGACTTACTTGGCAAATCAGGGACTGCACAAACTAGATAGAAAGAGTGATAAGCTCCTTCTTGGAGGATACCAAGGAGGGCGCCTCAGCTATAGTTGCTGGTAATGAGTTCCAAACGGTCACTGTTCTTGGGGGAAAAAGTTTTATAACATTAGTCTTGGTTGAATATTGCCGAAACTTTTTGGTATGTGATGATCTTGTTCTTGATAACATTGGTGTTAAGTAAGTGTCGTGTGGTATATTCACAAGATCATTAACCACTATGTAGAGTAATGTTAGCTGTATGTTTACCCAGTCAAGTTCTTCTAAGATGCTGTCCACACTACTGGTGTTCCTATAGCGACTGGTGGCATAACGAGTTGCACGACGCTGGACCATTTCAGCCTTTTTGACTTGCTCTTTTTGGTATGGGTTTCATGCTGTTGCACAGTAGTCTAAATTGGATCTGACCATTACAACATATGCATTTGTCTTGGTTTCGCTGTTAGATGTTCTAATGTTGCGTTTTAGGAATCCTAGCATGCTAGATGTTTGCTTGTTTGGTAACTCTATTGATGTGTTGTTCCAGGACAGGTCAGATTCAATGTCAACTCAAAGGTTTTTGTTACTTATGATCTTTCTAGCATTTGTCTCTTAAGTTATTATGAGTGTATAATTGGTGAACGTGATCTGGTGGTAGATTGTACACTGCACTTATGTAGTAAAAAGTCCATACTCCAGGTTTTGTCCCATTCTGCAAGTTTGTAGAGATCTTCTTGAAGGGATATAAGTATCAGCAGGAGAAGTTATTGTTCTGTATGATATACAGTCATGGGCAAATTGTCGTGTGTTGGATGTTAAATCAAACTGTTTTCATTAAACCGTTGACCATCATGAAGATATTGAAAAAGTGAAGCTGCAAATATCAATGGAAAAGTCATGTACCTGAACATTACCTTTACTAGAACCGAATTCACACTCTTTTAAAGCTTGATTCGGCAGTATTTCAGATGCGCAGTTCAAAAAACAAAATATGTAATTCAAATGTGTTACTTTTACTTTTATTATTTTTAAGGGAACGAACTGTTCGCCACTCCTTGCCAACTTCTTCTAATTTTCATATGACTCGGGGCTCTTTCAGACACTTGTAATAACCAGAAGGTCAAAGAATCCAGATCAATTAATTTCAAAATCATACAAAGACACTATTTATTATTAACGGACCCTGGCACACCCTTCGATCAACCCGAGTAATATATTTCTATGTTGTAACTGGAGAAATAAAATGCTAACAGATTTGACATTAAATTAAATAAATACATCTTAACTTATTTAGTTGAAAGTTTATAACACAAAGTGTATGCTATTTATTTAAATGGATAATGAATTCAGGGAACTTTTTAGAAATTTCAATTACAATTTTATGATTTAACGTTTTATGAATAGGTTGATCAAGGTATTTTTTTTTGTGGTCGTTTAAACGTGGGGTGACAAACACTACATAGTAACATATCTTTAGTTTGATTTTCGAAATCATACAAAGAAATAAAAAAGAAGATGTGGTATGATTGCAAATGAGACAACTATCCACAAAAGACCAAAATGACACAGACATTAACAACTATAGGTCACAGTACGGCCTTCAAAAATGAGCAAAGCCCATATCGCATAGTGAGCTATAAAAGTCCCCGATAAGACAATGTAAAAACATTCAAACGAGAAAACTAACGGCCTTATTTATGTAAAAAAAAAATGAACGAAAAACAAATATGTAACACATAAACAAACGACAACCACTGAATTACAGGCTCCTGACTTGGGATAGGCACATAAATAAATAATGTGGCGGGGTTAAACATGTTGGCGGGATCCCAACCCTCCCCCTAACCTGGGACAGTGTTATAACAGTACAACATAAGAACGAACTATAAAAATCAGTTGAAAAAGGCTTAACTCATCAGATGGACAAAAATACAAGTGGACGTGGCCCGGTCCTTATACATCCCGACACAAAAAGACACAAAGAACAGATCTGAGAGTACTCGTAGTTATTTGACAGCTAGTTCAAAGCCACTAACAACTAATAAAAAAATCATGCATCTAAGATCAATCCGTACACATCCAACATCCAATGGATTTAGTAAAAGACGTCATAAACAGCCAGAGAAAAGCACGACCTTGTGCAATGCCAAGTTACAGGTATCGACAGATTGTAGATTCATGAATATGTATAAGCATATAACATACTAGTAATATTTAGTTAGCTTTTAATTCACTGATAACAAAATCAATATTTATACCAAGACACTGTTTATTATGAACGGGCCCTGGCACACCCTTCGATCAACCTAAGTAATATATTTCTATGTTGTAACGGGAGCAAAAAAATGCTAACAGGATTTGACATTAAATTAAATAAAAGCATCTTAACTTATTTAGTTGAAAGTTTATAACACCAAGTGTATGCTATTTATCTAAATGGATAATGAATTCCGGGAACTTTTCAGAAACTTCAATTACAATTTTATGATTTAACGTTTTATGAATAGGTTGATCAAGGTATTTGTTTTGTGGTCGTTTAAAAATATGTTTCTATTTGTGACGTGGGGTGACAAACAATGCATAGTAACATATCTTTAGTTTGATTTTCGATGAGAATACAGGACCACTGACCAATTATTCGACCTCTATTAGATAAATGATTTATGACCTTGATCTATGATCTTTGTTAAGGTCATTTGCACCCGATGCCATTGCACTTAAACACATTGGTTCAGTACCATCGGCTGTGGGGTTATTGTTAACAATGATTTTTATATATGGGGTAATGCCCCTTAATGAAAGCTCAAATTCATGCCGTCTTACAAAGTTGTACCTTGATCACTCATTTATGTTGCGTTATTCATAACGTATGTAACTTTAGATATGTGGCTTCATAGACTATCCCATATTATGGTTTAGAAAAAGTATTCACTATCAGAAGTTTAAACGTTGATTCTAAATTTATGAATTAAATGAGCTTTACCCGCCATACATGTATCTTATCATGTAAAGATCTCAAAGAGAGAAAAAGAATTGGAATATTGCAAAGTGCTCCCGACCAATGAAATTGTAGAATTTGGTGTCTCTCAATTGTGAAGGATGAATGTAAATCATGTTCTAAGTAAGGGATTATCCTATTGTGCAGACATACTTTCAAATCAAAATGAAGAGTTTTTATAAATGAGTTACCATTGCCCTGAAGCACATTTACATTAAAAGTTGTATTGTGAAAAAAAAAATCAAAAATCAAAATAAGTCGAAGTTTACTACTGCAGGTAAATTTGTGCCAATAATGTTAAAAAAATAAATAACCTAAATTATTTTCCCTAAAAAATAAACAATAGAAAATAATCATTTGCAATATTCAGATTAAAAAAAACAGAAGAAAGTTTCCAACTTTAAAGGCACTTTATTACAACATTTCCCAGATTAAATAGAATAGTTTTAAAAAGCCAGACTGAAGTATTGGCTGAGGAATAAGATTTGTTGTACAAATGTTGTAATTGAAACTTATTTATTGATTGCAACTAATTAAAAAAGATAGTTCCTGGCTCACATATTATAAATTTACATTCATACTCACAGTCAAGAATCATATAATTTGTACTGCTGTGTCACCTTACATCTTGTCTATAACATAATTTTTAACATTTCCCAAATTAAAAGAAAGTCCTTACATCACTAAAACTAGCCCATACATCAATGCATCAATTATAAACATTAAATGTATACCAACAATGAAACAAGTTCTTGAATACAACCAATCAAGATATCATTTGCGCCTTGAGCACTTTACAATAATCTAAGTTTGTAAGAGGATGATAATCCCTTACTTTATGATAAGTGCTCGCTATCGCTCGTACTTAACCATGAAGAAAGGGATTATCATTATCTTACATATACAAAGAACTCATGTAGTACATTTTCAAAAGACAATAAGCAATACATGCATACATATTTATAGATAGGTGTTATAAGAAGAGATCAATGTATACTCCCGTGAGATTTATAAGAAAGAATTTTTTTTATATGTAGAATTACATATCTTATCTGTTTGACTAAAAATATGATCAATTATCAATTTACTTTCTTCATCGGTTGGACTACAACGTTGTATTCCCTTTTTATCTAAATTTCGTTATTGATTTGAGCGCGACTGATGCTTCTTACGTGGACAAAACGCGCGTTTTTGTTCCAGATTATAAGAGTTGCAAAATGACCAGTGGCGGATCCAGAACGTTTCCTAAGAGGGGCCCGCTGACTGACCTAAAAGGGGGGGGGGCCGCTCCAGTCATGCTTCAATGATTCCCTATATAATCAACCAAATTTTTCCTACGAAAGGGGGCGGGCCCCCCAGCCCCCCCCCCCCCCTGGATCCGCCTATGATGACGTGGGTGTAAGTATGCTTAATTTAAGATCAAATACAAGAAAAAAACTCACATACATATATGTGTTATTATTTTCTGAAGAAAAATAAACAAAATACCCTTTCGATCATCAGTTGAAGTTTAAAATTTAGTGTTTATGAAATGCTTAATCATTTTAAACACTAAAGATTCCAATCCGGAGACATAATTAGCATCAGTCGTTTTAGACAGACCTTTATATATTTATAGTTCCAATGATCTTAAATTATCTTTGATTTGACCTTCCGATATTTTATTTAAACGCGACTGTAGAGTCTTACGTAGACAAAACGCGCGTATTTTGTTTCAAATTACAGGAGTCGCAAAATGACGTGGGTGTAATCTGCTTAATTGCAGATCAAATGCAAGAAAACAAAAGCACAGACATATACGTGTTCTTATTTTTTAAAGAAAAAATAATTACAGTTAATCAGAGATGGTTATAAACATCTTATATGTTATTACAAATAAATGACAGATATTACAACAAGAGCCTAGGAATATTGTCAACAAATGTATTGCAATGAACAATTGACCTTTCCCCCAAGAAACTGATAAATATATGTTTATATGTATTTTAAATGAGTAAATGCGGCCTTCGTTTATTGTTTTCAAGACAATTTTGACATAGACTAATCAAGTTCACACGTAAGTACGTAGGTACTGAAAATACTCGTATCATTTGATACACAAAGCCGTGTTATACCATAGCAGGTAACCTTATTAACACTAAAAATAGAATAATGTATAGTTGTACTCTCTGCATGTTTATGAAGACTCGTCAATGATTGCAAATGCTTGAAAACTCAATATAAATACCAGGATTAAAATTGGCAAATGAGATGCGAGTTTTGTCTACAAAAGACTCATCAGTGACGATCGTTGCCCAATTAATGATACATTTTTCATCTTAAAAATCTTAAGACACTGACAAAATTCTAAGTGTGATATACCCCCTTTGCATTACAGAAATACCATACTAATTAAAATTCAACCTTTAGGATGTTTTTTTATCTTTTATTTTTATATTCAGTAGTGTGTAGTACAATCAATATGCACACGCCTACGAAAAGCACAGAGCACCATGTCCATAAATAAAACTGAATATCAATAATAAAAAAGGACATAACTAAGGAAACACAAACTCCATCACAAACCAGATGTTTAAATGACTGTGGATATTAATTCGTATAATCATCATATTCCTACAAGGTTCTTTTATAAAGAAAATTCCATTCATCGTTATTTGTGGTAATAATTGCTGTAACTATGAAGGAAACTATAATGTGAATCAAATGACTACGGAAGGGAAACCATATAAAACTAATATACAAAAACATATATATTTATAGAAGACAGATGTGGGAAAGTAGCGAAATTGTTGTTGATTTAATGTACCGTGTGAGTTTGATTATTTTGATAATTTTTATCTTTTTGGTGGTAATTCTTTAGTCAATAATTAAATATATCTTTTATATGTTTCTTTGAAATTCAAATTCTCTTGGCAGATTTTAATTTTCAATCGCTTAGGTATAAATTGGATATTGCGGGAAAACAAATAATACCTATAGAAATACAAAGTCAAGAAAATAACAGGATATAGATGTTTCAGAGATAATGATTTTTTTTCTAACTTCCCCTGCATAAGTACTTAGGGTTTAGACCCATTTTACAATTTTGATTGTATGTTTAACGATATCAAAGCAAAAGTTTTTATGTTTCATAAATTTCAATAATATAATTTGGAAAATGTAATTATCAAGATTGTGCTTAAACGAGTATTTTTTTTCTCTGGAAAAACAAATTTTTATTGATTTAATAAAATAAGAACGATATGAATTTGATGCAACAAATGCGTTAAAACAATGTAGCAATTTTTGAAAGTAACAATCATACATTCAAACGATGTAGTGTCATCTTAATATTGAAACAAGAAGCTTTAAAAAAATAAATATATATTGATATGTAAAATTTATTTTTTACAAAAGCAATACTTTGTATCACCTTGAACGAACATTGTTATTATGTATACCTCATCTATTTCGTTAGTTGTCTTAGGGAGGGATAAATCCTACTTTGTAAAGGATCACTCTGATTCAAACAAAAAATTCTCTGAAACTGATATTATCAAGATGCTTGATTTCTTGATTGACAACATCTTTGTTACGTTCGGAGGAAGTGTTTGTCAACAGACTGTCCAATGGGAACAAACTGTGCCCCTCTATTTGCCGACTTGTTTCTTTATTATTATGAGGCTGACTTCATGCAGGAACTTCTTAGGAAGAAAGATAAGAAGTTAGCAATATCTTTTATCTCTACTTTCCGCTATATAGATGATGTTCTTTCACTAAATAATTCAAAATTTGGTGACTATGTGGAACGCATCTACCCCATCGAGCTAGAGATAAAGGATACTACAGATACAGTTAAGTCGGCCTCATATCTTGACTTACATCTAGAAATTGACAATGAGGGTCGGTTGAAAACAAAACTTTACGACAAAAGAGATGATTTCAGCTTTTCAATTGTGATCTTTCCATTTCTAAGTAGCAACATTCCAGCAGCACCTGCATACGGGGTATATATCTCCCAATTGATACGATATTCCCGTGCTTGCATTTCCTTTCATGATTTTCTTGATAGAGGGTTGCTGCTCACAAGGAAGCTATTAAACCAAGAGTTCCAAATGGTGAAGTTGAAATCATCCCTTCGTAAATTTTACGGACGCCATCACGAGTTGGTTGACCGTTATAGAGTAACCGTTTCACAAATGATATCGGATATGTTCCTTACGTCGAAACTACAATCTCTTGTCTTTCATGAATGTGACCTACCGAATTAGACTATTTACCGGATTTGTTATCACATAAGCAACACGACGGGTGCCACATATGGAGCAGGATCTGCTTACCCTTCCGGAGCACCTACGGTTTTTTGGTGGGGTTCGTGTTGTTTATTCTTTAGTTTTCTATGTTGTGTCATGTGTGCTGTTGTTTGTTTGTCTTTTTAATTTTTAGCCATGGCGTTGTCAGTTTGTTTTCGATTTATGAGTTTGACTGTCCCGTTGGTATCTTTCGTCCCTCTTTTATAATGAACTTATTATTGTTTGATTTTTCTGGTTGACTAAATGAATGTTCAAGTATGATGTTGAGTGTCATTTGATGTCACGTGGGTGCGTCGTAATACGTTATTACGATATTTAGATAATTATAAGACCTTGATGTAAAAGTAAAATAACAAAATAATAGATCTCCAAAGGAAATTTGAAACAGAAATTATATATTTGTTTGTTTTTATAGTGATTAAGATTATAACACAATGTAAGACTGTTGTACTCCTATTTTTGACATTTTTACCTATTATGTCTGTTTGTTTTGTTCGCACATCGTTTTCAGTATGATGTTACCAGGGGCGTAGCTAGGTATTCAGCCAACTGTAGGCACCAATCGGCAGGGGGTCTGGTAGGTCCAGTAGGTCCAGGGCAGAAAACGATTTTCAGCATTTCAGCTGCATAATTTGATGTACAAATATATTAAATTTACTGGTTATTTATACATGATAATTTTAATATACATGATGAAAAGTTCGAAAAATTATGAATAATTCACCATTACATCTGATTAGTGAATTAGATAGCGCAATACAATCGGAAATATGAAAAATTACATCATGCACTGCCCAGCGTAGATCAGCGTCTCTCTTTCATTAAGCAGTACACCCTGTTTGGTGTGTTCATATCTATTCCATTCTGATTGATACGTAGAACTTAATAAAAAGTAAAATTTGTGACGATCCTTCATTGAAGTATAAATGTGCATTTCATCTCATATAAATAAATAAATTTAAACAAAAATTGTCACGCACGTAAAAACTGATATTACTATATAATAAAACTAGCCTTTTGGCTAGACAAAAATCATCAATCTTTATTTATTCTTAAACCTTCACCCTAGCCACATAAACACATACACACAGTTCTGTCCTGTTCATACTATCGTTATAAAATTCAAGAAATTCGTATTTCTCATGTTTTATCCTAGGAATTTGGACAAACAAAAAAACACAAATTTACAATAAATAAGACGGGGAGCTAGGTCCTGTAAAAGGCACCTGTTAAAAACGTCCAGGACGAAGGTCTGGAAAATTGAAAATGCCATGCATTGGAAAATGAGGAATTATTGGATAGGAGCAGAAATTTTGCCTTTCAGTAGACCAACTACGAACTCCCCAATGAGTGGCATTCGCTCTACAACTAGGCATCGGATTTAATGTCCCCATCCTCACCAGACGTGACTGCGTATATATTTATACATCCTGCACAGCCAAACGGACGACCAACATTGGCAAGTCGGGTGAAGGCAAAGTGGAGAGCTAGTCGAAAACTAACAACAAATTAAAGTCAAAACACTCATGTGTCTAAGTCACAGTGATGTTCATTCAAGTTTTTGTTGATAAAAGTGAAATGATCTGAACCAATAAAGTTCTAGATTATAGATTCTATATAAGGTAAAATCATAATAACATTCATTTCTATCCAATATTCCATTCACTAAAAAAGAGAAACTATTGTGCACATGTCATTTGATAATCAAAGAGTTTTGACAACTTCACTGGCGTTCATCATTTTTTTACTGATAAAAAAAAATATTTGTGAAAAATTATGTGTAGGCACGTGCCTATAGTGCCTAACGGCAGCTACGCCCCTGGTTACTGTCGTACAAGTGAGAGGTTAAGATGGCTATAAAACCATGTTTAAACCACCCTTTTCTACATAGGAAAATGCCTTTACCAAATGTATATATGATATTCACATATAATTGCATTTGATCGACAACAATATATGAGCAAAACAAGCAGACATAATACATGTGTGTATATATAAATAGTAACATTTGGGTAAATAAGTCAACGGGTAAATAAGCCAACATTGTACCATCATCGTAATCACTATAAAAACAAATTGCTATTTAAACAAAGTAAAACAAACAATTATGTTCGGAACTTTTAGTTGACCTTAGATAGATTTGGGCTATTAATTTGAGGTCTTTTTGAAGTAATACATAGCAATTCAACTTTTGAGGTTCTTATATATACCTAGCATTCAAATATACCGCCGTGAGAGTTCTTCATGAAGTTAAACCAAGAAAATGAATCAGGAGTAATGAAATTTATAAAAAATAATAAAATAACATAAATTTCAAGAACTCCCAGAAAATTCAAAATGGAGAGTCCTTTAACAAATGCGCAAACACACCAAACGAAATGTCATATGCCTGACTCGTTACAAGCTTAACGTTTGTCTTCATATTTGTAAAGTCATGGAAAATGCTTTGACGACAGAAAATTTCGAAATGTTCATATTGAAGCCTATGTACGAAGTATATCCTTCGTGTACGTCTCAACTAGGCAAACCCTTTTCAATCTGTCACGATGTCAAATTCATATTGCCAAATTAATCAAACACCCAATAGTGAATATTATTAATCCATATATTCCAGTCAATTAATAGGATCCTACTATTAAAGACAAGAATAATAAAAAACTCGTAATTATTTAATGATAATCATATCTTTGAAAGCTTAACCAGTAATTGATGCAATAGATGTGTAGACTCCCAGAGGTTTAAGCATTACAATACAGAATACAAAAATTGATATAAAATTGAGAATGGAAATGGGGAATGTGTCAAAGAGACAACAACCCGATCATAGAAAACCCAACAGCAGAAGGTCACCAACAGGTCTTCAATGTAGCGAGAAATTCCCGCACCCGGAGTCGTCCCTCAGCTGGCCCCTAAACAAATATATACTAGTTTAGGGATAATGAACGCCATACTAATTTCCAAATTGTACACGAGAAGCTAAAATCAAGATAATACAAGACTAACAGAGGCCAGAGGCTCCTGACTTGGGACAAGCGCAAAAATGCGGCGGGGTTAAACATGTTTATGAGATCTCAACCCTCCCCCTATACCTCTAGTCAATGTAGAAAAGTAAACGCATAACAATACTCACATTTAGAATTCAGTTCAAGACAAGTCCGAGTCTGATGTCAGAAGATGTAACCAAAGAAAATAAACAAAATGACAATAATACATAAATAACAACAGACTACTAGCAGTCAACTGACATGTCAGCTCCAGACTTCAATTAAACTGATTGAAAGATTATGATTTCATCATATGAATATCAGGCACAATCCTTCCCGTTAGGAGTTCAATATCATACCATCATAACATATATGAGAAGAACATAACCCGTGTCATGCCAATAACTGGTTTTTGAATAAATGTGTTTAGTTCCGATGCAAAGACCCTATAAGTGAATCAATATTAACGCCAAAATATGCAATCTTTAATGACCTGATAACAGTATCGTAACTATATCCCTTCTTAATAAGTCTATTTAAAGGTTTTGTTAGTTTCTGAGGTGAATAATGTATACTTATTAGATGCTTTTCAAAAATATTATCTCTTGCACGTTTTTCTCAAAACACAATCTAGGAATTATAACCCTAGAATTTCACAAATAAACTTGTTTGGTCATCTCGGAAATTTAGATATCAGTACAGAGACAGTATTATAAAATTAAATAAGGTCTATTTAGTGCATCAAAATGTAAAAATGCATCCCTGAAGACTAGATACAAAACTGGGGGCATCCTTAAACATTATATACTGGACTGAGAGCATCCTTGAAAACTAGAAACTGGACTGAGAGCATCCTTGAAAACTAGAAACTGGACTGCGGCATCCTTGAACACTATAATAATTCGTCTCTTGTAGACAAAACGGGCAGTATGCATACAAAATGATTAGTCTGGTAGCTTTGATTTTGATTTGAGAGTCAATAAAATAACTTGTCCTGGAAATGTAAAAAACGATAATAGAATAATCTTCATGTGTATGCCGTCCGTTTTTAATAACCGTAAACCGTTTCAAAGAACTAGCGCTACCTCAAATATTCGCAGTTGATTGAGCTCATCATATTATAATTGCACGCACTACCTATATGTTATATTCTTAAATAAAACTTCGTTTGCATCCTTATTTGTAACGTTCAAACATTGAATGGAACAGACAATGAAACTCTTTGAAGACCTCCAAGACACTTGACGTTCAATCCTTTCGAGTGTTTATGATTGCCATGCAACTACCTACATAACAGTTATTAAACAACTGAAAATGTTCTCCTTTATATAGAAGATCGCATATGGCATAACTGCGACGACCTAATTGCGGTTTTTGATAAATCAACTAGCATTGCGAAAATTTTTCTTAAAACGAGTAAACGCTCAACTTGATTCGTTGGGGTTTTCACTTCAGCCAGGAACGCTCAAAGTCAAATATTTGAAAATCGGTGATGTATAAGATCAAATCAGTGGGAGAGCGATCTGACTAAAAAGGATTTAATAAAATAGACAAATCAATATATGTCACCTTTTCCTGAGTTAAAAGTTCTATCATCAGATTCGAAAAAGTCATTGTCTGTTGTATGCAGCCATTTTTGAAACACAAAGTATTGCCTAAAACAAATCGGTAAATAAAAACAAAAATGCGAGTCAATCTGTCTATCGGTCGTTTTGAAATATTTTTCGTATTTACTTTACCGATAACATTGCAAAACCTAACATTTAATTTGTCGTATCTGTTTTACCGATCGCATCTTCCTTATCGATAGTTGGTCATTGATAGTTTAGAAAGTAGATGAATCTAACTCAATTGGATGGGAAAACATATAATTGTGAATGATTTACTTAAAACAGAGTTATATACAGTGATGTACGTCAGTGTTTGTTTAAATTAAGGGAACAGTAGAATACCGTTGTTCAAAGGTCAGAAATCAGAAAAAAATACAATACTTCAATGAGAAAAAATGCAAATCAAAATAATTTTAAACAACTCATGTAAAAACTTCTTGAATGAATTTGTAAATGACAATATGTAATATAGCACAACCTAGTGTTATAACATACTTAAAGACCTTTTGAAACATAGTTTAGAATCCATAAATAGGATGTTTACATGTGTAAAATTCACGCCATGAATGCAGGTGTTAGAAATCGAATTCCTAAAATAAGGTTTATCAACACACTTTTTGATAATATTGCAAAGTAAACATTGCCTTTATTTTTTTCCAGATGTAAAATAACTAAAAAAGATAAATAAAAATCTACTTAAATGCATATCTCATGATAATAATTTAACTTAATAAGCTTTATACTATAATATTCTACAGAAACAATGATAAAACTATAAGCAGTGATGAGAAATTCATAATTAGATAGTTAATATTACTTGACTTACCATTTTTGGTATACTTAATGTATATCTTTTATTTCTTTGGACTATTTCCTTCTTTAAGTGACCAAGTGATTGTCCATTCTTAATAATGCGGCAGTGGAAATTACTTTTGATTGTTAGTAGAAGTATTACAATAACAATTACATTAGATCCACATTTAGACAATAAATCTAGTTGCATACTGTTTACGTATCACAGGTTACAGGCACAGGTTTTTTTCTCTATAAAAGTCAAAACGATGTAGCCATTTCATAGTATGTAGTAGGTGTTGAGCAATAACGTATGCAAATGTCAATCAGCTGATTCGGAAGAATATACGGAAAAGGTATAGTATCAATAAGTAAAACAATTCAATGTATAATTGTCACTTTTTGGGGAGGGGTTAAGACTAAAATTTTAGCCTGAAAAACTGCAATTGGTTCAGATTATTACTACGTTTTTTCATACGTATGTTGTCAAATGACAGGTGAATGTCTCACTTCCGTCGCGCAGATAAAGGTAAATACAATCAATGTATACGATAAAAACAACTTATTATAAGATGAGAGGATTTATTAGATTCTAATGAAGTTAATTTAGATTCATACAAATATTAGAGTCAATCAAATGTAGGATTAAAACAACAATTATTGTGTGAATGACAAGCATGGAATATTGGGTGTCTTACGAAATCTTGTTATTCAACGTAGGCCTGATTTCTAGGGAAAGTGTTGTATTTTTCTTCTTACTTTTATTTTTTTTTAATTCTGGCTTATACCTTTCAGGACTTGAAATGGCTTTCATAAGTATTGTCTTGTCTTGATCGTAACTTTCTAGAACTGTTGTTAACATTCGTTTGACATGTTTCAGCTTTTGATTTATCCAGTTGTTCAGCATATTAAAAAATATTCCGTTATGAATTTTCCTTGGATTTATTTTATGGTGGTCATCAGATGTTTTTGTCCTGTTCTTTTGTACAGTTTTTTATTTGATATCTTTGTTGGCCAATTTATCTTACAAATAATCATGTAGAACAATGTTATTTTTTTCAAAGTTCCAAATTTTTATACTTTCATCTTATTCTTTTTATGAAAATAGTAGCAAGAAAAAAAAACATTTCAACTTTGCATTGTGATTCTGTTCAATTTGTATCACCTGAAAAGTAAACACCTCTCATTAACCTAACAAGTAACCAATAAAAATATTGCAATTTCGTAACTTAATAAATTATTGCAGAATAGACAAACAAATTTACGATTTTTTTCGTATCGCTTATAAATTCACCTGACCCACTTCTGTCGTTCGTCATCATCATTCCTTAGCTCTAGTTTATTAAATCTTTCCCCTCTGAAACTACTAGATCCTAGTCAATTTGATCAACACGTGGTCCCTATTATGTAAGCCACATTACCGACGAAACTAAATTAGTAACATTAGAAAACGCAAATGCTGTCTTATCTTTTGAAAACCGGTATAGATAGAGAAAATCTGACACGGACAGTTATGTCAAGAATTTTGAGATCTACCTACTACCGTATGCATGAACATCAAAACTGTGAGACGACTGAAAGAACGAATTTTACCATTTTGTTCTCATGTTTGCCTTTTATCTTGAAAACTTAATTTAGTCTTCTTCTTATTGGAATATTGCATTTTCATGATCGTGATCTTTGCTTTTTTAATGTTTGATTTTTACCTTCTGTCTGATAACAAACATACATAAATAGGAACTTTAAATCGCAAACATGATCAGATAGACAAGATCCACAAACAAGACAACACTACCGAAATTGTCAGTTGAATTACTGTCGTTAGGTGATACACGTTCTTTTTATCAATGTTTGCTTATTTGACATCTATTTTGAAAACTGTAAGAGGAACTACTGTGAGAAACTGTAGAAACAAAACTGATAAAAAAGACAAGATCTTGAAAAAATTCAGTCATATTGTCGAAATATGTATTTGACTATTCACATGATTTACTGCACTTTAATTACAGTTTTTGCGTTTTTGCCTTTTATTTTGAAAACTATAATTGATAAAGAGATCAGCAGGAAAAGATTAACAATTGTTTGTCAACTGTATTAATAAAATTGAGAATGGAAATGGGGAATGTGTCATAGAGACAACAACCCGACAATAGAAAAAAACAACAGCAGAAGGTCACCAACAGGTCTTTAATGTAGCGAGAAATTCCCGCACCCGGAGGCCAATTAATGGCAATGTTTATAATTCGACCTACGGATTTTTTTGCATCCCTATATCACCCTTTTTTAATTGATCAAAATCATGGAAAATCATGGAAAATTGTAAATGAAAAAAAAAAATGTCCCATCGTGTCATACATTTGCCTCATAATTCTGGTATCAGCAATAGGACCATTTCCTGCAATATGACACCTCGATTTAAAGTGGCTTTTGTCCAAACAAGTTCACGTCGGTGACATATAAAAGTTGTAATTATTCAAACTTCTCTTTAACTGGTATAGAATAATGCTATATCAATAAATACAGTTCCCGATCTTCAGACAATAAGTCATTCGTATCTTAAAACTAAGAATGTATCGTTATAGTATATTTTCTAATTTAAACGGAAGCAGTTGATATTACCGGAAGCAACTGATAACAAAAGTCGTATCACACGGCTAAGACAATTCTTCAAATTTAATGAATAAATACATATACAAATAAGTTTTATCATTGGTTACAATAATACCGTTATGTTCTGCAAGTATTATTTCTCAACAAACCAAATTACATTAGTATAGAGATACACACAATTCGGTAAGTTTTGGGCTAGCATTTTTTTCAGTGAGTTCTTTTCGTATAGATGGTGTTTGTCAGTTTCTGTGTTCTTCCTTTCTGGTGTATAATCGTACATGCGAATAGTGTGAGTAGAATGATGTGTCCTATTCGTGTTCATTTGGTTGTGTATTTACAAATAGATACTGCTTTTAAGTTCTTCTTGATTGGTTTTGTCAGCAAGAATTGACAACTAATAGTGTTTGGCGAAAGGTGCTTTATTATAATAATGCAATAATATACAATTATACCAAACATGGTATCAATAAGCAACAATGAACAAGTGTCAATATGAAGCACCTTAACCCAATCTGGGTAAGATTAAATAAAAATTATAAAGAAGAAAAAAATTAATCAAATACATAAAATGTGGCTGGAACATGCTCTTTGCTAAAACAACATGCTAACTAGTATCCGGATGACGCAACAAGGGGAGGCAAATCTAGTACATGGCGTTATCAATTAGGTACAATGAGAGTTGCCTCCCATTGTACGCAATTGACAACTAATAGTGTTTGGCGAAAGGTGCTTTATTATAATAATGCAATAATATACAATTATACCAAACATGGTATCAATAAGCAACAATGAACAAGTGTTAATATGAAGCACCTTAACCCAAACGAAGTCGCCAAACAGGAAAGAAAAAGAAAAAAAAAAAAAAAAAAAAAAAACCATGTGTGTAATCAAGATCCTGTTTAGTCTGACAATTCAAAAGAAGAAGGAAACCCTTCATACAGCTTGACATTGTACATGGTAATAATTTCCTAAATCAAGCAAATGACAAATTTATATGTAAAACTAAAATTAATCAAATACATAAAATGTGGCTGGAACATGCTCTTTGCTAAAACCACATGCTAACCAAGATCCGGATGACGCAACAAGGGGAGGCAAATCTAGTACATGGCGTTATCAATTAGGTACAATGAGAGTTGCCTCCCATTGTACGCTAACTTCTTATATTGTGATGTTTAAGTCGTATTTGCGTTGTGATAGATATGGGTTACGTTAATATAGACACACTTTTAACACAAGGTTACTCATAGTGTGCAAGAATATTTGTTATCCCAAATTTTTATTATTTTCTTTTTAATTTGTCTTCATAATATTTTATTATTTTCTTGTTGTTGTTGTACATGTTTATTTTACTTAATTACATTGTACAGTATCGATTCCAATAACGATCCGACGCCAACGTCAGAATGATTGTTGACTACTATCATAATCTGTACAATGACATACATGATTATAATACATAATACTTCAATAATTACTTTTTTTATCACAGACATCATATTGCTCCGTCTATAGGACAAACTTTTTAAAATTCTAATCTAGTTGGTACGCTAATTAAACTTATGGTTTTGATGTGATAAGAATTCATTGATTTATTCAAATTGGTATCAATATCACATTACTCATTAAGATGTTACTTAAAGTAAGTAAGTAAATTGTTTAAAACATGTAGTGACATGTGTAAATCAGCATAAATATATAAATTTGTACAAAATATATAATTACATATATAATACACCCGGCCCAATAGACCAAAGTATATAAACACTTTTCAAGTGTTTGCAAATTATTTTTATTGTTTTTCATCTAGCTAGACGTGAAATATGTTTGACTGCCAAACCAAACCCAATTTTTCGTCTTTTATGAGTTTTAAAATACTCTTTAATGTGTCGTTTAGCCAGTTGTGCCATAACATTGCTGTCGTAGAGGACAGGTATATTCGGTCCCTATTATGCGCTTTGTAAAGGGTAAAAGAACGTTTAACTTTATCGGTGAGACCTGTGACAGTCATGCAAACATTTACAAGGAAATACTACTTATTTTTTTGTGGTAGGACTTTTTAAGGTCAAATAGAGTTTTAAAAAACAATCTTTTATCATATAATGCGAATCATTTTTCGGTTTCGTATAGAGTAATGTATCTATGATTTTACAAAAAATAAGAGCACTAATATGACCATATTGCGTGTCACAAAGTAAAGTATTTCACTTGTCAACCTAAGAACCGATATGCCGTTGTACTTTCTTCAACTGGGAAGTAAGTTAATTATTTAAGGATAGCTAGTTTATCCGTGTTATCCTGTCCCTTTACTATTTAATTGATGAAACCACAGTATGTGTTTTGTACCAGCAAAACTAAGTACTACCGGACACGGAAAACAAAAGAATCCTCGATGAAATATTGGTCACATTCGTAAAGTTATATAAAGGTCGACCATGAAACGCAATTTGTAAACCTTCCCTTGTTGTTGTTATGATACTAAATTAGGTCGCAGAACATGATCATATCTTGTAAACAAATTGTAAAAAAAAATATCAATAAATTCCGTATTTATTAAACTAAAGTTGCCTTTTAATATTGAAAACATTTCAAACAATTTCCGTTTCTTAATCAGTTATAACTAAAAAAAAACTTCCAAACGAAAATCATTAAAAATGATTAAAAAAGAATATTCCGATTTTGTTTCTTTTTTACATCTAGTATTAAAAATATTGACCTATATTAATATGGATAATTAATCAAGAACAATAAAACAGGGGTTAAAACCAGGATTACAAAAGAGATAAATAAAAACATGTTGGCATTTCAGAAATGTATCAGATGTATAGAATGAAGCACACGGTGGTTTTAACTTTAATACATATATCAAACTTTTTGAAAGCTTAGTCTGGTCAGTTGCAGGTTATAGTGCAGCCATCTGTTGCACTATAGATTTTTTTCTTGCATTACATGTAAGGCTGTCCAGCACAAAGCTATCCGGTTTTTTAGGGGTCTTGGTAAATAAACACCTAGTGATGTCATTAATGGGAATATGGGTTGGAACCATGGAGCAGTGGAGTTGTGGTTTTAGACATTGGGCTAGATGTAATGCAATGTCAACAGATAGAGTGAATTATAAAGTAGTTCGATGGGGGTTTAAAAATGCTACTAATAAACAGAAAGAAAAAAAAATAAAACTCCATAAAAGTGTGTGCACTGTGTGTGTGTGTGTGTGCAATGGTGGGGGGGGGGGTTAGTTTTGCCAAAGGGAATGCTAATTAAAACCTGTTAAGGGCATACGATACAGTTTGATGAAAATTTGCATATAGGCTATTTTTTGCCTGATTAAATCAAATATGTAATAAAAGATATACCTTCATGTGCTACTTTTTGAGTTAAATGAGGTTGAAATTTTGTATATTTGATCAAAATTCGGATTTGTGGCCGTATTTTCTCTTTCGAAAGAAAGCCATAACTTTTTTGTTTTAAAAGATAAACACAAATTGTTTTTTTTGTTAAATAAATTGTAATTTCTGTATTTTATAAGTATCCTAAAAAAATTATGCATTTGTTATTCAGAATAACTCATATTTATCAAATGGTCATGAATTAAGAAAAAAAAACGTAATTTTTTGCTATATATTTATCAAAATTAAAAAAAAAAGCACTATTTACAGTTTTATAAAATTTGGTCCACATAATCGTCCTGCAAAATGAAACAACATGTCGTTTTTAAAAATAGGGGTCCATGCACTCGTTTTCAAATTAAATCAGTTTGAAAGATAAAAGGGGGTACCCAACACTATACCCCCCAAAAAAATCCTGTCGTTTAATTTTTCTTATTTTTTTTTCATTGATAAACTAGGCCAACCAAAACATCTTGTACAATTTTTAAAAGATTTGAACCATGATAGGTTTAAATGATTTGGCAACTCAAATATGGCATCTTTTACATACTAGTATCGTCCAAAATTGGAAGTTTCCGAAATATAGGTATAGGGTTAAATATGTTAACAAACAAGAATGTGTCCAAAGTACACGGATGCCCCACTCACACTCTCCTTTTCCATGTTCCATGGACGTGAAATTGGGTAATAATCTAATTTGGCATTAAAATTAGAAAGATTATACTATAGGGAACATATGTATTAAGTTTCAAGTTGATTGGACTTAAATTTCATCAAAAACTACCTTGACCAAAAACTTTAACCTGAAACTCCCACTTTCATTTTCTATGTTCAGTGGACCGTGAAATTGGGGTCAAAAGTCTAATTTGACTTTAAAATTAGAAAGATCATATCATAAGCAACAAGTGTACTGAGTTTCAACTTGATTGGACTTCAGCTTCATCAAAAACTACCTTGACCAAAAACTTTAACCTGAACGAAAGCACGGACGGACTCGTGAACGAACGGAACCACAGACCAGAAAACATAATGCCCCTCTACTATCGTACGTGGGGCATACAAATAAATTGTCAATAGCATAGCTAATAATGATAGCTGAGGTGAATATTAGGTCACCCATTTCTTTTAAGTATTTTATGCCGGATTTAAAATTTTGCCAGAACTATAATAGGGGGTATCAGAATCAGCCCCGAAAAATGAATGCTGTGCTTCTGGTTTTTGAAGAATATTTTTTTTGAAAAAAAAGTGTCGTTTAATTTTTTCAAAAAACTAAGCATTTTGAGTGCTATACTAGTCGGTTGTTCTCGCAAAATCTTTTTAAAATTTAACCGTTAGATTTTTCGGTATTTAAGTTTAAAATACGCCCCACCCTCAAATTGGTTTATCAAATAAAAGCAAAATCTATTAAAAATGTACATAATGGCCATATTTTTTTTCGTCGTTTGAACTAGGCCTTAGATATTTGGCATGTGGATGTATCAACACGGGGTTACGTGTCTTGCATCATGATGACTTTTTTGTGACCTTCAAATGTAACCTCAAGGTCAGCTTTATGTTGTCTATTTCGTGAAAAACACAACCATGTAGACCATAACTTCTTCGCCTTTTGACCTAGGCCTTACGTCTTTGGCATCTGGATGTATCATCATGAGGTGGTGTGCCTTATTAAAATTTTGACCTTCATGTGACCTTAAACTTTGACCTCGAGGACGATAATTGTGTTTTTTGGTAAGAAACACTTGTACGGGCCATGACTTTTATGTATTTATGAATTCATATTTATTTTAAATCAAAGTGATGGATATCACTCATGGAAAGATTAGAAGAGTAGTTTGAATTATTTCATATTAAGGTATGGTGGGGAAAAATGAACATTTATAAAGCACTATTGCTGAAAATTGCATTTACAGCAGGTCTTTAGAAGGAAACTTGCTTTTCCAGTATGAGGATAAAATGAGCTCAAATTAAATACTATGGGTCCCTTAATTTGCACTATTTTATTTAAACTGCAGTTTATATCTTATCGAATTTATGTTGCCGGTTCTGAAGATGTTTCAAAAAACAAAAAATGCAAAAATTCTTCTAGTAAATATTACCAACTATCCTTGTAAGACATAAATCTGGACCAACAGCTTAAAACTTTAAAGTGTCAACAAAACAAAATTGAGAAATGTTGTTTTGGGGTATTTTGTAAGTTGAAACAGAGGTTATATGGCATTGAAGATTAAAGGTTTTAGAGTGCCTATTGATCAATTTTTAAAGTATTTTTCAACACAGGGCATTGAAAAACTTATCTTATTGAAATGTGGATTCTTTCTTGATTGCAAAAATATATATTCACTTCTAAAATAGACTTAATGATTGATGGAAAATAAACTAATAAACAATGGTTTGTTATAATTAAAAGTTTTAAAATTTTTAAACTGTTTCAAGCCAATTCCTGATAAAAAAAATTTGTACTAATTTAATTGTTGATTAATTACAGGTGATTATTGGAAATTTATCAGTAAATTATAGGCCTTACTTAAATACCTTTCATTTACTCATATTTATATTCATATTTCATTTTTTTTTAAAGATCTTGTTAATCCATTTATCATTTATCTTTCAGATATAATTTACAGAATCACTTTATGTACTGTTGATCAAAAGTAATTGGCAATAAATAAATCTAGCATCCTTATAAATACCAAACATCTAATATACACATTTGTGTATTCAATTATGAGGTCAAATACTTGTGTATTAAGAATTATATGTATATTGAGTGTTCTATATAATTATGTAAGACTGAGGTTGATAGGTAATGTGGTCAATTTGATTGGCAGTTAAGAAGGTGGGGCATTGTAATTTAAGGTCCACCTTGTCTCTGATTGTTTACTGATAATGACTCTTAATAGGTCCGAGTACACAGTTATTTCGTAGTGCATTTCTTTTAGACAATAAATGAAAATTAAAAAAATCCCACCTGCGCTTTCTCAATAATATTTTTACAGTGTGTTGTACTACTTTTGGGACAAATTATATCAAAATTATAGAAAACTTCATCAGCTCTAACTCAAAATATGGACAATCTTATGTTAAGGGGGTCTTGAAATCTTTTGACAGCTTCCGAAGTGCTAATTTTTGACATTTTTCAGCTGGACCTAATCACTACTTTACATTAATATTTATGACCCAAATTTTTTTACAGTGTCATTTCACCCCCCAACTTGCTATACGAGGCATAAAACATGGAGAAATTAATTTGGAAGGGGTGTAACAAAAATTGGCAAGTAACACACTGTCCACACTAAGGACTATATTCGGACAACGAAAATCAAAGGACGATAACTGTGTACTCGGACCAGTTGTCAATCATACTACTAGTTGAATCAATACCCAGTTACCTAATCAAAATGTTTTTTAAAAAGCCTGCACATCAACACACCTTAATGACATACATTTTTGAATGAACTGCTCCAATAATATACCCAGTTTTTTGGACAACGAAAATCAAAGGACGATAACTGTGTACTCGGACCAGTTGTCAATCATACTACTAGTTGAATCAATACCCAGTTACCTAATCAAAATGTTTTTTAAAAAGCCTGCACATCAACACACCTTAATGACATACATTTTTGAATGAACTGCTCCAATAATATACCCAGTTTTTTGGACAACGAAAATCAAAGGACGATAACTGTGTACTCGGACCAGTTGTCAATCATACTACTAGTTGAATCAATACCCAGTTACCTAATCAAAATGTTTTTTAAAAAGCCTGCACATCAACACACCTTAATGACATACATTTTTGAATGAAGTGCTCCAATAATATACCCAGTTTTTTGGACAACGAAAATCAAAGGACGATAACTGTGTACTCGGACCAGTTGTCAATCATACTACTAGTTGAATCAATACCCAGTTACCTTATCAAAATGTTTTTTAAAAAGCCTGCACATCAACACACCTTAATGACATACATTTTTGAATGAACTGCTCCAATAATATACCCAGTTTTTTGGACAACGAAAATCAAAGGACGATAACTGTGTACTCGGACCAGTTGTCAATCATACTACTAGTTGAATCAATACCCAGTTACCTAATCAAAATGTTTTTTAAAAAGCCTGCACATCAACACACCTTAATGACATACATTTTTGAATGAACTGCTCCAATAATATACCCAGTTTTTTGGACAACGAAAATCAAAGGACGATAACTGTGTACTCGGACCAGTTGTCAATCATACTACTAGTTGAATCAATACCCAGTTACCTAATCAAAATGTTTTTTAAAAAGCCTGCACATCAACACACCTTAATGACATACATTTTTGAATGAACTGCTCCAATAATATACCCAGTTTTTTGGACAACGAAAATCAAAGGACGATAACTGTGTACTCGGACCAGTTGTCAATCATACTACTAGTTGAATCAATACCCAGTTACCTAATCAAAATGTTTTTTAAAAAGCCTGCACATCAACACACCTTAATGACATACATTTTTGAATGAACTGCTCCAATAATATACCCAGTTTTTTGGACAACGAAAATCAAAGGACGATAACTGTGTACTCGGACCAGTTGTCAATCATACTACTAGTTGAATCAATACCCAGTTACCTAATCAAAATGTTTTTTTAAAAAGCCTGCACATCAACACACCTTAATGACATACATTTTTGAATGAACTGCTCCAATAATATACCCAGTTTTTTGGACAACAAAAATCAAAGGACGATAACTGTGTACTCGGACCAGTTGTCAATCATACTACTAGTTGAATCAATTCCCAGTTACCTAATCAAAATGTTTTTTAAAAAGCCTGCACATCAACACACCTTAATGACATACATTTTTGAATGAACTGCTCCAATAATATACCCAGTTTTTTGGACAACGAAAATCAAAGGACGATAACTGTGTACTCGGACCAGTTGTCAATCATACTACTAGTTGAATCAATACCCAGTTACCTAATCAAAATGTTTTTTAAAAAGCCTGCACATCAACACACCTTAATGACATACATTTTTGAATGAACTGCTCCAATAATATACCCAGTTTTTTGGACAACAAAAATCAAAGGACGATAACTGTGTACTCGGACCAGTTGTCAATCATACTACTAGTTGAATCAATACCCAGTTACCTAATCAAAATGTTTTTTAAAAAGCCTGCACATCAACACACCTTAATGACATACATTTTTGAATGAACTGCTCCAATAATATACCCAGTTTTTTGGACAACGAAAATCAAAGGACGATAACTGTGTACTCGGACCAGTTGTCAATCATACTACTAGTTGAATCAATACCCAGTTACCTAATCAAAATGTTTTTTAAAAAGCCTGCACATCAACACACCTTAATGACATACATTTTTGAATGAACTGCTCCAATAATATACCCAGTTTTTTGGACAACGAAAATCAAAGGACGATAACTGTGTACTCGGACCAGTTGTCAATCATACTACTAGTTGAATCAATACCCAGTTACCTAATCAAAATGTTTTTTAAAAAGCCTGCACATCAACACACCTTAATGACATACATTTTTGAATGAATTGCTCCAATAATATACCCAGTTTTTTTTTCAGTTTATATGTGTATTATGTGCACATACATGAGAACCATAGTAGCTAACCTGTCCTGTTGTTAGGGAGGCCGGTGCCTAAGTAAAGATTTAGAACAAGTTCTAATATTTCCGGCCAAAAAATCATATTACAACACTAGCTTCAATCAACCATACAACAATATAGAAACATTTTATGACACGTCAACCCATTCCATCCACACGGAATACATAATGGACATGTAATCACATACAACAGTTTGAAAAAAGGAATAGTTTCTATTGAAGCGCAGTGTACATACTTAACTACTCAACAGACAGCAAAGTGAAAACTTCACAGGAATCAAACAATAGGAGGAGTTATGCCAAATAACTATATACCAATAATGGGACGGACAGAAGGAAAGACGGAAGGAGTAAAACAATACCCCCTCCCCCCTAAAAAAAGGATGTAACTGATTTTTGATTTTAGATACGAGCTGTTTAAATTAAAAGCGTGACACGCCGAAAATACATATGATACATAAGGAGAAGCTTTAAAGTTGGCAGTTGCTTTAATTGCATGATTAAGATTTTCACTTTATTGGTCCACAGATTCAAAAATATACAATTCAACATTTAAGAACAAAACTATTGTGCAAATAACCACGTCTCATGAGAGATGAAATAGCTGACTGTGCAAAATCCTTATACTGTGAAATCAAGTTCAATGCTCTTCGACTTTGTACTTTATTTGACTTTTTAAACTTTTTTGGATTCGAGCGTCACTAATGAGTCTTTTGTAGACGAAACGCGCGTCTGGCGTATATACAAAATTTAGTCCTGGTATCTATGATGAGTTTATTTTCGTTAAACATAGAACTTTTTTAGTATTTCTGCAGAGGTTATGAAAATTAGATAGAACTGGTTTTTATAGTTAAAAGCACTGCAGTTACAAGTTTCACATTATTTTTTGGGTATTATTATAGAGAATGATTACTATAATTCAGTAATAATCTTGAAGTGAGACTTGAGAAGAAACATTTTCACTTGTCACTTGCAATAACACCACACTTTCTTTTTTCTAATTGCGCAGCTACTTTAAAAAAATATGCCAGATATTCAAAATTATAAATTATTCATAACCTAAATGAACTGGAACAAATACTTTCTTGGGAATACTGTGGTTTTAAATCGATTTTAATGGTACCAAACCTCGACGTCAAAAAGTATAATCCACCAGACAATGACATCAGCCAAACTCTCTAGGTAATGCATAATGATGAATTTCAAATTAATCTAGTGCAAAAATGATTATATTCTGAGAGCTGAGTAAAAAGGGAAAAGAACACGGATTAAGAAAAAACACAAGAAATATAAGTAACTGTCATTCCTTTTTTAAGAAGTTTGCAAATTTACATCAGAGATGCCAAAAGGAATTATTTACCCGTAGACTTTTACCATAGAAATGTCTAGGATGATTTGGATATTAAAATCTTAATCGGTTTACTGTTAAATCCCTATGGATAAAAAAATATTTGAGCTTTAAATACTGCATTCAGACAGTTCTGATTTAGGACAATGACTTTGGTGAAAGATTTCTCTTAAATAAATATTCGTTCAGATTACTACAATCCGAAGTCTGGCATGAAGTATTTGTCCTTTCCTGTCTCCATAAAAATAATAATTTGGTATTTTATTTACATATTATATTTCAACATTAGTTAAAATGTTGGTCTTCATTTTTGGTCCCGGCAACTAACCAAATTGCAATGTTTCATTGACATTTCACTCAAGTCTTATACAAATTTAATAGAAAATAATTGGATGGTTTCCTAAAATAATTGGATGGTTTCCTAAAAAAATTGGATGGTTTCCTAAAATAATTGGATGGTTTCCTAAAATAATTGCATGTTTGATTATACGGGGCGCTTTATTAAAATAAGATTATGGTTGATTATACGGGGCGCCGAATGGGACTCTTGTGATTTTGTACTCGAAATTCAATTTTGTACGGACAAAAGTGAGTTTTGTTCAACAAAAATGAGTTCAGTTTAACAAAATTTGTAGCATACTACAAATTTAAAATTTTGTCATACAAAATTATCTTTCAGTGGGCAAAAGTTACTTTTGTCATGACAAAATTAATTTTTGTAACACAGACTTTACTTTTGTTACCTAATTTGAAAATTGGGCGATAAAAGTCAATTTTGTATGCAAATTTGTTTAGTTTGGATTCTGTGAACTAATTTACATACAAAATCAACTATTGTGAGACAAAATTGACTTTTGTGAGACAAAATTGACGAGTTTTGTCTCACAAAAGTCAATTTTGTCTCACAAAAGTCAATTTTGTCTCACAAATGTCAATTTTGTCATCACAAATTGTCAATTTTGTCATCACAAAAGTCAATTTTGTCTCACAAATGTCAAAATTTTGTGTCACAAAAGTCAATTTTGTCTCACAAATGTCAATTTTGTGTCACAAAAGTCGATTTTGTATGCAAATTAGTTCACAGAATCCAAACGATTTTTTCGACAATATTCTGGTCTGAAAGCAAAAACATAGACTCATTGTAATTTAAGACTTTACTTTAAGGTTTTATGGACAACATTAAAAGACCGATATGTAGGACAAAGCAAAATTCGTAATTCTCATGATCTTTAATACCGGATCTGTCTGTCTGTTTTAGTCTTGTATTGTGCTTAGTCTTTGGTGATATTTTTATGACTATGGGTCAATCAATTTTTCCCAAATTAAGTTAAGAGGGGGTGGGGGGGGGGGGGGGGGTCAGAGAAAAAACTATGTGAATTAAGTTTTTTATCCTTCATTGAACTTTTGATGTCCTCCCTAAGTCGACACTAGGGACCATATCTTGACCCTGTTTTACGGTATTAATGATTCTTTTATTGTTAAAGACCTTCCAGCAACTTTGACCAAATGAATGATCATTAGTATTTTTTTTTTATGCATTGACTTTGTGTGCGATTAAGTTTCGTGCTCATTTACTCCATATTCCTTATTTTCTGTAAAAGGGTCTGAACATGACTTAATGCAAGTTTAACCCATCAATGGAAATGGTCATATGGCAATACATTATTGCTTTTTTTTCAAATTATTTGATACCACAAAATTGGTGACCTTACTTTAATTTAAACCATGTCAGCTATCTAGTTTTATCAACCAAAAGAAGCAAGTTGTGAATTCTTTGATATCAAATTCAATTCTCCATGCAGAAACGACCATGTTTTTCTGTGTCTTGTATATTCTTAAAATATTTTCTCGCACAATATCTGGACATCGGTGGGCATGCAACATTGCAAAATCACACGTTTACAAATTAAAATCAACACTCAGACCATTGTCATAAAGTAGGACAATAAATGAGCAAAAGACAAACCCGGGACACAGAAGTTCAAACAGCAGACCATCAACTCTGAAAACTAAAAGTAAAAAAGAAACATGGATCACGAAAAACATGCAGGGACGACACCAGAGAGTGAAGAGAACTTGCTTCTTGTTAGACACTTTCCGTGAAAACAATTTGATATTAAGACAATCTTTTGTTTCATTTTTTTTTTTTTTTTGAAATTTCTAACATGAGGCATTTGACTCATTTGCCTCAATGTCGTTACGGCCCTGTAACAAATTTGAATTATTCATAGCTTGAGGCAGTGACAAAGCAAACACAGCTTTGACTTTCGTTAAAGGTCGTACGGTGAGTAACCTTTTGTTGCTTATAGTCCTTTCTTCTCTGGTGGATGGTTGTCGCATTGACAAGTATAAACCTTCTTTATTTTATTTATAATATGAACTTTCTTTCCAATATTGTTTAGACTTAATTTTCTCATAGATAAAACTTATGATTATTTTTGTTTTAATGAGATAATCGTCGCACGTCATGTGTATTATAGTAGTTTCAGTTTTGTTTTTTAAGTTCACTTTTTACAGCTTCAAGTATGACCTACAGAAATGTTTTATTAGTAATGAATTCAAAAATTATTGCTTACTAGTATTAAATATATTATATTTATATGTAAATTCTCATTTCTGTTTAACAAATTAGATCAATGTTATTGTGTATGCAGTTAAACTTGTATGAACATTGGCATATTTGATTCCCAAAGGTATTATATGATACCCGACCCCTCAGTCATGGTCTATTTACTTTGAAAATTTTGCTCGATTAAATTTGTGATTAGGTCATATTAAGGGGAACCATGTTATTTTTTTGTATGTTTTGTATGCAGTCACAGTGTATAAGCATCGGCATTGAATTATTTGAGCTTGCTCCTCACTTTGCTAAGAAAATAATATTCGGTATGCTTTGTAAAAAAATGTTGTACACGTTTAATTTTGGCATGCATATATGGATATTGTATGGTCCACTCCCTCGCCGTTGCTCATAGACTTTGAAACTTTTGCCTAGTTAATGCGTTAAAGTTGTGTTTATCATTTTATCAATGGATTTCAGTTAGGTCCCAATCTATATAAAAATGCAGCATTTATCATGTTTAGTTCTTGTAGTAAATTATAGAGTTACACTGAGACTTCTATTGTGTTATATTGGTTTTAGTATTACGTGAATTTGGTTCCATTGCCGGGTTTTTCGTTTTTTCATAAAATTTACTAATACAACAAAGTCACTGCGGTAAAAAATATAAAACTAAATCTTTCACCCTCTGTTATGGCAGGCCAGAACTCCAATTTAAACTTGGATGGAGAGTTGTCTCAACATCTTCTTGTATTCAAGAAGACATTTCTTAAAAAAATGAATATTGGTCATGGAATAATAATTCACTCAAAATCAATGTTCAAAATATCTGAAGAAATTAGTGTTATTCGATTTTTAAATATGTGAGTTTAAGCATGGATGCAATTTTGGTACTCCAAGAGACAAATATGTATCTCTGGTACTCCTCATTAATACAGAATCTTGGATCGTTTTAAAATTAAATTGGTGTTACCAGAGACATTGTATTATATGTCTCTGGTGTTACTATGTAGGATTTAATGATGTCCCTATGAAATGATGTCCACCGGACTTTTTCATTCCTGACCGGACATATTTTCATAGTTTTTTTTTCATTTGAATAATAATTATTTACTATGAAATATCTCAGTGGAATAATATATATGAAATAATTCTACCAAGGATTTGTATAGTACTATTTTTTTTTTCAATTCAATTCAATTCAAAGTTTTATTGCCATATAAACTATACAGTTTGTGACATATTATATTATAACAGTCGTGTCTTTCCCCGGTCCGAATGTGAACCATCTTTAAACTTCGAAATCGCTATTATCTACCCTACAAAATCATAGAAGAGACTCTCCAAAGATTTATAAAACATAGAAAGAACAATATATGGAAATAAGCCAGGACTTTAAAATGTATACGGCTTGATACAAAAATCATGCCCGTTTCTGTATCAAGAAAAACGTGTTGTCGTGTGTTTTTGAAGTGTAAAGCACCAACCAAATCTGCATATCGTCACAGACACGGAATCCGACGTGTTGTGGTAACAGGTCGTGGAGTTGTATCTTGTCTTGGTGTTGGGGCTGACATTGTATGGCAAAGACTTCTGAAAGGCCACTGTGGCATTACCTCTCTGGATGGGAAAGGTTAGTAAGTGTGTACATGTATCTAGTAGAGTATATATGGGGGTCTCATTTGGGGGTTCTGAACCCGGATCTAGCTTACTGTTTTGTCAGATTCTCGTATCCTGCTTACACTATATACATAAGCAATTCTCATTTTTTTTGTTATTTCCCAGTGTCCCGCTAGACTTCATTTTCATTTTCGAAAATCGACAATTATCCCGTGTCACTCTATTAAAGACCCCAATGAGACCCACTACATGTATCCTTCTGATACCCCTATTTTTAATTGGTAACCTTGCAGTAGGTGATAATCAAGACAAGGAATTCAAACTAGAACACTATCATGCTAGATGACATGTATTTTTAGGTGAAAATATATTTATAAATCAACACATTTGCTTACCTGACCTGTCATGCCTGTGTTAAAATGTAGGCATTTGCATAGAAAAATGTCACAGGTCTGAACATTGATTAACAATAACTATCTAGGAACTCTCTCTAATCTCAGTACTGCATGTACTGGTTGGGACTTGGGGAAAGGACAATTATTATTGCGTTTTTCTGTTAACTATGAACATACATATACATGTATACTATAAATAAAATGTATGAATTTGCTATTTACTATCAATTTCCAGTTTACTATATAGCTATCAGATATCCACAGAGGTCAATGATATATTTTAAAGACAATCTCTATAAATAAACAAAATGTAGCAGTGCAAATACACTTTATTTACAGTGTTTATTTATACATGTTATAGTACAATGTAGTAGTTAACAGAAAAAATAATAGATTTTAGAAAAAAAGGGTGAGGGCTAAAATAATTGTCCTGTCCCCAAGTACCTATGACTGATGCCTTTCCTGAAATTCTCAAGTCACAAAATCTTTTACAAAAATTCATTCTACAACAGTTTACCCACTTTCAACTATGCCCTCAAAATGCCTGCAATTTTGTGGGTGTACTCTATTCAATTATGTGTTCTATTGAGGCTTAAAAATTACTGGAGAAAGTTTCAACATTGTTCAATCAAGTCAATGGTGGAAAACTTGAGATATGAGAATTTGTTGGGACCATGTTATTATCATGATTGTATACAAGAAATCAATTTCAATCTGTTTCTTAATACAGGCATACAACTGTACATGTACATGATGTACATGTATATACACATTTGAACACATATAACACATATTAACTTAATATTTATCTCATAAACAATCACAAAAAGGAAATACAGCATTGTTTAGACACAACTGATGACATTGAAAAAACATACTTCAATGTATTTAGTCTTTATAGCTAAAGATTACCTAAATTTCATATATACTAAAACACCCCCGTGATTTTGCAGGTCCATGACTGAATTAAAGTATATAACTATGCGTAAGCCTTATTTTAGTATTGATATTGTCATCTGACAAAATCATGCCAAATATAAGATACATAGTTTTTATTGCTTTCAAATCTTTCTGTTTGAATCCGTCGACCTGGAACTTATCAATTATTGGTAATATTAATTATTTGGAAATCAAAAGGTCCTGGAATGGAGTATTTTTTAATCAACAGCATTGTCCTATATTAGTTATAAATAAAGTTGAATGCTTTGATTTGCTGTTTTACGTCATGCCCGCTAACAAATTGAAAATTTGACAATGATTGAATTTAGTAGTGTCAACTCTGTGATTAAGACCAGTGTATATAGCAAAATCCTAAATACACCGTTTGGTGGTGCGCCTGTCAGATGCGGAACGTACAGATAAGGTAATAGGTAACAGGTGAAAATACTCCCGGTATTGGATTCGACCTGGAACTTGTTAATTATTGGCAATATTAATTATGTGGAAAACAAAAGGATCTGGAAGTGTGTAATTTTTAATCTACACCATTGTCCTATAGATATAAGCTATATATATAGTTGAATTCTTTGATTTGTCGTTTTAAATTACCCGATGACGGCCGACAAATTGGACCTTGTTATTTTAGTATTATAGATATTTTCAATTGTCAAGATAAATAAAGTAAATGTGAACAATAGGACAATGCACAATATACATAAACATCAACCACACACAAACACAATGCCACCACCATAACTTATGTATACATTGAAAAAGAAGAGTGATTTATCATTACATGTATTATATATTATTGACATCTGAACATATTTTTATTTCAGAGTATGAATGAATTCCATGTAAAGTAGCAGGTTTAATACCTTTTTTTTAATTTCAGAGTATGATGGAATTCCATTTAGAGTAGCAGTTTTAATACTTTTTTTTATTTCAGAGTATGATGGAATTCCATGTAGAGTAGCAGGTTTAATACCTATTTTTATTTCAGAGTATGATGGAATTCCATGTAAAGGAGCAGGTTTAATACCTATTTTTATTTCAGAGTATGATGGAATTCCATGTAGAGGAGCAGGTTTAATTTTTTTTTATTTCAGAGTATGATGGAATTCCATTTAGAGTAGCAGGTTTAATACTTTTTTTTATTTCAGAGTATGATGGTATTCCATGTAGAGGAGCAGGTTTAATACTTTTTTTTATTTCAGAGTATGATGGAATTCCATTTAGAGTAGCAGGTTTAATACTTTTTAGCTCACCTGGCTGAAAGGCCAAGTGAGTTTTTCTCATCACTTGGCGTCCGGCGTCCGTCGTCGTCGTCGTCGTCCTGCGTTAACTTTTACAAAAATCTTCTCCTCTGAAACTACTGGGCCAAATTTAACCAAACTTGGCCACAATCATCATTGGGGTATGTAGTTGAAAAAATGTGTCCGGTGACCCGACCAACCAAACCAAGATGGCCGCCATGGCTAAAAATAGAACATAGGGGTAAAATGCAGTTTTTGGCTTATAACTCAAAAACCAAAGCATTTAGAGCAAATCTGACAGGGGTAATATTGTTCATCAGGTCAAGATCTATCTGCCCTGAAATTTTCAGATGAATCGGACATTTCGTTGTTGGGTTGCTGCCCCTAAAATGGTAATTTTAAGGAAATTTTGCTGTTTTTGGTTATTATCTTGAATATTATTATAGATAGAGATAAACTGTAAACAGCAATAATGTTCAGCAAAGTAAGATCTACAAATAAGTCAATATGACCAAAATGGTCAGTTGACCACTTTAGGAGTTATTGCCCTTTATAGTCAATTTTTAACCATTTTTCGTAAATCTTAGTAATCTTTTAGAAAAATCTTCTCCTCTGAAACTACTGGGCCAAATTTAACCAAACTTGGCCATAATCATCATCGGGGTATCTAGTTTAAAAAATGTGTCTGGTGCCCCGCCCAGCCAACCAAGATGGCCGCCATGGCTAAAAATAGAACATAGGGGTAAAATGCAGTTTTTGGCTTATTACTCAAAAACCAAAGCATTTAGAGCAAATCTGACCAGGTAAAATTGTTCATCAGGTCAACATCTAGCTGCCCTGAAATTTTCAGATGAATCGGACATTCCGTTGTTGGGTTGCTGCCCCTGAAATGGTAATTTTAAGGAAATTTTGCTGTTTTTGGTTATTATCTTGAATATTATTATAGATAGAGATAAACTGTAAACAGCAATAATGTTCAGCAAAGTAAGATCTACAAATAAGTTAACATGACCAAAATGGTCAGTTGACCACTTTAGGAGTTATTGCCCTTTATAGTCAATTTTTAACCATTTTTCGTAAATCTTAGTAATCTTTTAGAAAAATCTTCTCCTCTGAAACTACTGGGCCAAATTTAACCAAACTTAGCCATAATCATCATTGGGGTATTTAGTTTAAAAAATGTGTCCAGTGACTCGGCCAACCAACCAAGATGGCTGCCATGGCTAAAAATAGAACATCGGGGTAAAATACAGTTTTTGGCTTATAACTCGAAAACCAAAGCATTTAGAGCAAATTTGACAAGAGGTGAAATTGTTTATTAGGTGAAGATCTGTCTGCCCTAAAATTTTCAGATGAATCGGATAACCGATTGTTAGGTTGCTGCCCCTGAATTGGTAATTTTAAGGAAGTTTTGCCGTTTTTTTGTTATTATCTTGAATATTATTATAGTTAGAGATAAACTGTAAACAGCAATAATGTACAGCAAAGTAAGACCTAAAAATAAGTCAACTGACCAAAATGGTCAATTGACCCCCTAAGGAGTTATTGCCCTTTATAGTCAATTTTTAACAATTTTCATAAAATTTGTAAATTTTCACTAGCATTTTCACTGAAACTACTGGGCCAAGTTCATTAAAGATAGAATTGTAAGCAGCAAGAATGTTTAGTAAAGTAAGATCTACAAACACATCACCATCACCAAAACACAATTTTGTCATATGTCCTTTGTTTAATATTCACATACACCAAGGTGAGCGACACAGGCTCTTTAGAGCCTCTAGTTTTTAATTTCAGAGTATGATGGAATTCCATGTAGAGGAGCAGGTTTAATACTTTTTTTTATTTCAGAGTATGATGGAATTCCATGTAGAGTAGCAGGTTTAATACCAAGGAGAGATAAGTCAGGCCAGTTGAATATTGATAAGGTCATTGAACCATCCAAACAGAGGACAATGTCTGAAGGCAGTATGTATGTTCTAATAGCCGCTGAAGAGGCTTTAAATGATGCCAGATGGAAACCAGTGACAGAAGACGATAAGATAAGAACTGGTATAAAGCCCAAGTTATCAGCTAGTACACTTAATTTATCTGTAGTTAACTGAAAGTTATGGTGACTTATACATGTATTTATAGTAAAATTAATCCAACAATTACAAATGACTAAAAAAAATAAATATTCGGAGTAAATAAAAAAGGACCAAATAAAAAACACAGGAAACAAGAAGTTTATGATTTAATTCATGAACATGTATATTATCCTATAGCGCATTATTTTTTGCAGGTGTAAAATTGCACGATTTTCATTTAATAAGGTATATGAAATATTTGGCAGTTATTATTTTGGCGGATTCAAAACTTTTATCGATACCTTTGCATGTGCACCTTTTAATTGGCAGAATTTAATATAGCTTTTATGTTCTTTCCTCGAAAATAAGTGAAAATCACCCCATGAAAATATAAACCCGCTGTTAGGTATTACATTGTTCGTTGGTTATAATAAGAAGTTGAATGTCATTTGATTTCTTTGAGTATTAAATTCATTTTCATGGTATAAAATACATGGAACTAAATATATTTTTCTATGCATTCTAATTTTGTTTTGATGAAACTTTATTGGCGACATCATAACAACACTGATGACACTTATTGTAAGACGTCATAGCAGTGATTTAATATGTAGGAATTAATTCATGTGGAAGGGAACTATTGGTTTTTATTTGACTGGGAAATCACCATTTTTTTTTGGCAACCAATTTAATAAGAGACACTACCACTGTATGACATAAAAATATGACAAGACAGATGTACAGGCACTTCACTAATGGAGTATTAATTAAATGTTGCTCTCCTCAAGGTCATGTAATTAGAGAGCTCTTCTCAAAGTCATGTCATTTCCTGGTCTTTTTAGGTAGAAAACCACGCACATCAATATAAAAATGTTGTCAGGTAAAACATATGGCCTTAAACTCAATTGTTTCACTATTAATAATAAAACTAGAGGCTCTAAAGAGCCTGTGTCGCTCACCTTGGTCTATGTGAATATTAAACAATGGACACAGATGGATTCATGACAAAATTGTGTTTTGGTGATGGTGATGTGTTTGTAGATCTTACTTTACTAAACATTCTTGCTGCTTACAATTATCTCTATCTATAACAGTTCTTTCTGTGGAAAATGTTATTGAAAATCTTCAAATTTTAAGAAAATTGTTAAAAATTGACTATGAAGGGCAATAACTCCTTAAGGGGTCAATTGACTATTTTGGTCATAGAGACTTATTTTAAGTTCTTACTTTGCTGTACATTATTGCTGTTTACAGTTTATCTTTATCTATAATAATATTCAAGATAACAAAAAAAACCAGCAAAATTTCCTAAAAAATTACCAATTCAGGGGCAGCAACCTAACAACCTATTATCCGATTCATCTGAAAATTTCAGGGCAGATAGATCTTGACCTGATGAACAATTTTACACACGTCAGATTTGCTCTAAATGCTTTGGTTTTTGAGTTATAAGCCAAAAACTGCATTTTACCCCTATGTTCTGTTTTTAAGCACGGCGGCCATCTTGAATGGTTGGCCGGTCACCGGACACATTTTTTAAACTAGATACCCCAATGATGATTATGGCCAAGTTTGGTTAAATTTGGCCTAGTAGTTTTAGAGAAGAAGATTTTTCTAAAAGATTACGAAGATTTACGAAAAATGGTTAAAAATTGACTATAAAGGGCAATAACTCCTAAAGTGGTCAACTGACCATTTTGGTCATGTTGACTTATTTGTAGATCTTACTTTGCTGAACATTATTGCTGTTTACAGTTTATCTCTATCTATAATAATATTCAAGATAATAACCAAAAACAGCAAAATTTTTCAAAATTATCAATTCAGGGGCAGCAACCCAACAACGGGTTGTTCGATTCATCTGAAAATTTCAGGGCAGATAGATCTTGACCTGATGAACAATTTTATTACAGTCAGATTTGCTCTAAATGCTTTGGTTTTTGAGTTATAAGCCAAAAACTGCATTTTACCCCTATGTTCTATTTTTAGCCATAGCGGCCATCTTGGTTGGATGGCCGGGTCACCGGACACATTTTTAAAACTAAATACCCCAAAAATGATTGTGGCCAAGTTTGGATTAATTTAACCCAGTAGTTTCAGAGGAGAAGATTTTTTGTACAAGATTACTAAGATTTACGAAAAATGGTTAAAAATGGACTAAAAAGGGCAATAACTCCTTAGGGGGTCAATTGACCATTTCAGTCATGTTGACTTATTTGTAAATCTTACTTTTCTGGACATTATCGCTGTTTACAGGTTATCTCTATTTATAATAGTATTCAAGATAATAACCAAAAACAGCAAAATTTCTTCAAAATTATCAATTCAGGGGCAGCAACCCAACAACGGGTTGAAAATTTCAGGGCAGATAGATCTTGACCTGATGAACAATTTTATTACAGTCAGATTTGCTCTAAATGCTTTGGTTTTTGAGTTATAAGCCAAAAACTGCATTTTTCCCCTATGTTCTATTTTTAGCCATTGAGGCAATCTTGGTTGGTTGGACGGGTCAAGCCACACATTGTTTAAACTAGATATCCCAATGATGATTGTGGCCAAGTTTGGATTAATTTGTCCCAGTAGTTTCAGAGGAGAAGATTTTTGTAAAAGATAACTAAGATTTACGAAAAATGGTTAAAAATGGAATAAAAAGGGCAATAACTCCTAAAGGGGTCAACTGACCATTTCAGTCACGTTGACTTATTTGTAAATCTTACTTTGCTGAACATTATTGCTGTTTACAGTTTATCTCTATCTATAATAATATTCAAAATAATAACCAAAAACAGCAAAATTTCCTTAAAATTATCAATTCAGGGGCAGCAACCCAACAACGGGTTGTCCGATTCATCTGAAAATTTCAGGGCAGATAGATCTTGACTTGACCTGATAAACAATTTTACACCATGTCAGATTTGCTCTAAATGCTTTGGTTTTTGAGTTATAAGCCAAAAACTGCATTTTACCCCTATGTTCTATTTTTAGCCATGGCGGCCATCTTGGTTGGTTGGCCGGGTCACGTCACACATTTTTTAAACTAGATACCCCAATGATGATTGTGGCCAAGTTTGGTTTAATTTGGCCCAGTAGTTTCAGAGGAGAAGATTTTTGTAAAAGTTAACGACGACGGACGACGACGACGGACGACGACGGACGCCGGACTCAAAGTGATGGGAAAATCTCACTTGGCCCTTTGGGCCAGGTGAGCTAAAAACACCAAAACACAGTTAAAACAATTCAAAATAGGACATATTTTCTATCAAACTTATGTTTTGGGAAAAGTTAAATTGTTTACATTTGTAAATCGAATCCAAAAGATATATATAACAATAAAGACTTTGTGAAAATGACTTTTACAAAGTGTTTTTTTTTTATCTACAAAATGTATTAATCAGGTCAACTTCCAGTTAAAAGTCATTTATGGTCCAACAAAATAAATTGCTTTAAAATGGGCAATTGCTTTACGCATTGCTTTTCACATTGTATTTATGTTGTTTATTAGTTTTTTGTAAGATTTATTATTTTTTTATACATGACATTATCTACATGATCTAGTAGGAGTGCAGAGACTTGTACATTTTTTTACCTGTCCCACATCAGTCAGAAGTTTCTGTTGCCAGATACTTTTATTTTTTACTCAAATACTTTATGTAATTGCAACACAAACTGTTTTAAACTAATTGTCAGATATTAAAAGAGTTAAATCTCTACTGATTTTGAAGTGACTATGCATGTCAGTTTAGGTGGTAATTACTAAAGATAGACAGATAATTGTGTAGAAGAGTGGACTTCTGATGTGAATTCAAATACTAAATTAGGGATTGCTGAAAAGGGAAGTGAAGATCATTAGTAATTTTGAGGTCCAGGCCTCAAAGGTCAAAGTTACTAAAAATATTCCACAGTTAGTGCAGATACTTTGTTTCCAGATGCTAAATCAAATATTACATGTGTCTGACAATATTACTGTCTCAGAACATAACAGCAATGAATCACACCTTCGTAAATAGAAAAAAACTATGCCATCAGGTGGCACTATAAGTTTCCCTCCTTAATACTGGGGCCATGAGATGTGAATTTACTAACAGTTCCTTAACTTTTTCTAATTTCAGGAGTAGCCATTGGGATGGGATTGGTGGGAATGAAAGAGATTTACCAGACTAAAGAGATGATGAACCAGAAAGGCTACAAAGGAGTTCATCCACATTTTTTACCCAAGATACTTGTCAACATGGCTGCTGGCAATGTCAGTGTCAAATTCGGACTGAAGGTTAGCATAATGAAAAATAAGTAGTGATGTTTTTATAAGACCGCAAAAATTAAAAAAAAAATTTGATCGTATATTGGTATCACATCGGCGTCGTCAGCGTCAGTCCGAAGACGGATATTTCGGGATAATAACTTTTGAATAAGCAAAAAGAAATCAATAAAATGTCAACACAATGTTTATAACCACAAAAGGAAGCTTGGGATTGATTTTGGGGGTTATAGTCCCAAAGGTTTAGGCATTTATCTTGATTCAGGACAAAAAGTTGTGTATTAGTATTTCAATTGTTTTGAAATTGTACCACAATGTTTAATACCATAAGTAGAAGGTTGGGATTTATTTTAAGGAGTTATTGGGCAAACAGTCTAGGAATTGAGGGCCAAAAAGGGGTCAAAAACAAGCATTTTTTTTTGTTTCAAGACAATACCCCGGTAACTTGTGTGTAACTGTATGGATCTCTCTGACATTGTACCACAATTTTCCATTTAACACAGGGAAGACTGGGATTCAGTTTGGTGTTAATTTTTCAGAATATGTAGGAGTAAGGGCCAAAGAAGGGCCAAATTAAGAAGCACTTTTCTAGTTTACAGACAATAACTTGTGTTTAAGTGTATGGATCTCTATAAATTTTATATGAAGGTTCAATACCGCTAACTTATGTTTAAGTGTATGAATCTCTCTGAAATTAAACCACAATTTTCCATACCATGAAGGGATGGTTAGTATTGACTTTGGGGGGTTATGGCTCAAAATGTTTCGGAATTAGGGGCAAAAAAGTGGGAAAACTACGTATTTCTGGTCAATGGACAATTAAGACAATTTAAAAGCAGTGTAAGGGAGGTAATTCTAAAACATTTAACATACAATGTTGGGTATGTTCGGATTTACCTCCCTTACACTACTTGTATATTATGTATAAAGAAATGACAGGTTTTGGACTAATTACAAAATAAAGGGGGGGGGGGTAGTTGTTTTCAATTTTTTAGCTCTACTGGCCCAAAGGGCCAAGTGAGCTTTTCTCATCACTTGGCGTCCGGCGTCGTCGTCCTGCGTCCGTCGTCGTTAACTTTTACAAAAATCTTCTCCTCTGAAACTACTGGGCCAAATTTTACCAAACTTGGCCATAATTATCATTGGGGTATCTAGTTTAAAAAATGTGTCCGGTGACCCGGCCAACCAACCAAGATGGACGCCATGGCTAGAAATAGAACATAGGGGTAAAATCCAGTTTTTGGCTTATAACTCAAAACCAAAGCATTTAGAGCAAATCTGCCAGGGTAAAATTGTTTATCAGGTCAAGATCTATCTGCCCTGAAATTTTCAGATGAATCGGACAACCCGTTGTTGGGTTGCTGCCCCTGAATTGGTAATTTTAAGGAAATTTTGCTGTTTTTGGTTATTATCTTGAATATTATTATAGATAGAGATAAACTGTAAACAGCAATAATGTTCAGCAAAGTAAGATTTACAAATAAGTCTACATGACCGAAATGGTCAGTTGACCCCTTTAGGAGTTATGGCCCTTTATAGTCAATTTTTAACTATTTTCCGTAAATCTTAGTTATCTTTTACAAAAATCTTCTCCTCTGAAACTACTGGGCCAAATTTAACCAAACATGGCCAAAATCATTATTAGGGTATCTAGTTTAAAAATTTTGTCCGGTGACCCGGCTTACCAACCAAGATGGCCGCCATGGCTAAAAATAGAACATAGGGGTAAAATGCAGTTTTTAGCTTATAACTCAAAAACCAAAGCATTTAGAGCAAATCTGACATGGGGGTAAAATTGTTTATCAGGTCAAGATCTATCTGCCCTGAAATTTTCAGATGAATCGGACAACCCGTTGTTGGGTTGCCGCCCCTGAATTGGTAATTTTAAGGAAATTTTGCTGTTTTTGGTTATTATCTTGAATATTATTATAGATGTAGATAAACTGTAAACAGCAATAATGTAATGCTTGGGGTATACAATGTTTTTTTTATACTTTCATCAAAAATTATATTATGAACATGAGACAAACGAGACATTTCAGTATGTCCACTCTTGTTTTTGCTTTTGAAGAAGATATGACAGAATTGAAGAACCATTTATATAAATTGAAAACCCAAAATAATCATTGATGGAAGATTTAAGCAAAAAATTTAAGGTGAGCGATTCAGGCTCTTGAGAGCCTCTTATTGGTTATTATCTTGAATATTATTATAGATAAGAGATAAACTGTAAACAGCAATAATGTTCAGCAAAGTAAGATCTACAAATACGTCAACATGACGGAAATGGTCAGTTGACCCCTTTAGGAGTAATTGCCCTTTATAGTTAATTTTTAACCATTTTTCGTAAATCTTAGTAATCTTTTAGAAAAATCTTCTCCTCTGAAACTACTGGGCCAAATTTAACCAAACTTGGCCATAATCATCATTGGGGTATCTAGTTTAAAAATTTTGTCCGGTGACCCGGCTTACCAACCAAGATGGCCGCCATGGCTAAAAATAGAACATAGGGGTAAAATGCAGTTTTTAGCTTATAACTCAAAAACCAAAGCATTTAGAGCAAATCTGACATGGGGGTAAAATTGTTTATCAGGTCAAGATCTATCTGCCCTGAAATTTTCAGATGAATCGGACAACCCGTTGTTGGGTTGCCGCCCCTGAATTGGTAATTTTAAGGAAATTTTGCTGTTTTTGGTTATTATCTTGAATATTATTATAGATGTAGATAAACTGTAAACAGCAATAATGTAATGCTTGGGGTATACAATGTTTTTTTTATACTTTCATCAAAAATTATATTATGAACATGAGACAAACGAGACATTTCAGTATGTCCACTCTTGTTTTTGCTTTTGAAGAAGATATGACAGAATTGAAGAACCATTTATATAAATTGAAAACCCAAAATAATCATTGATGGAAGATTTAAGCAAAAAATTTAAGGTGAGCGATTCAGGCTCTTGAGAGCCTCTTATTGGTTATTATCTTGAATATTATTATAGATAAGAGATAAACTGTAAACAGCAATAATGTTCAGCAAAGTAAGATCTACAAATACGTCAACATGACGGAAATGGTCAGTTGACCCCTTTAGGAGTAATTGCCCTTTATAGTTAATTTTTAACCATTTTTCGTAAATCTTAGTAATCTTTTAGAAAAATCTTCTCCTCTGAAACTACTGGGCCAAATTTAACCAAACTTGGCCATAATCATCATTGGGGTATCTAGTTAAAAAAATGTGTCCGGTAACTTGGCCAACAAACCAAGATGGCCGCCATGGCTAAAAATAGAACATAGGGGTAAAATTCAGTTTTTGGCTTATAACTCAAAAACCAAAGCATTTAGAGCAAATCTGACAGAAGGAAAATTGTTCATCAGGTCAAGATCTATCTGCCCTGAAATTTTCAGATGAATCGTACAACCCGTTGTTTGGTTGCTGCCCCTGAAATGGTAATTTTAAGGAAATTTTGCTGTTTTTGGTTACTGTGGATTCATTTATTTTCGTGGGTATCAATTTTCGTGGATAGAGAAAAAAAGACGTTTCGTGGTATACGTAAATTCGTGGATCGCTGATTACAACAACAAAAAATAGATACGTAATTCATGGATTTCTTTTTCATTTAGGAGATCATATAACCTCCTTGGTTTGATTAATAATAAAACAAAACAAAAAAGAAGGAATTCATTGAAAAAGCTCGCTTGCTCATTCTAGGTTAAAGTGTTCATTGATAACTTCGATTACAATAATGGACAGAGACAACTGATTATTTGTTTGTTTTACAATTTATAAATTCTTGTCTGAATTCTATAAGGCATTCAAAACATTATGATTGAAAGCTCATTTCCCTAATCACGATATAATAAACAGTGATATAAGTATAAGGTGTGCAAATAAATGTTCCTGTCATAATCAATATTACCTAGGGGCAATATCCCCGTACTTAATCCTATTGATGTTTAATCACTGGTAAACCAAACTATGACACGGTAATTAACAACTTGCAGTTATTTTCCATGAACAGTTTTAATCAATTTTAAAAAGTAAATTATCACTGATATTAGATATATTTATTATAGATTTAATTAAAATACTTGTATCTTCTTTCAATAAAAAAACACGTGTTATGTTACAATGTTTATCGCTAGTCAAGACTATACTGGAACTGCATAACATAACCGGAAATAAACATCCGACTCAATACACATTTCTTGGGATTATTCTTCGTTGAATTCTTAAATTCGTGGTTCGCTGTTACCCACGAAATCCACGAAAATTGATATACCACGAATAAAAATGAATCCACAGTAGTATCTTGAATATTATTATAGATAGAGATAAACTGTAAACAGCAATAATGTTCAGCAAAGTAAGATCTACAAATAAGTCAACATGACGGAAATGGTCAGTTGACCCCTTTAGGAGTAATTGCCCTTTATAGTCAACTTTTAACCATTTTTCGTAAATCTTAGTTATCTTTTACAAAAATCTTCTCCTCTGAAACTACTGGGCTAAGTTCATTATAGATAGTGATAATTGTAAGCAGCAAGAATGTTCAGTAAAGTAAGATAGTAAGATGTACAAACACATCACCATCACCAAAACACAATTTTGTCATGAATCCATCTGCGTCCTTTGTTTAATATTCACATAGACCAAGGTGAGCGACACAGGCTCTTTAGAGCCTGTAGTTTTCTTTCAAATTTCTCAAGTTCCAAATTTTTGAAAAGTTAAAAGAAGAAATCTTTAATTACACAAAATTGCACAATAGATTTGTAAGATTTTGACATTTGTTTTGTGTCAAAAACTCATATTATGTCAAAAATTGGATCACAATCCAAAATTCAGAGCTGTATCAAGCTTGAATGTTGTGTCCATACTTGCCCCAACTGTTCAGGGTTCGAATTCTGCAGTCGTATAAAGCTGCACCCTGCGGAGCACCTGGTTAACATCTGCAGTTAAACAATATTGTGATAAGATACTATATATGATAAATAAGTAAGTTTTCTCATATTCAGTTTGGTTTAAACATATTTATTTGTCACCATACAAAAATACACTTCAATAATAAGATATTTTGACAGATGACATCAGTGAGCACATGAATAATAAGACCCATATATCAGACCACATTAATCATGCAGTATTTGAGACTTCTAAGAAAATGTAGCAGACCCCATGAGTTGTTGTTATGCCCCTGTTGCAAACGAAGGGGGCATTTATGTTTACTCTTGTCTGTCTGTGTGTATGTCCCAAAATAATATATAATAAGTTTCCTTTCTCTAATGCAAGTTTGCCGCAACCAATTAATATTAAACTTATTTCCAATGCTTATTACCATTAAATGCAGATCAAGTTCTAACTTGGGTAGGACAATTTTATGTTCTTTTACAATTTGGAATAATTCCTGAATTTGCTGTTTCCCAACATTAACTGTACTTTGCCTCAACCTTATGTTATGAAATTTAATTCCTATTTCTTATTTCCACTACCGGTAAACACAGATCAAGTTTGAGTTTGGGTGGTGTCTTTTTTGTTGATCTTGAGTTATATTCCTTTATTAGTGTAAAAATTGTTGAATTTGCCATTTCCACTCTCTAACTATCCTTTGCCTCAACCAAATTTTATGAAACTTGTACTCAATGGTAATTACCATGAAATATGGATCAAGTTCAAATTTGGGTGGTGTCATTCTCACAGTTCCCAAGTTATATTACCTTTTAAATGGAAAAAGTGATAAATTTGCTGTTTCCACACTCAAACTTTACTCTGCCTCAATCACATGTTATGAAAATTGATACCCATATTACCAGATCTTTTCCTGGTCTAAAGAAGGTTAAAAAATATCACCTCTTGAAACAACATATCCTGGGAATCTTATTCCATGTATTCTGAATATTAATATCTTTATTACAGATAAAGGATTAATAAAGAATATAGAAAATAACTATTGTTTATTGTCTGTAGTATTTAACTTAAGCAAGTGCTGTTCTTGGTTAAATTAAAAACTTGTTGTTTATTGTCTGTATTACTGTGGATTCATTTATTTTCATGGGTACCAATTTTCGTGGTAAAGGGAAACTCACATGTTTGTGGATATTTAATTTCATGGTTTTGCCAAAGTCTGCATAGAAGCCTCTAGAAAATTTGTTATTTGTTGAAAATTTAATTTCGTGGTTTACCTGTACCCACGAAAAATTGGTATACAACCAATAATAGTGATTCCACAGTATTTAATAAAGATGAGTGCTGTCCTTTGATGTACATGAATATATGTTTGTACATATATATCTCAATACTTTACAGGGACCAAACCATGCAGTATCAACAGCCTGTACCACAGGATTACATTCCATTGGTGATGCCTGTAGATTTATACAGCACGGAGATGCTGATGTGATGATAGCTGGTGGGACTGAAGAAAGCCCAAATCCACTATCTGTTGCAGGGTTCTCCAAGATGAGAGCACTAAGTACAAATTATAATGACAATCCTAAACAGGCATCCAGGCCATTTGATAGAAAACGTGATGGTTTTATTATGTCAGAGGGTGCAGCTGTATTAGTTGTAGAAGAATTATCTCATGCTTTAAATAGAGGAGCAACAATATATGCAGAAGTTTTAGGATACGGATTATCAGGGGACGGGCATCACATAACCGCACCTAGTGAAGATGGCAATGGGGCTTATCGATGTATGAACTCAGCATTAAATGATGCTCAAGTAGAAAGTAGTCAGATTGAATATGTTAATGCACATGCTACCTCAACCCCTTTAGGGGACATGGCTGAGAGTAAGGCAATAGTGAAATGTTTAGGAGGAAACACAAATTTAAGGGTTTCCTCTACAAAAGGTGCCACAGGACATTTACTAGGTGCTGCGGGTAGTATAGAAGCTTTGTTTACTGTGATGTCTTGTTACTCAGGGAAGATTCCAGCTACGTTAAATTTACATGAACCTGATACAGGCGTAGATTTAAATTATATTGCTAATGACTCAGTGGATTGGACATCAAAATCATCTAAACGCATTGCCTTAACTAACTCGTTTGGATTTGGAGGAACAAATGGATGTCTATGTATATCATCTTTTAATCAATAAAATAGAATGCTTTTTGATATACAATGTTATTCAAGTTATACAAGTTTATAAGTAGATTGTGGGGAAATGGAAATTAAACAGTATTTAAGGCAAATGTAATGAGAGGCATATCAAATTCAATTTTGCAGAATTCTAGCTTTGATTTGGAGAATTCTTAGAATCCTGCCTTCTTGATACACTCATGAATTTAATATCAAAATGACAGATGCTACATTAACAATCTTAGTGGGTTACCATTTTATGATGGGGGGGGGGGGTAAAATTAAAGAAAAGGGCAGGACAGGAGTTTTGAGTATACACAAAGGTATCTCTGATTAATCATTTTACAGGAGTTATGTGCCTTTGATAGTTATCTTACAAGGCTTTTAATTTGCTACACCAGAAGGGCATTTCATCTTCATGAGACTTATCAGTGATGCTCTGATCAAAATAGTTAGAAAGCAACAGGAAGAGCATTGAAATATAAATTCTATGGAAAATTGCATTTGTAATTTTAAACACTTTTTTTGAAATTTGTATCAAAGGTATATATGTATAGAACCACTAATTCATGCCCTGTCGGAAAGAACATACAAGAAAGTAGTACATATTTTTAACAAAATAGTTCCTATACATAGCTGTATCTTTGTCAATAGTGGGAATATTTGGGTAGTTTAAGTATCAAATAAAGCTTGGGGACTTGGGATCACTGTAGAACCCTTGTTGAAAGTTTAACTTGAATAATAAAGAAGCATATGAAATTTTAAAAGGAGGGCACATTTGGCCTGTTGTTCAGATCAGAAGTTCCTGTTTTTGTACTATCAAACTTCCAGAAACCAGTACGCTCTAATATGCAATTAAAGGTATGTTGATTTTTTCAGCACAAGTCAAAATAAGTTACAGTTTGGACATGAATTAACTGCCACTTTATTTGAACTTAAAACAAAGAAGCCATTAATGCTTGAAATTGCAGAATTTCACATAGAAAGCAATGGGGCTATGAATTGGTGGTTTTATACCTATAAGACCAAGCAATTGATCTGCACAAATAAACAAATTTAACAAGAGTTTTGTCCCTTGGAATAGAATCTATATGAAAAAAATTAATGACTAAATTGCATGCATCTTTTATTCGAAATGATTATATATAAAAAAAGAAGATGTGGTATGATTGCCAATGAGACAACTCTCCACAAGAGATAGAATGTTCATAGCCAGAAATCAGTTGTACTTTTTAAAATATACAAAGATGCAACAGGAATTTGTGAAATTATGGTCAACCATAACTCAAAAACCAACAACAGTAAACATGTTTTACGGAAAAAAAACGTATATTTGATATACCATATTTTTACTCTTAATATGCATGTTTACTATCAACGAAAAACTGACTATAGCTTCACTCTATAGTCTAGAGTAAAAATATGGTATATCAATATATATATATATATATGGTACAAATAAGTAATATATATTTAAAATTGTAAAATCTAAGAATTGTAATAATAAGGGAAAAGGGGGGGCTCATAACAGGATTCTGTCCTCAAGCACCTATATGAAAAATGATGTAGCAAATGCAGTTGTGGAAAGCCATATATATAGCAATATAAATCCACTAAGATCCATCAGAGATTAACTAGGGTAATCTTAACTACTTGCAGTACTCCTTCGGTGCTCCAGGATTAAGAGGTATCACAAAAAAAAAATGGAAAAGCAGGCCCGTAGCCAGGTATTTTTAAAAAGGGGGTTATTTGGAAACACGAACTCGACTTTGACAGTCACAATTCGAACAGAACTTTGACTTTAACAGTGCTTATTTGTTTTCAAGGGAGGGGGATTTCGGACGACCCCCCTGGCTACGGGTATGAAAAGAATCTGCAATAGTATCAAAACATTAAAGATAATGAATAAAAGAGATGGGTCATTTTGTACATATACCACAGGGAAACTTCGTGCTAAGCATTTTTATGTACTGTTTCATTGCATTTAATAGAAACAGGGGATTTTGTGGCAATTGAAATAAGATTTTTGTAGGAAATCCACAGACTTTAATCGCCAAAGATTTTTGTTATAGAATTTAAAACATTGATTACTCACTTGATTTTCTATGATGTGCTAGCTTTTATTATTTACAAAAAGTGTGAAACAACCTTTAAATTAGAAAAACTAGAGTCACTAAAGTCGAGCACACCCCACAAGAAGGGGCTCCTTCAAGGTGTACTCAGTGATTTGGTTCATATTTATATTTGTTTTAACCAATATCTAAATTTATAAACTTTTTTTTAAGGGAATTATTGCTAGCACTGCATGTAATGATCCTCTATCAAGCACCAAATTGCCCAAATTGAGAGTATGAGAGGAAAGGCTTAAGTAACTTTTCCAAATACTTGATAGAATTAAAAACCAATTGTTCAGAGAACAATTGAAGGTCTTTCCATCAAAACAATGTATTTTGATATGAAAAGTTGTGAAACTAAGTTTAAAATGTCATTTCAATCGTCAAATGATAGCTCCTAGTAAGCTGATTCCAAAAAATATATTGTTTCCATACATTTTTTTTAAATAAGGGAGATAATTTGTTACTTCCGGTTTGAAAAATGTTACTTCCGATTATATTTGAATATTTACTTGACACTGATTCCAAAAATATCTGGTTCTGTATACTTTTATATTAAAAAGTACAAAAAAATAGCTATTTCCGGTTTACAAAAGGTCACTTCCGGTTGTTTTTTACAAGGTTAAATGGTTTGATATCTTTTTCTAAAAGTTGTATATCTTTATCATGTATACATATAGAATAAAAGCAAAGGTCAAAATCTAGAACGTCAAATTAAGCTATGACCTTGAGATCAGTTTCAAGGTCATAAACCAAGGACCTCAAATCAAAAGACCATAGGTCTTTATTATATGTAGTTAATGAGTTATATCACCAAACGCGTATTTTTAAATACAAGAGGGGAGAAAACTCCCTTTTACATTCAACGTACGCTTGCAATCAAAATTTACATCTTACGACATGTCGCAACTAACAATTTAGTAAAAATAATTTGTTGATATCTTATACAGTCTTTGGATATAAGTGAAAATAAGCCAAATTCAAATATTAGAATATGACCTTGACCTTTGACCTTGACCTAATTTTCATTTTTTGGGACCAAGGACCTCAAATCAAAAGATCCTAGGTCTCTATCACTTATGATTTATAAGATAGAAATTCATATCACTTATATCAGATGCATAAGGGGAAATAACTCTCATATGGAGCGGTCATATCGCTTCGGTCAAAATAGGACAAATCATGCGAAGGATATAACGAGCAATTTTGTAAAATAAATTTGTCATAATCTTTTACGGTTGCGAAGGAGATGCGCTAACAAGGAAAACAGTGTTTGGGGAGATAACTCCTACAAAGAAAAGTATTCGTTTACGCAGGGTAAATTTCAAAAGTGCATAAACTGTTCGATATCATATACCAAATATCTAAGCGACATATTGCGAAACAAATGTTTATCGCAAGAACAAAATTAGGCGGAAGAAAAAAAAAAAAAAAATATAAATCAATTGCTTTAAAAAAGCAATTGTAGGGGGTCTTTCCACCTGTAAAATTAATTGAATTGGGGGGTGTTTGTTTGTTTGTTTGTTTGTTTGTTTCTGTATGGGGTCTATATTATTGTTACCGGAGAAGTTTCATGTTTAGTTTGGAAAGTTTTTCTTTTATTTTAGGTACAGCGCGCGCGCCACATCACGTGACACGGGTTTATAATAACGAAAAGATAGTCTTTTAATTTCTTTTTAGGTCGGGACGTTAAACAGACAACATGTGTAGAGATGGAATGTACACAATGTAATTTCTTTTGTCATTGTAGGAAATTGACATTTTGATCACAGGTCACGGGCAGTGCATGTTTTGGATTTAATCGATCCGGTGTAACTTTAAAACACATTTAATGATTATTTTCTGATAATGTACATTTTTCAGCACCTGTTTGTAACACAGATTAGTATTTCAATCTCGGAGCGGACATTTTATTGTAGGTTTTTACTGAGATTTACGGACCTAGCAAGCGATTTTTACAGCATTGCCATTTCTGTTCTCTAGGAAAAGCTTTGAGAGATATCTGCAACAAGTTTTTTTTATAAACCTTTAGTACATGTATGCCCTGCTGACTGCAAATTTTGAGGTCGATTGTACTTGTAGTTTCAGAGTACATGTGGATTTTTTTTTTCAGAAGTGACGTAAGAACAATATTAAATTTCAATTTTTCTTGAATAATTGAGAGTTTGTTCCTTCAATAAACTGTCATGATTAAACAGTCATACAGATTGATTGATTGATTGATTGATTGATTGATTGATTGATTGATAAGTTGGTTAGTTGGTTGGTTGGTTGGTTGATTGGTTGGTTGGTTAAACACGTTGGATAGGGTCAATTGAAACACGGAAAAAGAAACAAAGAAGATCTTGGACCCTATATTAAACACATGAGACGGAAACATGATTGATTGATCATGATCATGATTGATTGATTAGTTGATTGATTGATTAATTGATTAGTTGGTTGGTTGGTTGGTTAAACACGTTGGATAGGGTCAATTGAAACACGGAAAAAGAAACAAAGAAGATCTTGGACCCTATATTAAACACATGAGACGGAAACATGATTGATTGATCATGATCATGATTGATTGATTAGTTGATTGATTGATTAATTGATTAGTTGGTTGGTTGGTTGGTTAAACACGTTGGATAGGGTCAATTGAAACACGGAAAAAGAAACAAAGAAGATCTTGGACCCTATATTAAACACATGAGACGGAAACATGATTGATTGATCATGATCATGATTGATTGATTAGTTGATTGATTGATTAATTGATTAGTTGGTTGGTTGGTTGGTTGGTTAAACACGTTGGATAGGGTCAATTGAAACACGGAAAAAGAAACAAAGAAGATCTTGGACCCTATATTAAACACATGAGACGGAAACATGATTGATTGATCATGATCATGATTGATTGATTGGTTGATTGATTGGTTGATTAATTGATAAGTTGGTTGGTTGGTTGGTTGGTTGGTTGGTTGGTTGGTTGGTTAAACACGTTGGATAGGGTCAATTGAAACACGGAAAAAGAAACAAAGAAGATCTTGGACCCTATATTAAACACATGAGACGGAAACATGATTGATTGATCATGATCATGATTGATTGATTGATTGATTGATTGATTGATTGATTGATTGATTAGTTGGTTGGTTGGTTGGTTGGTTGGTTGGTTAAACACATTGGATAGGGTCAATTGAAACACGGAAAAAGACACAAAGAAGATCTTGGACCCTATATTAAACACATGAGACGGAAACATGATTGGTTGATCATGATCATGATTGATTGATTGATTGGTTGGTTGATTGATTGGTTGATTGGTTGGTTGAACCCTATAAGAAACACATGAGACGGAAACATGATTGATTGATTGATCATGATCATTATTGGTTGATTGATCATGATCATGATTGATTGATTGATTGATTGATTGATTGATTGATTGATTGGTTGGTTGGTTGGTATGTTGGTTGGTTGGTTGGTTGGTTGGTTGGTTGAAATTCAAACACACATAAAACTGTTTAAATAGTGCCAAAACCACATAATTTGATGACCTTGACCTTTGACCTTGTAACCTTCGTCAAGGTCATTGCTCCACAAGGTCATTGCAAAAGACCCTATGGGTCAAGGACCTTTTGTTTAAGAGTTTTGCCTAAAAATGGCCTTTTAAAAACCATCGATGGGAGTTATGTCCCTTACATGATGGTAAAATCAATATAGTCATAATGTAAAAAAAAGTTGCCTCTTGAAGTACCAAGCATTTTTCACTGCTTAATTTTTTTGTATCTATAACCGTTCAAGAGTTATAGGGAAATCAAAGACATATGAAAATCTAAAATATGACCTTGACCTTTGACCTTGACCTAATTTTCTAAGTTAGGAATCAGGGGACTCAAATAAAAAAATTCCAGGGTTATACGGTTAACGGTTTATGAGTTAAAAAAACATACCGACAAATTTATTCCGAAAAGATAGATAACTCCTATAAAATTTCTTCGAATCGCTTCGATCCAAATACGCCAAAAATTACTGAGGATGTAACGAACAATTTTGTAAAATAAATTTGTCATAATCTTTAACGGTTGCGAAGGAGATGCCATAACAAGGAAAACAGTGTTTGGGGAGATAACTCCTACAAAGAAAAGTATTCGTTTACGCAGGGTAAATTTCAAAAGCGCATAAACTGTTCGATATCATATACAAAATTTCTAAGCGACATATTGCGAAACGAATGTTTATCGCAAGAACAAAATTAGGCGGAAGAAAAAAAAAAAAATAATCAGAAGAAAAACAATAGGTCTTTCCACAGAAAAGTGGAAAGACCTAATAATCAGAAGAAAAACAATAGGTCTTTCCACAGAAAAGTGGAAAGACCTAATAAAACATATCATTCAGAAACCGTTTTAGGGAATTGTTCATCAGCTGAGGGGGTCGGTTCAAATTTTTCGCTTCAAAACGTTTTGTTGCCCCCCCCCCCCTATATTTTATTAACCACATAATGACCCCCCTTCAAACGATGTTTCATAAGAGTGACTCCCCCCCCCCCAAAAAAAAAAGAAGTAAATAAATAAATAATCCCTATTAATTAACAGTGGGCAAATAGCTATGATAAATATGTAGACATTGACCATGTTGACACTATCGGTTACATAGTATGGCAGAAAGAGATTTTCCTTGATTGCAGTCATTTTCTTTGATTTTGTACTGATTTTTTTTATAGTACATTCTACATTATAGTTCAATTATTTAATATAAGTAGCTTGGACTTAATAATTTGATAAAAAGGATTTACATTTGTAGTTTGTCTACATGTTAGCAGTCATTAATAAGTGATATTCTCTAAATATTTTCAAATATTTTTATTGGATAATTAGAGCACATGAACTATAAGGTAAATATTATATTGCCTTGGTGTTCATCATGACCTTCTATATTCTTTGTATTGAAGCTGATGGAACTGATTTTGGTTAACATTTTTTTTAGTTTTATTCTGCTTTGAGAAAACCCTGAATACATAAAATATATTGCATCGATTTTTCTTTTCTTCTGAAACATGAATAACTGACACATGCAAAAAGAAAAATGGACAAAATAAGCATGTAAATGAAAAAAAAATAAAGATCTAGCTTGAACCTTCGTGTACAGAATGGAAGAAAAATGTCTCAATTCATTTAATCCCTTTATCAAAATTTAAGTTTTATAAAATGTTTTGTGGATTTTATTTTTCTAATCATACAATTCTAGGCAGTGGCGTAGCCAGGGTTCAAATGATGTGGATGTTTCGCCGAGCGGAGCTATGCGAAAAAAATTTGCTTTTTATGCAGAAAATTATTTTTTATTTAAGCACATGTACTCCCCAAGAATCCGACACTGGTTAGATTTTTGTTTAAATTCAAAATACCACACCAATACATATATTTATATTTTCAACCAAATTTTATTGTTTCCTCGAAACTATCATCATTCAATTCATAAATTAGATAGAAACGGGAATTCATAAGCCTAGGACTTATCACGATCTATTACAAATTGATTTATATATATATATATATATATATATATATAGGTTTATAATTATAATAACATTCAATTTCATTTCAATGTGGAAATGTTTTACAAAATCCCCGAGTCGCGCGGTATTTTTTTGTTTGTGTGAATGCCATGCTGTCCAACAAAATAAAAGGCCCTAATAATTTAAACAATAAATATTCTTTTTCTTAATCGATAACTTTGTAACAATTTAATGTATTAATTATACCTATTTACAAATGATTTTAGAATGTACACACCTGTTTCAGTCCTACATCTATCCCAAGAAATATCATTAAAATGATTTTAACACTTCAGAAAGTTAAAATACACATGTTCCAATGCATGTTCAGAAACTTTTCATGTTTTAGACAGTTTTTAATTTTCACATCCTATGGATAATGAACCATAACAAATGAGTGATCAGATACACTACCCTCGAGAGATTGGACATCATTCTGGTGCTGTACACTATCAAAGATATAAAAATGACAGAAATTATCTACGAGATTGCACACTTTAATACTTCAATATCGTCAACAATCTATATACTTGACAGACATAAAAACTCTCAAAATACTCATTGTGTGACCCCCAGTAGATTAAAAATTTTGATGCCCCCCCTAAAATGCACCACCACCCTCAGCTGATAAATAATGACTGTTCCCTTACAATATTTCGTATACGTATGCTATCCCCCAATTTTTCGTAATTGAATTTTGTAATCTTTTACTGTGCAATCTTATACCCTAGATGTTATCCATGCTTTTATAAAATGTACCAGACACATATATACTAGCAGGGGCGGATGCAGGAATTTTCGAAAGGGGGGGTGCTAACCCAGGGCACCCAGGGCAAAAGGGGGGGGGGTGCAAAACATATGTCCCGATACAAATGCATTAATCGGCAAAAATAAAGGGGGTGCGCACCCCCGGAACCCCCCCCCCCCTGGATCCGCCACTGACTAGTAATACCGAAAATTACCTCTGCAAATCTTAGCTAACATGGCCAAACCGAAGAATCTGTCTAACTCTGTCTCCACATAGTCACTTGTCTTTAAAGATCAAATACCTATATATACTTTAATATTAAGATATTTAGGTGATTTTATTTTCATCGAATCGAGTGTCTGTGCACCGTCTGAACGTCCAAAGTAAAAAAAAGTTATAAGTTCCGATTCCGGAAATTTTACACACCAAACCGATTTCGAAATTCTTACACCACGACAACTTCCTGTATAAAAAAAATCTGAAGAAGTCTTTGAAACTATCATGGCATCATTAGTTGGAGATGTTATGCATTTAAAAATCGGAGCGACGGAAAAGTGGCCTACGGATGTAGCCTTTTTCCAGCCATATCAGGTCGAACAAGTTACTCTGCCCGACTATTCTAATTGTCTAGCAGTGCGAACATTTCTGAGCATGAGTGGCCTGAAGTTTGATCTTCAACTGAAAACAAATGCAGAGGAAATGTCCCCATCAGGAAGGGTTCCATTCTTAAAGATGGGGGCATTTCTGGTTGCAGAATTCGACCCAATAGTGGCAAATGTAAATATGAGAGGGTTGTCCATAAGTGCGCATTTGGATGAGACCGAACGATCAGAAATGACAGCATACATTACTATGGTCCATACAGTACTTTACAATGCAGAACTGTACTTGTCATGGATAGACAAAGATATATTTGCTTCAACTACAAGACCAAGATATGGATCCGTACACCCATGGCCTTTGAGTTGGATTTTACCATGGAAAAGACAAATGGAGGTGAAATCAAGATTGAATGCATGTGGTTGGATTGATAAGACAAAAGAAAATGTTCTTGATGAAATAAAGGCATGTCTTCAGGCTCTGTCTGATCGCTTAGCTAAGAACACTTATTTCTTTGGTGAAAAGCCTACAGAATTGGATGCTTTAGTGTTTGGACATTTGTATAATCTCATTACTGTTCGGTTGCCAGATTCAAAACTGACAGGAATCGTTCAAAAATACAGGAATTTAGTAGATTTATGTACTCGTATTGAGGGGGAATTTTACAGAGACATTCAAGAAAATTAATATCAGTTTGATATACATTGTTCTTGTGACAGGTCAATATTTGTCAAATAAAAATGTATTACCTAAATCATCATGATCATAGATTTTTACACGATTCAAATTAAATATTGTTGATTGTGTGTTACTTTATCCACAAATAGATTTGTTACACATGTAAATTGTATATATTTTTTATTATCGAACTCAGTTTTTTAACAAAATCAATATCTGACAGTTAATTTATCAAGTTTTCAATGTACTGTGGGAACTGTCTTAACATGTGTAATAAATTTTACATGAAATTGAGAATGGAAACAGGAAATACGTCAAAGAGACATCAATCTAACCAAAAAGCGAAAAACAGCATAAGGGTCTTCAACATAGCAAAATATCCAGCACCTGGAAGTGAGCTTCAGCTGGCCCATAAACCATTGTAAACAATGATGTGTACTAGATCAGCAGACGTGGACGTCACACTGAACTATAAAACATATAAATGAACTTAAATTATAAAAAAACATACAATACTAATAAAGGCCAGAGGCTGCTGACTTGGGACAGGCACATATATGTGGAGGGGTTAAACATGTTAAAAATGTGAGATCTCAATCCTCCCTCTATACATGCTTTACATTGTACCTCTACCAAATGTAGATAAAACAAACAAACAAAGTTTAAAAGAAATCTGACTCCAATGTCAGAATAGTTAACGGAAAAAAAACTAAGCAAAATGACAATGATACATAAATGAATAAGGAACTACTAGCAGTTAACTGACATGCCAGCTCCAGACCTCAATTAAAATGATTGATAGATTATGTCCAGGCGCGTATACGTACATGTAGCTACGTTTACGTCAAAACGCCCGGGCGTACACCTGAATTTTGATAAATTTTATTTAAAAGCACATCAGCCTTGTAAATCTTTCTTCAGACAATAACTTTTAATTGCGAATGACATTCACTTTTCATTCAAATGGTACCGTGTTTTATTTTTTTCATTTTCTGTCAAAGTCTGAATCTACTATGAATTCTACTAACTTTCCTTTGGTTTAATGCATTTCATTATCTGCTGAGATTTCATATGTGGTTTGCATTTTTATGGAGCCTAAACCATTTATGTCACGAAAGCGAGACATATTGATCATAGATTTTTTTGGCGTCGTTAGGCAGCAACCATTTGATTTTCTGGGGGGGGGGCTATGGTTTTTTTTTCTGTGCAAACTTTTTTTTTCGCCTGCGGCGAAAAACAATCTATTTTTTTCGCGACAAGTCGAAAACAATTTTTTTCTTTCAATTTTAGCATTACATATAGTGGCAGCTGAGGGTGAAACAAACAATTTTTTTTTCTCAGAATCAAAAACAAATTATTTTTTTCTCAAAAAACTAGAAACAAACTTTTTTTTCCAAAAAAAACCATAGCCCCCCCCCCCCAGAAAATCAAATGGTTGCTGCCTTACCATTTAGGTTTAGTATTTGGTTCAAGATTTTTTAAAATATCATTGACTTTGTCAAACCTTGATGAAATTTTACGAAAATTGGACAGTTTTTATACGACCGCAAAAATTTACATTTTTTTGGTCGTATATTGCTATCACGTTGGCGTCGTCGTCGTCGTCCGAATACTTTTAGTTTTCGCACTCTAACTTTAGTAAAAGAGAATAGAAATCAATGAAATTTTAACACAAGGTTTATGACCACAAAAGGAAGGTTGAGATTGATTTTGGGAGTTTTGGTCCCAACATTTTAGGAATTAGGGGCCAAAAAGGGCCCAAATAAGCATTTTCTTGGTTTTCGCACTATAACTTTAGTTTAAGTGTATAGAAATCTATGAAATTTTGACACAAGGTTTATGACCACAAAAGGAAGGTTAGGATTGATTTTGGGAGTTTTGGTTCCAACTGTTTAGGAATTAAGGGCCAAAAAAGGGCCCAAATAAGCATTATTTTTGGTTTTCACACAATAACTTTAGTATAAGTAAATAGAAATCAATGAAATTTTAACACAAGGTTTATGACCACAAAAGGAAGGTTGGGATTGATTTTTGGAGTTGAGGTCACAACAGTTTATGAATTAGGGGCCAAAAAGGGGCCCAAATAAGCATTATTTTTGGTTTTTGCACCATAACTTTAGTATAAGTAAATAGAAATCTATGAAATTTAAACACAAGGTTTATGACCATAAAAGGAAGGTTGGGTTTGATTTTGGGAGTTTTGGTCCTAACAGTATAGGAATAAGGGGCCCAAAGGGTCCAAAATTGAACTTTGTGTGATTTCATCAAAAATTGAATAATTGGGGTTCTTTGATATGCTGAATCTAACTATGTATGTAGATTCTTAATTTTTAGTCCCGTTTTCAAATTGGTCTACATTAAGGTCCAAAGTGTCCAAAATTAAACTTAGTTTGATTTTAACAAAAATTGAACCCTTGGGGTTCTTTGATATGCTGAATTTAAAAATGTACTTAGATTTTTAATTATTGGTCTAGTTTTCAAGTTGGTCCAAATGGGGGTCCAAAATTAAACTTTGTTTGATTTCATCAAAAATTGAATAAATGGGTTCTTTGATATGCCAAATCTAACTGTGTATGTAGATTCTTAATTTTTGGTCCAGTTTTCAAATTGGTCTACATTAAGGTCCAAAGGGTCCAAAATTAAACTAAGTTTGATTTTAACAAAAATTAAATTCTTGGGCTTATTTGATATGCTTTATCTAAATATGTACTTTGATTTTTGATTATGGGCCCAGTTTTCAAGTTGGTCCAAATCAGGATTCCATATCAAGTATTGTGCAATAGCAAGAAATTTTCAATTGCACAGTATTGCACAATAGCAAGAAATATCTAATTGCACAATATTGTGCAATAGCAATTAATTTTCAATTGGAGTTATCTTTCTTTGTATAGAATAGAAGTTGATAATATATGTTGGAAATTTGCCAGACATGACTATGATGTCATTTTCTATTTTTATTTGCCAATAACTTTATGTAAATAACTTCATTGGAAATTTGCCAATATAAAATGTTGCTGATGAAGCTTTATTTCCTTATCTTATCTAAAATGTTTTTAGATAATGTATGTTGGACATTTGCCAGACATGACTATGATGTCATTTTCTATTTTTATTTGCCAATAACTTTATGTAAATAACTTCATTGGAAATTTGCCAATATAAAATGTTGCTGATGAAGTTTTTTTTATTGTTTTATACAATAAACAATGTATATTCACTTTTACTACCAACCAATCTTTACCATTCAGTGATAACAAGCACTTTATTTTACATTTTAATATTTTATGATGTATTTAAAAGAGTAGTTATTGTTGCAAACTCCATTAGAAATTTTAATTGATATCAGTTTTGGAAAAAGGGAAACAGGGATGTGAAAAAAAGGGGGGGGGGTTAAATTTTTCTCATTTCAGATTTCATAAATAAAAAGAAAATTTCTTCAAACATTTTTTTAGAGGATTAATATTCAACAGCATAGTGAATTGCTCAAAGGCAAAAAAAAAAACTTTTAAGTTCATTAGACCACATTCATTCTGTGTCAGAAACCTATGCTGTGTCAACTATTTAATTTTAGATTTAAAAAGTTTGAAGAAGAAATCTTTAATTGATTTGTAAAATCTTGACCTTTGTTTTGTGTAAAAAAAACCTTAGTTTTTCTGCGAGGAAACATTACATTCACTCTGTGGTTAAAGTTTTTAAAATTTTAATAACTTTCATAAACGATCCTTGATTTGTACCAAACATGGACAGAAGCTTGTTTATGATCATAAGATAGTATCAAGAAGAAAATTTTGTAAAAATAAATTTCCACTTTTCCGTATTTTACTTATAAATGGACTTAGTTTTTCTGCGAGGAAACATTACATTCACTCTGTGGTTAAAGTTTTTAAAATTTTAATAACTTTCATAAACTATCCTTGATTTGTACCAAACATGGACAGAAGCTTGTTTATGATCATAAGATAGTATCAAGAAGAAAATTTTGTAAAAATAAATTTCCACTTTTCCGTATTTTACTTATAAATGGACTTAGTTTTTCTGCGATGAAACATTACATTCACTCTGTGGTTAAAGTTTTTAAAATTTTAATAACTTTCTTAAACTATCCTTGATTTCTACCAAACTTAGACAAAAGCTTGTTTCGGATCATAAGATATTATTCAGAAGTAAATTTTGTAAAAAAAAAATTCACTTTTTCCGTATTTTACTTATAAATGGACTTAGTTTTTCTTCCAGTTAACATTACATACAGTCTGCAGTTAAAGTTTATAAAACATTTATTAGATTCATAAACTATCCTGGATTTTTTTACCAAACTTGGAAGCTTCTTTCAATCAAAAGACAGTATCGAGAGGGAAATTTTTATTGATGTTTTTCCTCATTTTTGTTGAGTCTGCGATTAACAGCAAAAGTAGGCGAGACACTGGGTTCCGTGGAACCCTTACAAATTTTTTCAATAACTAGCTAATTAACAAATTAACACTTAAGATTAATCCTTTCATCGCACTAATTGGTTATGGATTACCTGGATACCTGGTGGTGTCACAATGATAGAATACGTTTCAACTGTAAACATGACTGTAATTACATTGTCAAAACAGCTCGTCAATATGAAGAAGTTGATTTCTTATTTTCATATTTGAATGGTAAATACAAATTATTCTTGTATTTTTAAGTGAAATTTCCATATATAATTGCATTGTCCAACTAACGGAGTCTCGGTTTTAAATTTCATTTATGTACAGTGAAAAAAACAATCATTATGAATGAATTAAATTAAATTTGTTTATCTATCTCTTTGAGCACCTTCCCCCTTTTCTCCTCCCTTTTCCTTCCTAAAAACTTTAAATGTTTAAGCACGACTGACTGACCTACTATTTATTATAGGTCGTCAAGCTGCCCTAGTCCCAAACGCAAGTTGGAGCACTGCCAAGATGACAATATTCAGCCTCGAAAATATAATGAATAAAAACAAACACGGAGTATAGAAATGAATCAAAAATCATTTTATTTGATATTTATTTTAAAAGTTTTTTTGCAAAAATAATTTGATTTAAAAAATTTTTTGTTGAAGTATGGTATATTTGTATATGTTGTTGCTTGTTGAAGTATGCTTCATAGTAAATACACAAAAATAATGAACAAAAACTATCATAAAAAATTGCACAAATGCATTAGCTTTTTAACTCTTTTTTCTCAAGTATTGTTATACTTAAGTGTTTAATTTTAGAAATTTAATCTATTTTTTATTATTAATTTAATATTTATTTCAACACAATTTTGCTAGTATCAAGGGTTTTGTTTTACAAAGTTTGTCTTTTTGGAAATTTTTAAATAATTCCATTTTTACTGCAACACAATTTTGCAAATACTTTATTTTTGTTTCTGAATTATGAAAGAGTAATATTTAATGCTTAAATATACTGACTGTATTTTACCTTTTATTAATTAACACTTGTTATGACAACACCTATTGTATTTTGTTTGTAGGCATAGGTTGAATATATTTTTATCAAATGTTGGCATAGGTTGAAGACACCAAAACGTCACAATTCAAATCTAGATGAAGTTGGGGGCCGTAACAGAACATTTCAGAGTTCTTGGATGGAAAGATATTTAGGCCTTGTTTATTAACCTTCTTTAAATGGCTGCTTTTGCATCTATTGCTTCTTATTTGGATCAGATGATTTACTAAATAGGTGTTTTATCATCCAAACCTCTTTTAGATATGGCCCATGCTCACGACAGGCTTACAAAACATTTTGGGAAAGACGGTAAAGAGGCCAAAAAATCACATGAATTTGCTAGGGAAAAGGCACTCAATTTTCTTGCTGTGATGGAAAATACCAAAGATGATATTAGAACTCAATTAAACACAAAAAATGCCGAAGTTGTAAGAAAAAATCGCGAAATCTTGTCCTCTGTTATCAAATGTGTGATTTTATGTGGGAGTCAAAATTTGCCCTTACGAGGACACAGAGATGACTCCCAGCATATTGGCGACAAAAAGACTAATAGTGGAAATTTTCAGGCCTTGCTGTACTTCCGCATTGACTCTGGGGACGAGAATTTAAAACGTTATCTCGAAAGTAATTTTTTAACCTTTTTCATACCATTCAATATTCATTTGGGACAACCCCCAAATTTTTTTCTGGATCCGCCACTGATTAGTATGTTGCTACAATGTATCGATGAGTTTTTAATGACAGAAGTTGTATCCCTTTTTTCATAACTCGTTTGCTTCATGTGGTATCGCCCCTCGAACCCACTACTAGTGGATGCCTTAACCTGGACCCGATTGGGGCCCTCAACCTTCGCCGAGGTTTGGGCGTACACTTGAAAATAGCCTAGCTACGCCACTGATGTCTTCATCATGATCATATGAAAATCACTCACATATGTCTCTGGAGAAACGGATCTTAATTCAGTATATGCATTGAATAATAAACCCTAACAGACTATATGTCAACCATGCAATCACTCCATACACCCAGGGCCGTAACTAGGGTTTGAATTCAGGGGAGGCAGGAGTTTGGGAGCCGCCGATTGAGGCTCCCAAAGAAAGGGGTTGGGGGCGCAGCCCCTCCGATTTTTTTCTCTCAGTCAATGGCTAAAAATTACCAGTTCTTTACTTGAAGAAACATCAGTAGTGTATTGCGTGAACCTGGAAGCAATTTTTATGCAAAAACAAGCTGGAATTGCTGTTCGGGGTGAGCCAAGGCTCCGTCTTTAAGGTCGTACTTTGACCTATAATCATTAAAGACAAAGTTATATTTATACTTAACCCACCAACGCCAACACAAGTGAATAAACTAGGATCTTTTATTAAAAAAGTCAATAGAACTGAGGACAGGGGATCCTTCAATATTTACCTAAATTTGTATATATATATATTGAGTAAGTTATTGACTTTATTTGTTTTTGTTGTTGTAATATGTCACAAACTGTAAAGTTTATATGGCAATAAAACTTTAAAATTGAATTAATATTAAATACATTGTGACCGCGGATTTTTTTCTCAATATGTCTAAACTTGTGACCCTTTTAAACTTTTCCTTCGATTTCCTTCCTGGACAACATCTGCTGGGTCCTGGAAGCAATTTTTATGCAAACAATTATTATCTGTATTTAAAGATATCTTTGCTAGAAATCAAACTGGTAAGTTAAAAAAAAAAAAAAAAACATATAAAGCAAGATCATAGAACGCAAGATATTTTTTTTTATCGAGGACCTTGACTGATTTCAATATTGTTGAAAGCTGAACAGACATACAGTATATAACTACAACCAGGGACTTTCTATACTAGTATATAGTTAGTATAGAAAGTCCCTGCTACAACGAATGGGAGTATTTAACTAATAAGGCATTGACCATAATGTTCTCGTACGATCGAGAGACGTTAAAAAAATTATCCAACAGCTGATTCAGCCGGTAACGAATTTCCGATATCATAAAAGATTCACAATACAAAAGGAACTTCCTCTGCTTAATTGAGCCCTGAATAAATGTGAATAGTTAAGATTTATTCAAAAATAATTGTAGAAATCAAAGTTTCATATGAGTTCTCGTACGAATACTGAATAACAGACGGACGGCCACACGAAAAAAAATAATAGAACCAAGTATTTGTATAGCAATACTATAGCGGCAAATCCTTGATAAAACAAATAACGAATCCGGAAAATGACAGAACATCACGTATCATGATTACACTGTTAAAAATGTGTGTTGTTTATAATATAAATTCAAGTTCTTCGTGTACATATTGTCAATATTTAATTTTATTACTTCCAAAAAAAAATTTGGTGTAGCTGAAAATTCAGGGGAGGCAGTTGCCTCCCCTGCCTCATAGGTAGTTACGGCCCTGACACCACATACAGATGACATATAGGGTATTGTACCTGAAAACAACAAATATAACATTGAAAACGTCACATTGACTGGTGAACCACAAAAATGAGGTCAAGGTCAGATGAACCCTACTAGACATGTTTATCTTGCAATCATTCCATACACAAAATATAGTTGACCAATTGCTTATAGCTATATGATTAGTATCTGATAAATGGACAAAACCTGTTACCATGAAAATGAGGTCAAAGCAAGATGGATCCTGCTAGACCTGAGACTACCATAACATGTGTTATAGTAGTCTCAGGCTAGACAGACACGTACACCATACTTAAATAAACCATGAAAATAAGGTCAAAGTCAAATCGGAGACCAGTTAGACAGACATATTCACGTAACAAGTATTCCATTTAACCTTGATTACTGATTAAGAAAAAGATGAAACCTGTCTGACGAACATTCAGATATTGCATAGATCCAAGTATTTATATTAATCATAATGAGTATTTCACATGACTAAGTAGAAAACGGCTGCTGAACCATGAAATTTAGTTCAATGACCATGGACATAGGACAGATGGAAACTTCTTTACAATATACGACATCTTCATACAAGATATGAAGCGCCCAGGTCTCCTACCTTCTGAAATATAAAGCTTTATACAGATATACATGTCACGTCCATTCTGTGTCTTATTTCTATTTGTATCTATCTAATGAATTAAGCTTTTTCCAACACATTTTTATTTTTCGCTCTTATTTTGTACTGTTACACCACTGTCCCAGGTTAGGGGAAGGTTGGGATCCTGCTAACATGTTTAACCCCGCCACATTCTGTATGCATTTGCCTGTTCCAAGTCAGGAGACTGTAATTCTGTGGTTGTCGTTTATTGATATATGTTACCATTTGTTTTTTTTTATAGTTTATAAGATATCTCGTATAGTTTATAAAATATCTCATACAATTTATCAGATATCTTATATAATTGTCTTAAACTATATAATACATCTTATAAACTATATGAGATATCTTATAAACTATATAAGATATCTTATAAATTATATAAGATATCTTATAAATTATATAAGATATCTTATAAATTATATAAGATATCTTATAAATTATATAAGATATCTTATATAAAAATTGTTTATAAGATATCTCATATACTTTATAAGATATCTTATAAACTTTAGAAGATATCTTATAAAGTATATAAGATATCATATAAACTTTATGAGATATCTTATATAACATTAAAGATATCTAATATATAATATATGAGATATCTTATAAAAATAAAATTATATAAGATATCTTATATATTAAAGGAGATATCTTATATATTATAGGAGATATCTTGAAATTCGAATAAATAGTGAAACGGCTTGCCATAGGTGGGGCTTCTACCTTTTTCTGGAATTATATCATCGGTTTTTATTGTAAATACAGATTGTAACTGATGATTAAAAATACTAGTTTTTTCCTCTGTGTGTATTTTTCTCGTTTTACAGTTAATACCATAAAAAAGAAGATGTGGTATGATTGCCAATGAGACAACTATCCACAAAAGACCAAAATGACACAGACATTAACAACTATAGGTCACCGTACGGCCTTCAACAATGAGCAAAGCCCATACTAATTCGATAAAATCAGATTTTATGATTTTCCACATAGGCTTAATTATTTATAATTTTACGAGATTGTTCCCGTACCATTTTGAACCATACATGTTTCAATTTCAATTGGTGGTTATTTTATTTACACTATATGGATTATACTAGTAAGTGAAAGAAAAATCTAAGGTTCAGTCTTTCCGTGTTAAATTGACAACCGATTGTTGTAAACTATGATCGGAAGTTGATGGTTTTTGTTTTGGTTCTGGTCTCACTGGAACAACTGATGGAAATCTACTGTATACGTAAATTTATCCTTTTGCTCCGACAATTTTTGTTGTATTTAAAAAAAAAACCTATATAAATACCCTAATGATGATTATTGGCAAGTTTGGTTAAATTTGTCTCAGTAGTTTCAGAGAAGATATTTATAAAAGATAAATGGTTAAAAAATGACTATAAAGGGCAATAACTCCTTAAGGGATCAACTGACCATTTCGGTCATGTTGACTTATTTGTAAATCTTACTTTGCTGAACATTATTGTTGTTTACAGTTTATCTCTATCTATAATAATATTCAAGATAATAGCCAAAAACTGCCAAATTTCCTTAAAATTACCAATTCAGGTCAGCAACCCAACAATGGGTTGTCGGATTTGTCTGAAAATTTGAGGGCGGATAGATCTTAATCCGATGAACATTTTTACCTTGTCAGATGCTTTAGTTTCAGAGATATAAGCCAATAAAAGAGCAGAAAGTTATTCATGTTAATTGTTGATGAAAGCAGGCTTTGTAGTCGTACTGAGTCATTCATTTGGACTTCGACTGATTGGACATTTGCCTCATTGCCATAAGGACCGCTTTCTGGTTCGTTTAATATTGTTGACTCTTGGTCCATATTATCTAACCCACCATTATATTGAACTGTTACGTCATTTTCTGTTTCAAAAAGATCACTTAATGTGTCCAAGTCTTCTATTCTCGTTTCTCTTCCCTGGTACTGGTTGTTAACAACATCAGTTTCAACTTGCATTTGCAAAGTCCTTTCAATGACCTCTTCGTGTAACATAACATTGTCATCATCATTATGAGATGCATTATGAGAGGAAATCTCTTCAATTGTAATATCATTTGAACATTTGTCTGAAACATTAGAGCTTTCGGTGTTCTTTTTTCCTGTTTTCCAACCATTTACAGGTGGTACTATCTTTGCCTCATCATTATTTTCAGATATTGCACTTATACATTGACCTACTTTTAGAAACATACATTTTGTGGTCAATTTGCAAAACAGTTGCACAATTTCTGTTTTTTGTAGTTTGCATACTTCCGTCCAAACTGCTTTGTTCAACTGATGAAGAGTTAGGGGTATTCCACTTTTCGAGCGAACCATTAATGGTAGAAATTCTCCATCTGATGACGAATCAACAACATCTAGACCTTTATCCCGAAATGACTGCTTACAATAGTCCATGACTTTTCTTGTAATGTCCATAGACAAACTATAGCCACGAAAAAAATACAGAATTGGCACTGCATGAGGTTCTTCCGGCTTCCACATTCTGTTTAAATCTGCCAACAAAAAAACGACAACTTGAGACGCATAGTTTCTCTGCAGTTCATACACTTCGACAAGACATTTCTTTGCTTTCATCATTGTTCTTACTACGTCGTCATATGTTAAGTTTGTATTTTCATCTGTCCTGTTTTGCTGATTAGCATCTGTATCAGAGCCTCTGACTGACGGAAATTCTCCTAGAAAAACACACTTGTTAACATAATTTTCAATGTCTTCTTTGATTGTCTTTGCTTCTTTTGAAATGGCAGTTGCGCGTTTTGGAACACGAACATTATACAGAGAGTCTATCACGTCTTCAACCTTTCTACAGATACCATCATCTTTAGGAACAATAAACACAGTAGTACTTTCTATTGACCATGATAAATACAGTGTTCCAGATTTTGCAGACATTGCTTTTTGTTCAAACAAAGTTTGTGTGATGTACCTAGTTGGGATTTTATAGTGAACAGGCGTCGCGAAGATATTGCCAATCGGGGCTTTCCCTTCAAAAGCCAACCCAATACCAGCTGCAGACCTTAGACTTCCGTCAGGAGATACGTCGCCCATATCATTATAAATGTAACAACCTTCTTCATGAAAAATCATGTCAGAAAAGAGAAACTGCATAATAACGCTAGAAAGAGTAGCAATTTCGTGTATTTCGGATTGGGTCCCGTGACGCATTGCATTTTGTTGTTCTTTGATAGGTTCGTCTGCTTCAACACCACTGATAACTTTGTCGAAATGCTTTTTTTTGGTTTTTTAAACTATCACATCCGATAGCAGCATATATTGTGCTCCTAGTTACGTTTGCTTTTCGTCGTGAATCTATCCATTCTTGTCTATGCTGCTTTGTCAAGTGAGTTGGAACGAAAGTAAGGTTTAAGCGTTCTTTTATTTCATCTGACGATTAAAGAAAGCGAACATTTCTTTGCAACTTTACATTAACAATGTTACCTTCTGCAAACACATGTTCAGCATTGTTTAAGACCGAACCAGTTTTGCAAATAATCCACTGAACCTCCAACAATGTTGACAAACAATTGTCGACCTTGTATAGAACTGTCCTGCAAAAAAACTGTGACATACACATATGATGACATTTTTGTAACATTTTTTGATGCAAGATCTTTCAATCGTCTAAGCATACCATCTTTGCGTTTCTTGAATTCTCTAAGTTCCCGGATATTGGAGGATATTATTTCAAAACATTTCTTGAGAAGGTCAAAAACATTCTGTCTTTCATGTAACTGTGTGTTCTTTACAAATGGGTCTATTCTATTTATGTTCCTGATTAATTCTACGAGCTTTGAAATCGCTTTTATTTCATTGGCATGGATTTCCTTTCTATCGTGTAATGACTGTCCATCCTCAAAGCCAAGAAGATTTACATCACCCCTTTCCTGACTTTTTTACCATCAAACATAAGTATGTAGGACGTTTGTTCTGCCTTTTTCAGCCTTTAGGTTAATCATTGAATTTATTAATCCAGGACTATACACTGACGGAAAGTCTGGCCCTAATGGATTGATTCCCCTTAAAATGTTTTCGTTTGGACATGCAAAATGTACTCTAGATTTTAACGGAGACAAAGATGATGAACTTCCTGATAAAATCACTTTCGTTTTTTGGACCACTCAACAATGTCCAAAAACAGGTCGAATGCAATGTTGTTTAAAGGAAAACGTCCACTCTGTACTAATGAAAAAAAAATCAAAAATCTTTCCCTTTTCCCTACGTCTGAGAGTTTAGCTAAAGCACTTTGAAAAACTTTATATTCTTCCTCAAGGTATTTCATATGGCCTTCCTCGTGGTCTTCTTCTATGTCTTCTTGTAAGTCTTCTTCGATGTCTTCTTCGTTGTCCAATACATGATCTTCCTTATGGTGTTTCTCGGGATTATCTTGGCTTTCATCGATGTTGGTGAATAATAAGCCTGTATATCTGCCTTTGTTGTTTCGAATATTTCGAAATTTGGGCGAACAGATTTCGTCTAATAGGTGTCGAAGTTTTCATCGGCGATACAATTTTCTTAGGTATATGTGGTGATCTCTGTGACGTATATTTGACGACAGGACTACTCCCACAAGGTTTAGTTAGCTTCGAGGGCGGGGATAACTTGTATCTCCATGACTTTTTGTAGAGAGTCAATTTCAGTCCTCTTTTCCTTTTTCCTTTGAACAATGGCATTTTCTGAAATTGAACAAACAATTAATAGTTTGAATTCATTGAATCAGTTATCGGTTTACATCTATTAAAGTATAAGGATAAATCTGTTCTTTTTAATCAGCATTGATTTGATCACATTTATTGAGTCGACAAAAGTCACAAAGCCAAAGATTAAAAAAAATGTGTGTACTTCCCCTCACGCATTCACGATGTCCTCAATCAGAACCGATCCCCTCACGCATGACTTCATGGAAAAATGTTGTTTTTGGAATTATTAAGACGTCTATCAACACCGGACAGCGCACAAGCCGCCAAAAACAACATTCATACCCATTGTTTGAAAAAAAAAAAACTAAATTTGAACTTGTAGGTCTATAAATGGAACTCTACGTACAACAGTAAATGATACATGTATCTCTTCGTTAAAGTATTTACCACATCATAGCATTCTCCGATTTTCAATGTTTTGATCAGTTAAATATGAAAATTGAGATTTAGAAATGTACATACCTTTTGAAGCGGTGACAATTACTCCATTCAAGCACAACCGGAAAATCCTCTCACGGTATTCATTGCAGAACCAAATGTTCTGCGTGTATAGATTACCAGCCGTGTTATAGATAAATATTATCTTTAAATAACACGCATTTTTGCATCATTATATTTTTATCCATTTTAAAATGTACCGGGTATAGTGTAAATACAAGTTCCTGTTTAAACTAATTTTTAGTTTTACCCTATTCTGACTCTGCTACTATTTTTTATTAAATTTTAACTAGTACATAAAATTTCAAATAACGCAATTTTAAAAATAGACAAAATTTTTAAATGCGGTGACCCTGCAGATAGGGTGGACTTCCTGAAGAAGAAGAAGGTACCTCTAAATCGAATTGTGGAATCCCAGGAATAACCATTACTTACGCCTCACCTTAACGTTAGTATGCAAATTGTTTTAAATTGGACAATTTGATGTCGATGGTGGATCTTTGGTCGTTTTTGTAGAATTTATCAACCCTCTTTTACACTGACGACCGACGCAAATACCTTGACAAATCGTATCCATATATAGCTATTGTTGAAGGCTGTGTGTCTTTTCCTAATTCGGTTGATTAGTTGCAATCTCATAAGTGTTTTCCCCAAATATCCTTTCTTTCTTGTGAAATAGAACAACACAATTACATAACGATAAGTGTTCGAAATAAATTGATCACGAAATCTATTATCCGTCTGATCTGCAGTGATTACTAACAGCAAAGACATATGGTATTATACATGTCTCAGCTAACAGACTATATGCACGTTTTGTTTTGTATACACCAGAGGGTTCATTCAACCTATGCCAACATTTTGAAATTTAGGTATAAAATTGTATGAAAAAATGTTGGCATAGGTTGATTAATTTATTATAGATTAAGTGTTATAAAAACATAAATTAATTAGGGTCTAATCAATTTACAACCAGTTTAAACCTAGCATTAAAGTTTACCCAATATACAATTTCTTTTACAAGTACTAGTGAAAATATAGGTAATTGTGTGTGTTGATGATCTCTATTTCATATAGGAATTAGTTTTAAATTAATTTAAAAAAAAAAGGATTTTGTGAATTGTTATTAAAGGAACAATCATTAAGTCATATTAAACATCTATCAGTGTCATTCTCAAGAATAATATAAAAATATATGACTGATGAGACAATTCTCCACAAGAGACCAATATGACACAGAAATTAACAACTATAAGTCACCGTACGGCCTTTAACAATGAGCAAAACCCATACCGCATAGTCAGCTATAAAAGCACAGAAATGACAGTGTGAAACAATTCAAACGAGAAAACTAACAGCCTAATTTATGTACAAAAAAATAAATATGTACTAATAAACAAACGACAACGACTCAATTACAGGCTTCTGACTAGGGACAGGCACACACATACATGTCAGAATGTGGAGGGGTTAAACATGTTAGCGGGATCCCAACCGTCCCCTAACCTGGAACAGTGGTATAACAGTAAAACACTTTTTAAATTTATTTTGCATTTTTTTCTTATTATTATCTAATTATCAATAAAAGCAACAGTAGTATACCGATGTTCAAACTCATAAATCCATGGACAAAAAACAAAATCGGGGTAACAAACTAAAACGGAGGGAAACGCATTAAATATAAGAGGAGAACAACGACATAACACTACAATGTAACACACACAGAAACGGACCAAGCAACAAACAAAATCCCACGAGAATAACAAATATAACATCAAGTCGGATGATGGAGTTACAAATTAGAGACACAAAATGTAACCATAAATCTCACATTTCAATATAATGAATAAAAACAAACACGGAGTATAGAAATGAATCAAAAATCATTTTCTTTGATATTTATTTTAAAAGTTTTTTTGCAAAAATAATTTGATTTAAAAAAAATTTTGTTGAAGTATGGTATATTTGTATATGTTGTTGCTTGTTGAAGTATGCTTCATAGTAAATACACAAAAATAATGAACAAAAACTATCATAAAAAATTGCACAAATGCATTAGCTTTTTAACTCTTTTTTCTCAAGTATTGTTATACTTAAGTGTTTAATTTTAGAAATTTAATCTATTTTTTATTATTAATTTAATATTTATTTCAACACAATTTTGCTAGTATCAAGGGTTCTGTTTTACAAAGTTTGTCTTTTTGGAAATTTTTAAATAATTCCATTTTTACTGCAACACAATTTTGCAAATACTTTATTTTTGTTTCAGAATTATGAAAGAGTAATATTTAATGCTTAAATATACTGACTGTATTTTACCTTTTATCAATTAACACTTGTTATGACAACACCTATTGTATTTTGTTTGTAGGCATAGGTTGAATATATTTTTATCAAATGTTGGCATAGGTTGAATGTCTCTATATACACCAACGCTGCATGAAAGTTTATCAACCAGTGTCCATGCATAGTAAGTAAAAGATTCAATGAAATTGTAAAGCAACCTTTCTTAAAACTGAGGAACCTTCAGTGGCGGATCCATAACTTTTTATGAGGGTGGGGTGGGAAATGACTGACATTAAAGGGGAGAGGGGTTTCCACTCCAGTCACGTTTCAGTGATTCTCAATGTAATCAACCAAATTTTCCCCACACAAAAAAAAGGGGGGGGCAGGGCCCTCCTGGATCCGCCTGTAACCTTTTCTACTCAGTTCGGATGCACCACACAACGGTCTTCATCTGACAGCTTGTATGGAAAGAGCCAATGGTTTTGCTCATTTACCAATATAAAAACAAGGACATGTGGTATAATTGAAAAGACCGAAAAAGACCAGAGGACAAGGACGCGAAAACTACAAATGTATATATGTTATGATGGTATGATACTAAACCCCTCACGGGGAGGATTGTGCCTGATTTTCATATGATGAAGACATAATTTTTCAATCAGTTTAATTGAAGTCTGGAGCTGGCATGTCAGTTAACTGCTAGTAGTCTGATGTTATTTATGTATTATTGTCATTTTGTTTATTTTCTTTGGTTACATCTTCTGACATCAGACTCGGAATTCTGTTGAACTGAATTTTAATGTGTGTATTGTTATGCGTTTACTTTTCTGAATTGGTAAGAGGTATAGGGGAGGGTTGAGATCTCACAAACATGTTTAACCCCGCCGCATTTTTGCGCCTGTCCCAAGTCAGGAGCCTCTGGCCTTTGTTAGTCTTGTATTATTTTAACTTTTAGTTTCTTGTGTACAATTTGGAGTTTTGTATGGTGTTAATTATCACTGAACTAGTATATATTTGTTTAGGGGCCAGCTGAAGGACGCCTCCAGAGGCGGATTTAGGGGGGGCAGGGGGCCCGGGCCCCCCTTTTTCGGAAAAAAATTGGTTGCTTATATAGGGAATCATTGAAGCGTGACTGGAGCGGGCCCCCTCTTAGGTCAGTCAGTGGGCCCCCACTTATGTAAATTTCTGGATCCGCAACTAGCCTTCAGGTGCGAGAATTTCTCGTTGCATTGAAGACCTGTTGGTGACCTTCTGCTGTTGTCTGTTCTATGGTCGGGTTGTTGTCTCTTTGACACATTCCCCATTTCCATTCTCAATTTTAGATACATTTACTCAGTCATTATAAAGACCGTATTAATATTAATTATAATTGAAATTTAAAGTGTTTGACAGATATACGTTTAAATATAAATAATTTAATATTGGATGTAACGCGTTTTCTGATTGGCTGACGTTTTTTGTTATGAGCCCATTGACATAATTTAGTCATGTGACCGTGACGTGATCAACGTTTTTTCATGGAATTTAGAATTAAATTATAAGAAATGACTGTAATATTTTTTCTGTCTATTCGAAATAATATAAAAAATGTGGTACACACTGTTTAATAACCCGCTACACGCGCAGGGCCGTAACTACCTATGAGGTAGGGGAGGCAACTGCCTCCCCTGAATTTTCAGCTACACCAAATTTTTTTTTGGAAGTAATAAAATTAAATATTGACAATATGTACACGAAGAACTTGAATTTATATTATAAACAACACACATTTTTAACAGTGTAATCATGATACGTGATGTTCTGTCATTTTCCGGATTTTTGATCGAAAGTGAACCGTTTCGGTATTTGTTTTATCAAGGATTTGCCGCTATAGTATTGCTATACAAATACTTGGTTCTATTATTTTTTTTCGTGTGGCCGTCCGTCTGTTATTCAGTATTCGTACGAGAACTCATATGAAACTTTGCTTTCTACAATTATTTTTGAAGAAATCTTAACTATTCACATTTATTTAGGGCTCAATTAAGCAGAGGAAGTTCCTTTTGTATTGTGAATCTTTTATGATAGCGGAAATTCGTTACCGGCTGAATCAGCTGTTGGATAATTTTTTTAACGTCTCCCGATCGTACGAGAACATTATGGTCAATGCCTTATTAGTTAAATACTCCCATTCGTTGTAGCAGGGACTTTCTATACTAACTATATACTAGTATAGAAAGTCCCTGGTTGTAGTTATATACTGTATGTCTGTTCAGCTTTCAACAATATTGAAATCAGTCAAGGTCCTCGATAAAAAAAAATATCTTGCGTTCTATGATCTTGCTTTATATGTTTTTTTTTTAACTTACCAGTTTGATTTCTAGCAAAGATATCTTTAAATACAGATAATAATTGTTTGCATAAAAATTGCTTCCAGGACCCAGCAGATGTTGTCCAGGAAGGAAATCGAAGGAAAAGTTTAAAAGGGTCACAAGTTTAGACATATTGAGAAAAAAATCCGCGGTCACAATGTATTTAATATTAATTCAATTTTAAAGTTTTATTGCCATATAAACTTTACAGTTTGTGACATATAACAACAACAAAAACAAATAAAGTCAATAACTTACTCAATATATATATATATACAAATTTAGGTAAATATTAAAGGATCCCCTGTCCTCAGTTCCATCCTAGTTTATTCACTTGTGTTGGTGTTGATGGGTTAAGTATAAATATAACTTTGTCTTTAATGATTATAGGTCAAAGTACGACCTTAAAGACGGAGCCTTGGCTCACCCCGAACAGCAATTCCAGCTTGTTTTTGCATAAAAATTGCCTTCAGGTTCACGCAATAGACTACTGATGTTTCTTCAAGTAAAGAAATCGAAGGAAAAATGGTAATTTTTAGCCATTGACTGAGAGAAAAAAAAAATCGGAGGGGGGCTGCGCCCAACCCCTTTCTTTGGGAGCCTCAATCGGCGGCTCCCAAACCCCTGCCTCCCCTGAATTCAAACCCTAGTTACGGCCCTGACGCGTTATTCAGTGTGCACCAAAGTTTTTATGTTATTTCTTCATAGACAGAAAAAATATTACAGTCATTCCTTAAATAACAAAGAACATAAATAATAAGATGTATGTTATTAAGTATAGAAAAAAGATGGTATTTTAAAAATGTATTTATTGCAAAAATTCCCGACAGGTTGAAAGCAACACATTGGTTAAGGTTCTGCATCCCTCTGAAAATACAGAAATATATTATAATTATCATCAATGATAGAAATATGGGCAAAATAATTATTCTTTAGGGTGAACCCCAGGGTATTCCATTATGTCGAAACTACTTTTGAAAATTCACAAATAACAATCAAGGAGACCTGCATCTTTACAACATTTATACTCTGATTTGTACAAAATGGGAACAATGATATAATTTTCTATCATAGCAACCATTATATACCATTTGACAAGATTGCAAAAAATGATTTTGCTACAATCAATGGTTGAAGAGAAGACTCTTGACATCATTGAGATGGGAGCCATCTCTGTGGCCATGCTGGTTACACAAATGTATCTTTTTCCACAGGACATGGGGTTGTCAACTGAAACCAAAGATTATGACCTTTCACCTTAGAAGTTGTACAAACATTAAGAAAATCCCTCGGGTGTTGGTTAATATACATGTCAAGTGTAAACTTTTTAATCATAACGTATCTAAAGATATAGACCGGACACATTTTTTCCATCAAACATTGGGTTGTCAACTGAACAGAAGTTTTTGACCTTGACCTTTGACCTAGGAATTTGTACAAACATTATGACACACCCTTTGGTGTTGGAAACTATACATGTCAAGTGTAAACTTTGAAATCAACGGTTCTAAAGATATAGAGCGGACACATTTTTTTCCCATAGGATATTGGGTTGTCAACTGAACCAAAGTTTTTGACCTTGAACTTTGACCTAGGAAGTTGTACAAACATTATGACACACCCTCTGGTGTTGGTTAATATACATGTCAAGTATAAAGTATGAAATTATATCTGTTTTCTAGATATTTCTTGTTTTTATACAGATGAATGGACTTTATCACAAACTTTCACATGTCAACTATGCAAAAATTTCTAAGTAAATAATGAGGGGAATGGTGAAATTATCTTTATTGAAATGAGATGTGCCAATACTAATACAACTACATGCAGTACTGCATACAAAATATTATAATCTTGTCAGAAGGATATCCTCTTCTTACCTAACCACAAACCTATTTATTATGCAAAAGCTTTACAATCAATGGACAAGACTTAGAGGAGGCAGGATCAAATACTGTAAATTCAGAAATTATTGTTTTTATTATTGCGAATAATGCAACAAGGATTTAATCGCAATAATTTTAACTCGCATTTTAAAATTCGTTCTATGAATTAAACAAGATTTTTCTCAATATCACAAAAATTAAAATTGCATTTTAGTCTAAAATGACAAAATTGCAATAATAAATGCAAGCAATAATTTCTGAATTTACAGTATTATAATCTACATGAAAATTACATGACACAGGGGGCAGGGTAAAGTAATCTCAAGAGATATGCTAAAATATAACACAACTGCATACTAAATATCATAGATTTGTCATTAGCCATTCCTCTAAAACTGACCTAATCACAAACTTTAACAAAGGTTGCTGCTGCCTATGCTTAAAAAGACATAGCTTTGTCTCAATGTTCAAGAAGAAGCATCAAGCAAGACAAAAAGGAATGAATATGAGTAATAGACTAAGAGAATAATAAATATTACTCCATATCTACTTATGAAAAGGCTTTGAAATTATCCATCCTATAAAAAGATTATAACAGGGCATCTTTTTTATTATTGAATTTTTGTATATTTATAAACATTTATTTGCACTGTGTTTTGACAATTAAATGATGCATGAATGAATAAATAAATAAATAATGACACATTTATTTACACAAAATAATGAAAGAAATGGATTAACAAGTATTGTGATGAAGTTTGAAAAATTTCCCATGATTCCACTTCAGAATAAAACGCCCAAAAAAAAGGCATAAATGACCTGTTAGCTTTAAATACATAATACATCTTATACTCTAGAATTCCTATACCAAAGCTATGTGCATATTTTCTTATATGCAAAGAAATAAGCAAATAAAAAGAAATATGTGAAAATGTCATTACATACATGTATTGTAGAAATGTTTGAAAGAAGAACAAATATGGACAGATATATCTCTTACCAGGATTATTCATAAATGCCTATACCTCAGCTATTGTGAAAAGAAATTATGTAAAAGTTTCTTGTCTCTCTCTCTTATTTAAAAAAAATCCCACCAGCTGGTGTGTTTTAGAGATAAATGCGTTGTCAAATTCCCTTAAGAATCTAAGAAAATTTTTAAAATGAAAAAAATAGTGGTCCAAGACTTGAAAACACCTATTCATGTTAAGTAGCTTTGTAACACAAAACCCAATCCCTACAATGTAATTTTCAAGATTATTTTCCTTTCTAAAAAAAAACCTTCATTACAAACCCAAGGAAAAAGAATCATGTTTATACTAAGGACAATATTTAAATGCTGCCAACACTAAGATTTGCTCTTAATTTCTATAATTATGAAGATGCTTTTAAAAACAATGGCATTAATTAACATGATTAAAAACATATTTTGCTAGTATAAATAACACTAATGCTCAACAAATTTAATGCCAACCCATGTTAAATTGAGCATGACATGATTGAATTATTTCATGAATAAGTAAATAATTAATTTTTAACAGAATTTATATACCATTGATTTGTCAAGTAAAACTATTTTGTTTTCTAGCTAAAGAATCTATTTTTTAACATGTTAAAACCAGATGCTCCGCAGGGCGCAGCGTTATACAACTGCAGAGGTCAAACTCTGAACAGTTGGGGCAAGTATGGACACAACATTCAAGCTTGAAACAGCTCTGAATTTGGATTGTGATTAAATAGTTGACACAGCAAAGGTTTCTGACACAGAATGAATGTGGTCTAATGAACTTAAAAATATTTTTTTTTATGCTTGTGAGCAATACACTATGCTGTTGAATATTAATCCCCTCAAAAAAAAAATAGAAGAAAAATTCTTTTTAATTTCTGAAATCAGAAATGAGAAAATTTTTACCCCCCCCCCCCCCCATTTTCAGCTACACATCTCAAGACAATCATCATTTCTTAATACATAATTTTCAATCAGTGTAAGGGAGGTAATCAAGTAACCAAACATATATATATATATATATATATATATATATATATAACAGTGTTCTATAAATTTTAATTGGATTACCTCCCCTTCACTGCTTTTAAATTGCCTATATTGTCCTTTAACCAGAAAAACCCTTGTTTCCCCCCTTTTTTTGGCCCCTAATTGCTTAATGATTTGAGCCATAACCCCCAATTACCATCCCTATGAAGTATGGAAACTTGTGGTATAATTTTAGAGAGAATTATACACTTTTAAAAACACAAGTTATCGACTGAAAACTACAAAAATGCTTATTTGGGCCCCTTTTTTGGCCCCTCCCTTATTGAAACCCCCCTTGGAGCAAGAAACCCAAAACTCAATTCCAGACTCTCCTTTCTAGTAAGAAGTCTTGTAGTATAATTTCAGAAAGATCCATACACTTATTGTTATTGTCTAGAAACTTAAAAAATGCTACTTTTTGGCCCTTTTTTGGTCCCTTATTTCTTAATTTTCAGGGATATTAACCCCAAACTGAATCCAAGCCTTCCTTTTGTTATATGGAACCTTGTGGTACATTGTCAGAGAGATCTATACAGTAATACATAAGTTATTGTCCAGAAACTACAAAAATGCTTGTTTTTGGCCCCTTTTTGGCCTTAATTCCTAGACTGTTTGCCCCTTAACCTTTAAAATAAATCCCAACCTTCTACTTAATGGTATTAAACATTGTGGTACAATTTCAGAGCAATTGAAATACTTATACACAACTTATTGTCCTGAAACTAGATAAATGTTTGTTTTGGGCCCTTTTTGGCCCCTAATTCCTAAACTGTTGGGACCATAACCATAACATTCAGTATGCTGTTGTATTTGAGTTGATTGTAATTTATTGGTCTATGCTCTGATTTCAGAATTCAATGGTCTTGTTAGCAGAATCATGAATCTCACCAAAGCAAATCAATCCCAACCTTCCTTTTGTGTTTATTAACATTGTGTTAAAAATTTATTGATTTCTATCCACTGATACTAAAGTTATTATCCGGAAACCATCCGTCTTTGGACGACGCTGACGATGACGACGAAGACAACGTGATACCAATAAACGACCAAATTTTTAAAAATTTTTGCGGTTGTATAAAAATTGTGCTCAAGTCCAACCAGATGCTCCGCAGGGCGCAGCTATATACAACCGCAGAGGTTGAACCCTGAACAGTTGGGGCAAGTATGGACACAACATTTAAGCTGGATTCAGCTCTAAATTTGGATTGTGATTAAATAGTTGACACAGCATAGGTTTCTGACACAGAATGAATGTGGTCTAATGAACTTAAAATATTTTTTTTGCCTTTGAGCAATTCACTATGCTGTTGAATATTAATCCTCTCAAAAAAATGTTTGAAGAAATTTTCTTTTTATTTATGAAATCTGAAATGAGAAAAATTTAACCCCCCCCCCCCATTTTTTTTTCACATCCCCCTTTCCCTTTTTCCAAAACTGATCTCAATTCAAATTCCTAATGGAGTTTGCAACAATAACTACTCATTTAAATACATCATAAAATATTAAAATGTAAAATAAAGTGCTTGTTATCACTGAATGGTAAAGATTGTTTTAATTTATCAGTTGGTAGTAAAAGTGAATATACATTGTATATTGTATAAAACAATGATTTAAGTTGATTCAACTACTATTCTGGACAAAGAAAGATAACTCCAATTGAAAATTTCTTGCTATTGCACAATATTGTGCAATTAGATATTTCTTGCTATTGCTGTGCAATTGAAAATATTTGCTATTGCACAATACTGTGCAATTGAAAATTTCTTGCTATTGTGCAATACTGTGCAATTGAAAATTGCTTGCTATTGCACTGTGCAATTGAAGATTTCTTGCTATTGCTGAATACTTAATATAATAATTTTGGATCCTGATTTGAACCAACTTGAAAACTGGGCCCATAATCAAAAATCTAAGTATATGTTTAGATTCAGCATATCAAAAAAGCCCAAGAATTCAATTTTTGTTAAAATCAAACTTAGTTTAATTTTGGACCCTTTGGACTTTAATGTAGACCAATTTGAAAACGGGACCAAAAATTAAGAATCTACATACACAGTTAGATTTGGCATATCAAAGAACCCCAATTATTCAATTTTTGATGAAATCAAACAAAGTTTAATTTTGGACCCCCATTTGGACCAACTTGAAAACTGGGCCAATAATCAAAAATCTAAGTACATTTTTAGATTCAGCATATCAAAGAACCCCAAGGATTCAATTTTTGTTAAAATCAAACTAAGTTTAATTTTAGACCCTTTGGACCTTAATGTAGACCAATTTGAAAACGGGACCAAAAATTAAGAATCTACATACACAGTTAGATTCGGTATATCAAAGAACCCCAATTATTCAATTTTTGATGAAATCAAACAAAGTTCAATTTTGGACCCTTTGGGCCCCTTATTCCTAAACTGTTGGGACCAAACCTCCCAAAATCAAGCCAACCTTCCTTTTATGGTCATAAACCTTGTGATTAAATTTCGTCGATTTCTATTTACTTATACTAAAGTTATTGTACGAAAACCAAGAATAATGCTTATTTGGGCCCTTTTTTGGCCCCTAACTCCTAAACTGTTGGAACCAAAACTCCCAAAATCAATCCCAACCTTTCTTTTGTGGTCATAAATCTTGTGTCAAAATTTCATAGATTTCAATTTACTTAAACTAAAGTTATAGTGCGAAAACCAAGAAAATGCTTATTTGGGCCCTTTTTGGCCCCTAACTCCCAAAATCAATCCCAACCTTCCTTTTGTGGTCATAAACCTTGTGTTAAAATTTCATAGATTTCTATTCACTTTTACTAAAGTTAGAGTGAGAAAACTAAAAGTATTCGGACGACGATGACGCAAGACGACGACGACGCCAACGTGATAGCAATATACGACGAAAAATTAAAATTTTTGCGGTCGTATAAAAATTTAATCATGTTAAAGCACACCATATACCCTGAAAACCAATTTCATGTGTTGAAGTATCTCAGCCTTAAAATAGTCAGTGGCAGATTCAGGGGTTGACCCCTGCCTCCCCTTTTTTTTTGACAATCAATGCATTTGAACGGGGATGTATAGTTGGAACCAATCTTTTTAAAATGGCTGGATCTGCTCCTGAGAGTGATCATGCATATATGTTTATGTGAACTGATAATTTGAAAAAGTATCTATAACTCCTTTACCTCACATTAATTTCATGCTTGATAATTATATATGAATTTTTAAAAGGTAAGATTTTATGGTGTGACCATTGATGTTTTTGGTACATGCAAACACAAAAAACACTCATGTACTTTTTCATCCAAGTCTTTTTTACAAGTAGCTAATTTTGCATTGAATTGTTAGTTTTCTGAGTACAAATTTTCCTTCTCATACAGTATCAAGTTAAGGAGTACAATCGGGAATAGTTTGCATCAACATTTTAATATACACATCCTTTCAATAATTTCAGAAACATTTTTAAAGCACAAAATTATAAAAAATAACTACTCTTTATGTCAAATATGATCAGGAATATAATTTTAAACTATATACATGATATAAACTGAGTTCAATCTCAGTGACTGTTCCAATGAAAGTAGTCTTTTTTGTCTAGTGTAATGGTCAACAATAGTTACTGATACACAATGCTACACCTTTAAACTGCAGGATGACAAATCTCTTGATCATGCATTCAAGTTTCAACATTTAATAAGCTGTCAACAAGGGGTGCATTTCTAGCTGTGGCGCAGAGTCTTGATGAATTCAAAATCAGTATTCTTTGGTAAAAATCACAATATCTTTTTCTACATAATTTGATCATTCTTGTTAATTTCTTCATTATTATGCTGAGCTTATTTGTTCTTGACAATGGCACTTTCTGATAATACTGTTAACTAAGTAACAAAAATTCACTATACCATTGAATTGGACTCTCCAAGTTTGTCTGCAACCTGCAATAAATAATTATCTGTCCAATAACTTCAAAGATTCATCAAAATATAAAAATAAATAAAGATTTCTTCTGTGTATTCTTTTGTTTTATAATTTCTTTTCACATAGAACGTTGTTTGTGAGAATTTGACATGGTCCTGAGTGCATTCTAAATTTTTTATTACATTATAAAATGATGTCTTCTTTTAGTTTTAGTTTTATTGTGATGTTAGGTTGCTGTTCCTTTGACATAATACTCTATATATTCCTTTAATTATTATGCAAATAGAAACAAGATTGTAAACCAAAATATATGTACTTAGTAAAAATCTTAGTTGCTATAAAATTGAAATTGGAGTATAAGTGAATCTGACATATCTTAGATTTATGAGTACATGTCTATTAAAAGCTCATAAGAGTTTAAGTTATGTTCTTATTAGTCTCTGCTTATTTATATACTATGCTGACTCTAAATAAAACTTATTTATTCATTTTTATTTATCTGACAGGAATTTAAGTCTTGTTCTTGCTGAACCAATTCTTTATGGAGCAGCACTTTCCGACTAAATATATTTTTTTTTATTAATTGTTATTGACTTTGAACTATATATAGCTAGCTGTCAGTAACTAATTCTCCTTGCCATCTTTTTTTATCAGGCTTTTGTCTATAGTGAGAATTTGCTTGTCTGTTTTGAATTATTTTCACAACTCGTTTCCCCATACATTTTGTACAAGACAAAGATAGATTTATAATTTGTTATAAACAGACATGAGTGTGGGTACTTGTTGGGTGATGAAGGCTGTATATTGACCTCTAAATGTTTATTGTCTATTCTGTGTTGTTGGAATGCTGTTTGACAATTAGTCCACTTACTCTATTATTAACAACAATTTTGTAAGGGTGCAAGGTAACATGATTTCTAGATTAAATAAACAGATATTTCATGGTTATCAATTTATCATTAAGATTCTAGGAGACAAGTCTGCAATAAATAAAACTTACCTGTCGAATATAAGGTAAATTTAAAATTGTTCCTATAACTGGTACTCTTCTTAAAAAGTTAATTACTACTGGGAAAAACCCACTGAAAGAAGAAAAGTTTACATATATCAATAAACAAGTTAAACAATTAACTATTGCTTACTATACATGCTATACATCTATAATACTAAAATAACGAGGTCCAATTTGTTAGCCGTCATGGGGTAAAAACGACAAATCAAAGAATTCTACTGTAAATATAGCTAATATAGGACAATAGTATTGATTAAAAATTACACCATTCCAGACCCTTTTGTTTTCCACATAATTAATATTGCTAATAATTAACAACTTCCGGGTCGAATCCGATACTGATACCAATATAGTACATGTATATTCATCCCTGTTAGGCTGTTACCTATACCTTATCTGTACGTCCAACATTTGACCGGCACACCACCAAACAGTGTGTTTAGGATTTGCTTTATACACGGGTCATACTCACATGGTTGACACTACTAAATTCAATCATTGTCACATTGTTTCCTATTGCATGTCATGCATGTATTGAAGTATTTTAATCAGCATAAATTTATAATATATGACAATACTAATACTAAAAATCCACGGGGGGGTCTCTTCCTATATAAAGGTATATACATATGTGCCGCTGGAATGGGTCCCTTTTTTGATCTGTCAAATATATCAATGGGGTGCAATTTTACCGAGGAAATATATCAATAGGTAGTAATTGACCGATATAGGTACTATTTGAGCTGATAAATATATGAATGGGTTATGATTTCGCTGTGAAATATATGTATAGGTAGGGATTTCACAATTATTCAATATATGAATGGGGGGTGTTTTTAAAATCCCAGCTGCACACCTGTACCCAAAATCCCATGTTGAGACCCCCCGTGTAAAAATCTAGACTTCAAAAAGGCGTACATAGGTACAGTTTTCAATTTGTTAGCCAGCATGATGTAAAATTTGTGTATTAAAGAATTCAACTTTATTTATAACTAATATAGTTCAAACAGAAAGATTTTGGAAGCAGAAAAAACTGTGCATCTTATAATCACCATGACTATATCAGATGACAATACCAATACAAAATTCCAGGCTAAAATAAGGCTTACACATAGTTATATACTTTAATTCAGTCACGGACCCGCGATATCACGGGCCTGTTCAAGTGCTATATATATGTAAATCAATACCCTGCAATTAGTATCCAGTAAACAGGAACTTGATGAGCATGATGAGTGATTGACGCAGACAACAACATCATACCATTATACAATCCCAATAAATTTTTTGCGGTTGTATAAAAATCATGATGAGTGATTGATGTAAAAAAGCATGCTTACATGAATGTCCATGCCAAATTTCATAAAACCTTGATTAGTAGTTTTATATACATGGCCATTATGCATGTTACGTTAAACATTGTTAAAGAAAACATAAGAATTCTGTAAATTAAATGCTTCATCTTTTGTTGTTAGTATGATTTACATAAAAAGTAAAATATCAAAAATACTGAGGAAAATTCAAAACGGAAAGTCCTCAATCAAATGGCAAAATACATTGTACATACATTTTGACATAAAAGATATTCATAATCAAGTGCATCAATGTGCATGTTGTAAACCTACTCCTTAGTAATTGAGAAAATCTGCTATATCAAAGTAATGTTAGAATGAATTGAAACTAGAATATGTCATTCCTAGCCTCAAGATAAACTTATACCTTTCATAATGAACTGACTAGCTCCTCTGGTTACAGTTTTTATTTTTACAGACATACATGTAACAGTTGTCCATGATAAACTGAAATCCCTAAACTTAATAATGCATCAGTGTCAATATACTTATTTCATCTCACAATGACTTTCTAAAATACAAGTTGAACTGTTCTTTTGCTTAAACATATTAAATATACAATGATGTACTTAGAACAGGATTAACATTTATAAGTCTTTAAAACTGTCCCATATTTTCAGTTTTTTTGTAGGACATATTGCATGATGTAAAATCTCTGAAATCTTGTTAGCAAAATTTCCTCAAAGCAAATTACTTGTCATGCTTGTGGGATTCTTAACCTGATTCACATTGTAGTCAAATATGTTTTTTGTCTGTTTAAATTGTAATCATGTTACATGTAATAGTACAACTTCGACCTCTGCACTAGATTACACAAACATATATGTGCACAATATATATTTCTTGTTATAATATGTATCATACTATATATACTTGCCTAAATAATAAGAAAAATCCATATAATTCTACACACATTCCTATGACTGGAAATCCTAATAATACAACAAATATTCCTCCAATAAAGAAACTTGTGGCTTTAATTTTATGTTTTTGAAAGAAAAATCTTACAGTTCTTTCCATTCCTATCACAAAAGAAAGTCCAACTATAAATAAAATCTGAAAAGAAAGAAAAATACAAATGAACATTAATCATAAATGTTATATGGTTATAACATCAAATTTATTTTACAAAGCCATGGCCAGATGGCTGTAATTTCTGATGCTCAGGTACTGTTCACTATCTTTTGGGTTTCTGTTTATATCCTTTTCTTGTATTTTTGTAAATTAAGATCGATTGAAATATTTTGTTTTAAATATACAGATCATCAGGATAAAGTTTCCTGTTCTCTTTCAGTCTTTTCATGTTAATTTGAACTTTTCTTATTCAAATCTTTGTCAAGGTAAACATAGACATGATAGATGGTTATCAGATATTTTTACAGGTACAAATGTACCATATTCTTTAAACAAAGACTTACATTTCCAATGGCTAGTAATCCTCTGTCAAAGAAAAACATAATTCCTAGAAACAGAAAGGCAATTCCAAATCCAGCTAGCCCAACACCAATCTCTGAAAAAAAGTTAATTTGGATTAAACATTTAAATAATTTACCAACAGGTATTTTTAAACATCTCGCACATATCTAATGCAGGCAGTATATATCACAATATTATTCCTTTACACTTATTTCTTAATTAAAAACTTACCACTATGTTCAGTCAGAGATATAACTCTATAGGCTAGGGTTATTACAGAAAATAACTTGCATGTGTTATAACAGATACTTTCATGAGTTGTCTACTCTTTATTTCTTAATTTTTCTAAATCTGTAATAACATTTGTCAGTCAGGGGTACTACTTGTACAAGTTATTTTCATTTACTTGAAGAAGTAAAAAGAAATATACACATATAAGTAAATAAATAATGTTTGAATAATCTGCCCTTAATTTTCACAAAAATTTACTTGTATAAGTAAATTTTTCTTACAATCCCACAAAAGTCCTCAAGTTTTGAGATGTTAATTCATGCCTTTAATGATTTTTCCCAGGTTTACTCAATTTTTTGTATTAGAGTTCAATGTTTCATTTTATTAATTCAACAAAGAAACTGATTGTGCAAAGATCTTAAGTATTTGCGCAAGGCCTTCAAAAATTGCTCCTTGGGGGCTTGTAAATGAGCAATGTTCTGAAGATAACAGACAAATGGGATTTTCATTGTCCATGAAATTACACTTAAATGATTAGTAGACATCTGTAAAGGGCAGATAATTTAAAATTCTATTAGAACAAAGAAATCATAAGAATTCAATAAAAGAAGATAGGATGACTTTTTTACTTCTACAAGAAAAAAAATTGAATGTCTAAGGGACATAACTCAGCCAATATTTTTTTTACCTATACAAGTAAATAAAATTCACTTGTATAAGTATCCTAAAAATTTACTTATATAAGTATATTAATATTACTTCTTCGAGTAATTAAAAATAACTTGTACAAGTAGTAACCCTGACTGTATGTTAGTTATTTGTAAAATTCTTTCATTTATAGTGGGCTCTAGGAAACTCTTGATACTTTAATTTGCGCAGAAACTAAATGCATAGCCTTGATAACTAATTTTTAAATTAAATTAATACATTTTTGATTAATCATGGTAAATCAATGAGACGGCAATTTAGGGATAAACTTCACTGTGTCTAAACCACACCGGCAAAATTTGCTCGGACTCAATGGTATCTAACATCCGGCACAATGACGGAACACCAATAGACCAAAGAAAGGTAGGTTTCTCCTTATTTTTTTATTTTTTTTAACAGACATATACAACTATTTTCTATTGTGAGATGCAATATTTTCTACAACCGTTCTATATATATATTAACGGAGAAATAAGTCAAAATGCATGTCAAAATGATGAATTGAGTGAACCTTGCCTCGAAATTGTTTAATTTCTCGTTAAATTGTTCACATTGTACGGAAAGAAAGGTACGGGAAGATAGATATTGACACGGAGATTGCAAATTTAGTAATTATGAGCATCTCCATAATTGTATCTCTGTGTATGGAACGAAAGAAATGGGTCATGTCAAAATGGAACTGGCCGGTTTCGTCAATGTATACAACCCATAGATTTTAAAATGCATAACCCGGTTTGGTCAAATAAAAAAAATCATAATCGCATTACATTATAATTGATTATTTAACTTCTGTGTTCAAAAGGAGTGTTGTGGGTCGTTGGAAAACAAGTTCGTTCACCGGACAACGGCTTATTATTTATATGAGTCTCAGATTCAAATAAATAATAAGCAAACACTTGAATTCCTACTCTTATAGAACACAAATATTTTAATTTACTTTGCATTCTGAAATTTATTAACAGCATATTGAGATTAAAGCTCTCTAAATATGCGTTTTCTATATGAGTTATGGGAAAATATGTTGAACATGTTTAAACTTGAAATTAAAGTTTACGGTCTTAAAAATCGAAACACACAATTGATATGTGATTTTCTCGCACAAAAGGATGGACACCTTTATAAGTAATCTAATCATTCTATGTATGTAATCTTTTCTACAATCGTTAAGGGATAATAGTTAATACAAGTTTTGGCACACATCGCGCATTTACTATACAGGCTCTGTCATCGGACGAGTTAAGGTTTTTTCATCCTTTTTTATTATTTGTACTTTTGTTGTACTGTTTGTGTCAGTGACAACACTTTGACTCAGTCCATTCCCGATTCACACGCTTATAATTCCATGGTTGTCTTTGGTTGCTTTATACCATATGCATTTTGAACATAAAATAGGCAGGTAGTTTTCTTGTTTGAATTGTTTTACATTTATAATTTAGGGCCCTGTTATAGCTTGCTTTCATGCAGTTTGTGTGTTTTTCTCATTGTTTAAGGCATACGCTGACCTAAACTTGATTAATTCAACATAATTTTTGTGTCTAAAAGAAAGTTGTCTCATTGTCAATGTTTATGGGATAAGTGGTTACCGTCACTTCTTCTTAATAAGACCTAGATATAAATGACGGTCATGTTTTGCAAACCAACTTTTATTCACATTGAAAATACAAAACTGTCAGATATTGTTTTCGAAAGTTATCTTGAAGTTTCAATTGAATTTGAACTGTACAAAAAATGAATTTGAACTGTAAAAATAATGTGAAAAACATGCCTATGAAAATAAATGTGCCTACCAGAAACGGGGAGAAAGTTACAAATCTCACTGCTATGTTATGGATGCTTAAGTGTGAAAACTCGCTTTAGTGCGCAAGTAACACATTATATATAGTACCAGAAAATCTGGCAGGACTGCATGCATGATTAATTTGTGCAGAACAGTATAGACTATAGTCGGTTTGGGACTGTTCGTCAATGATTGAATGCATAAATGTATTAATAATTGATAGTAAATATTGTAAACTAAGTGTATATAATATAGTATAGTAAATTAAAATTATGGCACAATCAAAACACATCCTTTTATTTTTCATCTTTACATACTACTATTATAAGGCCAACTAAAATTAATTAGTAGATTTTCATCCAAATTTTTGAAAATAATGGGGCGGGTGGGAGGATTTTATTTTTTAAATTTTATTTCATATGAAACCCTTTTGTGACGAGTTCTTCATGCAAGTGTAATAATAAGCTTACATCATGTATACACAAGTATGAGGAATCTTACATAATATTTCAAATCCTTAAATAAATATATCTATAAATTGCGGGTAACACGAATGACCGAATAACACTGTTATTATCCGAATAACACTTGTAATGACCGAGTAATACTTTGAATTTTCAAATAAGCACATATTGGTGACTTTTAAACATAGATATATTTTTTAGATATATTTGCTAATATTAAAATTTAAAGTGTTATTCGATCATTACAAGTGTTATTCGGATAGTAACAGTGTCATTCAGTCATTCGAGGTACCGTCTAATTGCGGCTTTGAAAACTTAACAACAAAAACGTGTGAGAAATTCTCTCTTCAGTTAGACTACATGTACCTACACAAAATGTATTTTGGTTTCTAAACAATGGTTTGTATTACCATAAAATAAAGCATTGATGCATTGGTATGCAACACAATTATTATGAGTACAGAATAAAATGAAAACTCAGAGAGTGTTGAAAATAATAGGGTTGGTACTTTATATGCAAGATGAAAATATAATTATCATGTTAAACTTGAACGTAATAATAAAAAAAAAAGTTGTTGTTTAATGAGTCTTTTTGGGAGTATTGGGACATTTGCTGTTATTTGCGGCTTTAAATCTTAACAACAAAAACGTGTGAGAAATACTCTCTTCAGTTAGACTACATATACCTACACAAATGTATTTTGGTTTCTAAACAGTTGTTTGTATTACCATAAAATGAAGCAAATGCATTGGTATGCAACACAATTAGTATGAGTACAGAATAAAACGAAAACTTAGAGAGTGTTGAAAATAATAGGGTTGGTACTTTATATGCAAGATGAACATATAATTATCATGTAAAACATGAACTTAATAATAAAAAAAAAGTTGTTGTTTAATGAGTCTGTTTGGGTGTATTGGGACATTTCCTGTTTGTCAACATAACATGGGTAAAATCAAAGTGCTTGCATAAATAAAATGCGTATGTTAGTCGACTTTTTAAATTCAATAAACGGTCATAAATTTGAAAAGTTCGTGCTTGTGTTTCAATATCTGTAATTCAGTCATGTTTTCTGTATCAATGGTTTCCACGAATCTTGTGCTTTGGGTATCATTTACAGTTTAAATTTCCTGAGACAAAGTCATTGCATAAATAAAAAAGTCCGCAGTTTTCTAATCACAGAAATTTGTGACATACCGCGATTTGCAGTCTTGGAAACAGCGTTTTTCTCGTAACACCAATATTTCATGTCATTCTCGTTATCAATCTTTACTCTCGGAAGATGATGTTGTCATCATAGAGCAGCGGAAAGGTCGACTTAATCATTTTGGTTAGATTTACTCGAGGTACAAAACCGAAATTTGAAACAGGAAGCACTGAATGAAACGAAATTTTAACGGTTACCGGTAACGGGAATGAACAAAATCCGGAAATCGTAAATTTTATAAAATAAAAAAATTCGGGGCGGGGCGATTTCAGAGGGGCGGGCGGGGATGAAAATCTATCAATTAATTTTAATTGGCCTAAACAAAGAAAATATAATAATGTTACAAAATAATTAGATACCAGTGTTTGCTATTCAGTATTTATATTCCATTTAAAATTAGTTTGAAGTTAAGTGAAATAAGGGATACGCCTTTCATTAGGAAAATGTGTATTATCATAATTAACTATGTCCAAAAGTGTTGTTTAAAATAGATTTTAACACGCCAAGTTTACTTTACAATAAATATATATTTAAATTCTCGAAAATCAATGGTCAGATCCGTGCCAAAGTTTCTTTTCATAAATTGTTTGTTAAAAAAATAACCAAAAAAAACGGGTGATATATATAGACGAAACCGGGTGATTGTGTAGTAACAACATTGACGAAACCGGTTTATTTTAATTTGACATGACCCTTTTCTTTCGTTCCATACACAGAAATACAATTATTGAGATGCTCATAATAACTAAATTTGCAATCTCCGTGTCAAATCTATCTTCCCGTACCTTTCTTTCTGTACAATGTGAACAACTTAACTAGAAATTAAACAATTTCGAGGCAAGGTTCACTCAATTCGTCATTTTGACATGCATTTTGACTTATTTCTCCGTTAATATAGAACGGTTGTAGAAAATATTGCATCTCACAATAGAAAATAGTTGTATATGTATATACATTCTTCGATATCATAAAAAAAATAAAAAAATAAGGAGAAACCTACCTTTCTTTTGTCTATTGGTGTTCCGTCATTGTGCCGGATGTTAGATACCATCGAGTCCGAGCAAATTTTGCCGGTGTGGTTTAGACACAGTGAACTTGGCTGTGATAACAAGGCTAGGTTATTAAAGGAATGTAACGTATTATATCAGACACTTGGGAATTACTGAGAAACTTGCACAGAACCTCATTTCATGCTCTGGTCATTATTTCTTATAATAAATTAAAACACATTGTAATTAAGCATGATGTATCTCTGAGCAAATGCTTTGAAGTGATATAGAGAAGATGTGATAACATCCTTTAGTTATTACATGCATATTTTTTTCTATAATAACATAAAGGTGTACTATTTAAAATTGGAAAACTATGAACTTTTATATCTTTCAATAGTTATGTCATGTATATGTATACATATAGACAAAAGTAATATCAATAGAACTTTTATACATTTTTAACTAAACTAATGATGTTTATTGTTCCTTTGAAACATGTAACACACATATATGTTATCACAGTTCTTTTATTTTTTTGTCCACAATAACAAATGTATGTTATTTTTCTGTAATAACCCTATAGAGTTATATCCCTGACTGATGTTGGTAATGCAAAAAAAGCCTGTTTTAAAGGAGTGTAAGAGATAAATTTGTCCTGGTACAATATGTCCGGGCGGACACATATTACTACTATAAAAAGTCCATGGTTACAGAATTTACTAGTATTTTTAGTCCGATGTTAGTAATTTATGTCCCCAGACTAATTTTCCTAGGAATTCAAGTCCATCTCCTTAATTAATATTCCAGTAAAATACATCGATAATATACTATTATTTAATAATTAATGTTTAAAAGTCATCAAGTTATTATTTTTAACAGGTTGTTAATTGATTTCACAATTATCCTCTATCTTTTTGAGTTCATTTAATCTCCCTTTGATCTTCAATATCTAATTTTGCTTAAAATTCAGTTTTCATTATACACCTTAAAGTATGGTTAACAATACAACTACAATACTGGTCTTGGTGCTCACTTGGGTTCTATTTACTGTGGAATACCCACTGTTGCCGACGATGTTACTCTGATTTCCAACAACCCGTATGAGATGCAAACAATGTTAAATGTCTTGTCTGATTATGCAAATAAACATCGCTACATAATTAGTAGCCAGAAGTCATGTACTCTACAATATGGAAGTAAAACTGAACATTTATTTACACTGAATGGTCAACCGCTTCAAAATTCTGTTAAAGCGACTCATCTTGGTATAGATCATGATGTCAATTCTAAATATGGTGTGAAAGATTGTGTACCTAATAGAATTCAGACAGCTAGGAAAACAGTGTATGCCCTCATGGGAGCTGGGCTCCATGGTTTGAATGGACTTAACCCTAAAGTCTCTATGCACCTGGTGAAAATTTATGTGCTACCCAGACTTTTGTATGGATTAGACTCCATAATACTTTCTGTCTCCGATATGAAATTACTCTCCGTATATTACACCAAGCTTTTAAAGCAGATCCAGCATTTGCCAGAGCGCACTTCCACTAGTGCTGTCTACTTACTTCTCGGTTAAATTCCAGTTGAGGCCGAATTGCATAAGCGTATGCTGAATTTTTTCGGTAATATCATCAGAAACCATGGTTCTGTCGAGCGTGATGTTGCTATAAGACAACTGGCTGTAATGCCAAGGGATTCAAATAGTTGGTTTGTCAAAATTATTGACTTAACAGAACAGTATGGCTTACCATCACCACATGATCTTATTAATGTGCCTCCGGGGAAAATCGAGTGGAAAAATATTGTAAGAAAATCTATCTCTTCGTATTGGATTGATCTTCTAAAATCTGATGTAAAATCAAAGTCATCTCTAAAGTTTTTAAATGTCAATAATATCACTCAAGGAAAAACCCACAATGTCTGGGATAGCTGTGGAACAGAGCCGTTTACTTCAACTATGGCCAGCATAAAAGCAAAAATCATGTGTGGAACTTATACCTTACAGCATGACAGAGCTAAGTTCGACAGATCTGGTGGAACTAATTCAGCATGTAAATTATGTGGCAAAGGAAGTGAGGACATTAAACATTTCCTTCTATATTGTGAAAAATTGAGAGACATACAGGAACATTTCCTAAATATTATACTAGTAAAGTTATATGACTGTGTTGATATGGAAGTGTATAATGAAATATTATCATCAGAAGACTTACAACTCAAAGTTATTATTGACTGTTCATCCTTTGAATTCCTAGACGAATCCAACATCTCTAATATTGAATGTGTATCTAGAGGTTATTGTTATAGACTACATCAAAGAAGAGCTTCGCTACTTCAAATAACCTAGTTATCATCATTATTCAATTGACAATAATCTTGAAACTGTGATTAATTCCATGTGAAGAACTATTTTGAACTGTGCAAGTAGAAGTATGAATAAGCCAGGAGTGGAGTCATGTACATATTTACCTTAAAGTTTATATATTAAATTTCCCATGATTTGAAGTAAATTTAAATTCCCATTAAAATATATATTAACTTCCCATTAAAGTATATATTAACTTCCCATTTATGGTTACTATTTGTATATACCTAGTTAACATATAATTCATGATGAAACCCATCATAAATCATGTAGTTAAGGTGTGATTGAGCCCCTGTATATAGCAACTCCCAAGTTACACCGTATGGTGGTGCGCCTGACAGAGGCGGAACTTACAGATTAGGTAACAGGTACCAGTATTGCTGTTTTTAAAAAAAAAGTTACAAAACTGGTACAAAATTTGTACAGCAGTATTGACTATTGTGGACAATACTGGTATACCAGTATTGCGATCACCAACTACAGGAGATCCGTCATCAATATGTGTTAATATTAAAATTTCAAGTGTTATTCGGTCATTACAAGTGTTATTCGGATAATAACAGTGTCGGTCATGGGAATGACCGAATGTGTTTTTGGAGCGGACTTAAATATCTGGTGAGAAAGTGAATATGCCGGGTGTTTTACATTAGTGATTCCGCTAGAATTTTTGACTTGAAATGAAAGTCTGATAATTGTTGAATTTCTTTGAGTATTAACGTTTTTCTTTTTGCTATTTACTTTGAAAATCTGTGATCTGATACATCTTAGTTGGTTTATTGTTGACGTTGCTCTGTTTTTCGCCACCGTGGCTTTGTATTTTTTTTCTTGCCTCCAAACAAAAGAACTTTGATCTAACTAAATACCACAAAAAAGAAACAAGACGTTTCGGCCATGGAGCTATTTCGGACTTGGTTGATACTTCTTTCGTGTAAATAAAAGTAGTTTCAGCTATACTTTTATTTTATATATATTCAAAGAGATTTCAGGAGGTGATTGCAGATAACAACAGACCGTCATATAAAACATTTAATTAATATATGTCTCAGTGATAACGTAGAGGCCTACCATACATATTTTTAATTTTTATAATCGGCGTGATAAGTAAGTACACACTGTTAATTAATTAAAACTTTAAAATTTCAGTAGGACACGTTTTTAAAAAAATGGTCGTAAAGAGTGCTTTTCTTGTGATACTGAGTTTTGAGAAGTTTTAGAAACACCATATGTCTCTGCAGGATAAAAAAAACTGAAGTGGATAACATGGTAGAACCTTTAAAAAAAATACCTCACAAAGCGTCTACAATAGACTGTAATGTGTGTAACCAAATTTAAGTGCATACAATAATTATATAATGGGTAGGCCAGTAAATACATTGCCGGAAAATATAAAATTAAAGAAGATGTACGAGCAGGAAAAACAGGAATGCGTGTCCAGATGACACCATGCAAGGCACGCGCTACTACGTTTCCATGTTCAGTGAACCGCGAAAGATGGGTCTAAAGTCAAATTAATTTTCTGCATCTTTAAAATTTTACATCTTAATGAAAATTTGGACTTAACTTCACTGAGGCCTAGGTTAATTAAACATCTTCAAGGTAAACTACTAGAATTGATCAAAATCCTTAACACAGTACCTTAATCCAAAACTTTAACCCAGTATACCTTTATCCAAAACTATAACCCAGTACCTTAAACCAAAATCCTTAACCCAGTATACCTTTATCCAAAACTATAACCCAGTACATTAAACCAAAATCCTTAACATGCTTAACACAGTACTGTAATCCAAAACTATAACCCAGTACCTTAAACCAAATCCTTAACCCAGTACCTTAATCAAAAACTTTAACCCAGTACCTTTATCCAAAACTATAACCCAGTACCTTAATCCAAAACTATAACCCAGTACATTAAACCAAAATCCTTAACCCAGTACCTTAATCAAAAACTTTAACCCAGTACCTTTATCCAAAACTATAACCCAGTACCTTAATCCAAAACTTTAACCCAGTACCTTAAACCAAAATCCTTAACCCAGTACCTTAATCCAAAACTTTAACCCAGTACCTTAAACCAAAATCCTTAACCCAGTACCTTAAACCAAATATTTAACCCAGTACCTAAAACCAAAATCCTTAACCCAGTACCTTAAACCAAAATCCTAAACCCAGTACCTTAATTCGCCAAAACTTTAACCCAGTACCTTAAAATGTGTTCTACGTTTCAAATGTACGTAACCAAAACTCCTAGGAAAACTATCGTAATTTTAAACACAGACGTAAACCCGAAAAGGAACAGACGGATGAACAGGCGCATGTATGTTAATCTAGAACTAAAAATATGCAAAAATGATGCGTTCATCTCTAAATAGGGAACGATTATATCAAAGGAGGGGGTATTGTTTTCGCTGTAATAAAATATTCTTAATCTGTACAAAATATTGACCTCGACCTTCAATATGGACACTCTAACTTTATATTTATTCTGACATACTCTTTGGTGATGGTTCAAAACCACCAAGAAACATTTATATCATTCAAAGTTATAAAAAGTTTTGAGTGGGACACACCTTTGTAAACTAAAGTATGGTGATGTATTGGTGAAGTAAGTTTGTGACCTTGAAAGGCAATCCAACTGAACTGTATACATTTGAACTATTTACTATAGCCGTTTCGGTCATGCAGATTAGAAGACCGCGCGCGGAGTCACTGGACATATTTTAAAACGAAATACTCCCTTTGTTAAAATTTGGCCAAAAGTAGTTTCATAGAGGAAGATTTTTAAAAAACTTGAAGATTTAAAAAAACCCTGCTCCTTTATTATTAAATTAGGTGACATCAAACCAAATATATTTGCTATGGACGTGTGTGTAGTTAATTACACTTACCAAAAATAAAAGACCTTTTCAAGTAAAATTTTTCAAATAAACAAAATGGTTATTTAGTCGATAACTGTTTTTGTAGATCTTGATATTTTTAACATTTGTCAATTTGGAGTGTCAACATGACGTTTAAATTTGACAATTTTGATAAAGGAAAAAATCCCATAAGAAGCCTACATTTTGGTAGAGTATTTTGTTGGCTGATGTTCACATTTGAACAGAGGCGGATTTAGAGGGGGCTAAGGGGACCCGGTCCCCCTTTTCTGAAAAAAATTTGTTGACTATGTAGGGAATCACTGAAGCATAACCGGAGCGGGCCACCTCTTAGGCAGTCAGTGGGCCCTCACTTATGAAAATTCTGGATCCGCCACTGTTTAATCATTTCTGTATCACAAAGTCCGGGGCGCCTATTATTGCAAAATCCAATCTTTCAATTGCACCAGCGGTTGCGCCAAAAATTAAATACTACGTTTGCGCCATTTTACAGGTAACATACTTGAAAAGTTTAAATACTGAGTGACCATCACAGGTTATACACACATAACGATTTGAGATGACAAATTAGGAGTCACTTTGAATCTGATAAGGTCAGTTGTGTTTGATAGCCAAATAGAATATTGCTTTTACAATATGCAAGTCAACAATTATTTTCCAAATCAAACATAGAATATAATACTTATATTATATTTTTGCAAATGTACACATAAGTACATTTTTTTAAATATAAATTAAAAAGAATTCTTTGGGCAAACAATTCAGTTTATAGTGCTTTCTTGTAGGTTCACCATGTTCACGTTGATTTATATAATAACAAAACTGTTTTGTTCGTCCATGTCTTCACTATGTCTCTTATCAGTGTATAGTGCTTGCATTGTGGTTTTATGATGCATGATTTTATATGATGAATATGTGTTATTAGTCAAACAAAAAAATGTGTTATCATCAAAAGTCGCTCGAATAAATCTATTTTTATACTGTTTACCTGTGTTTTTTATACCTATAAATGAAATGTTATTTATGTGGCGCAAGTGAAATATGGTTTGTTGCGCAAATGAAAGTTTATTTTTAGAGGCAATAAAATGCCAATTGGCGCAACAGCAAAGCACCGTATACTAGTTTGCGAGATTTATACCATCAGCCTGCGGTCCTGGCTAATCGTGACGCGTAGCTAGATATCGGGCCGGGATACCAGGGTCCGTGTAACACTTATCTATTCAAAGTTTTAAAAAGTTTTGAAACTTTAGATTTTTGGAATTTTGATCAAAGTTTTAAAATATCAAAATTTCAAATTGTGTAAAAGTTTTGAAATTTTGAAATTTTAACCAAATTATCAAAATATTAAAATTCTAAATATCGTTTATAAATTTGATAGTTTAGGAATTTGATCAAACTTTTAAAATACAAAACCCAACGTGCAATTTTGATTATTTCACTTTTTGAAAGTTTTATTTTTCAAATTTTTGATTAAAATATCAAAAATAGAAAAGGGGCGAAAAGAAGGGTGCCTGTAAACACTGATGTAAACACGGCTCTGATAACAATCATTCTTAGTTATAGATAAATAGCACGAAATATATCAAATCATTTTTAATTACAAAATAAATAATGAAAAGCCTTTTTTTATATATATAAAACATATTAGATATCACATGTGATAACAGTATCCTGAAATTTTAAGGTTGTGCATCTATAAAAAAAAAATTGTTAAACCTATTTAGAGGGGGGGGGCAAGGGGGTCCCAATAACAGCAAAACAGCAAATTGATTTGGCTCATAACAGATAACAAGGAATTAAAATGGACAAAAACAGATAACAGTAAATGAAATATTAAAATTATTCGGTCTTTGACAAATCAGTATTTCTTATTACGGATATAATCCTTTGTAATGCTTTCCATTTTTTATGACTATGTTTTTAGTATTAATTTATGTATATAGAATGTGTTTAAATTACCACTCAATATATTATAATATTTTTTATACGCTCGTTTACGGAACGTATTATGGTATATTGTTGTCCGTCTGTTGTCAACATGTCGGACATTAGCTCAAAAAACTCTTTAACCATTTGCATTAAACTTTGGGAAATTGTTTATATCTATTGACGTGAGCTTCCTTTTTTTTTTTTTTTTTTTTTTTTTTTTTTTTTTTTTTTATAAATTTTAGATTTTAAGTTTCTGGGTAATGGGTTTTTATTCAATAAAATTGGTGTTATTTTTCTCAATTTTCTGATAATATCTCAAAAATGCTTTCACAAAGCAAGGAATTTTGGTGAATTGTTTATATCTATTAACATGAGGTAACTTTCAATTTTTATAAATTTTAGATTTTACGTTTCCGAGTGAACGGGTTTTATTAATTAAAAAGGGGTGATTTTCCAGTTTTCAGACATTAACACAAAAATGTTTTCAGCAGTTCTCATGAAACGTTGGTGTATTGTTTATATATATTGACTGAAGCTCCCTTTGTTGCTAATCAAAAAAGTGACCTAAAAGAGTTTGAATATTCTGACTTTTTCTAAATGACCATTTAATGAGGTGTGTGAATTTTTCTTAATAAAACTATGAGGCAAAGTGGTATATTGGGTAGAAAAATCAAAAGCACCAATTATAAGCATGCAATTTATCAAGTACTTTTTGACACTCTAAAAGCAATTTATTCCACTATTTTCAAAGGCCTTATTTGAACAATTTTTTATCAGCTGAGGTTTTTGATTGTACCAAGTGTACTAGTAAGTAGAATACATAGTTTAGTAGGGAAACAATGGCTTGAAACGAAATAAATCTTTGTTTGTAATGAGTTATGTGCAGCTTCGGACCCAAGTACATGGTTGGAACTTTCATTGTACAATGCATTTGGTTCTGCTTTGAAAAGAATCACAGAGCTGAGTCTATGTACCATATTATATAAAAGGTTAAGTGGTTGTTATAACCTAGTCCTTAATTGAGATCCTTGTCAGATATTCCTGGCCATATGTTTTCCTTTTTGTCATATTAAGAATTGTTTTAATTTAATAAGTTCGTACGGAAAACAAGGAACATTATTCTCATACAAAAAATTAATATAATTCTAAATACACATTCATAAAAAAAATGGAATTTATTACAAAGGATAATCATAAGATATACTTGAATTGTCCTGGACCACACTTCTGTGATGGGTATATGTTAATGGAATCCTTCTCTGAATACGAGACAAACATATCAGTAGTGGTAGACCCCAATGGCCAATGATCTTCAATTTATACCGAATATTGACTGTCAAAAAAAATGCTAACATTCCAATTTTCAATAACAGTTAACAGCAAATACATTATCACAATAACAGATAACAAAAAAATTAAAAGCCCAATAACAGCTAACAAAGAATAAGACAATAACAGCTAACAGCAAATATATTTTCAAAATAACAGCTAACAAAGAATAAGACAATAACAGCTAACAGCAAATATATTTTCAAAATAACAGATAACAAAGAATTAAATTGCCCAATAACAGCATAACAGTTAAACCCCTTGCACCCCCTCGTGTATGGCCAAATATGGAAAAATTTAACATGCAGCTGACACTTTGGCTTCTCTTTAATCGCCCCATTCTGACTGAATGTACCTGTGTATTTTTAGGTTGCTAAAAGTCGATTGTCGTACGATAACTTTAAAAATATTCAAATAACAAAATGCAAATACGGAACAATAATATCCGTTAATACAAAAAAAATCCCTTTCCTTTCATTTACCATTTAAAAACAGTGGTTGATTTAGGACCCATATTGGAGCTACATGTACGTATATGATAACCAGTCCAAACGTTGTCTATAAAGGAGCAACCATCAGTGGCGGATCCAGAAATTTTCATAAGTGGGGCCCACTGACTGACCTAAGAGGGGGCCCGCTCCAGTCACGCTTCAGTGATTCCCTATATAAGCAACCAATTTTTTTCCCAAAAGGGGGGCCCGGGACCCCTGCCCCCCCTAAATCCGCCTCTGACCTTTTAACTTTAAAAGTGGGGTGTTGTTGTTTTGTCGAAGCGCTAACAATTTTATTAAATTATGTATATCGCTGATATAAACTTTAATTTGAAAAGAATTTTCAATTTTCAAAATGCCGACACCTACAAATAGATAGATGGGCGTTTAATGAGTACAGCGGCAACAATTACATACATATGAACGCTGAAAATAATGTTTATGGTATACGTTTATATATGATATGAATGGTAACATTGGTTTCAACTTTTACAAAACCATAGCTATAAGTTTGATATAAACGTTTAATTTATTTGGCCTTTTTAATTTTATTTGACTTTATTTGCCTTTTTAACTTGATTTGAATCGAGCGTCACTGATAAGTCGTTTGTAGACGAAACGCGCGTCTGGCTCAAAAACCGGCAAAATGTATATCCCGGTATCCATCTATGATGAGTTTATGTAGATACCTTGTAACAGTACCTTGGCTCCAATCTACTTATATTTGGTCTTATTACTCTTAATTTCAGCGTAAATAAAATATAAATATATCAAACACCTCCCACATTGTAGACTAACACAACCTTAATTGGGACACCATGCATTCAGTATTCCTACCGTACCAAAAAAAAAAAATATTAACTAAAATCATTGATACAAGGCAATATAATTATGATCGTCATAAAATCGATAAAAATGAAAACATAACGTTAAAAGTTACGACCGAAACTCTTTTCTGGATCGACCTTCTTAGGGAACGCTCAAAGCTGAATATTAAGGACCAACAACTTACAAAGAGCAGATTAAATGATATATTCTTTAGCCAACATGATAGCAGAAAGTAAGAAGTCGTAGAGCAAAACAGAAAAAATTGAAATCAAAAGAGATAATACACCGTGTATTGAGCCTTTCTATTGCTTAGAGTTCAGTAGAAAAAATATATACATGCTCAACCTAAACATACTATTTGACCTACTGCGAGTGTTCAGTTTTTACTGTTACTCCTGTTTCTTCTTAAATATGGGTGCTAGAAAAACCAGCAAGTAAAATGGCCAATATCAGATCCGTACGTCTTGTTTTGAAATGAATTCTCTTCTTTTGAGAAATATTTATTTTGTCATCCAATTTTTCACCGCTTACAACTGTCTGTCTGGGGTTTTATTTCATACATTAACTTTTAAGTATCAGTATGTTTTCAATTCATATTGTTTCGTTTCGTTCCGCTTTTATTTCGTTTCGCTTTTTACAGGCACCCCTCTTTTTGCCCCTTTTCTGTTTTTGATATTTTATCAAATATTTAAAAAATCAAACTTTCAAAAAGTGAAATAATCAAAATTGCACGTAAGGTTTAATATTTTAGAAGTTTGATCAAAATCCTAAACTATCAAATTTAAAAACGATATTTAGAATTTTAATATTTTAATAATTTGGTTAAAATTTCAAAATTTCAAAACTTTTACACAATTTGAAATTTTGATATTTTAAAACTTTGATCAAAATTCCAAAAATCCAAAATTTCAAAACTTTTTAAAACTTTAAATTGATAAGTGTTACACGGACCTACCAGGCTATTATACCATTAGTTGAATTTTACTCTATTTGCTGTTTTAGTCAGATAACACATTTTGGAATGTTTATATGATCATCGTATATTATACCCTGTTTGAAGTTTAAAAAGAAGATTAAACAAAGGGTTGAATTTAATATTATTCCCAATAAAATGCACAGAAATCATAATAACGACACCAGAAACTTGAACGTTTCATATGAAATTATGAGATGTAGTATACATGGTATAGTATTGCCAATGAGACAATTAACAAACTTACAGAGTTCAAATGGCGTACAAGAACCAATGGTGAACGTACGGATTTTAACAATGAGAAAGTCAATACCGTATAGTCGCCTATAAAAGCCCCGAAAATGTTAATTAAAGTTGAGGCATTCCGCAAAGTGTAGACATCGGTCACTTTTGTTTGATTGTCTAAAATTTCGAATTTTTTATTTCCCAAGAAGGAAACTTAATCGACATTTTAAAAGTTTGTATTTATCTCCCAGTGTAAACATATGGTAAACGAGGCATGATCTATTCTGATAAGAGAATTGATATACAAACTGTTATCTACTTTAGATTTAGCGTAGAGAAATCATGGCTGCGGAAATTCCTAAATACGTTACACTTCCTAGTGGCGCAAAATACCCTGTTATTGGGTTGGGAACATTTACAGTTTTTAATGCAACGGTAAGTTTATTTTTATCTTCAAAAATCAAAATCAAAAATCAAAATTTATAAGATCGATAACACGTGTATTATACATTGTATATAACATGATGATATCGATTAATCTCAATCATGTTTGTATTTTTAAGAAAGCCAGGAAAACACAGAAAGAAATTATATTCTAGAATGCAACTGTGGGAATACAAGATTATAAAGTTTTAGAACAGCATGAACAGGACGCACTCTTAATATTTACAGAAAAAGAAAATAAGATTTGCAAAGGGAAAATTACAAGCTCTTGTGTTATTTTACATTCTACAAATTCACATCTTATTACAGGGTGAACCAGGTGCTGTTTTTGAAGCAGTTAAATATGCAATTGATATAGGATACCGTCATGTAGACGCTGCCAGAGTTTATGGAAACGAAGGCGAAGTTGGAGATGCAATACAAGCAAAACTAGACGACGGAACAATAAAAAACAAGAAAGAAATATTCATCACTACAAAGGTTTGTGTATCTATTTGTTTCAGTTTATTTGAACTGATATTATCTTTATCATTTCTCACTATATTTTATATTGAATCAAATTCCGTATATGAATTTAGGCACCAACAATTCAACGAAGTATTGAAAATATACACCATGTTTAAGTTCCGAGAATTTTGTTTTAGAACATAATAAATTGAGTATTTGTACAGTATGTATAACACAGAGGAAGGGTCAAGTTATCATTGGTCATTTATCGATTGGTAGTTAATCAGTATGTAAATATTGAATAAATCTTCGGGGCAAAATTTAATAAGAGGGTTATATATAGCATACACTATCTTGATAATCTTAATTTAACGACCAAGAATAGATTCTGCGTTTAAATGTATACATAGCAAAAAACGTGATTTCATGATTTTCTGATCGCACTCGTTATCAAATGTTTAATACATTGTATACATTTCTAATTAACAGTTATGGGATACTCACCACAATCCAAAAGATATGAAAGAGAACACGATGAAATCTCTAAAACTTCTCAGAGTAGACTCTGTACAGTTGTTCCTAATGCACTGGCCATTTGGTTTTAAGGTAAGGTTCCTCATAGTAAACTCTGTTTGTAAAGTTGTTTCTGTTAATGCACCGGCCAGTTGGTTTTAAGGTAAGACTTCTATAAGTGAAGACTCTGTTGCAGTTGTTCCTAATGCACTAGCCATTTGGTTTTAAGGTAAGGCTTCTCATATTAGACCCTGTACAGTTGTTCCTAATGCGCTGGCCATTTGGTTTGAAGGTAAATATTCGTTAAATAAATTATCCATTCACATATACTATTCTGAAAAGTATTTGGGTTTCTTTTGGTTTTCGAGACAGTGTAATGGTTACATCGACAGTCTTAAAACTGATGCGCTGTCCTGGACTACTAGATGGTCAACACAGATGCAAATACTTAAAAATAGAGAAAATACAAGTCGTTTGATATATATTGATAGTTTTTACAAGAAGTGCAAGGAGATTCAGTATTATTTTTCGGGAGAAACAGTGAAGAAAATATGGCAGTTTATTTGATACAAAGAAATTGGATACTAGTAGAAATACTAAAGATGTTTCGCTAAATGTTTATATCGGATTACAAGTCAGAGAGTCTGGGTGGGGTTACAGAATAGGTATACGCTCATGTAGAGCAGGAGCTGCTAACTCTTCTGGAGCACCTCGAAATCTTACCAGTTTTTTGCGGGGTTCATGTCGCTTAGTCCTTAGTTTTCAATGTTGTGTCTTGCGTACTTTATTTGTCTGTCTGCCTTTTTATTGACCATAGCGTTATCAGTTTTTTATCTATGATTTCTTTTTACCCTCTTTTACAGAAGATAGGCGAATAAAAAATACAGAATAGGGAATATTGGGCTTGTATTCCTGAAGAATAGCTATAGAGAAAAAATGGCTAGACAAAATAAAGAAAACGGAATCAAAGTACCTCCATCCGGATCCTCATATTATATTTTGATCTCATTATTTACCTGATACATTTTCTATCAAACCAATGAAATACTAAAAGCAATTATTATTTTAGGATGGAGATGACATGTTTCCAAAAGACAAAGATGGAAATGTTATATTCTCTGACCACGACTACGTTGATACATGGAAGGTAAATACACACAGGTTAAGTAAACGTTAGTTTGTATTATAAATCATGATATTTTTTGAATTATAACAAGTGTGGACACAGATAAGTGTGGATAGTATGTTTTTATGTTTGAATTACAATTATCAGTATTTTACCGATTTTGAAATCTCTTAAATCAATTAAACATATACACAACGATATATTAATTAGATTAAAGAGAAAGATAAGAAGATGTATCATAATTGCCAATGAAACAACTGTCCACCAGATACCAAATTTACTTAGATGTCAAAGACTGAATACTTGCAGAGCTCTGACCCAGGACTGTTAAGGGCCTAGCATACGATTGTGTATTATTGAATGATGTAGCTACATTAGTTGACCTCCGGATGGTTTACTTACATGCTAGTTGCATATACACACTTTAGTAGAAATGTTTTAGTATTTCTAAATGTTGTGTTTATATTTAGGCAATGGAAGAATTAGTAGATGCAAAACTGGTTGAAAACATTGGAATATCAAATTTTAATAAAGCTCAGACTGAGAGACTGATGAAAAATGCGAGAATAAAACCATGTAATATGCAGGTATATGTTTTTTTAAATATATAGTAGTATCATTTGGTTCAACTGTTTTTTTTTATTTAGAATTTGAATTCAATTGAGAAAATTATACAAAAGTTTACATGAAATAAAAAATAGAATGAAATGTTCACATGGGTTCACATATTTGACAGGAAGTGCACACCAAGCTGTTATACATTTTTTTTTTAAATCAATTGACTTTTTTAGTCATAATATGATATTATATTATATTTGATTTGATTTGATTTGATTTATTTATTCATCCATTTTTCTTTCTCTGTTAGATCGAAATACATCCATATTTTTGCAATAAAAAATTAGTTGAGTTCTGTCAATCAATTGGAATGTCAGTGACAGCATATGCACCCCTTGGAAATGCAGGAAGAACTTGGTAAGCAATTTGTCAAGTGGATTAACTGAATACCGCCATCTTGGATTGTAAAATAGCAGTACATAATCGGTCTTGCTCTTTGCTTAAATCTGCAAATGTTAAGACAGATTGGCAATTACTGTGTAAGACTGTTGAACAAAGAAAATATTGTCATGTATTGCATTAATTGAAATGTTTAAATAGATGCAAAATATTGATTTTATTTGAATCAATTTTTCAAATTAGTCATTTAAGGGGAAATAATTCTTACAGTATTTTTTTTTAAAGCATTTCATAAAACCTTTTTCTCATATTTCATTTTTAAAAAATCACATAGATTTCTTTTTATTCATAAAAAAATGTCTTTCCATGAATAACCTATGCAAACTTGGTTAATTTTGTACTTTTAGCAGCATGAAAAATAGCACGAACACCCATACTTTTTATCATATTCTTGAAAAAACAATGGAAAATCTATAATTTAGCACAGTATTAGTTCTGTCTCAGGAAATATATACAGAACGTAATACCGCACTTAACCCAAGATGAAGCTTCTCCTGAAACGATTCTCTCTGGAACAAAATAGTATTAGTTGTGGCACATATATTCCGTATATATGCAATTCGCATGATCGGGTAATGGAAGTACATTTCTATTTACCACACATGTATATTATGTATATCATTTCAAAATTTAAATATTTTTAATAGGTAGCTTAAAATTGTTTACTCTTGTTTATATTTTTAACAGGTAGCTTAAAATTGTTTACTCTTGTTTATATCTAAAGAAGGAAGAAGTTACCAACTAGGCTATGACAATCGTCAATCTTAGGAATACTTTTTTGTGTGCTAAATGAACAATTCAAACAACAGAAAAACAAACTATAGAGAAAAGATTAAGCAATGTGAACTCTAACAAAACAAAAAGGGTGCATTCAGGTGATTTTGAGGAATAATCAGTTTCTGCTCCACTAAACTAGTGACAACTGTCAAGTTTCTCATGTTTACTAATGCCAAATTGATGACAAGTTGAGAGGTGAATATCTAGAAGAATATCCTAAATTTAAAATTTCAGGTGTCAGTTAATTGTAGCTCTTATCATACTTTCCTTTTTTTCTGTTCCACAAAAAATGTATTTCAGGAAAAGTGCAGATGAGCCAATCATATTTGATGAACCAGTTTTGAAAGAAATTTCAAAAGCAAAGGGAAAGTCTATTACACAAGTAAGCTTCCTGATACATCTAATATACTTTGTATTCATGTATGCATTTATTATTGCAAACCTTCGATCATGGCAAAAATGCATATCTTATTATTAATATTGCAATAATTTTATGAAGGAAAACTACAACGGAAACTTGTTAAAATGGCATTTTTTCAAATTGATAAAATGCAAAGCAATTAACTTTTCACGATAATTGGAATGAAGATATGTGGGATGCAGTCACCCACTGCATAAAACCCATAATGGTGCCTATTTCTGTATACCCAACAGTAGTTACCATAATATGTTTAAACAGCTAGGTCCGAGACCAACCATTGGGTAAACAAAAAGTATAAAAAGTTTGAAAATAGATCATCTTAATAGGCCAAAAACAGAACAGTCTAATTTGGCAAGAACAATTTTATAATATATTTTCATTAAGCTTATGGTCTAATGTACGAACACAACATTTTGCTTGTGTACTGTTAGTCCCGGGGGGTGGGGGGTATCATACAATCCGCAGTCTGTGTTTCGATAATGACATGAGTTTTAATATATTTTTCTTAAATTTTTCGTTGATAAAGTAAGAAAATGTTAAGAAAAAAGATTGACATTTGACGAATATGACTACTTTTATTCCCTTACTTGTGAATAACTGATGTACAATACAGTTCTTTCAATTGCGATTCTGAATTATGTTGTGTTTTTTTTCTATTTCAACACCGTCTTGGTGTTTTTTTTTTAGTAATTTGTATGCCTACGTTTCTTGTTTCTGTATGTGCATAGTTTTGACGAAACTGCACACGCATGTAAATATTATGAAGCGTGTTTCTCTCGTGGTTATGATTCAATGCGTGTTGATATTAAAAATTGATATTATTCTCCTACAAGTTACTGCAAATTGTAAACTGGAACATAATTAGCGATATACTAGGCTGTTCTATAAACCATTGCCTTACAACCTGTCCGATGGTATATTAATTATGTTCAATTTAATTTCAGGTCGTACTACGGTTTCATCTTCAAAGAAATTTGGTTGTTATACCAAAATCTGTCACACCAAGTAGAATTAAGGAAAATTTTGATGTAAGTATTACATTCACTATTATAAAATTCTGATCATTTTTTGTAGCATAAGCTTAACAGTAGTTGTTAGAAACATGTGTATTCACTTAGTAGAATTTTATCAAAGGTGACATTATATATAAAAAAAATATCGTCGAAAGCATAAAACAGATCATTCGACTTTCAAAAAATTGAAATTTAATAATCAAAATTCAAAATCTAAATTTGAAATTAAAAAAATGATTTTCGAAAGTCGCAAAACCTGATTTCCAACATTCAAAATTAATTATCAATTTAGAAAATCAGGAATAGCTTATAGACCTATGGCAAGTAGTCTGTTACATGTCTTGCAGATACATATGTGTTCGTTTTGTTGTTCTTTAACAAGTAGAGTATACATGGTATATAACTTTAGTTAAGGGAATAAATACCTTTTCGGGACTTCGGGAATGGGGGATTAACAACTGTCGAGACTAGGGAATGAATGATAAGTTTTTGTCAGGATGCGGAAGAGAATGGTTTATTTCTTGCATAATTCGGGATGACACTCCTCCTACCACCCCTCTTATGTGTATACAGAAATGAAGTCCAAATATCATTTAAGATATTCAAATGTTACAAAGAAAATAATATTTTACATATTTTGTAGGTTTTTAGTTTCAGTCTTACGGATGAAGAAATGGAGAAAATATGGTCATTGAACAAAAATCTACGTTTTTATAGTGAACCTATGTGAGTTTTATGTTACGTATACGTATGAGTTTATTTTCATTATAATGGATTATATTTCCTAATGGTGTACACGTATTACTGAAGGAATTCGTGTTTCTGAATCATGAATAGTCGTAGCAGGAGAGCCATGGTGTTGTCAGTTTATTTTTGACATGAGTTTGAATGTCCCTTGGGCAATTTACTAGAAACTGACTTTGAAGGTACATGGTAATGCCCCCCTAGTGCCCCACCTAGGGGCATTATGTTTTTCGGTCTGTGCGTCTTCGCTCGTTCTTTCGTCCATCCGTTCGTCCTGCGGTTCGTCTGTCTATTCGTTCGTCCGTCCGTACATCCCGGAATTGGTATCCGTTATCTAGCTTTAGTTTACCTCAACCAAATCTTATGAAAGTTTGAAGTTGGATGGTGGGACTTTTAATTTTCTAGAGTTATGCCCCGTTTAAATGTTTGAAAAAAAAGTTGAAAATGTCGTTTCCCTATTGTAACTTAAGTTTGTTTCAACCAAAATTTTATGTTGTTAATCTTATACACAATGTTTATTACCATAACACACAAAAAATAAAGTTGGATTTTGGTGGCGTCACTTTTACCGTTCTTCAGTAATATCCATTTATAAAGTTATATGCAAGAGGAGACATCGTATATTTTCTGTGAACACAATCTCAATTTATTTTATTTTTGATATAACAAGAAGTTCTAAAAAATGATTACCTCAGACGTGAAAAAGATTGTAAAATTTACAATAACAAATACTTAAAAGCTTTGAAGAGAAAGCAAGGAGGTACATGACAAAAATGATAATAAAAAAACACCAAATCATATCTTATTCAATATTTCCTCTGAATATAACATATGTGTGTATAGGTTGCCTTCCTTGGAGTGATGCAATATTATTTGATTTTTTTGAAATTGAAGATATTTAATAGAAATTACTGTGTGCACGACACACGATTCTGTAATGATAAACTTCATTGAGATCGCTTCGTATCTAAGGGTTTTAAAGACAGATTTATGCATACCAAAAGAACATTGTTTTTGTAGATTAACATGTATCGAAATTTGTTCATAATCAACTTAATTTAATTTACACATTGGCTAAAACAAATGTGTTCTCTAGGTGTATTTTGAACAAATTCATTAATTTAAGTCATGCATGTGATTTATTTAAAATGGTATTTTTGAAAAAGGGAATATTTTAGTCCAAATGAAGCAAATCTACCAAAACGTCTTACACAGGCAAATTTATCACGTGAACTTCATGTGAGACTGATATGAAACTTAAGTGAGCAAATTTGCCTCTTGATGTGTTACATTAGAATTGAGAATGGAAATGGCGAATGTGTCAAAGAGACAATAACCCGACAAAACAGCGGAACACAACCGAAGGCCAAAAACGGGTCTTTAATACAGCGAGAAAATCCCGTACCAAGATGCGTGCTTCAGCTGACCCCTAAACAAAAGTATGGACTAGTTAATTGATAATAGACGTCATACTAAACTCCGAAATATATATAGAGATATATAAAAGAAACTAAAATTAAAAATCATATAAAACTAAAATAGACCAGAGGCTCCTGACTTGTAACTATACTGCTTGCACATTTTAGGGTCACATTTTATTAAACAAGATTTACATGTTTTGTATATTTTAGTGCCAAAGATCACAAGTACTATGCATTCCACGACGAATATTGAAGATGCGATCACATTAAACTTAAGTTGTTTTAACTGGTTTGAGATGTTTTTTTGTAAAAATAAAATCATTTAGACTTATTATATTGTAATATTGTTTACTGTTTGTCGACTGATAGTGATTCCATTGATATTTTAGTATGTAAATAGATGGTGTATGTTTGACAATAAGACACAAAATCACTGAATACCAAAAAAAGGGTCAAGAAAGGGAAGACCTTAGACCAACAGACCTCTCAACATGGAATCGGCATTTCTAAGGGAACACACTGCACCATGATCCTTTTTGATAAACATTGGAACGCGGTTGAAAACTAATGCTTATGATTTTTGAACAGCGGTATGCTACTGTTGCCTTTATTTGAAACAAACAAAAATGCCTATGAAATTTCGCATTAAGTAATAGTAAAAGTTCAATTATAAGTTAATATTGAAATTAAAAGACCTTCGAACAAAAAGGGGTGTTAAGATCAGCGAGCCGATCACAAAAATACTGAACTTAGAGGAAAATCAATTTGGAAAGTCCACAATCACATGGCAAAATCAAATAGCAAAACGCATCAAAAACCGAATGGACAAGAACAGTCATATTCCTGACTTGGTACAGGCATTTTCAAATGTAGAAAATGGTGGATTAAACCTGGTTTTATAGCGTCAACCCTCTCACTTTGATAACAGTCTCATCAAATTCCGTTATATTTACATTGATGCGTAAACTAAACAGACACAATAAATAATACAGTCAAAATATGGGCACATCAGTCATCATCGTATAACAATTTTAAAAGGAACAATTTAACAGAACACAAAAACATCTACAAACACATTCATTGATTTGAGTGTCTGACGTCAGAAAGTTTTTAATACGTCACATAAATTTGTTGTTCAATGTCCATGCAAACAATTTTAAAATTTACATAGGCAATGTTAGCATATAGCCTAGGGTTAAAAAATCAGAAGTATGTAAGAATAAATATCAGAAATAAACCGAGATTGAAAATAGTCCAAAAGTTATATATAGAATTTATAAGAATCCACAAATAGTTAATTCCACTACCAGTCATCATCGTATAACAATTTTAAAAGGAACAATTCAACAGAAAACAAAAACATCTATCTACAAACACATTCATTGATATACAAAGCACGACACCAAAAATTGAAAGACACTACAAACACATTGACGAGATGTACAAGTGCCGAGCCACGTCAAACGGATATCATATAAAACCATTTAACAGTAAAAGTAATATTAATAATAGAACAAAGACAAAGGAAAGAACTATAAAACACGTTGTTAAGATGATAAACAACATCAGTACTCAGAATCTATACATCAAGACCATCGTGTATTATTTCTGAAGTTGATACGGAATATTTATCAACAAGGTCTTGGTACCTTCAGATGAACTTTTTTAGAAAAAGGACGAGACGTTCTTTGACATACCCCTGGTTCATTAACCTTCTATTCAGACACTGATGACGTTTAACAAAGTCTGAGTAGGAGCTGCAAGCTCTTGAATATCGAATAAGTTGGGAAAAAATATCCCATATGCAGGTGAAGTTGGTATATTGCTACTAAGGTGGGGGAAATTTATAATTTCAAAATAAAAATCGTCTCGTTTGTCATAGATTCTGGTACTGAGATGACTGTGTAAGTCAAATTCGAGATATAAGTCTAAAAATGAGGCGGAGGAAGCCGTGTCTGTTGTTTCTTTAATCTCTAAGAAATTTATCTGGGGGATATGTTAATGAAACCCAATCAGAAAAGTTCGGATTGTTTATGGAAAGAACATCATCAATATATCTGAAAGTGAAATTGAATAATCTGGCTTCTTTGATCCTCTTGTTTTTGACAAGTGTCTGGAGGAACTCCGATTCATAAGAAAAGTAAGAAGAGGTCGGCAAGAAGATGCGTACAGTTTGTTCCCATAGGAATGCCGACAATTTGTTGGAAAAGTCTACCTCCAAACTCAACAAATATGTTGTCGATAAGAAACTCCAGCATACTGACCACTTGTTCTTCTGTGTAGCATGTTTTACCTTTTTGTTTGAAATTCACATGAGTTTCACATGAGATTCACGTGAAACTCACAAAAACTGATTTCACGTGAGTTTCACGTATAAGCTCGTTTGAGGTGAAATTCACGTGAATTTCACGTGAGATTCACATGAATTTAAATTCACGTGAAATTGATGTGAGTGAAATTTGCCTGTGTAGAGACAATTTACATAAAAATATCTAATGTGATCAAATCTTTGTTTTAAACGATCTAAATATGCCTCAGCTATATTCAATATCATTGATTATAACTCACAATATTAATCATTTTGTACCATATGCGCATTTCGGAAATTAATATCTCTGCATGTGATGAGTGTGGCCAAAATATTTGAAAGTCTAACACCTGATACAAAAGTTTAAGGACTGGAAAAACCAAAATGGCAAAAATAAAGATAAATTCGGACAAACATCATTGGCGGATCAAGGGGGGGGGAGGGATCAGGGTTTGTTTTTGGCTGATCAATGCATTTGAATGGGGACATATAGTTGGAACCCCCCACCTTTGTCCTGGGTTGGGAACCCCCCTTTTTAAAATGGCTGGATCCGCCCCTGAACATGGCGCGTACAAAACTTTTTCAAATTGAAACATCACTATCTGTGATAAGTCGAAAGTTTAAAGTTGACAAATGTTTGTAATACCGACAGACACTCGTAGATAAAATTTGACATACATTGAAAGATTTGGATGCAAGTAGAACAAAAGAATGAGTTCTGGCATTGCACAGTTTGCTATTTTACCAAATGGAACAAAATATCCTGTAATTGGATTAGGAACCCATAATGTAACGGTACGTACATATGCATGTATGCATCAACAAATGTTTGTACAATAAACAGTACTAGCTACTTTTAATGTTAAGTTCAAGTATTCTATTTATAGATTTCTTTAATCATCAAGCTCTGATATAGATAGTTACGTAATACTGTCAGTATTTACATGATTTATGAGTGAATCTACGAAACAGATATAACAAGCATTTTATAGTTCACCGAATACTTTTTTGCAAATGAACATTTACATAGCTTATATTTTTTTTTTAAATATAATTGTTGTCGAGCCTTCGACTTTAGTCGAAAAAGCGAGACAAAGCGATCCTACATTCCGTCGTTAACAAACTTTGTGGTTCAAGATTTTTGAAATTTTAATAACTTTCTTAAAATATTCTGGATGTCTACCAAACTTGGACAGAAGCTTGTTTATGATCATAAGATAGTATCTAGAAGTAAATTAAAAAAAAATAATTTTGTCGTATTTTACTTATAAATAGACTTCGTTTTTTTTTGCCAGCAAACATTACTTCACTCTGTTGTTAAAGTTTTTAAATTTTAATAGCTTTCTTAAACGTTCCTGGCTTTGTTCCAAAAATGGACAGAAGCTTGTTTATGATCATAAGATAGCTGCCAGAAGTAAATTTTGTAAAAAAAAAACCCATTTAATTATAGTGATTTGTTTTTCTGCCAGGAAACATTACATTCACTCTGTGGTTAAAGATTTTATAACATTTATTAGATCCATAAAGTGTCCTTGATTTATACCAAACTTGAACAGAAGCGTCGTATATATTAAAAGATAGTATCGAGAGGAATATATATATTTTAACTTATTTTTTCCGTATTTTTGTTGAGCCTGCTATTAACAGCAAAAGAAGGCGAGACACTGGGTTCCCAGGAACCCTTACGAATTTTTCAGGTTCATCATAACAAATGAACAAATGCGGCTGTATTTTCACCTCAAAAAACTACTTTGTACAGAGTCTGACTTACCTGTTCAGTTATGAAATATTTAAGGCATGGCATTCACTAAATATATAAAAGTTCAATGCATTTTGTGTTTCAGAAAGAAAGAATCATTTCTGAATTTTGATGGTCATTTTTTTCTGTTTCTGCAGAAAATGTAAAAATAAACTAAGTTGGGTAAATCTTTATGATGCTCCCTGGCAAGTAACAACTGTATTGCATTGTATTGATTGTCCTTAATTGGGATGGACAATAGAAGGACAATAGATTGCTACACAACAATAGTTGAGTTAAAGTTTGGTCTGGTCTTTTAAGTACCAAACATGACCTACTTTCGAATATTACTGTTATGCTGAATGTGAAATTGCATTGCTGCAAGACGTGTCACGGTATTTGTTCATTCAACTTGCATATATTAAGTTATGATATTGTATTTATAATTCAGATCGAATATTGTTAAATGTCTTATCCATGTTATCGTTTGTAGTTGTAATTCTATTTTTTTTTTAATTTTCTATTCGTATGCAAATGTAAAGAAAATTAATCATCCAGTTCATTTATAATGCACAAGATTTCTTTGTTTTATGTTTTGATTTGGGAGAAATACCTACATAGCTAGATAATACAATTAATTGTTATAAAATTCATCAAATAACATAATTACAAACTTAATCTTGATTTATATCCAAATTTTATAAATTTACCTGTGACTTTTGTGACAATGATCCAGTCGTGTGACTGACAGCTCGTGGTTCTTTTGTGATTTTTTTGTGTGCTATACTAGTTTAATTTACGTGTTCGTTTTTATTCTGTGGTTAGCATGTCAAAATATCCTATTTAACTTGAGAATGGATATGTATTGTTTATTTGTGTATTTCTCTGTTCTGAATGTTCTTGCAGTTGTACTGTACTCCTGACATGTAATGTTGTCATTATAGTGTTATATTTAACATTGCCATAAAAGCGCGAGGTTTGGCTAGCCACAAATCTAGGTTCAACCCACCATTTTTCTTTAAATCTCCTGTACAAAGTCAGAAATGGGGAATTGTTATCTTATAGTTCGTGTTTGTGCGTGTTGCATTGTCAATATTTTTTTTGTTGCTATTCAGTGTTTCTGTTGTTTCGTTGTTTTCCTTTTATGGTTAATGTGTTTCCCTCTGTTTAAATTTGTAACCCGGATTTATTTTCTCTCAATCGATATATTACTTTTGAACAGCGGTATACTGTTGCCTTTATTTGTTTTAATTTTTACAACAATAGCAGGAACGAAAAAATATACCAATCAAAATCCAAAAAAGATTTAATCTTCATGAAACACAAAATGCTCTTAACTTATATATATCTAGTTGTTGTCAAGCCTTTAAACTTTTCAAACTGCAAAAGTTAGTGTTGAATAGTTTTTGAGGTGCAAGTACAGTAATATTAGTCTATTTGTTATGATGAACCTTAAGATACATGCTCACAAAAAACTGAAATATACCGTTAAATAATAGTTTTAACTTTCAATCAGGGTGGACCTGGTTCAGTTAGGGATGCAGTGAAGTATGCTATAGATATAGGATACAGAAGTGTTGATTGTGCCCATGTGTATTTAAACGAGAAGGAAGTAGGAGATGGTATACAGGCCAAGTTAGATGACAATACAATTAAAGATAAAAAAGAAATCTTTATCACGACAAAGGTAGGAAGCTTGACACAATTTTTAAAAAGAGTTTGCTACCCAGCCATGGCGTTGTCAATTTTCTAACGAGTGTTTCATGACGCCTTTTCATCTTCCGTCTCTTTCTATTTTTTACATTTTTGTTTTAGAATAGAAAACATGATGCATTGATGATCTCTGTGGACATGAATCCCAGCTGGAGAAAATCTAATTTGAATTAATTATGGATAGCCTCCACATTAACTCGGAATAATCTGCATTATGATAACATGTACTGCAAACGCTTACTTAGTGAGATAACAGATTGAAACCCGTTTTAATTCAATAGTTTGCATTAAAAAAATTATAAGGACACACTCATCTTAGAAAACAAGACAAGGAAATGATGCAATTAATTATCGACATAAATACTACAGTGTTATCTTTGTTAAGTTTTAAATAAGTCGAACATTGAGTTATTGATGTATCAAAGATACGTCATATGCAGTATAGATTATCTAAGTCATAAATGATACATTTCCCCAAAAAATCTACAAAATTCCCAATACCAAACTGTAAGGTACTTTGACTTTTAAAACGGACACGATTCATTTTAATATGGTATGGCGTTTCTGTGTTGAAATAATGAGTTTACTAACATTGTGAATTATTTGAATTTTGTAAATACTAACAATACCAAAATATTTAAATTTTTTGATTGGAACCGTTAACTTTAATTTCATAACTTTACACTGGACGTTAAACCATATATAAAGTCAATCAAATATCAACAACTTTTCAGCTATGGGATACACATCACAATCGACAACATATTAAAGAAAATTTCCAGAAATCATTGGATAATCTTAAAGTCGACTGTGTTCAGCTACTACTCGTTCATTGGCCAATTTCACTTAAGGTAAGTACTTAAAATTATGTTGAAATACTTTAATGTCAAAGTCGTTAAAAACTTTCATTGTTGTAACCCCTCCACATTCTGTTTGTATGCGCATATCCCAGGTCAAGAACCAGCTGGAATCGATTTCACCAAAAAAAAAAAAAAAAACAAAAAAAAAACATAGTGATCGTAAGTATACTGAACTGTTCATGACGCACGATCAATCTAAGTATTTTTGTGAAATCGACTACAATATTTCAGTGGCTGTCGATTGTTGCTATGTTATTGTAGTCGATTTCACAAAAATTTACTGTTACAAAATGATAGAAATTATTATAAATTAAGGAATGTATCTCCCTCATGCAAAGCTCTGATTCCTTTCACGGATTTGGCTATACTTTTTGGACCTTTTGGATTATAGCTCCTCATCTTTTATATAAGCTTTGGATTTCAAATATTTTGGCCACGAGCATCACTGAAGAGACATGTATTGTCGAAATGCGCATCTGGTGCAGGAAAATTGGTACCGTTAATTTTATTACATATTTGTTTTCGTTCATATGTTTGTGTACATAACTAAGACAGTTTAGTGTTTTCTTTGGAATTGTTTTACATTTGTCAATCTGGGCCTTTTTTGATGACTATTAGGTATGGGCTTTGCTCATTTTTAAAAGCCATTCGGGGACCTGTAGTTATTATTTTCTGTGTCATTTTGTCTTTGTGAAGAGTTGTCTCATTGGCAATCACATCACATCTTCTTTTTTTTTATATTTAAACACATTTTAGTTCTATACAAAGTTACTAGTTTTGATTTCATCGACTTTCATCACAACAATACCATGCGTGTGCATATATGTGTGTGTTTACATATTTGTTATGAGGTGACGTCTGATTTTCTTTGCCGTAGAACGGTCAGGTTATTCATTTATACTACGTTCGTATATCAGTACAAGGCTTTCGATTTCTTCATTTCTCTAGAAAGAAATATTTTATTACACCACACGGCACAAAGCTTATCTGTTCGTGGATTATTTTCAAATGAAAATATTTTTATATCTTCACTAAACATTTTAGCATCGGGGACAGCTGAAGCTGGCATACGGATGTGGGATTTTCTCGCTGTGTTGATGAGAAAATGGTGGCCTTGTGCTGCATTTACTCTTGTTGGGTTGTTGTCTCTTAGACAATAACCCATTTTCATTCTCATTTTTATTATCAAATCATTTTGCTATAAGGCTGGATATAATGAGAGGAAAATATTTGATTTGTATATTTGAATTCATTGAATTTTCTGATCATTTTTCATTGCTAAATCATAAAATGTTTGTCTTGTACGGCAGAAATTTATTCAAGTGATAAATCATTAGTTTTTCTTCATTTTAGGACGGAGATGATTTGCTTCCCAAAGATAAGAATGACCAGTTTATGTTTGAGAATCACGACATAGTGGATACATGGAAGGTATAGTTCACTGTGCTTGCATTTCTAAGACCACAGGACATAACGATGTTGATATATGAAAAAAACCTGATATTTTGGAATTATGAAATATAATGGGGTTCGTGTTGTTTATTCTTTAGTTTTCTATGTTGTGTCTTGTGTACTATTGTTTTTCTGTTTGTCTTTTTCATTTTTAGCCATGGCGTTGTCAGTTTGTTTTAGATTTATGAGTTTGACTGTCCCTTTGGTATCTTTCGTCCCTCTTTTATCATAGTCATAGAAATATCTCTTCTAAATCAAAGAACCAGCTGTCGTGTAACATGAAATAAACAAAATAATTTTAATCCGATATTATTGATTAAGAATGGTTTATAATAGAAATATCTCCATCCTCTTGAAACAAAGAACCTATTTCTTTTTACATAATTCTCATTGAAAAATTTAAAAAGTAGAAAAACTTTTTAAAGTCAATTTTCTCTTGTTTTTTTTAGATGCATATGTTGTTTATCTTTTCAATATTTTGCGATGAATCAATATACAGATTTCACTTAGTATTACTTTTAATTCTATCTTACGATTGTAGATATATTTCAATCATCTCTCCTCAAAATATTGGTATATATCAAATACATTTTAAGGCTTCTAAAACAATTCGAATATCGTGTTTTTTTTTTTGTGAACGGCTAAGTTTACATGTGAAATTCATTGATATTTACGACTTCATTTTCGAAATCGTTTTATAGTCGATACTTGCAACTTCGATCTTTTTTCATTTTTTTTTACAATTCCTAATTTCTATATCATCTTTCCCTTTAAACTTATGAACTTGCAGGGCATGGAAGAATTAGTTGATGCCGGCATGGCAGAGAATATAGGATTGTCTAACTTTAACAAGACACAGATAGAACGTATTCTACATAGTGCCCGGATAAAACCATGTAATCTACAGGTAAGGTTGGAATCTAATCCGGAAATGTTGGTCTTTTTTATTGATAACATACAATAAAATTGAGAATGGAATATGCAAAAGGACAAGAGCCCAACTAAAGAGCCCGGGGAACCCAAGGTCACCAACGGGTTTTCAACACAGCGAGAAAATCACGCAACCAGAGGCAGGTTTCAGCTGATTCCCAAAACAAAAAGTATGTACAAGTTTAGCGAAAATGAACGTACTGCTATACTAAGAAAATTATAAATGAACCAGAATTAAAAAAAACAACTATAAAACAAAGCATACAAGTCTAACAAAGGCAAGAGATTCATGACTTGGGACAGCCGCAAAATGCAGATGTAAAGTTATTACTTAAATGCCTTTAAATAAGAATTTTGATTATGTTAAAATATAGAAACATTAAAGCAGTAAAGGCATTTTTTGCCAAAAATGACAATTAACAGTACACCAAGATTTGTATGTCATATATTAATATAAGAATTTTGTTTGTAGGTGGAAATACATCCTTATTTCTCAAACCGAAAGCTTGTGGATTTCTGCTTGTCAAAAGGCATAACAGTTACGGCTTATGCACCTCTAGCGAACCCAGATAGTCCTTTGTAGGTAACATGGTCCATGCAAACTGTTTTCCATGATAACATAATATAACTACAATTAGAGATAGACCGGTGATATAGAAATAAATTATCTGATTGATAGAACATTTTTTTGTTAAAAGAAATTAGATATTGACATTGAACTTTTATTAAATCGTTTAAGAACTTATAAAATCAATGTGTTGTTACGTGAAATATAAACAACACAAACGCGCGCATTTTAATTTTGTGCTGGTCATACTTAGATAAATAACATTATGACCTTTTAATAGTGAGGGTCATGCATGAAAAGTAACTATAATAACCCCGAATTAGTGATTACTTGTATGTCAATATATATCTCATTTGAAATTAAAAAATATGCAGAACTTAAATAGTTGAAAGTTTATATTCATAATATAGGCGAACGGGGAAAGAACCCAGTATATTTGACGAACCTGTTCTTAAGGATATTGCTCAGAAGAAAGGCAAAACCATAGCCCAGGTAAAATGAATTATGATTCAGGGCGAGGAGAATTAATTACCAAAAAAAATGCAATATAAGCTATCAAATTAAGACAGCTATAGCAATATTATAAAATATTATTTTTAGTACTGCCATTTATAAAGGCTGATTCCTGAGGAAAAACACAGCAATGGTATCACAGTTTAGGAGTTTTATATGTACAAACTAATATCTAGTATAATATTTGGAATTTGAACGTTATTTTAGAGTAAATTACAAAAAAAATCTATAGAAAATTTAAGAACCAAAAACGTATTATGAAATTCCTATTTTCAGCTGATATATTATATGCCAAACAAATCGGACGATTTTAAATATAATACGTTTCAGAAAATCTTACGTGAATAAACTCATCATTATCATTGATACCGTGACATTAGTTGTGCATGCCATCCGCGAGTTTCTTCGACAACAGACTCAGTGATGTTTGAATACAAAAAATTAAAAAGAGGCTAAAATAACATGCATATCATGTTTGTGCGATATGAATATGAGTCCTTCTTTGTACAAGCAATAATGGGCTGGCTCACAAAGTGATAATAATTTAAATGAAGACATGACACCCATACTCAGACACATTATCCTAGCGGAACCCACTGTATATATAAGAAGATGTGGTATGAGTGTCAATGAGACAACTCTCCATTCAAGTAAAAATGTGTAAAAAATAAAACAAGTACAGGTCAAAGTACGCCTTTCAACATGGAACATTGGCTCACACCTAACAGAAAGCTATAAAGGGTCCCATAATGACTAGTGTGAAAGTATGCAAACAGGAAAACCACATAACAAACGACAAGCACTGAACAACAAGCTCCGGACTTAGGACAGGTGCATACAAATGTAGCGGGTTTAGACGTTTAATATGTTACCTCCACCCGAGACAGTATTGTAACATTAACAGTATGCGTTAGTCTGAAATATCAAGGTTACGGGCTTAGTGGAGAGATACGATCCCTTGACATTCCTCACTCGAGCTTCCACGTGTGATTTTAATTGTTAAAGTGGACGAGTATGTTAGATATAAAAATAATGATCTAAAAAATACAGAATAAGCAGATCCAATATCAATTGTATATTTTTTGCAGGTTGTTTTGAGATTCATATTACAGCGCAATATCATTGTGATTCCAAAATCAGTTACTCCGTCTAGAATCAAGGAGAATTTTGATGTGAGTAGATCATGTAAGATCAAAATGTTTAAGATTGAAGATATGGGAGTGCCAGTGACACAACGGATGTGTTGAATTGTCATGAAACAATTTTTGTGTCTAAATCCTTCGTATGAAAAGCATGGACAATTACTCACACATTTATATTGCATTTAAAAATTAAGTTCTGTAATCGTATAACCATTTTTATAGGTAATAAAATCAAAGTAAATTACAGTTTAGCTCACAAATCGAATTTCAAATACGTGTTTTCTACCAAAATGTTTTATATACTGTCAGTTTTTTTTTTTTTTTTTTTTTTTAGATCAAAGCATCTTTGTAGTAATTTGTTTTTCTTAAATCAGTTAAGATTTTTTTTTATAGAAAATGTCTATTACTGATTTCACAGTTTCTTGTATTCATTTATCGAGCTCACTTATCACAGGAATCAGAACATATATTGTACAAATATATTTCCTTTTTAAAATGCACTTCAATGATCAATTCGCAATTCAAAATAATTTTATCCTCATGAACAAGACAGTAGAAACCTATCGACATTTATTTTACTTCTTATCATACTTTCAGAAAAAAAAATATTAGAGTTATCTTCTTCAGGTGTTCCCTTTTTCGTTGTCACCAGACGAGATGGAACAAATATGGACATTAGATAAACATCCCCGTTTATTTACAGAGAAGTGGTAAGGTTCAATATGTATTTTCATCATAAAAAAGTGTATTTCTTTTTCTTTGCTACATTACCCTTCCAAATTCAAAAACTTAATAATATCGTTTGATGACAAAATCATATGCAGCAATTATTGATTCTTCTTTTTTGTAATCATACAATCGTTCTTTCTGTTAATTTAATAAGCAATCACACAACATTACTAACAAAGTCGCAAAAGATAGCATTCCAATACAACTAGAGGTCATCAGATGGTCAAGTTTCTCTTATCTTGTGACAGGTTCCCCATTGTCTATTGTACTTTGTCTTTGTTTCGATGAAGCAAACTATTCTTTCTTATTTTGCAATTGACGATTTCTTCTTTTGTAGAGTACACAAATACATCTATCATATAAATCAATATACTATTTTTTATCATCTGATCATTTGTCCCCTGTATTCAATTAGTTGTATAAAGTCATCGACAAACTTTTTACCAAGTCCTCTTTACTATCAGAATAAGGGTTTTAAGCATTCTTTCAAAATTTCAAAAAAACTCCGTTTGAAGTGATCCTTTTAAGCAAAATAAGTCATGTGTTTCTTTTATTCTTATTTGCATATACTATAACACTAACTGATCATATTCTATTGCAGGGCAAGTGGGCATCAAGAGTATCCATTCCATGCAAAATTCTAAGGGACTTTTTCTTTTACCACTTATTCTAACCGGATGACAATACAGTTGTATTTTCATTTTATTATTTTATTCCTCTCTATATCTGTATCAATAATAAAAATAAATGAAGTTGGACGTCGACAATTTAAAAGCAAACAATTTACACTCTGGAAATACAATTGAGAATGGAAATGGGGAATGTGTTAAAGAGACAACAACCCGACCATAGAACAGACAACAGCAGAAGGTCACCAATAGGTCTTCAATGCAGCAAGAAACTACCGCACCTGGAGGAGTCCTTCAGCTGGCCCATAAACAAATATATATACTAGTTCAGTGAGAATGGACGTCATACATGCTTATTTTACATTTCGAAACATACGAAATGATGTGTTCTCGATATTTCCTATTTTTATATAAAAACGGGACCCTGTCCCTGATGAATTTGTATTTGTATCAATCTTTTGTAAGCGACTATGTAATCACATGAAAACAAAGACACAACATTTCTTTGTCCTGCACTTTCGCAGGCAATCACTTAGTTACATCGATGTTTTGGAACAACTGAAAAGTGTTTACATATTTTAGAGAATGAAAGGGAGAACAAATTAAGAACAGAGAAAAATGTCGAAAGATGAGAAAATAATGAGCAAACGAAAATTGGATGAAGAACATGTGCTGAACATTAAAAAAGAGAATTGAATAATTGGCAAACAAAAGTAGAATTAAGTCTTATTAATTTTATTATAAAAAATGAGATCCTAAACCCCCACCAAGACTCTCATTTTGTCAATGCCAAAGGTGGTGCCATTTATAAATTAGCAAATGATACCAATTGCAATGTGAATGACACGTGTTTCTGAAATATTCATTTAACTTTAATTAGAGACAGTCAAGCTTAAATGTTCCGAAAGCAAAATATATAAACCGTTTATCGCTTAAACATGTGTACTTTGAAATCAACATTTGTGGGGGCATTTTTTGGCATTTGGTGTTAAGATTGTTCAGACTTGCACTATTTAAAATTTATTTCATACTTCTAATTAGCTATTGCACGATGTCAGAGAAAGCTTAATATAAATACCTGTCCGTTTCTGATAAAACCTGAAAGTCTATTTATCACGATTTCACATTAATATCTTTAAATTTTCTTCTTAAGTTATTTCATCAAAGCGAACTTACTAAGGATTCTCAACAAATAATTCACAGCTCATGCGTTTGTCCTTTTTACACTAGTTACATTTCTTATTCATAGATATTGCATGGGATATTCAGATCAAATAAGATATATAACTTATTTACAATATTCTTGATATTTTTCATATTTGTTCCATCAAAATTGTTAATCCATCTTAAATGATGTATTCTCGTCAGTACTAATTTTCCGAAGATTTGACCTGTTTTGTCTTTAGTCAATTATATGATAGACATCAACACGCATATGAAGGATCTATTAATTTATAAACTGTTAAAAGATTTTATATGGACATCCTTTAAGACAAACATTGTCAAATGTATCTCATAGAATATATGAATAATGGAAGACAAAACAGTTAGCTGTTTCGAGGAATACTAATTGCACACATATTTATCAACACAAGTCAGCTTTAAGTTGAAACTGATGGAGAAAGGTGTTTTAAGCGAAGTCCGAGGGTATCACCATTCTTGGACAAGAATCATTGACTGTTATGTAATTCCTATAGCTGCTATAATAGTGATTATAACAAGCGTTTTTGTTATTGTTATTTATTGCAAGGAATACAGGACGTCGAAAAACAAAATTAGAAAAGTTGCCAGTCTTATTTATTCTGCTATCGGACTATCTAACATAACGGCTATTTTACCCAAAGCGATCATCCATACATATGCATTCACATATGGAAACATTAAAATGTTCGTTCCACTTAATCTCTGTAGATCTTGGTATTTCGTGCAGGAATTCACAAAAGTGCCTCATTGTGCTTCCATTTTGTTTGTTACACTTTTATCGTTACAACGATACCAGATTATAAAGCATCCTTTTGTTGGATCTCAAAAATGGACCGTGAGTAAAACAATAAGCAAAATAATCCTTGTGTTGATAGTTTCAACGTTAGTATCGATTATTTCTTTCGTTGGATCTGAACTAGTACCATATCATGTTGAATTTAAAGAGAATACAACGGCTAGCAATAGTAGTTTCATTACGTGTCATGCACATTTTGCTAGTTGGTTAGGCAGTTATGGGATGGAAGTTGCCATTTTTATTATGATTTTGAAAATTGCTACCATTATTTTGCCCTCTTGTTTAATTATACTTTACTGTGATATTTCTCTTATCATATATCTGAAAATGATTACAAGAGTTCACCATGTCATGACACATGCTTCTAAAACAGTGATCCACCATGTTGTGAAAGACAGCTTCAAATCTGTTCCAAATAAACACGACCAACAGGAAGATCATCCTCAAATTCTACTCATACTTATTTTGTCGTTAGTAGTGTTTATTGTGGAGATTCCTTACACCGTATTTATGTGTTTCCAGATTTATTATTGGACTCTACCATCGCATGAGTCTTTTACGTTTTTTAGAATCGGTCCGGTAAGAAATGCAATTGATTTATCAGTAGTACTTAGTTACCCAGCACTTTTCCTTGCATCTTGTATTACAAGTCAAAGATTTCGATTTATGTTTCGAAATTTGTTTAAATGTAAAAAATGTTGTTTGAGAAATGTTCAAAATTAAAAATTACCCTTTAATAGATAGTCATGTAGATATACATATTATAAATGTCTGTCATAGTGATAGTAAATGATATTGGAACAAATAAAGGCAATAGTTGTATACCGCTGGTCGAAATTCATAAATCAATTGGAGAAAAAAGAATCCGGGTTACTAACTAAAACAGATGGAAACACATCAAATATAAGAGAAGAACATCGACACAACAGAAACAATAAAATGCAACACACAAAGAAACGAACTATATGATAACAACTGCCATTTTCCAAAATAGATATACTTTATATTTGATAATTTTAAAATCAAATCTGATATTTCTGTGAAACAAAAGTGGTCCTACACACCCATAATTTTATGGTATATCAATAATAATAGAGCTATTCATTTATAACCACCTTATGTAAACGGGTTATAGTTATTATGTTGTGCAGTCGTTGTATGTGACATTTGGTTTTTTTAAAGAACATTGGATCGCTAAATTATAATTTGCCGCAGGACAAGGGTATATAAAACAGAAGATGTGGTATGATTGCCCATGAGACAACTATCCACAAAAGACCAAAATGACACAGACATCAACAACTATAGGTCACCGTACGGCCTTCAACAATGAGCAAAGCCCATACCGCATAGTCAGCTATAAAAGGCCCCGATAAGACAATGTAAAACAATTCAAACGGGAAAACTAACGGCCTTATTTATGTAAAATAAAATGAACGAAAAACAAATATGTAACACATAAACAAACGACAACCACTTAATTACTCTATTTCTTGGATTTCCTTCATGTAAATCGTGGTCAGTTTGCTCTAGATATTGCGCAATATCAATTATCTCATACTCTTAATATGTGGATGCATTTTTTCATGACAGTGTCACATATATTAGTGTAGTATGGTCCGATTTATATGTAAGCAGGTTTATTAATTTGATCTTGCAACGCGCACATATTGGATACGATCTAGTTTTCTATTTGTTTGCACTTGTGATTTTGTTATCTATAACTATGTAACATTTATATGTAATAAAAAAACAGCTTTTCAAAAATACCAAGTTTATTTGTTTTTTACGTTAGACACGAATCATGTCTACAATAGACTCGCAGTGACGCTAGATATAAAAGTTGAAGTAAAAATAGAGAAAAATTGAGTTTTTAAATGTTAAGATTTTATAAAGATAACACTGTTCACGTACCGATTATTATGCCATGTCATTTTATATATTTGTTGATGGAGAATATGAGTATAGACCTAGTTGGAAGTTGGGAATGTTATCAAACATAAATAGAATATATGCAACCGTACAACATTTAGATTACAGTTAATTAGAATTGAAACATACTAAACTATAATATTTAAGGAATCTAAAATTAACCTCATTACTCTTCTAATACTGTATTGCAAGTCACTATTATTGTATTATGAATCAAAACAAGAAATTACAACCACATATTTATCAGTTATAATGATGGTCATAAATTTGTCATTGCATAGTTTGATCGTTCTTCAATGAAATACAGAATTATACAAGTCAATTTTTTCTTTAATAGGTTCAAAAGTGTTCGATTCGCTAATCAGTGATATAAAACATGCAATCGAAGTATTTATACTCTTAGCCTAGTATTACTATGTGTTATATTTGTAACTTAAATCACAATGCATATCATAGTTGTTTATTATTGTGTATTGATGAATTGACTTGCGTGAAAATACGGATGTTTGATTAAAATTTGCTGATATAAAATGTTAGAAATTATTTTAGAAGGAATATACCTTTCTTATGCAAACCTCTAAATCCGCGTCAGACTATGGCTATACTTAGGTTTGATTCGTTCTACAACCTTTGTATTTAGATGTTAATTTTTTTTTATTGTATCATTGAAGAGACATTCGTAGTCGAAATGTGCGCATCTTCATAATACATATGTTCATCATAATTATAATTTAACTGTTAACAAAACTTTGAATTTTTGAAAAAAAACACTAAAGCTTTTCTACCACAGGAAAAACTTACCTTAGATGTATTCGGCAAAACTTTAATGAATTTTGGATCCTCAATGCTCTTCAACTTTGTACTCTATTTGGCCTTATAAACATTTTTTGATTCGAACGTCATTGATGAGTCTTTTTTTAGAAACGCGCGTCTGGCGTAAATATAAAATTTCGATCCTTGTTTCTATGATGAATTTACTTGTACAATATTAAAATTGTTTCCGTTTACTAGAATGGAATTTATAGTCCACACCACTATTAGTTGATTGTAAATCGCAGATGATAGAACCAAAACCAGTAGCCAATAATTTGGAACTGTCGTAAAAATACGAATATTTTATGATTACAAATTGCTTTAATTAATTTTGCGGAAATTATTTTAAATTAAATAATGTACCTCCCTCATGCATACCTCAGATTCTGCGTTAGAATGTGACTATACTTAATGTCCTATTTCGTTTTATACGTTTTACAACCTTTGTATTATGCTTTGGATATCAAAATATGTTTGCCTCAAGCATTAATGAAGAGACATTAGTTGTCGAAAAAATACGCAACTGGTTCATTAAAATTGGTACCGTTTATATTATTTATTTTAATCATGTGATTAATATTGTTTTGAGAAAACTGTATTGAACCTTTGCTTAATCCAAATGAGTTAAATTATTTAAATAAAATAGTTATCAAAGGTACCAGGATTATAATTTAGTACGCCAGACGCGCGTTTCGTCTACATAAGACTTATCAATATCACTATTCTTATTAAACATGTTCATGTGCCCGTAAATTGTTTTCTCGTGTCATATATATTTAATGTTTGTTATTTGTAAAATTTGCCATTGACAGTTTTTGTTATATCTATCCACAAACTCCTGTAATCATCATGCCTTTATCGTACATTTACAGAGACATTCACGCAACATTGGTTTTAGATACTATTTATCGCTATTTTGTGCATTGTTCCTCTGATCGTTTTTTTGTGATAATTTTTCATATCATGCTATTCGCTTGAGATGGAAAATCATCGCTAGAAACTAAGAAGGCACGTGGCGTTGCTAAAGAATATGACATGAAATTGACACGTCGTCATAGGTAAAATAGCGATAAACAGATTATCATTGGTCATCTCAACTCGATTGCATTTCATTTGAGATGATCAACGATAATCTATAAATATATGCCAGATATGATTAGATTGATTAATAAACGTATGAACGAGTTCATAGTGCAGAACAAATTTACTTGAGATAACAATATAGAAGGGTCTCGATGGTTGGGGTCATTTCTAAACAGTTCTAATTTTTTCAGGCCATTGATCTCTTTTCTCTCCAGTATTCCTCATTCTTTATATTTAAGCATAAAGTGATAATTGGCTATTAATTTTTTTGGCTATTTGTCTGTATTTTTTTTTTGTCGTTTATTTTATTTACTTGTGTCAATTAAATTGCATATTTTTCTCTATTCTGTAAACCCCATCAAGACCCCATTAAGACCCCCTTATACAATTCATTAAGTACAGTGGAGTCTTAAATGTTTGTAAACCAAATACATAAAACTGTTCATAGCTTTCAAGAGAAGCTTGGACTCTTGATGAAATTTGTAACAAGCAAGATTTAATGAATAAGGATAATTATGTTGATAAAAAAAAACGCTGTTCATATCTTTAAAACACAAGTGACCTTAGAATGTTTTCCGGTTATAATTATCTAAACCTCGCACAATTTACTTTAATTAGTTGATGCCATTCTTATTTCATTTAGACGGCTTCTTTCAAGCTATTATATGATTTCAGAGTAAGCTTATTAACAAACCACGTATTGTTTTAATTACAAATCTATTTTACACGCATTGATATATTTGTTTTTTCTATAATATTCTTTCATCGAGGTGCATTTACTTCAGATTCATAACATATCGTTCCCAATTTGTGCAACTATTATTTTTTGGGGGATAATATTACATATATTTTTGATAGATATTGGAAGATTTGATAAAATCAAATGAGCTATGAATCATTTCCGATGTCCGTGATGTATTTCATAAATAGTGGATCACAATAGTTAATCATTCTTAGATGGTATGTTCTCATTCAATACTAATTTTCTACGGATTCGACCTATTTTGTCTTTAGTCCATAATATGATAGACATCAACACGCAACATTCATTAATTAGAAGGTTTCATAGAAATCCTTTAGGACATTGGCAAATGCATCTGCAAGAATATATGAATACAGAAGCACAAACCATTAACAAATATTTAGAAGAATACGGTTTACTTATATACACTTGAAATTATTAGTTGGAAAAGATGGGGAAAGGGATTCTAAGCGAAGTACGAGAATATCACTGTTCGTGGACACGAATAATTGACTGTTTTGTAATTCCTATAGTTGCCGTTATAGTGGTTATAACAAGTGCATTTGTTATTGTTATTTACTGCAAGGAATATAGGACATCAAAAAACAGAATCAGAAAAGTTGCCAGTCTTATTTATTCTGTAATTGGACTATCTAACATTGCGGCTATTTTACCTACAGCAATACTCCACACATATGCATTCACATATGGAAACGTTAAAACATTTGTTCCATTTAATCTTTGTTGGACGTGGTTTATCGTACATGAATTTACAAAAGTGCCTCATTGTGCTTCCATTTTGTTTGTCACACTTTTATCGTTACATCGATACCAGATCATAAAACATCCTTTTGTTGGATCTCAGAAATGAACTGTGAATAAAACAAAAATCAAAATAATCATTGCATTAATAGTTTCAACATTAATATCGATTATTCCGTTTATTGGATCTGAACTAGTACCACTACAAGTGGAATGTGACGAAAATTTAACGGCCATCAATTGTAGCTTTACGACATGTCATTCCAATTTTGCAATTATGGGATGGAAGCTGCCATTTTTATCATGATTCTGAAATTTACTACCATTATCATGCCGTCTTGTTTAATTATACTTTACTGTGATATTTCTCTAATAATATATCTAAAGATGATTACAAAAGTTCATCATGTCATGACGCATGCTTCCAAAAAGGTAATCCACCATGTAGTGAAAGATAGATACCAATTGGTATCGAATAAATACGATTAACACGAAGGACATCCTCAAATTCTACTCATACTCATTTTGTCGTCGGTAGTTTTTATTGTGGAGATTCCATACGCCGTCTTTATGTTTTTTCAGATCTATTATTGGACTTTGCCATCGCATGATTCTTTTACGTTTTATAGAATCGGTCCGGTAAGGAATGCAATTGATTTAACAGTAGTACTTAGTTACCCAGCTCTTTTTCTTGCATCTTGATACAGGATACATGATACATTTTCTATCAAACCAATGAAATACTAAAAGCAATTATTATTTTAGGATGGAGATGACATGTTTCCAAAAGACAAAGATGGAAATGTTATATTCTCTGACCACGACTACGTTGATACATGGAAGGTAAATACACACAGATGTAGTAAATGTTAGTTAGTATTATTTATCATGATATTTTTGAATTATAACAAGTGTGGACACAGATAAGTGTGTATAGTATGTTTTTATATTTGAATTACAATTATCAGTAGTTTACCGATGTTGAAATCTTTTAAATCAATTAAACACATCGATATATAAATTAGATTAAAGACAAAGATAAGAAGATGTATCATAATTGCCAATTTGGTGCACCAGATCCCAAATTAACTTAGATGCCAAAGACTAAATACTTGCAGAGCTCTGACTTAGGACTATTAAGGGCCTAGCATGTGATTGTGTATTATTGAATGACGTAGCTATATTAATTGACCTCCGGATGGTTTACTAACGTGCTAGTTGCATATACACATTTTAGTAGAATTTTTTTAGTATTTCTAAATGTTGTGTTTATATTTAGGCAATGGAAGAATTAGTAGAAGCAAAACTGGTTGAAAACATTGGAATATCAAATTTTAATAAAGCTCAGACTGATGAAAAATGCGAGAATAAAACCATGTAATATGCAGGTATATGTTTGTTTTAAATATATAGTAGTATCATTTGGTTCAACTGTTTTTTTTTTTCATTTAGAATTTGAATTCAATTGAGAAAATTATACAAATGTTCACATGAAATAAGAAATATAATGACATTGTTCACATGGGTACACATAGTTGACAGGTTTGCCAAGCTGTTATACAATTTTCTTTTTAAATCATTTGACTTTTTTAGTCATTATATTATATTATATTTGATTTGATTTGATTTTTTTATTTATTCATCCATTTTTTTCTCTCTGTTAGATCGAAATACATCCATATTTTTGCAATAAAAAATTAGTTGAGTTCTGCCAATCAACTGGAATGTCAGTGACAGCATATGCACCCATGGGAAATGCAGGAAGAACTTGGTAAGCAATATGTCAAGTGAATTAACTGAATACCGAAAAAGGAAAAATACAAACAACAGAAACACAAACCATAGGGAAAATATTAAGCAATATGAACTCTAACCAAAACAAAAAGGGTGCATTCAGGTGATTCGTAAGGATAATCAGTTTCTACTCCACTGAACTAGTGACAACCGTCCTGTTTCTCATGTTTACTCATGCCAAATTTGTGACAAACAGTTGCAAGTGAAATTCTAGAAGAATATTCTAAATTTAAAATTTCAGGTTTCAGTTAATTGTAGCTCTTATCATACTTTCCCTTTTTTCTGTTCCACAAAAAATTGTATTTCAGGAAAAGTGCAGATGAGCCAATCATATTTGATGAACCAGTTTTGAAAGAAATTTCAAAAGCAAAGGGAAAATCTATTACACAAGTAAGCTTCCTGATACAACTTATATACTGTGAATTCAGAAATGTATGCATGCATTTATTATTGCGAACCTTCGTTTACTGGCAAAATGGGAAATCTTACTTATAAGATTGCAATAATGTTATGAAAGAAAACCTCAACGGAAACTGGAAACTGTGACATTTTTTCGAATTATTAAAATACATAGCAATGAGTTTTTCTCAATAAGTGAAATGAGGAGATGTTGAATATGAGTCATCCATTGCATAAAAAAAATCTCAACTGTTACAGTGCCTATATTTTTGTATACACAACATTGGTTACTAGAATATGTTTAAACAGCTGCGTCCGAGACGAACCATTGGGTAATCCAAAAGTATTAACAGTTTGAAAATAGAGAATGTAACAAGTAAAAAAGAAAACCACAAAAAACCACAACAGAACAGTCAAACCCGTTTAGAACAATTTTATAATAATTTTACATGAAGTTTATGGTCGTCTAATAAAAAAATCAACATTTTGCTGGTGTACTGTAAGTCCCCGAGGGTATCATAAACTCAACATTCTGTGCTTCGATAATGACATGATTTTTTTTTTTATATACATGTATTTTCTTAAATGTTCCTTGAATTGTTAAGAAAAAAGATTCTAACTATCTGATTAAAAGTTGACATTAATTTTGACGAATTTGACTACGTGTATGGCCCTTTTTGTCTTATAGCTCTTAACATGTGATTAGGTCATATGCATCACTGGTTTTCAAAATGTTTGGGCTTGAACATTTCTGGTGAGGGTAAATGCAGAATAGTTTTGTACTCGCGATATTAATCAAAGTACTGAAATACTGAACATCGGATGACCACAAGTTCTTGTGGATGGTCAAAATCACTTGTCTCAGAAAATAATCACATATCTCTTTACCTTAAACTGAGATTAATGTACAGAGAATTATTTTTTTCTGAGACAAGTTTGTGTGTGGATGACGAATAAATGACTGGAAATTCAACTTCACCGTAATAACTATTATGTTGTAGTGATACAAATCGGTATGTATACACTGATTTGTTTTTATCTATTATATTGAAATAACAGTTGCATGTATATATGATTTCCATCCATTTGTATATCATTCTATTGTACTATTCTACTTATGATAGTGCAATGCAAGTGCAAATTATATTTATTCGAACCGGAAGTCCGCTTACGATATTGAGAATATTGTGTCAGGTTCCCAGACTATCGGTATGTGTGCATTGATATAATCAATGATTTTTTACTTACATATATATATAATTATTGCATAAAGAAATCGTTAGTACCCTTACATAAAGGATAAGGATATTTTGACTTCATTCCTGTATATATCTTACAATAGTTTTCAATTTAGACTCGTGTATATATATACGTCATAGAAGTTATTATAACGTAATGTATCCAAGCAATGTAATTGTTGTTTCAATGTTGTAATTTATTCCAATGAAGAAGGAACGAGGAAAGGTAACACACGGCCACTGAAAGCTTTATTTTTGTAGAGCCCAGATGGTCGTGTGGTCTAGCGGGACGGCTGCAGTGCAGGCGATTTGGTGTCACGATATCACAGTAGCATGGGTTCGAATCCCGGCGAGGGAAGAACAAAAAAATTGCGAAAGCAAATTTACAGTTCTAACATTGTTGGGTTGATGTTTAGACGAGTTGTGTATATATATATATATATATATATACTACAAACCATTTTCATATATTAATTAACAATAATATTTTAATCAGTATTCATTCAAGAGATTTATTTATATCAAACGATAACGAATGTTATTTTGCACTAGTTTATGTGCGCGTATTTTTCATGTTTATAGATCGGTTAAAATCCCAAAAATAATTTGCATAATTTATGCATTAATGGCAAATTTAGGCAAGGTCAACTCGATGTAAAAAAGTTATTTTCATTAAGAACTGGAAAATAAATGACTTAGTGAATAACAGATTTACAATTTACAGTTCTTTCAATTGCAATTCTGAATTATGTTGTGTTTTCTAGTTCAACACCGCTTGGTGTTTTTTTAGTAATCTTTATGCATAGGCTAAGTTGTGAAGTAATATAAACATACTTGTACCTGCTCCTCCGCGATAAGCAAATGCAACTTTTAAATTTGTTTTGTCATAGTACAAAGCATGGTAGCAATTGCCATTACGTTTGTTCTATATGTGTATGCAATATTATGCATCTTATTAACATATAAGCGTGTTTCTCTCGTGGTTCAGATTCAAACCTTGTTAATATTTAGACGGATGCACTGGTATTTAGTAACATTATTGCAGTTCTCGTTTCGTCTTTGTAAGCCATACAAGTGAACAGTTTCAATATGCATTATGAAACACAGTAGCTATTGTTGCACGAATAGCCCCGACCTCCTCCTAAACAAGTTTGCAATTTCTTCGATGCACAACGTCGATATTAATCACCTACAAGCAGGAACATATATATTGATATAGTAATGTTCCCAGCTACAAGTAAATACAAACTGTAAACTGGACCAGTACTAGCGATATACTTGGCTCTTCTATTAAGCATTGCCTTACAAAAGAGGACGAAAGATACCAGAGGGACAGTCAAACTCATAAATCGAAAAATATACAACATGTCCGGTGTTATATTGATTATTTTCAATTTAATTTCAGGTCGTATTAAGGTTTCATCTTCAAAGAAATTTGGTGGTAATACCAAAATCTGTCACACCAAGTAGAATTAAGGAAAATTTTGATGTAAGTATGACATTCACTATAATAGAATTCTGATCATATGTTGTAGCTGAACAGTAGTTGTTTGAAAAAAGTGTATTCACATAATTTTATTGATATCAGAAACATCGTCGAAAGCATAAACATGATAAAACAGATCATTCGAGATTAAAAAATTGATAAAAAATTGATATTCGACCTCAAAATCTAAATTAAAACTAAAAAAAAATTGAGTCGATAAGTATCAAATTTTTCCAACATTCAAAATCAATGATTAATATAGAAAATCAGGAAAAGCTTTAAGACCAATGAAAGTATTCTGTTATATATCTTGCAGATACATATATGTGTATGTTCTTGTTGTTCAATAACAAGTAGAGTATATGACTTTAGTTGAGGGACAGAAAGACCTTTTCGGGATATAAGGAATTAGGAATTAACACATGTCGAGACTATTGAATTAATGATTAGTTTTTTTCGAGATACTGGAGAGAATGTTGCCTGTTTAATGTGTTTGAGCTTTTGATTTCAGTGCCATTGGATTGGAACTTTCCTTTTTTAATTTTCCTCGGAGTTCAGTATTTTTGTGATTTTACTTTTTTAATTTCTTGCATAATTCAGGATGGCATTCCACTTACCACCCCTCTAAGATGTATACAGGAATGAATTCAAAATATCCTTATCCTTTGTGTAAGGGTACTAACGGTTTTATGAAAAATTGGGGTCGGTAAAGATATTTAAATGTTACAAAAAATAAAATGAATTGACATTTTATTTTACGTATTTTGTAGGTTTTTAGTTTCAGTCTTACGGATGAAGAAATGGAGAAAATTTGGTCATTGAACAAAAATCTACGTTTTTATAGTGAACCTATGTGAGTTTTATGTTATGTTTGAGTTTATTATCATTAGAAGGGATTACATTTCCTATGAGTGTACACGTATAACTTAAAGAGTTCATCATTCTGAATCGTGATTATTAAAAGCAGGAGAGCGATGGCGTTGTCAGTTTATTTATGACTTATTAGTTTAAATTTCCCTTCGGCATCTTCCGCCTCTCTAATATAAAAGTTCACAATACTAGTAACTGACTTTGAAGGTAAAATTCTAAGCCCTAGCTAGAGGCATTATATTTTTCCATCTGTGCGTTCGCCCGTTCGTCCATACGTGCATCTGTACGTCTGTTCGTCTCGGAATTGGTGTCCGTTATTTTACTTCAGTTTGTCTCAACCAAAAAATATGAGACTAATACACAATGCTGATTATCACAAAAGTTTGAATTTGGGGCTGGCCGTTTCACTTTTCTAGAGTTATGCCCTTTTCAAATGTAAAAAAAAATCCTGATACTTTCCTTTTCCCTCTGTAACTTAAGTTTGCCTCAACCAAATGTTTTGAATCTTATACACAATGCTTATTATCATACGACACAAAAATCAACAAAAAAAGTTGAATTGTGGTGGCGTCACTTATACCATTCTTTATTAATATCCCTTTATAAAGGTATATGCAAGAGGGGGCATCATCTGTGTCCCATGAACGTATTCCACATTTATTTTTTATTTGAAATAAAAATAAGTTCTAAATAAAACTATTACCTCATACGTGAAACAGATTATAAAATTTACAATAAAAAATACTTGAATGAAAGCTTAAAAGAGAAGACCAGGAGGTACCGAAAATCTTAAAAGTTTCAACAAAAACACTAAGTTATCAATCTAAGCAATCGCTTGCGTTCACACAACCTCAATATCGGACTTCGGTTATGCGCTCTGGGTAATGTAATACACAGTAACAGGGTCAATCATCTTTTTTGCTCCAAAATACCAGAAAGTTGTAGTAACTAGTTGATATGTACATATTGTATGCGTTAGTATTTCCATGTTTATGTAGTTATATCCTATTCAATAATCTCTCTCTGAATATAATACATGTGTAAATAGGTTGACTTCCCTTGAGTGATGCAATATTATTTGATTTGTTTAAATATATCTTATATGGGGTTCGTGTTGTTTATTCTTTAGTATTCTATGTTGTGTCATGTGTACTATTGTTTGTCTGTTTGTCTTTTTAATTTTTAGCCATGGCGTTGTCAGTTTATTTTCGATTAGTAAAAATGAGTTTGACTGTCCTTTTGGTATCTTTCGTCCCTCTTTTACAGAAATTACTGTGCGAACGACACATGATTCGGGAATAATAACCTTCATTGAGTACGCTTCATATCTAAAGTTTGTAAAGACAGATACATACAACTTTCGAGTAGGCAATTAACTTTCAATTATAATGGAGTCAAAGCTTAGTTGTATTAAAAGAACATTGTTTTGATAGAATTACATGTTTCGAAATTTGTCTAACTTAATTTACACATGGGCTAAAATAACGTGTTCTTTTGATGTATTTCGAACAAATGTATAAATTTGAATTTTCACGTGAGTTAATAAGATTCATATGAATCTCACGTGAAAGTAACATGTAAATTTTTACGTGAGTGTTATGTATAAGCTCGTTTGATGTGAACCCCACGTGAGTTTTAGGTGAGATTCATGTGAAATTTACGTGAGCAAATTTTCCTCTTGATGTGTTTCAAGTGAGAGCATATAGTTTGCATTACAACAACACTGCTTATCACAATTTTATTAAACAAGATTTACATGTTATTTTTATATTTTAGTGCCAAATATCACAAGTACTATGCATTCCACGACGAATATTGAAGATGTGATCACACTAAACTGGAGTGGTATTTACTGGTTTGAGATGTTTTTTTTTTGTAAAAAATAAAATCATTTAGGCTTATTATATTGTATTATTGTTTACTGTTTGTCGACTGATAGTGATTCTATTGATATTTTAGTATGTAAATAGATGTAGAATGTCTGACAATGAGACAAATATCCACTTATTCCCAAATAAAAAGGGTCACGAAAGGGGAGACCTTCCACCTAAAGACTATCGACATTTCTAAGGGAACATGTTGCATCATGATCTTTTTGATAAACATTAGAACGCGGCTGAAAGCTAATGCGTAAAACAAACAAAATGCATTTGAAATCTCACTTTAATGACCGATAGTTTATGAATTTTCATGAATGATTAGGAAAGAGATATTGACACTTCAGCTGTTGTGTGTCGACATTTTACCATATAAATTACTGAATGAAGTATTTTAGGGGAGTTCGCCTCTCAGTTTGAAAATAATTAACTTTTCAAAACACTAGTTTGTATTGATAAGGGATATATAAAGGAATCTAAGGAGAAAAAAAAAAGATATATAGGTCAATGTGCTTGTTTTCGAGATGTTAGCCATTGAAATTTTGGCGACAAAATATTCTCTCTTGATTTTTCATAGCTTTATCATTGATAAGTTTAGGTTCTCAAAAACTATTGACTTTTAAAAATGGCTCATCATTATAGATGTAAAAGACTCAAAAAAAAAGAAAAATGGGGTCAATTGGCATTTTTTTTTAAGGAATTCAAATGGATAAAACCAGAGGATTCCGATAATCTGACAAAAATCCCAAAACATGACAAACGAACTTCCTTAACAGGATGTCACCAGTGTAGAGACATTTTGAAACAACAATACATTATCTGTATCATAAATTCTACACCTAACATCTCTTTAGAATAAATGATAGTAATCATTTTTAGATAATTGACAAACTTGGTAAAATATTCCCGCGGAGGTTTCACTTTTATAAATTTCAAACACAACTCCAACATATCATTCGCATATACGATATCTTTAAAGCATACCACTCGCATATATGCTATCTTTAATGGGGATATGTAGTAAAATAATTAACTGAAACTTTCACTGGTTCATTAAAATATGTATACATACACTGAAACCAGGCTTTATATCAAATGCAAGTAGCTGTTTGCTAACGTGGGGTTATTTTCTTGAATTTCTAGAACTTTTGTTGAGCTTTCCTATCATCTATAAGAAGACAAAACTGAAAACTGTAAAAGTGACACTACCCAAATTTGTGCTTGATCCGAGTAGTATTGTAAAAAGCATTGTGTAAAATTTTCATAACATTTGGTTAAGGCAAACTTAACGAAACGAAAAATTTAGCATTTATTTCATTTGTTTAAGGACACAACTCTAGAACGGTAAAAGTGACACCATAAAAAATCAAATTTGAACTGTGTTTTGTGGTAATAAGCATTGTGTATAAGTTTCTTAACATTGAGTCGAGACAAACTAAAGTTAGAAAATGGAAACTAAAAATGTGACATTTTTTCCAATTGTGAAGGGGTATAATTCTAGAACGATAACAGTGACATCACCATAATTCAAACTTGATCTGGGTTTTGTAGTTATAAGCATTGTGTAAAAAAAATCATAACATTTTTGGTCGGCAAACTTAGGTAGAGAACAGAACCGAAAACTAAGCAATTGTTCATTTGAAAAGAAATATAACTGTTTAAAGATTTACGTGACACCACCCAAATTCAAATTTAATGTGTATTTATGGTAATCAGCAATGTGTATTAGATTTACAACATTTGGTTGAAACAAACGTAAGTTAGAGAACGGAAAGCAATTTGGGACAAACAGAGATAAGGACAAAGGTAACATTTCATGCCTCCTCCACTAAGGTGGTGTAGAAGAATATTTTGTATATTATCATTTTTGTTATCTAATAAAAACAGTGTAAAATATTGTCACTACAAACCCCTTCCTAAGTACAAAACTAATGTATACAGATCTAAGTGTCGGTTAGTGTATAGAAATGTATATACTATGAACTTTAGAGCGAGGGGCTTGCCCGAGCTCTTAAGTTCATAGTATAAACCTTTCTATACACTCCAATGAAACACATATTTACAACTTGAGTAATCCTGTAATTAGTCTATTGATATGTTTTAGCTAACTAGGTTTAGCTCATTTACGTAGTTTTGTAAATCTGCTCACTATTATCATTGTAAAATATGTGGTTTCAAAAGGCCATTGACACCAGAATGAAAAGATGGTACCTGCTGGTGTAAGTATATTTCTTGATATAAAGCGGTGCTTTACTATAGATGTACTTCTTTACATTGTAAGATGACAAAATAGATTGCAGTGGCAGCTTTCCATTCTTGCAAACATTTTTCAATTTTATATAAAAAAGTATGATAAATGTTAAAACAAATAGATAGTTTGCAGTGGCAGATCTAAAATGGGGTGGTGGAAAACGCTCTTTTTGGGATGATCAATGTTTTTGAATGAGGACATACAGTTGGACCCCTCCCCCTTTATTTTGGTTTCTAACCCCTTTTTAAAATGGATGGATCCCCCCTGGTATGTACCAATAGGTAATTTAGTGGATTATTTACATGCATGAAATATTTGTCACTGGACATTACTCAACCAATAATCAATCAATTTATGACGAAATCGATCAAATTGTTTTAATTTCCCTTCACAAGTTTTCATAGATTCACTCATTTGTGGGTACAAAGTAATTGCATGGAAGATAAATGATTACAATTTTAGATGGCATTGTACTCTAATCAAGGTATAAAGAACCATATTTATTTTAATGAAAGAAACTTTTAATCATCAAAAACATTTTTAGATCCAAAGATTAAATAGTGGGATGTTTAAAAATTAATTTGAAAACTAATTACAAACTATTTAGTTTAATTTGGAACACATTTTTTTCAAAATAGCCAGTAGCAATTTTTATTTCAATATCTTGAATACGATACAATGAAATCTTACCTTATGGTCATTCATGCGTAGCTACTTAGAACACGGAAAAGTATGTACTTTGAAAATTAGAAGGCAATTTTAAGCAATTTGATTGGACGATAAGTTGTAAGTAAGTGTTTATCTCATCAAATCAACGATTGAAAAACTTCTTGAGTATTTAAACAAAGATTGAAATATAATTCAACTCTTTAAATCTAAATCTTTATAACATTACCAAATGTATTTGAAATTATTCAATTCCTTAAAGTCATAAGAAACTTCAAATTAAAAAAAAATCATGCATATGTTTTTTTTTAACTAAATAGTTAGTTTTCATTATACAACTTATGAATTTGTCCACATTTAGAAAAAAGTTTATTTGTTTTTAATTGTTTGCTTCCAGGAAGCAATTCGCCGACATATTTTCCGTATGCATAGTGACCTGAGCGTAACCCTCCTCGTAAAAATCCTGCGATCACAATACGCATGGATCTGTCATTAAAATGAACAATTATCTGATTGTACATGTTAAACACGTGCTCAATACCCATGCTTTTTGTTATTTATTTACTATAAGGTGACAAACTTCGGCTTTAAAACACGGCATTTAATGAGCAGCCATATTTGTTAAATCATAACAGACAGAGAGAAAAAAAAATGACGATTATACGATATATTTGCGTAAAAAATGACAAAATCGTGCACAGAATTCTAAATTTATGATATATATGTTACAGTAAATAGGTGAAATTAGGAATTACATGTAATTACTAAAATTTAGGAATTACAGGAAATTCCCGATGCACTTAGTAAATAGAAGTAATTCATAAAACAGCCCAGTTATTACCAGTAATTACTAATTTTAAAATGAATTGTTACACCTATTTACTAACTGGTAAAACAATGTTGTAACATGGTCGGCTGATCAAAAGTTATGGTAATACAACAAATGTAAATACTAGAAGATCAGTGAATACTCAAGATTAGAAATTTATCAACCTAAAATGTTTCTTTTTATTATTGGTGCATTAGCTACGAGATATAAAGCAAATAAGATATGATTTTTGTGTTGATTAATGGAAATGATAGAGTGAAATTAGAATTCACTTTTAGCAGGAAATCTCACTGATTCTATTCTGTTAAATAAGCTTAGAAATAAAAATTGATAATGGAAATGGGGAATGTGTTGTGCACTTGCAAGTTATTAATTGGACCTCTTTGAGTGTAAATTTATAAATGTTAACATGAAAAAAAAACGTGAGTTCAGCTATAAGTAATATACGATAAAAGTATTATTTTAAAAATTTTACTTCAAGATATTATATTATGACCATAAACAAGCTTCTGTCCAAGTTTGGTAGAAATCCAGGCATAGTGCGAATTTAATTTTAAATGGCATAAAAATATATACAAGTCCATTTATTAACAAGAGTGCACACACTGAAATGTCTCGCCTTCTTTACTAATCATTGACATTATGTTGATAGTCCTAAGTATAAAGCTTTATTACAACTGCCACATACACTTAACATTAACCAAGATAGCTAAACAAAGACCAATGAACCGAGCCATGAAAATGAGGTCAAGGTCAGATGAACCTAGCCAGGCAGACATGTACCGCTAACAATGCTTCCGTACAACAAATATAGTTGACCTATTACTTATAGTTTAAGAAAAACAGACCAAAACACAAAAACTTAACACTGTGTAATGAACCATGAAATTGAGGTCATGGTCAAATAAAATCTGCGGGACTTACATATAGATTATAAAATATTTCCATACACCAAATATAGTTGACCTTTGGCATATAATATTAGATAAAAAGACCAAAACTCAAAAACTTAACTTTGATCACTGAACCATGAAAATGAGGGTAAGGTCAGATGACATCTGCCAGTTAGACATGTACACCTTACAATCATTCCATACAACAAATATAGTAGACTTATTGCATAAAGTATGAGAAAAACAGACCAAAACACCAAAACTTAACTATAACCACTGAACCATGAAAATGAGGTCAAGGTCAGATGACACCTGCCAGTTAGACATGTACACCTTACAGTCCTTCCATACACCGAATATACTAGCCCTATTGCTTATAGTATCTGAGATATGGACTTGACCACCAAAACTTAACCTTGTCCACTGATCCATGAAATGAGGTCGAGGTCAAGCGAAAACTGTCTGACGGGCATGAGGACCTTGCAAGGTACGCACATACCAAATATAGTTATCCTATTACTTATAATAAGAGAAAATTCAACATTACAAAAATTCTGAGTTTTTTTTCAAGTGGTCAGTGAACTATGAAAATGAGGTCAAGTACATTGGACATGTGACTGACAGAAACTTCGTAACATGGGGCATCTATATACAAAGTATGAAGCATCCAGGTCTTCCACCTTCTAAAATATAAAGCTTTTAAGAAGTTAGCTAACGCCGCCGCCGCCGCCGGATCACTATCCCTATGTCGAGCTTTCTGCAACAAAAGTTGCAGGCTCGACAATAAAATACATCATTTTTGATGTGTTTTGTTATTTGATTTTGCCATGTGATTATGGACTTTCCGAATTGATTTTCCTCTAAGTTCATTATTTTTGTGATTTTACTTTTTATATTTTTGAAATTTGTCAAGTTTGGTTTCAATGGTAGAAATCCAGGATAATTTAAGAAATTTATTAAAATTCAACAAAATTTAACCACAGAGTGAATATTTGCCGCTGATGAAGGAATGTAGTTTGGTTCACCATGTCTCGCGCTTTTGCGATAAAAATTTTTGCGGTCGTATAAAAATGAACGAAAAACAAATATGTAACACATAAAAATACAACATCCACTGAATTACAGGCTCCTAACTTTGTACAGGCACATACATAAAGAATGCTGAGTATGAACTTTTGATGCAACTTATATTCATTAATCCTTAAGTAAACCCTATAAAACCCTACCCTTTTACTTTCTATTTTGGTATATTGAAATATGTCTTTAATTTTGGATAAACATTATTTTTCACCACTCACTGGTTTCATATGACTTTAAATCTAAACTTCATAAACTTCAGCAAATGCAATAAAATATTGAGATAATGCAAATAATATTTTGATTATTCTTAAACGTAAATTTAATAAATTTGTACCAATTAGATTAAGTCCAAATCTCCCATAAGTTTAAATAATTCAACCCCAACTGACTTATTTTTCTTATTTCGATTGTCTTCCTTTTACTGAGGATTTAACAATGTATTTCATTCACAGTTAATTGAAAATAAGTGTCTCTGTTGTCTCCTTTGTTTTAATCTATCATATCATCTCAGCTTGGGTCGTAATTGCTTTTTAATCTTGCTGTGGTGCAGCTTTGAACAGTTACTGAGGAGGTTGTATCTGTGCTGGTCGCAGTAATTAGTGAGGTTATATCTGAGCTGGTTGAAGTAACTGGGGAGGTTGTAACATTAGCTGTTGAAAGTAACTGAGGAGATTGTGCTTGGGCATTTTGCTGGTTTTGAGGTGGTTTCCATAGAGGTAGATATGTCAAAATTAATTAGGGAATAGACGAAACCTCTTAACATTAAAAAAATAGCATATTAGCTGTGGTAGTTTTTTCACGTAAATCCCATCTTCAGATAAAATTGAGAATGGAAATGGGGAATGTGTCAAAGAGACAACAACCCGACCAAATTTACATGTTTCCGAATTTTTCACCTTCTACAATATTTGCAAATAACGCAATCAATACTACAAGCCTCAGATCTCTTAACTTGTTTGATCTTCGACACAGAATTAAACAAATTGTTATCAAAGAATTTATAGACAAAACTGAAAGATAAAAAGAAACGACAAAAATACTTGTACTTCTTTTTCTTTACCAGTCGTAGGAATATTCAAAATATTCCAGAGTAATCACGATAATCTTTATTGTAGTTTTTTAATAGCTTTTATTTATAATTTTTTTATCGTTGTTATTTTAATTTATGGAATTCATAAATCAAACTTACTGTCCATACTATTTTTCAGAACAGATCACAGTTGACACAATGAAAAAAGGCACTACAGGAGTGCAACATGACATCTTTCTCAACACCACCAACGTAAAAAGTGGTTAAAAAAATAGTACAATAGGGAAAACAACCATAGACGAAGATCTTCCTGCCTTGTTGGAAGAGGAGGAAGCCTTTCTACCCGTGAAAAAAACGAAGGCTGGTGAAAAAAAACAAAAGAGATGAAGTGGTAAATCTGTTGGACGACGAGGCTACATAGGACAGTTAAGAGTGATTTGTTTAAAAAAAACAGACCATAAAGACAATTATAAGTTCGTTAACTTTGTAACAGATAACATTAATTACACGAGATATAATTGTGGTTACAAGGAAGTAATTATTTACATAGGCGACAATGCTAGCCTTATTTGGTCCTTTTCACTATCAAAGATCCATTTAAAAAAAATCGAATTCTGAATTATCAACACCTTTTGGGTATAAATTGGTATGGTCAAACACATATGGTGCCGCAGCTTTTTTGATAGAAAAATGGCATTTCTTAAGGGTACTCAACGGTTCCGGAATTTTCGAAATAGTATGAATGAAAAACACCCCTTGCTTAATTTGGCACAGAAAATGTTGCTTGTCTTTGAGAGTTTTCTCTAAATTTCTCGCTATTTCTACACCAATGGCCAACACCCATTTCTCACTATTTCAATTTTAATTTCTAATTACCAAGGCAGCAGAAAATAAATTTACTTCTACCTACTATCTTGGATGTAAAATCTAGGTGGCGCCAGTCATCTGTATTTACTTCCTTTTAACCTTGTTCAGTTATCACTTCCATTCTTACTGATATAGTTTTGGCATTGAAATCATATTTGAAGGATTCAAGGAAAACAGATCTTATAATGTTAATACAAGAGTGATCCGGCAAAGGGAATTTTGGAGTTGAACTTTATCCTCTTTATATTCTAAAATACGTAAAACAATTATAAGAAAATGTGTTTTTTAACAACTAGTCAAATATTATTCTTTACAAGAAAATTTTAGCTCAAACACTCAAATGATTTAATGGATGCATTTGCTTGCGATTACTGGCATCGTCTTATTTCGATGATCAAGCATAAACGACAACAATTTAAAACCATGATATGTGAATAATGGCTTATAAAACAATAAGCTGCAGCTTTCCACAGTATGTGTTAACCGGAAAACAGAAATATATAGATGTCATTTGTAATGAACAGAAACTATCTAATTTATATATATATATATATATATATATATATATATATATATATATATATATATATATATATATATATATATATTGATTTTATCATTTCAATTTCAAATAATATGATTAGAGATTAAATGATATGTTGTTAAGTTTTTTTTTTTTGTTTTTTTTTTTATTGTTGTTTTTGTCTTTCTACCAACGTAATATTGGTGGTTGTACGTTTTGATGTTTTTCTCTGATCGTTGACAATTCATTGATCAGCTAAAATGTATACGATAATGTCCAAATGCGTTAATAATCAAACACAGATAATTCAACCTAGTTCACGTTGACAACATGAAGGTTGGTTTTTTTTATCAGATTAGATTTTGTTGGCACTTAATATGTTTTTGTTTCATCATACAGTCTACATAGATTGGATGTTTCTGTTTTTTTTTAACTCCTGGTTGAAAAAAAAATTACACTTAGTTACTATATATTAATGGATACATTTTTCTTCTGAAACTGGCGAACTGTGTTACAGGATTACAATCAGTCTCATCCTTACATAAATCAGGTTTCTTCGCATTTGTAGGCATACAGGCAATTGTTTTTAGCTTTATTCGAAAAATCAAGCGTGATTGTCTGTCTGTATGCCGTTGTGAATATCTTCAGTATTTATGTAATACAATACGGAGTCTGTATTGGTCATCATTAGCATTGCATTGGCTCCATACTTAGACATCATGTTATCATAGTGGTAATCATACATAACACATTTTGAAAGTCTCCCAGCAGCAATAGGTTTGTTTTTATTTTAACGAGGGTTCTTTACACTGAACATCTACAAGATGTTCGCTAAATATCTGGCATCGTTCGAAAAACGTTTGCGAGAATTGTTTAAAACAGGTTTTTTTTGGTATACCAGCTGAACATCTACTCTTTTCCCGAGGTTCTCCGCCGTCTTCTAAATACACAATTGTTCATTTGTTTTTTATAAAATGACTTCTCAAAATCGCTTACTGTTTATTATCTACGATTTTGTATTCATCTCGATTTACTCTTTAAGAAAGGGAGACGGAGAAAACTCCAAAACCATGTATTCTTTAGTCACCTGCATACCCAGTCGCGAGGATAGTTGAAGATTTCGCAGGTGACATAAATAATTACATTTTTGTTCTAGGGTAAAAAGTTTGCACTCGTCGTTTTGCTTCTAATGACTTATCCTTTGGATTTAGTTTTAACCGAAGTTTGCAGTTGAATGGTGATAACATTTAATATGTAATAATTTTTGTTTCATTTGCTAATGGATAATCGCTATGCAAAGCATGCAAGTTCAAAGGCTAATCTTGGTCTACCTCAAATATATGTCCCTTTATGACATGAATATGACATGAATTATCATTGATATGGTCATATGTATAAATTAACTGTTTACAAAACTTTTGAATTTTTGAAATACTAAGGCTTTTCTTTCTCAGGAATAGATTACCTTAGCTGTATTTGACAAAACTTTTAGTAATTTTGGTCCTCAATGCTCTTCAACTTCGTACTTTGTTTTGCCTTTTTAACATTTTTGAATTCGAGCATCACTGGTTAGTCTTTTGTAGACGAAACGCGCGTCTGGCGTATATACACAATTTAGTCCTGGTATCTATGAGATTATGATGAGTTTATTTAGCTGTATTTGGCAAAACTTTAAGGAAGTTTGGTCCTTAATGCTCTTCTATTTAGTACTTTAAATGCAAAATTTAATCCTGGTATATCTATGATGAGTTTATTTGCACCGTCAAGTAAGAGTTTATCCCATCAAGTCATACCTTGTATGTGTCTGGCATATATTTTTTATTTGCAGTTACCAATCGGTTCGAAATGTGCGAGATTACACCTCCTAATTCAGATTTTGTAAACTAATAAGCCATATCCTCAGTTGTTTACTCTAGCATACATTTTGACACTTTAATGCTTCACTCCATGCTTTACCTGGACTTGTATAAAATGTAATGGATGAAGACCATGAATGGATAGACATTGCGTTCGAAACCTCTTAAACACACTGGCATGTTTTACTACATCGATTGTTTTGTATAGACCATCATCATTCATTATATTCGCCCATATTTAGTAATTTGAATGTATCCTATACAGTCTGTGCATGTTCATAATCACTATCAAAAATGTGCGACTTCGTAAGATCATTATGAAAAGCTTCTTTTGGACGTACATTTTGTACAGAAAAACGTGTCCATCCAAGTATAAGGATAAACACCTCTTCGTAAAAGGAGTAATCTCTTATTTTCTGCTAAAGAATTAAAGTATAACGTTTCTTTGGTTACATCATTTACTAAATCCGAAATGCTTTTTGTTAAACGCTATTAGCTGTGAAGAAATCTAAGTGATCCCAGTGAAAATGAGACGTACTTTTCCATATTATTCGCAATAACATTAATACGTCTACGTTTAAAAAGACCAGCACATTGCACATAACCGCGCAAATAATGGAAATATACTGGGATGAATTGCGGATGTTGATATGAACTTGGTTATTGGTCATGTACATGGAAATTTATGATATTGTAGACAGTAAGGAGAAACTTATACAACCATAAACGTTCCTATAATACAATCCAGCCCTGTACTATTCAATAAAAAGACCTTAGACTTTCCATAAAATTCAATATATTAAGTAATAAATGATCTAATCACTTTGACCAGAGAAACTAAGACTAAATTATCAATCTGATTTGTTGATAGAATTACATTACATGTATTGATTTGGAAATGCAACTGTTTATATTCAATTGCTACTGATGGATCTTATTTTGATGAAACCCTACTTTTCTATATATTTTTTTAGATTTCCAGCTGTCAAAGGGGAAATCTTTAATCTGTTGATGCCCCTGGACTCCTTACATTTGAATTTTAATCTGACTGTTTTTTGCCTCCATACTTGATGTACTTGGACTTCTGCTGCTTCAAATTAAGTCGGTTTTAATTCGGTTAAAATATTTTACACATATAACTAACAAATGTGATCGAGCCTTTGTTTCAAAAGATCTAAATATGCCTCAGCTATATTCAACATATTTAAATATAATGAACGACATTAATCATATTGTACCATATGCGTATTTCTGCAATTAATGTCTCTGCATTAATGAGTGTGGCCATAATATTTGAAAGGCTAATACCTGATACAAATGTTAAAGGGCTGATATGATAAAAAAAAATGGCGAAAAATAAAGATAAATCCGGACAAACATGGCGCGTACAAAACTTTTTCTAATTGAGACATCACTATCTGTGATGAGATGCAAAGTTGAAAGTTGACAAATGTTAGGAATACCGAGATACACTCGTAGATAAAATTTGACATACATTGAAAGATTTGGATGCAAGTAGAACAAAAAATGAGTGTAGACATTGCACAGTTTGCTGTTTTACCAAATGGAACAAATTATCCTGTGATTGGGTTAGGAACCCATAATGTAACGGTAAGTATATGCGTCGACAAATGTTTATACAATAAACAGTACTACTTTTAATCTTAAGTTCAAGTAATTCTATTTATAGATTTATAGATGTCAGGCCTTTAAACTTTTCAAACTGCAAAGGTAAGTGGTTAGTAGTTTTTGAGGTGCAAATACAGCCATATTTGTCCATTTGTTATGATAAACCTTAAGACACATGCTCACAAAAAATATAACGTTAATTTTTTTTTAAACTTTCTATCAGGGTGGACCTGGTTCAGTTAGGGATGCAGTGAAGTATGCTATAGATATAGGATACAGAAGTGTTGATTGTGCCCATGCATATTTAAACGAGAAGGAAGTAGGAGATGGTATACAGGCCAAGTTAGATGACGGTACAATTAAAGATAAAAAAGAAATCTTTATCACGACTAAGGTAGGAGGCTTGACACAATTTTTAAGATAGTTTGCTACCTAGCCATGGCGTTGTAAATTTTCTAACGAGTGTTTAATGTCCCCTTTTCATCTTCCGTCTCTTTCTATTTTAAGATTTTTGTTTTAGTATAGAAAACATAATGCTGTGATGACCTCTGTGGGCATGATTCCCATGTGAGGAAAATTCCATACAATTGAATTAATTATACATCGCCTTTACACAAACTTGGACAACCTGCACTATTATCTGCACTACAAACGCTTTTTTTTTTATTGAGATACATGTTAAAACACCGTTTTAACTTAATATTTTGCATAAAAAAACTACAAGGACAAACTCGTCTTAGAAAACAAGAGAAGGAAATGATGCAATTAATTATCGACAAAAATACTACAGTGTTATTTTTTCAATTTTTTTTAACAATTCTAACATTAATTTATTGACGTATTAAAAAGTGACTACGTATGAAGATTAGATTATTTAAGTTTTAAATGATACATTTCCCCAAAAAAACTACAAATTTCCCATTACCAAACTTTCGGGTACTTTGACCTGTAAAACGGGCACGAGCCATTTTAATTAGGGATGTAAAAAGATCTGAAATTTGATACTCGGATACTCGGTCATGATACTCGAGTACTCACGAGTACTCGGATAAATATTAAACGTCTTTTGAAAAGTTTAGATTTAAGGTGGGATGCAGTGTTTTTGTTATTACCGTTCATAAACATATTAACGAAAGATAAACGTACTTCAAACATAGCTTAATCCTCTGTTTTGTGTGTGAATTGAACAATGAATTACCGACTGCCATTTCTCCTAATAGCAATTATTGTTTGTGTACGTGTTCATGAACCAATTTCCAAAAAAAATCAAAAATATTTACATATAAATTCCGACAGGGAGGACAAAATATGAATCATCTCTTCCTGAGGAGCTGGAATTTTTTATAATACCACTATTCCATTAATTTGTCAACAACAATTTAGGACTTTATTTCGTGTAGCTCAATTACTTTTATTGTGTTTTTTATCGTTTGTCTGATTTTTATTTGTATCCATGATGTTGTCAGTTTGTTTTCGACTTTGGGGTTTGAATGTCGCTCTCGTACTTTCGCCTATCTTTAGATTGTAAATTAAACAATGATCGTTATGTTTCAAATACAGAGTAATCAAAGTTATCTAAATGTACATCTCATACCAATTACGTTTACATATAATTCATGATTAACAAACAAAGGTAAGTTTTTACGGCTTGTGATTAGTTACTTATTAATACATGAAAGTGTTGATTCGTGTACAAACACCGTTAAAATTGTCTCTAATCAATTGCGCAGGGTTCACCTCAGGATAAACATATTTATGTTGTTTATTTATTTTATTTAGTATTACGAAGAGATATTTCAACGGAACTAAAGATAGTGGAAATTTGAAGAGAAATATCTCAACATGTAAACAGGCAAACGATCATCCGAGTACTAAAACTGTACTCGGATACTCGGCCTTCCGAGCGAGTAACCGAGTACTCGAGTACTCGTTGCCATCCGTAATTTTAATATAGTATGGCGTTTCTGTTGTATGGTGTTGAACTAATGAGTTTACAGACATTTCGAATTATTTGAATTTTGTAAATACTAACAAAACCAAAATATTTAATTGATTTGATTGGAACCGTTAACTTTAACTTCATAACTTTACACTGGACGTAAAACCATAAATAAAGTCAATAAAATATCAACAACTTTACAGCTATGGGATACACATCACAATCGACAACATATTAAAGAAAATTTCCAGAAATCATTGGATAATCTTAAAGTTAACAGTGTTCAGCTGCTAATCATTCATTGGCCCATTTCACTTAAGGTAAGTACTTATAATTATGTTGAAATACTTTAATGTCAAAGTCGTTAAACACTTTCATTTGTTGTAACCCCGCCACATTCTGTTTGTATGCGCATATCCCAGGTCAAGAGCCAGCTGGAATCGATTTCACAAAAAATAAACATAGGCTAAAGAGTGATCGTAAGTATACTGAACTGTTCATGACGCACGATCAATCTAAGTATTTTTGTGAAATCGACTACAATAATTCAGTGGTTGTCGATTGTTGCATGTTACATATTTGTTTTCGTTCATTTCTTTATGTACATAACTAAGACAGTTAGTGTTTTCTTTTGAATTGTTTTACATTTGTCATTTCGGGCCTTTTATAGATGACTGTTAGGTATGGGCTTTGCTCGTTTTCGAGAGCCATTTGGGGACCTGCAGTTGTTAATTTCTGTGTCATTTGGACTTTGTGAAGAGTTGTCTCATTGGCAATCACACCACATCTTCTTCTTTTTTTTTATATATATTTAAACACATCTTAGTTCTTTTAAAACAGTTTCCACTAATCGTAAAAGGATGGTTATGGCTCTATACAAAGTGACTTGTTTTGATTTCATCGACTTTCATCACAACAATACCATGCGTGTGCATATATGTGTGTGTTTACATATTTGTTATGAGGTGACATCTGATTTTCTTGACCGTAGAACGGTCAGTTTATTCATTTATACTACGTTCGTATATTAGTACAAGGCTTTCGATTTCTTAATTTCTCTAGAAAGAAATATGTTATTACACCACACGTTACAAAGCTAATCTGTTCGTGGATTATTTTTCTAATGAAAATATTTTATATCTTCACTGAACATTTTAGCTTCGGGGCCAGCTGAAGCTGGCATATGGGTGTGGGATTTTCTCGCTGTGTTGATGAGTCGTCAATGGTGACCTTGCGCTGCATTTACTCTTGTTGGGTTGTTGTCTCTTAGACAATAACCTATTTCCATTCTCATTTTTATTATCAAATTATTTTGCTATAAGGTTGGATATTATGAGAGGAAAATATTTGATTTGTATATTTGAATTCTTTGAATTGTTCTGATCATTTTTCATTGCTAAATCATAAAATGTTTGTCTTTTACGGCAGAAATTTATTCAAATGATAAATCATTAGTTTTTTCTTTATTTTAGGACGGAGATGATTTGTTTCCCAAAGATAAGAATGACCAGTTTATGTTTGAGAATCACGACATAGTGGATACATGGAAGGTATAGTTCACTGTGCTTGCATTTCTAAGACCACAGGACATAACGATGTTGATGTATGAAAAAAAAACCTGATATTTTGGAATTATACTTATGAAATGTAATTTATCATAGTCATAGAAATATCTTTCTCTTCTAAAATCAAAGAACCAGCTGTCGTGTAACATGAAATAAACAAATGAGATATTATTGATTAAGAATGGTTTATAATAGAAATTTCTCCATCTTCTTGAAACAAAGAACCTATTTCTTTTTACATAATTCTCATCGAAAAATTTAAAAAGTAGAAATACTTTTTAAAGTCAATTTTCTTGTTTTCTTTAGATGAATATAAAAACGAAGATGTGGTAAGATTGCCAATGAGAACTATCCACAAAAGACCAAAATAACACAGACATTAACAACTTTAGGTCACCGTACGGCCTTCAACAATGAGCACAGCCCATACCGCATAGTCAGCTATAAAAGGCCCCGATAAGACAATGTAAAACAATTCAAACGAGAAAACTAACGGCCTTATTTATGTAAAAAAATGAACGAAAAACAAATATGTAACACATAAACAAACGACAATCACTGAAATACAGGCTCCTGACTTGGGACAGGCACATACATAAATAATGTGGCGGGGTTAAACATGTTAGTGGGATCCCAACCCTCCCCCTAACCTGGGACAGTGGTATAACAGTACAACATAAGAACGAACTATAAAAATCAGTTGAAAAAGGCTTAACTCATCAGGTGGAAAAAATTCAATGGAATATGTTGTTTATCTTTTTCAATATTTTGCGATGAATCAATATGCAGATTTCACTTAATATTACTTTTAATTCTTTATCTTACGATTGGAGATAAATTTCAATCATCTCTCCTCAAAATATTGGTATATATCAAATGCATTTTTAGGCGTCTAAAACAATTCGAATATCGTGGGTTATTTTGTGAACGACCAAGTTTACATATGAAATCCCATTGATATTTACGACTTCATTTTCGAAATCGTTTTATAGTCGGTACTTGCAACTTCGATCTTTTTTTTCAATTTTTTTACAATTCCTAATTTCTATATCATCTTTCCCTTTAAACTTATGAACTTACAGGGTATGGAAGAATTAGTTGATGCCGGCATGGCAGAGAATATAGGATTGTCTAACTTTAACAAGACACAGATAGAACGTATTCTACATAGTGCCCGGATAAAACCATGTAATCTACAGGTAAGATTAAAATCTAATCCTGAAATATTGGTCTTTTTCATTGATAACATACAGATCTGTACAATAAAATTGAGAATGGAATATGCAAAAGGACAAGAGCCCCACCAAAGAACCGAGGCAACCCAAGGTCACCAACGGGTCTTCAACACAGCGAGAAAATCACGCAACCAGAGGCAGACTTCAGCTGGATCCCAAAACAAAAAGTATGTACAAGTTTAGCGAAAATGAACTAACTGCTATACTCAGAAAATTATAAATGAACCAGAATTAAAAAAAAAACTAAAACAAAGCATACAAGTCTAACAAAGGCAACAGATTCATGACTTGGGACAGGCGCAAAATGCAGATTTAGAGTTATTACTTAAATGCCTTTAAATAAGAATTTTGATTATGTTAAAATATTGAAGATTAAAGCAGTAAAGGTTTTTTTTTATTGCCAAGAATAACAATTAACAGTACACCAAGATTTGTTGCATAACATTGTATGTCATATATTAATATAAGGATTTTGTTTGTAGGTGGAAATACATCCTTATTTCTCAAACCGAAAGCTTGTGGATTTCTGCTTGTCAAAAGGCATAACAGTTACGGCTTATGCACCTCTAGCGAACCCAGATAGTCCTTTGTAGGTAAAATGGTCCATGTAAACTGTTTTCCATGATAACATAATATAACTACAATTAGAGATAGACCGGTGATATAGAAATAAATTATCTGATTGATAGAACATTTTTTGTTTAAAGCAATTAGATATTGACATTGGACTTTTGTTAAATCGTTTAAGAACTTATAAAATCAATATGTTGTTACGTGAAATATAAACAACACAAACGCGCGCATTTTAATTTTGTGCGGGTCATACTTAGATAAATAACATTATGACCTTTTAATAGTGAGGGTCATACATGAAAAGTAACATTATTACCTTTCAACTATAATAACTCCGAATTAGTGATTACTTGTATGTCAATATATATCTCATTTAAAATTTAAAAATATGCAGAACCTAAATAGTTGAAAGTTTATATTCATAATATAGGCGAACGGGGAAAGAACCCAGTATATTTGACGAACCTGTTCTTAAGGATATTGCTCAGAAGAAAGGCAAAACCATAGCCCAGGTAAAATGAATTATGATTCAAGGCGAGGAGAATTAATTTCCAAAAAAAATGCAATATAAGCTATCAAATTAAGACAGCTATATAGCAATATTATAAAATATTATTTTTAGTACTGCCATTTATAAAGGCTGATTCCTGCGGTAAAACACAGCAATGGTATCACAGTTTAGGAGTTTTATATGTACAAACTAATATCTAGTATAATATTTGGAATATAAACGTTATTTTAGAGTAAATTACAAAAAAAAAATCTATAGAAAATTTAAGAACCAAAAACGTATGAAATTCCTATTTTCAGCTGATGTATTCTATGCCAAACAAATCAGACGATTTTAAAAATAATACGTTTCAGAAAATCTTACGTGAATAAACTCATCATTATCATTGATACCGTGATATTAGTTGTGTATACCATCCGCGAGTTTCTTCGACAACAGACTCAGCAGTTATGTTTGAATTCAAAAAGTTAAAAAGTAGCTAAAATAACATGCATATCATGTTTGTGCGATATGAATATGAGTCCTTGTACAAGCCATAATGGGCTAGCTCACAAAGTGATATTAATTTAAATGAAGACATGGCATCTATACTCAGACACATTATCCTAGCGGAACCCACTGTATAAATAAGAAGATGTGGTATGAGTGTCAATGTGACAACTCTCCATTCAAGTTAAAATGTGTAAAAAATAAAACAAGTACAGGTCAAAGTACGCCTTTCAACATGGAGCATTGGCTCACACCTAACAGAAAGCTATAAAGGGTCCCATAATGACTAGTGTAAAAGTATACAAACAGGAAAATTAACGGTAAAAATATAGAACAAATCAGAAAAGAGAAGAGCCTATGGACAACATAACAAACGACAAGCACTGAACAACAAGCGACAAGCACTGAACAACAAGCTCCGGACCTAGGACAGGTGCATACAAATGTAGCAGGTTTAAACGTTTACTATGTTACCTCCACCCGAGACAGTATTGTAACATTAACAGTATGCATTACTCTGAAATATCAGGGTTACGTGCTTAGTGGAGAGATTCGAACCCTTGACATTCCTCACTCGAGCTTCCACGTGTGATTTTAATTGTTAAAGTGGACGAGTATGTTAGATATAAAAATAATTATCTAAAAAAATACAGAATAAGCAGATCCAATATCAATTGCATATGTTTTGCAGGTAGTTTTGAGATTCATATTACAGCGCAATATCATTGTGATTCCAAAATCAGTTACTCCGTCTAGAATCAAGGATAATTTTGATGTGAGTAGATCATGTAAGATCAAAATGTTTAAGATTGAAGATATGGGAGTGCCAGTGACACAACGGATGTGTTGAATTGTCATGAAACAATTTTTTGTCTAAATCCTTCGTATGAAAAGCATAGACAATTGCTCACACATTTATATTGCATTTAAAAATTAAGTTCTGTAATCGTATAAACATTTTTATAGGTAATAAAATCAAAGTAAATTACAGTTTAGCTCACAAATCGAATTTCAAATGCGTGTTTACTACCAAAATGTTTTATATACTATGTCAGTTTTTTTTTTCTTTTTTTTTTTTTTAGATCAAAGCATCTTTGTAGTAAATTGTTTTTCTTAAATCAGTTAAGATTTTTTTTTATGGAAAATACATATATTTTACTGTTTTCACAGTTTCTTGTATTCATTTATCGAGCTCACTTATCACAGGAATCAGAACAGATATTGTACAGATATATTTCCTTTTTAAAATGCACGTCAATGATCAATTCGCAATTCAAAAAAATTTTATCCTCATGAACAAGACAGTAGAAACCTATCCCTATTTATTTTACTTCTTGTCATACTTTCAGAAAAAAAATAATGTTAGAGTTATCTTCTTCAGGTGTTCAGATTTTCTTTATCACCAGACGAGATGGAACAAATATGGACACTAGATAAATATCCAAGAATATTTATAGAGAAATGGTAAGTTTCAATATGTGTTTCATCATAAAACAGTGTATTTCTTTTTCTTTACTACTTTACCCTTCCAAATTCAAAAACTTAATAATATCGTTTGATGACAAAATCATATGCAGCAATTATTGATTCTTCTGTTTTGTAATCATACAATCGTTCTTTCTGTTAATTTAATAGGCAATCAGACAACATTACTAAGTCGCAAAAGATAGCATTCCAATATAACTAGAGGTCATCAGATGGTCAAGTTTCTCTATCTTGTGACAGTTTCCCCATTGTCTATTGTACTTTGTCTTTGTTTCGATGAAGCAAACTATTCTTTCTTATTTTGCAATGGACGATTTCTTCTTTTGTAGAGTACACAAATACATTTATCACATAAATCAATATGAAAATATAACTATTTTTGATCATCTGATCATTTGTCCCCTGTATTCAATTAGTTGTATATAGTCATCGACAAACTTTTTAACAAGTCCTCTTTACTATCAGAATAAGGGTTTTAAGCATTCTTTCAAAATTTCAAAAAAACTCCGTTTGAAGTGATCCTTTTAAGCAAAATAAGTCATGTGTTTCTATTATTTTTATTTGCATATACTATAACACTAACTGATCATATTCTATTGCAGGGCAAGTGGGCATCAAGAGTATCCATTTCATGCAGAATTCTAAGGAACTTTTTCTTTTACCACTTATTCTAACCGGATGACAATACAGTTGTATTTTCATTTTATTATTTTATTCCTCTCTATATCTGTATCAATAATAAAAAAAAATAAAGTTGGACGTAGACAATTTAAAAAGCAAACAATTTACACTCTGGAAATACAATTGAGAATGGAAATGGGGAATGTGTTAAAGGGACAACAACCCGATCATAGAACAGACAACAGCAGAATGTCACCAATAGGTCTTCAATGCAGCAAAAAACTCCCGCACCCGGAGGCGTCCTTCAGCTGGCCCCTAAACAAATATATATACTAGTTCAGTGAGAATGGACGTCATACATGCTGATTTTACATTTCGAAACATACGAAATGATGTGTTCTCGATATTTCCTATTTTTGTATAAAAACGGTACCCTGTCCCTGATGAATTTGTATTTGTATCAATCTTTTGTAAGCGACTATGTAATCACATGAAAACAAAGACACAACATTTCTTTGTCCTACACTTTCGCAGGCAATCACTTAGTTAAATCGATATTTTGGAACAACTGAAAAGTGTTTACTTATTTTAGAGAATAAAAGGGAGAAAAAATTAAGAACGGAGAAAAATGTCGAAAGATGAGAAAAAAATGTGCAAACGAAAATTGGATAAAGAAAATGTACTGAACATTAAAAAAGAGGATTGAATAATTGGCAAACAAAAGTAGAATTAGTCTTAATAATTTTATTATAAAAAATGAGACCCTAAACCCCCAAAAAGACCCCCATTCTGTCAATACCAAAGGTGGTGCCATTTATAAATTAGCAAATGATATTAATTGCAATGTCAATGACACGTGTTTCTGAAATATTCATTTAACTTTAATTTAGAGACAGTCAAGCCTTAAATGTTCCAAAAGCAAAATATTTAAACCGTTTATCGCTTAAACATGTGTACTTTGAAATCAACATTTGTGGGGACATTTTTGGCATTTGGTGTTAAGATTGTTCAAACTTGCACTATTTAAAATTTATTTCATGCTGCTAATTAGCTGTTGCACGATGTCAGAGAAAGCTTAATATAAATACCTGTCCGTTTCTGATAAAACCAAAAAATATATTTATCATGATTTCACATTAATATCTTTAAATTTTCTTCTTATGTTATTTCATCAAAGCGAACTTACTTAGGACTCTTAACAAATCATTCACAGCTCATGCGTTTGTCCTTTTTTACACTAGTTATTCATTATTCATAGATGTTGCATGGGATATTCAGATCAAATAAGATATAACTTATTTACGATGTTCTTGATATTTTTCATATTTGTTCGATCAAAATTGTTAATCCATCTTAAATGATGTATTCTCTTCAATACTAATTTTCCGAAGATTTGACCTAATTTGTCTTTAGTCAATTATATGATAGACATCAACACGCATATGAAGGATCTATTAATTTATAAACTGCTGAAAGATTTTATATGGACATCCTTTAAGACAAACATTGTCAAACGTATCGGATAGAATATATGAATAATGGAAGACAAAGCAGTTAGCTGTTTCGAGGAATACTAATTGCACACATATTTATCAACACAAGTCAGATTAAGTTGAAACTGATGGAGAAAGGGGTTTTAAGCGAAGTCCGAGGGTATCGCCATTCTTGGACAAGAATCATTGACTGTTATGTAATTCCTATAGCTGCTGTAATAGTGATTATAACAAGCGTTTTTGTTATTGTTATTTATTGCAAGGAATACAGGACGTCGAAAAACAAAATCAGAAAAGTTGCCAGTCTTATTTATTCTGCTATCGGACTATCTAACATAGCGGCTATTTTTCCCAAAGCGATCATCCATACATATGCATTCACGTATGGAAACATTAAAATGTTCGTTCCACTTAATCTCTGTAGATCTTGGTATATCGTGCAGGAATTCACAAAAGTGCCTCATTGTGCTTCCATTTTGTTTGTTACACTTCTGTCGTTACAACGATACCAGATAATAAAACATCCTTTTGTTGGATCTCAGAAATGGACCGTGAGTAAAACAATAAGCAAAATAATCCTTGTGTTGATAGTTTCAACATTAGTATCGATTATTTCTTTCGTTGGATCTGAACTAGTACCATATCATGTTGAATTTAAAGAGAATACAACGGCTGGCAATAGTAGTTTCATTACGTGTCATGCACATTTTGCTAGTTGGTTAGGCAGTTATGGGATGGAAGTTGCCATTTTTATTATGATTTTGAAAATTGCTACCATTATTTTGCCCTCTTGTTTAATTATACTTTACTGTGATATTTCTCTTGTCATATATCTGAAGATGATTACAAGAGTTCACCATGTCATGACACATGCTTCCAAAACAGTGATCCACCATGTTGTGAAAGACAGCTTCAAATCTGTTCCAAATAAACACGACCAACAGGAAGATCATCCTCAAATTCTACTCATACTTATTTTGTCGTTAGTAGTGTTTATCGTGGAGATTCCTTACACCGTATTTATGTGTTTCCAGATTTATTATTGGACTCTACCATCGCATGAGTCTTTTACGTTTTTTAGAATCGGTCCGGTAAGAAATGCAATTGATTTATCAGTAGTACTTAGTTACCCAGCACTTTTCCTTGCATCTTGTATTACAAGTCAAAGATTTCGATTTATGTTTCGAAATTTGTTTAAATGTAAAAAATGTTGTTTGAGAAATGTTCAAAATTTAAAATTACCTTTTAATAGATAGTCATGTAGATATACATATTATAAATGTCTGTCATAGTGATAGTAAATGATATTGGAACAAATAAAGGCAACAGTTGTATACCGCTGGTCGAAATTCATAAATCAATTGAGAAAAAAGAATCCGGGTTACTAACTAAAACAGATGGAAACACATCAAATATAAGAGAAGAACATCGACACAACAGAAACAATAAAATGCAACACACATAGAAACGAACTATAAGATAACAACTGTCATTTTCCAAAATAGATATACTTTATATTTGATAATTTTAAAATCAAATCTGATATTTCTGTAAAACAAAAGTGGTCCTACACACCCATAATTTTATAGTTTATCAATAATAATAGAGCTATTCATTGATAACCACCTTATGTAAACGGGTTATAGTTATTATGTTGTGCAGTCGTTGTATGTGACATTTGGTTTTTTAAAGAACATTGGATCGCTAAATTATAATTTGCCGAAGGACAAGGGTATATAAAAAAGAAGATGTGGTATGATTGCCTATGAGACAACTATCCACAAAAGACCAAAATGACACAGACATCAACAACTATAGGTCACCGTACGGCCTTCAACAATGAGCAAAGCCCATACCGCATAGTCAGCTATAAAAGGCCCCGATAAGACAATGTAAAACAATTCAAACGGGAAAACTAACGGCCTTATTTATGTAAAATAAAATGAACGAAAAAAACTATGTAACAGATAAACAAACGACAACCACTTAATTACTCTATTTCTTGGATTTCCTTCATGTAAATCGTGGTCAGTTTGCTCTAGATATTGCGCAATATCAATTATCTCATACTCTTAATATGTGGATGCATTTTTTCATTACAGTGTCACATATATTAGTGTAGTATGGTCCGATTTATATGTAAGCAGGTTTATTAATTTGATCTTGCAACGCGCACATATTTGATACGATCTAGTTTTCTATTTGTTTGCACTTGTGATTTTGTAATCTATAACTGTAACATTTATATGTTATAAAAAAACAGCTTTTCAAAAATACCAAGTCTATTTGTTTTTTTACGTTAGACACGAATCATGTCTACAATAGACTCGCAGTGACGCTAGATATAAAAGTTGAAGTAAAAATAGAGAAAAATTGAGTTTTTAAATGTTAAGATTTTATAAAGATAACACTGTTCACGTACCGATTATTATTCCATGTCATTTTATATATCTGTTGATGGAGAATATGAGTATAGACCTAGTGGGAAGTTGGGAATGTTATCAAACATAAATAGAATATATGCAACCGTACAACATTTAGATAACAGTTAATCAGAATTGAAACATACTAAACTATAATATTTAAGGAATCTAAAATTAACCTCGTTCTAATACTGTATTGCAAGTCACTATTATTGTATTATGAATCAAAACAAGAATTTACAACCACATATTTATCAGTTATAATGATGGTCATAAATTTATCATTGCATAGTTTGATCGTTCTTCAATGAAATACAGAATTATACAAGTCAATTTTTTTCTTTAACAGGTTCAAAAGTGTTCAATTCGCTATTCAGTGATATAAAACATGCAATCGAAGTATTTATACTCTTAGACTAGTATTACTATGTGTTATATTTGTAACTTAAATCACAATGCATATCATAGTTGTTTATTATTGTGTATTGATGAATTGACTTGCGTGAAAATACGGATGTTTGATTAAAATTTGCTGATGTAAAATGTTAGAAATTATTTTAGAAGGAATATATCTTTCTTATGCAAACCTCTAAATCCGCGTCAGACTATGGCTATACTTAGGTTTGATTCGTTCTACAACCTTTGTATTTAGATATTAATTTTTTTTATTGTATCATTGAAGAGACATTAGTAGTCGAAATGTGCGCATCTTCATAATACATATGTTCATCATAATTATAATTTAACTGTTAATAAAACTTTGAATTTTTGAAAAAAACTAAAGCTTTTCTACCACAGGAAAAACTTACCTTAGCTGTATTTGGCAAAACTTTAATGAATTTTGGGTCCTCAATGCTCTTCAACTTTGTACTCTATTTGGCCTTATAAACATTTTTTGATTCGAGCGTCACTGATGAGTCTTTTTTTAGACGAAACGCGCGTCTGGCGTAAATATAAAATTTTGATCATTGTTTCTATGATGAATTTACTTGTGCAATATTAAAATTGTTTCCGTTTACTAGAATGGAATTTATAGTCCACACCACTATTAGTTGACTGTAAGTCGCAGATGATAGAACCAAAACCAGTAGCCAATAATTTGGAACTGTCGTAAAAATACGAATATTTTATGATTACAAATTGCTTTAATTAATTTGCGGAAATTATTTTAAATTAAAGAATGTACCTACCTCATGCATACCTCTGATTCCGCGTTAGAATGTGGCTATACTTAATGTCCTATTTCGTTTTATACGCTTTACAACCTTTGTATTATGCTTTGGATATCAAAATATGTTTGCCTCAAGCATTAATGAAGAGACATTAGTTGTCGAAAAAATACGCAACTGGTTCATTAAAATTGGTACCGTTTATATTATTTATTTTAATCATGTGATTAATATTGTTTTGAGAGAACTGTATTGAACCTTTGCTTAATCTAAATGAGTTAAATTATTTAAATAAAAATATCACTATTTTTATTAAACATGTTCATGTGCCCGTAAATTGTTTTCTCGTGTCATATATATTTAATGTTTGTTATTTGTAATTTGCCATTGACAGTTTTTGTTATATCTATCCACAAACTCCTGTAATCATCATGCCTTTATCGTACATTTACAGAGACATTCACGCAACATTGGTTTCAGATACTATTTATCGCTATTTTGTGCATTGTTCCTCTGATCGTTTTTTGTGATAATCTTTCATATCATGCTATTCGCTTGAGATGGAAAATCATCGCTAGAAACTAAGAAGGCACGTGGCGTTGCTAAAGAATATGACATGAAATTGACACGTCGTCATAGGTAAAATAGCGATAAACAGATTATCATTGGTCATCTCAACTCGATTGCATTTCATTTGAGATGATCAACGATAATCTATAAATATATGCCAGATATGATTAGATTTATTAATAAACGTATGAACGAGTTCATAGTGCAGAACAAATTTACTTGAGATAATAATATAGAAGGGTCTCGATGGTTGGGGTCATTTCTAAACAGTTCTAATTTTTCAGGCCATTGATCTCTTTTCTCTCCAGTATTCCTCATTCTTTATATTTAAGCATAAAGTGATAATTGGCTATTAATTTTTTTGGCTATTTGTCTGTTTTGTCGTTTATTTTATTTACTTGTGTCAATTAAATTGCATATTTTTCTCTATTCTGTAAACCTCATCAAGACCCCATCAAGACCCCCTTATACAATTCATTAAGTACATTGGAGACTTAAATGTTTGTAAACCAAATACATAAAACTGTTCATAGCTTTCAAGAGAAACTTGGACTCTTGATGAAATTTGTAACAAGCAAGATTTGATGAATAAGTATAATTATGTTGATAAAAAAACACTGTTCATATCTTTTAAACACTAGTGACCTTAGAAGGTTTTCCGGTTATAATTATCTAAACTTCGCACGATTTACTTTAATTAGTTGATGCCATTCTTATTTCATTTAGATGGCTTTTTTCAAGCTATTATATGATTTCAGAGTAAGCTTATTAACAAACCACGTATTGTTTTAATTAAAAATCTATTTTACACGCATTGATATATTTGTTTTTTCTATAATATTCTTTCATCGAGGTGCATTTACTTCAGATCATAACATATCGTTTACAATTTGTGCAATTTTTATTTTTTGGGGGATAATATTACATATATTTTTTATAGATATTGGAAGATTTGATAAAATCAAATGAGCTATGAATCATTTCCGATGTCCGTGATGTATTTCATATATAGTGGATCACAATAGTTAATCATTCTTAGATGGTATGTTCTCATTCAATACTAATTTTCTACGGATTCGACCTATTTTGTCTTTAGTCCAACATATGATAGACATCAACACGCAGCATCCATTAATTAGAAGGTTTCATAGAAATCCTTTAGGACATTGGCAAATGCATCTGTAAGAATATATGAATACAGAAGCACAAACCATTAACAAATATTGAGAAGAATACGGTTTACTTATATACACTTGAAATTATTAGTTGGAAGTGATGGGGAAAGGGATTCTAAGCGAAGTACGAGAATATCACTATTCGTGGACACGAATAATTGACTGTTATGTAATTCCTATAGCCGCCGTTATAGTGGTTATAACAAGTGCATTTGTTATTGTTATTTACTGTAAGGAATATAGGACATCAAAAAACAGAATCAGAAAAGTTGCCAGTCTTATTTATTCTGTAATTGGACTATCTAACATTGCGGCTATTTTACCTACAGCAATACTCCACACATATGCATTCACATATGGAAACGTTAAAACATTTGTTCCATTTAATCTTTGTTGGACGTGGTTTATCGTACATGAATTTACAAAAGTGCCTCATTGTGCTTCCATTTTGTTTGTTACACTTTTATCGTTACAACGATACCAGATCATAAAACATCCTTTTGTTGGATCTCAGAAATGGACTGTGAATAAAACAAAAATCAAAATAATCATTGCATTAATAGTTTCAACATTAATATCGATTATTCCGTTTATTGGATCTGAACTAGTACCACATCAAGTGGAATGTGACGACAATTTAACGGCCATCAATTGTAGCTTTACGACATGTCATTCCCATTTTGCTGATTGGCTAGGCAATTATGGGATGGAAGCTGCCATTTTTATTATGATTCTGAAATTTACTACCATTATCATGCCGTCTTGTTTAATTATACTTTACTGTGATATTTCTCTAATAATATATCTAAAGATGATTACAAAAGTTCATCATGTCATGACGCATGCTTCCAAAAAGGTAATCCACCATGTAGTGAAAGATAGATACCAATTGGTATCGAATAAATACGATAAACACGAAGGACATCCTCAAATTCTACTCATACTCATTTTGTCGTCGGTAGTTTTCATTGTGGAGATTCCTTACACCGTGCTTATGTTTTTTCAGATCTATTATTGGACTTTGCCATCGCATGAGTCTTTTACGTTTTACAGAATCGGTCCGGTAAGGAATGCAATTGATTTAACAGTAGTACTTAGTTACCCAGCTCTTTTCCTTGCATCTTGTATAACAAGTAAAAGATTTCGATTTATGTTTCGAAATTTGTTCAAATTGAAAAGAGAAATATTCATGTAGGTATGAACAAAGTATGAAAACAATTCAAAGTGAAAAAAGTATGCCGAAACAACGATGAAACCAACAACATCTATTGGATAACAGTTCCTTGTTTTTGGATAGACTCATCAAGACTGTGCAGAGGTTAAACATGTATGTGAACACTCAACCCTCATGCAAGAGTTTGAACAATTTCGAATTAAAACCCGAATAGTGTATAAAAGGTATATGATATTCAAAGAAACAGTATTCTTATTACTAATTTTGTTACTATAAACAGTTACATGTGAGCTACTTAGCCATAACTTTACAACAAAGGCAGAACGAATCCTAACGTCGATTAAATTGTAAATGGGGTTTTCCATTCTCAATTTTATTATTTTATTATACTGAAACTCCCCAGCCAGATACACGAGGTTAGAAATGAACATATGATACCAAGTACACTATGCACTGTCATTTTTTTAAACTAGGCATTTTGAAAAAAAAACGATTATATGACTTTGTTTTGTTAATAGCTATATTGAAGTTATAAGTTTGAATTTCTCTTTCGTATCTTTCGCCTCTCTTTTGTATCCCCGTATTGAAATAGAATGGACTAAAGGGACAATATCAAAGAAATAATTTGATAGGTGATACCTTCACCGTCTTTATCAAAGTGAATGTTAGTACAATGCACGTAAATTCGATATAAATTTTGAAAAAAAATCACAGTTCGCCTTCGTGCGTTTGATTTATTTCCTTTGTCTGCCGAACCCCAGATTCTAAATTTAAATTTCCTTTCATTCTATATTGTACCCTAGATTATAAGTTAACATTGCATCAGGTTTCTGAGTTTAAAGCTGCTTCCTCCTGTATTGGACCTTGGTTTCTAAGTTTAGAGTAGCTTCCGTATGTATTTTACCCAGGATTCCAAGTGTGTATGAGCTTTCTTCCTGTTTTCGACCATTGATTTCGAATCTCAATTTGCATTCTTTCTATATTGGACTCATGATTCAAAGAACAGAATTACGTCCTTACTGGAATGATCTCTTTATTTCATATTGGGATTTGTTTCCCCCCGGTTATAACCAATGGATACCGTGTTTTGATTTGCTTCTTTACTGCATTGACTTCCGTTGTCGTAATTTATTGTTACACGTTTATCTAACACTACATAAATTAGTGAGTCCGATGAGTTTTTGTTATTTACTTTCACCAACATTGCATATAAAAGTCGGGGATGTATTAGTACTTAGGTTCTTAAAACTGTTTAACTGAGTGGACTGTATATCATGAAAATCAGGTGTTTGTATATTTTGACATGTCTGAAGACTTGAAACTATGAACATCAAAATCTAGGTAAGTTTCCTATTTTTTAGGGGAAAAAATATTTTTACGTAAAACAAATGGCTAAATTTATTAACAGTCAACTTTGCATTTGAAAATTTGAAACTAACGTGTTATATCATTTCTGAATGTATACGCGGGGAATTGAAAATGAAAAACATGTACAGATGCAAAGTAAAGGCAACAGTAGTATACCCCTGTTCGAAATTCATAAATTGATTGAGAAAAAAAAACCCCGGGTTACAAACTAAAACTGAGGGAACCCATCAAATATAAGAGAACTACGACACAACAGAAACACAACATCAAAATGTAACACACACAGAAACGCACTATAATATAACAATGACCATTTTCCTGACTTGGTACAAGACATTTTAAGAAAATGAAATGGTGGGTTGAACCTGGTTTTGTGGCATGCCAAACCTCCCGCTTTAATGGCAATGTTAAATATCACAACATTATATGACATGACCACTTTATGAATTGTCTGCGCTAAAGAGTTTCCTGGATTAACTTTCATTAAGAACGTCCACATCACCCACCTCAAAGACAGAGATGTTTCAACGTGGAAAAGTTAGCAGATATACAACACAAAGCAACCTAAAATAGTAATCTGATTAAATTCATTTTTGCCTGAAAGTTTCCAAGTTTGGATTTTCTTTTTTCGTTTTGTATACCTAGATACCTTGTATGTTTTGATTTGTTCTTTTTCTGTATTTTCATTTCAATGCCAAATGAATATACTAATAACACTTTATAAATTTCGTGTGTTCAATGCGGTATTGTTCATTTGCCTTCATCATTGACGTTAAAAAAAAGTCGTGGATGTATAGATATGTAGAAATCCTAAAAATTATATGAACTAACGGGACCTCTATAGTTCATAAAAGGTAAATTTTGCATGAGGATATTGAGAGCAAATGATGTATAAATATCTTAACACGTCGGGAATTGTTTGATCAAAACGCACCAAAATTAATAGCCAACTTATTTTAGGATCGACTTTATTTGATGACGGACCGGAGTTTGACCCCTTTGCTTCTAAATAATTTCTTATTTCATGTAAGAAGAATCATAAAAAAATGTGTTATAAATCATGATGATTGCAGTGCAGATGCACTGAATACCTAGCCAGTTTTGGACACAATTTGGAACTTACACTTAAATAGCAGTGGTAACACTCCAGTATATGTACTTGTACTGGTAAAAAAATCGTGCGTTTGAAGTACTTTCGCGAAATTACTTTCTTCAGCTCAGCCCATTATCTAAAGCCTGGAATGGATTTAGAAACATGTAGAACAGTTTGAAAAAAATATGACTTAAAGGAACCTGCAATGAACATCCAAATATGATTATCTTGATAGGTCTACTTTGCCTGTGGGTTTTCAGGTTTTGATTTGTTCTCTTATTCTGTATTAACCCCTTTGATGTTTTTAATTTGCTTTTGTCCTATATATTTTCCTTAGGATTTTAATTTTCCCTTTCTTCCTGTATTGACTTTAGAATTCCGTTTCCGTCTTGATTTTTGCCTTTTTTGTCTTGAACTCTGGATTCCAAATGCTGATTTTCCTCCTTGTTGTATTCACCTCAGAATTTTTTGTCCAGTATAGATTTTTCCATTTTCTTTTCGTGAAGTCTGTATCCTGAATGTCAATTTGGTTCTTTTCTGTATTGACGGTATTGTCTATATAGGAAGATTAAGAAAAAGCTTTTTACACAAACAAAATCGTCACTGACTTTTGTAGTTTATTTGAACTTATTGTGAACTAAAGAGGAGGGATGTAAAATACCAAAGGAATATATACACTAATAATCAGAAATCAAAACTGACAATGTCAACGCAAAAAAAAAAACAAAAAAAAAAAAAAAAACACACAAAAAAAGCAACAAAATACAAAACAAAATTATAATCCCTTCGTAAATTTTACGGACGCCATCACGAGTTGGTTGACCGTTATGGAATAACCGTTCACAAATGATATCGGACATGTTCCTTACGTCGTAACTACAATCCCCTTCCCTTTCATGAATGTGACCTACCGAATTAGACTATTTACCGGATTTGTTATCACATAAGCAACCCGAGGGGTGCCGCATGTGGAGCAGGATCTGCTTACCCTTCCGGAGCACCTGAGATCACTCCTAGTTTTTGGTGGGGTTCGTGTTGTTTATTCTTTAGTTTTCTATGTAGTGTCGTGTGCTCTGTTGTTTGTTTGTCTTTTTCATTTTTAGCCATGGCGTTGTCAGTTTGTTTTAGATTTATGAGTTTGACTGTCCCTTTGGTATCTTTCGTCCCTCTTTTATACAAAACACAACAAAGAAAAAACTGCTGACTGTGTGAACGAGGTATTTGTAAACCTGCGGCATGTCCATATAACATTATTATCGATCATTTTCATTTCTATATTTGAAAAGGCCATTTAACTGAACTGGTATTGTCTACATGCCTTATCCGTAATTGTATATTCTTACAAATCAGTAAAACAAATCTATGAAGATATCATACATATAATGTATTTACTTGCTTACAATTTATTGACTTAATTGTGACGTATTGTCCATTAACAGTTGTTCATCTGTACACATTAACGTGATCTATTTACATAAACTAGTTTTCCATCGTCATGAAAATGAAAGTACCAGACTGAAAACAAAGAATATCACTTAAATTCGAGGATATAAATAATTGATGATACATTGAACATTTACCCATGTGACTTAAACAAAAAAGAATGGTGCCAATGATGGTGGCTTTAATCTGTTTACAGTTTAGCCGTTTCAGTATGATATGAGTTAACACAACAGTAAAGTAGACCTTTCACAAAAAAATAAATGGCAAATACTATATATATATATAGCTATTGACGTTGAATGTAGACGTTTTACCACACCAGATGCGCAATTCGACAACCAGGTTTTTTTAATGATGCATGAGGGTAAAATGTATTTCAAAATAAATAAATAAAAACGCTGAAACAACCAAAAAAAGACAAAAGGTTCATCCAACAAACGGACATACATATTTATCTATCTTGTTTCCACATGTATAAGACCATCTTTGCAGGACGTATCTATTGTTCAATACGTTAATGTTATGAAATTCAGCAATTGACAGCACTGGACGTGAGGCAAACAGCATTCATTGTTAACAAAATTTTGTTTAAGGCTTTTCTTTCTCAGGAATAGATTACCTTACCTGTTTTTGGCAAAACTTTTAGGAATTTTTGGTCTGCAATGGTCTTCAACTATGTACTTATTTGACTTTACAACTATTTTGATCTGAGCGTCACTGATGAGAGTTATGAAGATTTACACGCGTCTGGCGTAAATATGAAATTTCAATCCTGGTATCTATAATGAGTTTATTTATCATCAATCCTGCATATTATTTTTGTAACAACTATATATATGATTTCAATGACGTAATTTTAAACCTGATGCCTTTTGTTATCTATTATTCATGTGTTTCTTTGCCAAATACGTTCTGCTATTTATTTGTATTGTAGTCCTGTATTATAATGTTGTCATTTTAATGTTATATTTAACAATGCCATCAAAGTGCGAGGTTTGGCATGCCACAAAACCAGGTTCAACCCACCATTTTTTTTCTTTAAAAATGTCCTGTACCAAGTCAGGAAAATGGCCATTGTTATATCATAGTTTGTTTCTGTGTGTGTAACATTTTTACGTTGTGTTTCCGTTGTGTCGTTTGTTTTCTCCTATTTTTGAGTGTGAATTCACATTACTATAAGACGTGTCACGGTACTTTTCTATCCCAAATTCACGTATTTGGTTTTGATGTTATATTGGTTATTCTCATCGGATTTTGTCTAATGCTTAGTCCGTTGCTGTGTGTGTTACATTTTAATGTTGTGTCGTTGTTCTCCTCTAATATTTAATGCGTTTCCCTCAGTTTTAGTTTTTGTTTTTTGTCCATAGATTTATGAGTTTTGAACAGCGGTATACTACTGTTGCCTTTATCTATCAAGACTAAAGTTTTATTCATTACGTTTGAAAGAAACATCTACACAGTAATAAAAATATGAGATATTTGTCAATGAAAAAGAAGCCCAAAAACAAACAAAATTAATCAGTAGTAACGATAAAATAGAGTAGTCCAAAGTGATCATCTCAAAACTGCTCAATCAGCATCTTATATTTTGTTGTTTTTGATTACAATAAAAGAAAATGATAAGACATCTAAATTTTCTTAAATCTCATGTCTACAAGAATGAACATTTTTATCAACTTAAAATAACGCTAAGGTCGAATAAAAAAAATCTATTGGCTATAAAACCACAGGAATAAATTGAAACTGTACAAAGAAAAAAGAGATGAAAACGCACAAGATTTATTATAATAATAATAAAACATTGCATACATGTACATCGATCTTACGACCAGAATATCGATCCCTATTCATATGCATCTACAAGGCATGAGATGTGTCACTTTGACTGTCAAACTTCTGGTATTTACTCGAACTACGGTTATCTTAAAGTATTTTTCTGGTCCGGTAGACTTCTAGACAACAAAAGTCGACAGTAATATAAACACATAAACATGTGTGTCTCTAAGAGTTAAAAGAGGTGTATAAGGCTGTCATACCTTAAATCCCTAAATATGAAAAAGAATATTGAATAAACATCTAAAGACTTCATTTTAAAGGTTCAATACTATGTAATCTAGTTAAAACATACACAAAGCTATCAATCCATCTTTTCAATCAAGTTTATACCAAGATCCGCCTACATACCAAGGAAGAACAATCTGGAACCGGCAATTACTTTAAGAAATAGAATAAAAACAAAAACAAATGAAGCATGCCGTTCAAAATCGTGGTTCAACAAAACAAAACAAAACGACAAGATACAACATTCGGATTTAAAAATTTGAATAAAACCATTCACAAATTGAAAGCAAATCTATCTAGTTTGTCTGTAATATGTAATTAATTGAATTAAAATCTATAATAAAAAAATTTTAAATATATACGTGAATTTACACTTGAGGCACAATATTACATAGATTTAATCTACAGCATCTGTAAACCTAAGCGGTATGTTGTTTCCTTACCAGAAAATGAAATCAGTGGTTTGGTAAGAAAATATAATAGCTATTGATGTAAAGAAAAAAATAACAAAAAATACCTAAATCCGCGGAAAATTCAAAACGGAAAGTCTGCATCAAATGGCAAAACCAATAGCTAAATTACATTAAACACACCAAACAAATAGATAAGAACTGTCATATTTATGACTTGGTACATGCATTTAGTTATGTAGAAAATGTTAGATTAAACCTGGTTCTATAGCTATTAAAACCTCTCACTAAAACATCTTATTGACAAAGGAACAAAATAAATAATTTTATTACTTTAGTAGTTAACATACGGATAAAGATTATTCATGTCTTTATTGATTTACAGTTTTACTTATTGCACGTTCTTTATGTCATGCATTCCTTTACAATTAGTTATCAAAGGTACCAGTATTATAATTGAATACGCAAGACACGTATTTCGTCGACATAATACTCGTCAGTGACGCTCAGATCAAAATTAATATGAAGCTAACAAAGTACAAGGTTGAAGAGCATTGAGGACCCAAAATTCCAGTTTAAGTATATGAAACATTGATACATTTCCTAAGCTAGAACAGATCAAACTGTAATAACAAACGTCTGAGGAAAACAATTCTGAATGGAAAATAAAATAAAACGTGAAATATATTATGTAAATACTGATTAGCCTTTTTACCGGATTTATTATCTTATAAGCAACATGACGGGTGCCACATGTGAAGCTGGATCTACTTACCCTTCCGGAGCACCTGAGATTACCCCTACTTTATGGTGGGGTTCGTATTGCTTATTCTTTAGTTTTCCATGTTGTGTCATGTGTACTATTGTTTGTCTGTTTGTCTTCTTCATTTTTAGCCATGGCGTTGTCAGTTTATTTTCGATTTATGAATTTCACCGTCTCTCTGGTTTCTTTCGGCCCTCTTTCAAGTCGGTTTGGTTAAACTTCTAGAAAATATATTCAACATTTGTCGTGTGATTAATATATGATTAAGACGAAACAAAGTAAAAGCATGACGTAGAAATTATAGTATCAGGAAATAAATTTCTCATACTGAAAAAAGAGGAGGTAGATACAAATGTGATGTTCATATTTAGGTCGATGACGAACTGACAACATCATGGGGTACAACAAAAAACAAACAAAGATAAACAATAGTAATCAAAACACAACATAGAAATTTTAGACTTAATACATAACTTAGGCTGTTAGTTTTCTCGTTTGAATTGCTTTACATTGTCATTTCGGGGCCTTTTATAGCTGAATATGCGATATGGGCTTTGCTCATCGTTGAAGGTCGTACGATGACCTATAATTGTTGATTTCTGTGTCATTTTGTATCTTGTGGAGAGTTGTCTAATTGACAATTATAACACATTTTTTTTTTATATATATATACAAACATTGGCTGATCTCATGTGCTTCGAAAGGGTAGGTACATTATATTCCAAATATAGCACCAGTTGTGATTTGCACGAACGTACATACTTAATGAGAAGTCTAGTTATATGTTGTCACGTGCACATTAGTAGAAAATTTAGTAAAGACACATGGAATATGTCCGTCGTCATATGTGACAGATAGTCTGTTCGTCAAGACACGAACCAGACTTAACTGTATTTGTTGTATCAAAAGAGCTATGGGCAACATACGTTCAACATAGTTACCAAACTTGAAGTACTTGAAGCAAAGACACTAGCATTTGCTATATAAATGATATAAGCATAAACATAGATTTTAAATGCTTTTACACACTTGCGAAATTAAGATATACAATTATTTACGAGGATAAAGTACGTTAAAATTATTTATAGTTTCAAAATGTTATAATTGGGTTATCATTCAATTTTGATATTGCGATACTGGCGTATTCAAACATTATACAGCAAAATCTTTTGTGTAAATACCGATAACCAAATTGATAGCGTCATATGTTTTGAATTGCTTTGTTGTGTGATAGAAAATTATGATGGATTTTGTTTTAACAAGTCTCTATGTAAGTTAGTTGGTTTGTTCAAAGAGTTTAACGCAATTTCCCTTTAAGTATATTATTTTTGGTTTAATCTGTAAATTTCATGGCCGGTACTTTTTGCGCCATATAAAGTTTGCAAATCTGGATTCAATTTATTATTATCGTAGTACAATGCTACCCTTTGACAATACTTCCACAAAAATCAAGTAAATAAATAAATCAATATCATAATCAATATAAATAACAATAACTGTTTATTACTTAACCTACGAAATTGAAACTCTTACTAGTGTGTTAAAAATAAATGCCAGCATTTGTGTTGTTTGTTTACCTTGATATTGTATTTGTTTAAGTTTGCATGCATATTTTTGTTAAATACTTATTGGATATGATTTGATTTTGATTTTTTGGTGTTTTAACGCCTCTTTTGGGCTATTTCGTGGTTGCTTGTTTTTATTTGTGGAGGAAGCCGGAGTGCCCCGAGAAAACAACCGACCTTGGATAGGAAAACTGACAATCAATTAAAATTGGAGTCGAGTTCATATTAAAATGTTATATCTGTTGCATTTCTAATCGTTGAATTCGAATAGTACCTTTTGTGATTTCATTTTAGATATGATATAAAAATAGACACATACATGTACAGTTAGATACACTATTTTTTCTAATGTCCTGTATTTTCATATAAATTAAGTATTGTTTTGCCAAGTAGAAAAGAAACGGGTTTTCGCGGTTTTTTTTTCTTTTTTAAAAATGACATATACTTTTTGAATTTAAAAGGTGATGACAGTGTTTTGTTGCACCATGATATCTGAAGCTGATGTACAAAAATGCCCTTTCCCGCCGCAATGCGATTGTCATACTTTTGGAGTACTTCAAGAATATTGCCAGGACAAAGGATTTACAGAAGTTCCTACTCTAAGGGCTTCATTCTATAATGGAACATGGTTTGTAGACCTTTCAGATAATAAAATAACATCACTGACAGCAAATGCGTTCAAATATATTAAGTTAGACACGTTATGGATATCAAACAACAACATTATTTACATTGACATTGAAGCATTTTCGGGATCTGAAGATACGTTGCAGTCATTACATTTACGTGGAAATCAGCTTTTATCATTACCAATAACACTGACTCGTCTGTCTAGATTCTCCGATCTACAAGTCCAATATAATCCCATGAAAGATTTAGACACGGACATCCTTATGAATGTTTCAACAAATCTTAAGAAACTATCTTTTGGTTCAATCAATATGACGAAATGGCCAACATGTATAATGAATTTGAACAAACTTGAGGAATTGAGCGTATACAATGTTTCTATGGATTCATTCCCTATCAACGCATTTGAAGGATTAGAAGATTCACTAATGTTTTTACAGATCCAATCTACAAACATCAGTAGGCTTCCAATGTCAATAAACAAACTATCAAAGTTATTTACCGTATTGATCAACTACAATGTGAACTTAAAGGTTCTTCCAGAGGAGATTTTTGAAGGGCTTAATAACATTCATTATATTGTTATTCAGGGCAACGCATTTACAAACATCTCAGCTATTTATAAAGATTCTACTAACATAAAATCATTTGCTCTTCAGTCTGATTATATATCAAATATAACAGATGCAGTGTATCCAGCTAAAATGCAACCTAATTTATACGAAATAAGTCTTGTTCTTCCAAAACTATATAACGTGCCAAAATCTCTTAGTAATATGCCATCCTTAAAACAGATTGAAATGTTTCAAGCAAATATATCAATTATCAGGGCAGGTGATTTTTCAAACTTACCATCATTGATTACGTTAGAATTGTCATCTAACCCGATATCCGTGGTAGAAATAGGGGCGTTTGCCACAACGCGCTCATTACAAGTGCTAAATCTAAGGTACACAAAACTGAAAACAGTTCCTGAAGCAATTAAGAAAACAAAACTGTATTCAATAGACTTGACAGGAAGCAATGTTATATGTACATGTGAAGGTCTTGGATGGATGAAACAGTGGCCAACTAGAAATAGTACGTTTATCAGTGGTGAATGCACTAATTTGAATATACCGATTTATGAATTCCTACTCAAATATATACCTAAATGTTAAAAATTGAAAAATAGAGGAGCAACATTGTTAATGATTATTTTGTTTCTTTAAACTAATTTGTATTATTTACAACAACAAGAATTAAAAGGAATTGCTTTGAATCTAGGAAATATGTAGGTTTGTTTTAAAAGTTTTTCCTTTTGAGACTTTTATTTTCCAAAAGTCATTAACTTTGCAACTACGGCATACCATTATATTAAGGAACCATTTTGATAAGGTTAGTAGATATACTCCTTTTGCTTATCTTTAGTGGATAATTTACCGCTATCATAGTTCAAAAACAATAACGAATCAAAAATGTTTGACTTCAATCAAAATTGTGGTATTGACAGTCTAAGAAAAATGAGTTTGCATTAAAATGAGGATAAAAAAAATATGTGTCTTGTGTGTTTTTAGTTGTTTTTTGTTTAAAACATGTTGGTTAGGGACTCATATACTGAATCGTTTATCCAAGTTAGAAAATGTCTAAGATAAACAATTCACACTGCATGGTCTAGATAATATGTGCCATCATTTAGTCTAGACGATATCTGGCTGACTGTTCTCTGAAGACTACTAATGATTATATATTCCGATTTATTATACTTCACGTTAAAATGCCAAATTTTGATTGGCTAATACGAGGGTGTTAATTTACTCTATCACATGGCTGAGCGGGTGACAATTTTTTTTAATGTCACCCTCTCGTCAATCCAATCAAAAATCAATAATGTAAAGGACAATGAATTGAATAAACACCAAGTTATTAAAGACAATGCTTTCAAAGTTCTACATTTTGGCTCATAATCTATTATTTGACTGTCAAAATAGAAAAAAATAAAACATCATACTTTACTTCTGCTAATTTTTCTTATACCCGTAACGTTGTTATGTACGTGACGTCATATACAATACTTTTAAATAACATTCATCTGTACCCCTCGAAAAAGAATTGTCAACCTTAGCTTCGCCGCGGTTGACAATGTTTTCTTGGGTTTCCAATCTGCTCTATAACCCTCTCAACTATGTGTTATTTATATAATGAACATCACAAATAGATATACGTAGATAGGAAAATCGTTAATTGGAACTTCTAGGTGTGTTTCATTTTATAATATTGGTTAAAATATTTGTTCAGATCAAGTTTTGGAAGTAAGCTTTGCACATTAAAGTGTAAAAAGGACATTGAAGTTGAAAACATTTCACGTATAGTTTTATTCTCTGATAAACTTTCGAAGCTACTATTATGATCGTCATTTTCATCAGATAGCTGATGAGGACCAGGACTGGTTTCACCAGTCCACCCATAATTAGAAGCAATTGAAGAACAAATAAAACAAATATAATTTGAACAACGCGATCAGAAGACTGATCTCTACCCCCTAAACTTTGCAATTGATTAACACTTTCGATAAAGTCGAAGTGTGAACACATTTTTATACATTTGTTTAATACAGGCAATTCAAGTGAAAACCAAATCATATTGATAATTATAAATGTGTTAACCTTTTCTTTTTTTTTTTAAATACAACAAGTAGAAAAGATATACCTCATACATATTACAAAATAGATTCTTTGTTTTACCACATATGTTATGTACAAAAAGGCCAACTCTCATTCTATATTGATCGATTCCAATACCCATTATGTAACACCAGACTGATCAACTAGGTAGTGAGACTAGTCATACAAAGTTACAAGAAGATGACAGTATAAATCTACACTGTCTATAAATAAACATTCAACAGAATACAAGACATACAAAACATAGATATAGAAAGATGTGATATGAGTGCTAATGAGACAACTCTCAATCCAAATAACAATTTGCAAAAGTAAACCATTATAGGTCAATGTATGGCCTCCAACACGGAGCCTTGGCTCACACCAAACAACAAGCTATAAAGGGCATCAAAATTACTAGTGGTAAACCAGTCAAACGGGAAAACCAACAGTCTAACCTATATAAAAAAAGAAAAGAAAAAAAAAACCAGTTTGCATTTCATCGGTGTACAAAAATAAACAATAAAAAAAGGAATTTACCGTTTATTCAAAAATATGTTTCTGAGCCAAATAAGTAACATACAACTGTGTCATGGAGGATTTAAAACAAACTTTTTTTTTAATATCATGACTGACAAAAATTTAAGATAAAGGTCATTCGTTTGTGAACTATTGTTAAGTTTCTGAGTATGAATATTTTGATATACTGTCATTTACTGGTACCCTGATAACTATTTACACCATTGGGTCGATGCCACTTCTGGTGGACGTTTCGTCCCCGCGGGTATCACCAGCCCAGTAGTCAGCACTTTGGTGTTGACATGAATATCAATTATATAGTCATTTTTATTAATTTACTGTTACAAAACTTTTCTTATCCCAGAAAAAAGATTACCTTAGCCGTATTAGGCACAACATTTTGGAATTTGGGTCCTCAATTCTCTTCAACTTTGTACTAGTTTGGCTTTACCACCTTTTTGACATGAGTGTCACTGATGAGTTTATGTTGACGAAACGCGCGTCTGGCGTATTCAATTATAATACTGGTACTTTTAATAACTATTTACATCGCTAGGTTGTTGTCACTGCTATTGACGTTTCGTCCCCGAGGGTTTCACCAGCCCAATAGTCAGCACTTCGGCGTTGACATGAATATCAATTATATGGTCCTTTTTATAAATTTCCTGTAACAAAAATTTAAAATTTTCGAAAAACTAAGGATTTAATTTTTCTTATACCAGGAATAGATTACCTTAGCCAAATTTGGCACAACATTTTGGAATTTGGGGCCTTAATGCTCTTCATTTTTGATCAGTTTGGCTTAATAATCATTTTGATCTTAGCGTCACTGACGAGTCTGGTGTAGACGAAACGCGCGTCTGGCGTATTAAATTATAATTTTGGTACCTTGATACCTATTTACTGAAACTTGGTTGAACAGAAATAACTCGTCAGACTTAGTCGAAATTTTGAAACTACCAGAAACCATTCAGGAAAGATAGGGGGAGGGGTAATAGTATATGTAAAATAAAAAATTCATTCGAAGAGACGTGATGATTTGTAAGTGCCCGGTGTTGAGGTAATATTGATTCAGCTAAAAAGAAATAACAAAATGTATTGTATGGAACCTTCTACATGCCACCAAAACGTAACATGAGATATGGACAAAAATTGAAAGTTTAATTGAGGCTGCCGTAAATGATGTAAAATGTGACCGAATTATTGTAACAGGAGATTTTAACGATAACTTGTTAAATGGTGCTTATATCGTTATATTTGTACAAATTTCAGTTTAAAGCAACTTATTGAAGATCCAACTCATATTACGGAACAGTCATCGTCACTAAATGACTTAATTATAGCTGATAACGCCGATTTTGTACCGTGAATAGACCAACTAAGATATCACTGTCCAGTTATCGGTTTTAAATGCACAGAAGCCTGCTTGTGTGTCTTTAAAGAAAAAAATATGGTTATTTAAGCAATGATGAATATAGGCGCATATTGACCAAAACCAACTGGGACAGTATATTTGCTCTAAATGATGTTAATAAAATTAATTCAGAAATTACACATCGTATCCTAGATGCAGCTGAAATATTAAAAAAGCTAAGCGGTTTAATTGACCCGCTGATTGGATTATATTTAGACAAAACAGAAATAAAGTGACCACTTCAATAAAAAAAGATCGCCAACAGTATCAAAACAATCTTATACACAAATTGTCAAAAAGTAACCTATCGGCAAGAACTTGGGGGAAAACCTCGGGTCACACTAAACACGAACTTACTTTTATTTGGATCACAAGCTCTAACGTTAGACCAAAACAAAGATAATTTCGGAGAAGTACAAAAATTCTTACTAAAGGTGCAAGAGATTTACACGGTAAATTGTTATTCATTATTTACACAAAGTTGCATTTTATCTAAACATGTGTGTTGTATCAAAGTGTTTTTTCTTTACCTTTTTTTCTACTTTAAAGAAAAAAATGGTGGGTTGAACCTGGTTTTGTGGCATGCCAAACCTTCTGCTTTAATGGCAAAAATATAAAATATACAGTTAGCAGATCAAATATTAGATTTTTTTTCTTGTGGTTTTGAGATTTATATTACTTCGTACTTTAAATGGCCTTTTAATTATATTTATTTTTATTTTTTAATTTTTTTTTTATATTCAAGCGTCTTTTATCGACGAAACACGCGTCTGTCATACGAAAGATGTGTTCTCGATATAACCTATTTTTATATAAGTACGGGATCCGGTACAGGATAAATTTCTCTTTGTATTAATCTTGTGTAAATGACTATGTTATCGCATGAAAAGAAAGATACAACATTTCTTTGTCGTATAGCTTAGTTACATTGATGTTTTGGAGAAACCCAATAGTGTTTATATATGGGAGAATGATAAGAAGAAAAATAAAGATCAGAGAAATATGTCAAATGATTAGAAAATAATAGTGCTGAAGATTGAAGAAGATAATAGAAGAATGCGAAAACAAATGTGTTTCTGAAATTATCTTATAACTTTCATTAGAGACAGTCAGGCCTTAACGGTTTAGAAAGCGAAATATATATAACTATTTATAGCTTTGAAACAACAATAACCATTACACATGTGCACTTTGATATCAACATTGGCATCAGGTGTTAGGCTTGATCAAACTAGCAATATTTAAGATATAAGTCATGCTACTAATTAGCTGTTGCATGATGTCGGGGTAAGCTTACTAAGTAATATAAATTCCTGTCAGTTTTTTATAAAACCAAACAAATCTATTTTCCACGATTTCACACTAATATCTTTATATTTTCTTCTTAAGTTCCTTTATAAAAGTGAAATTACTTTAGATTATTAACAAATTATTTTCAGGTCGTGCGATTGTCATTTTTTTTTATGGTAACATCTTTTATATATAGATATTGGCCGGTTTATTCTGCTCAAATAAGATATTAGGTTTTTTTTCGTTGTCCTTGATATTTTTCATATTTGTTTGTTCCAAATTGTGAATTCATCTTAAATGGTGTATTCTCTTCAATACTAATTTCCCGAAGATTTGACCTATTTTGTCTTTAGCCCATTATATGATAGACATCAACACGCATATGAAGGATCTATTCATTTATAAACTGTTGAAAGATTTTATATGGAAATCCTTTAAGACAAACATTGTCAAATGTATCTGATAGAATATATGAATAATGTAAGACAAAGCAGTTAGCTGTTTCGAGGAATACTAATTGCACACATATTTATCAACATAAGTCAGATTAAGTTTGAACTGATGGAGAAAGGGATTTTAAGAGAAGTCCGAGAGTACCACTCTTCTTGGACAAGAATCATTGACTTTTATGTTATTCCTATAGCTGCTGTAATAGTGATTATAACAAGCGTTTTTGTTATTGTTATTTATTGCACGGAATACAAGACGTCGAAAAACAAAATCAGAAAGGTTGCAAGTCTTATTTATTCTGTAATTGGACTATCTAACATAGCTGCTATTTTACCTAAAGCGATCATCCATACATATGCTTTTACGTATGGAAATGTTAAAATGTTCGTTCCACTTAATCTCTGTAGATCTTGGTATTTCGTGCAGGAATTTACAAAAGTGCCTCATTGTGCTTCCATTTTGTTTGTTACACTTTTATCGTTACAACGATACCAGATAATAAAGCATCCTTTTGTTGGTTCTCAGAAATGGACCGTGAGTAAAACAATAAGCAAAATAATCCTTGTGTTAATAGTTTCAACATTGGTATCGATTATTTCTTTCATTGGATCTGATCTAGTACCATATCATGTTGAATTTAAAGAGAATACAACGACCAGCAATAGTAGTTTCACTACGTGTCATGCACATTTTGCTAGTTGGTTAGGAAGTTATGGCATGGAAGTTGCCATTTTTATTATGATTTTGAAATTTGCTACTATCATTTTGCCGTCTTGTTTAATTATACTTTACTGTGACATTTCTCTAATTATATATCTGAAGATGATTACAAGAGTTCACCATGTCATGACGCATGCTTCCAAAACAGTGATCCACCATGTTGTTAAAGACAGCTTCAAATCTGATCCAAATAAACACGACCAACAGACAGATCATCCTCAAATTCTACTCATACTTATTTTGTCGTTAGTAGTGTTCATTGTGGAGATTCCTTACACTGTATTTATGTTTTTCCAGATCTATTATTGGACTCAGCCATCCCATGAGTCTTTTATGTTTTTTAGAATTAGTACGGTAAGAAATACAATTGATTTATCAGTAGTGTTAAGTTACCCAGCACTTTTCCTTGCATCTTGTATTACAAGTCAAAGATTTCGATTTATGTTTCGAAATTTGTTTAAATGTAATAAAAGTTGTTTGAGAAATGTTCTAAATTAAAAATTGACCTTTAATAGATAGTCATGTAGATATACACATAATAAATGTTTGTACAATTGTGGTCATAGTAAGTGATATTGGTTCAAATAAAGGCAACAGCTGTATACCGCTTGTCGAAACTCATAAATCGATTGAGAAAAAACAATCCGGGTTACAAACTAAAACTGAGGGAAACACATTAACATATAAAAGGAGAACAACGACACAACAGAAACACTAAAATGCAATACACACGGATACGAACTATAAAATAACAACTGCCATTTTCCAAAAAAAATATACTTTGAATTTGATAATTTTAAAATCAGATACTAATATGGTATTTCTGTAATACAAAGAGGGTATATCACACTCATTATTTTATGGTATATTAATAATAATAAAGCTATTAACTGATAACCACCTTATTGCTACGGGTTATTGTTATAATTTGTCCCTTAATTATATGTGACAATTGGATCGATAAATCATAATTTGCCGCAGGGCAAGAGTACCCCATTTCTTGGATTTCCTTCTTGAAAATCGGGATCAGTTTGCTTTAGATATTGCGCAATAACAACTATCCAGATCTTTTTATGTGTGGATGTAACTTTTCATTACAGTGTCAATTATCTAAGTGTAGTATGGTACGATTTATATGTAAGCAGGTTCATTACAGTGTCAAATATCTAAGTGTAGTATGGTACGATTTATATGTAAGCAGGTTCATTACAGTGTCAATTATCTAAGTGTAGTATGGTACGATTTATATGTAAGCAGGTTCATTACAGTGTCAAATATCTGAGTGTAGTATGGTACGATTTATATGTGAGCAGGTTCATTACAGTGTCAATTATCTAATTGTAGTATGGTACGATTTATATGTAAGCAGGTTCATTACAGTGTCAAATATCTAAGTGTAGTATGGTACGATTTATATGTAAGCAGGTTCATTACAGTGTCAAATATCTGAGTGTAGTATGGTACGATTTATATGTGAGCAGGTTCATTACAGTGTCAAATATCTAAGTGTAGTATGGTACGATTTATATGTAAGCAGGTTCATTACAGTGTCAAATATCTAAGTGTAGTATGGTACGATTTATATGTGAGCAGGTTCATTACAGTGTCAAATATCTAAGTGTAGTATGGTACGATTTATATGTAAGCAGGTTCATTACAGTGTCAAATATCTAAGTGTAGTATGGTACGATTTATATGTAAGCAGGTTCAGTTCATTACTTTGATCTTGCTCTCATTAAAAATGAAGCAGAGGAGTTCAAAAGTACAACGCGTACATCTATTTGTTTACACTTTTGATTTTGCAATCTATAACTATTTTACCATTTATATGTAATAAAAAATAAAGTTTTTAAAAAATACCAGGTTTATGATTGTATACGTTAGACACGAACGATGTCTACAAAAGACTCGTCATTTACGCTAGATATAAACGTTGAAATAAGAATAGAGAATAATTGGGATCTTGAATGTTAAGATTTAATAAAGATAACACTGTTTACGTACAGTCATGTCATTTTATATATCCGTTGATGGAGAATATGTGTAGAGGCATAAGGGGACGTTTGGGGATGTTAAATATAAAACAAATAACTATGCAACCGTACCACATTCAGATTACAGTTAACTCAAATTTTAAAAGAAAAAAATGAAGCTATTTAAACTATTTAAAGAATCTAAAATTAAACTCGTTACGATAAGAATACTGTATTGCAAGTCACTATTATTATATTATGAATCAAAACATGACATTTTTCAGTTATAATAGTGCTCACATATTGCTCACAATTTATCATTGCATATTTTGATAGTTCATCAATCAAATACAGAAGTATACAAGTAAAATTTTTCTTTAGGAGGTTCAAAATTGTTCAATTCGCTATTCAGTGATAAAACAATCAATCGCTGTATCTGTATTCAAGTATTACTATGTGTTATATTTGTAACCTAAATCACAATGCGTATCATAGTTGTTTAGTTTTTGTTAAATGCAAACATTTATTGTTTATTATTGTACATTGATGAATTGATGTTTTGAAATAAAGAATATATCTATATCATGCCAAGCTCTGAATCCTGATTCTAATTTAGTTTTTTGGGGGTTGATTCATTTTACAACATTCAATTTTGAATATTCAAATTTTTTGCCGCGGACATCACCGACGAGACATAAGTTGTAGTAGATGCGCATTTAGTGCAATTGAATTTACGTTATTTACTACCATTTGGACGATACCTTGTTTTGTCGAATTAAGGTCCCCGATGGTAACGCCAACCCAGCAGCAAGTAATTCAGAACTGGCGTGAAAATGCGGATGTTGTTTAATTCAAATTTGCTGATATAAAATGTTAGAAATTATTTTAAATTAAGGAATATATCTTACTCATGAAACTGCGTCAGAGTATGACTATACTTAGGTTTAAATCGTTCTAAAACCTTTGTATTTGGATCTTTATTTTTTTTTAGCCTAGAGTATTATTGAAGAGACATTAGTAGTCAAAATGTGCACATCTTGTGCAATATCAAAATTGTTTCCGTTTACTAGAATGGTATTTATAGTCCACACCACTCTTCGTTGACTGTTGGTTCCATATGATAGCACCAAAACCAGTTGCCAGTTATTCGGAGCTGTCGTGAAAATACGGATATTTTATGATTACAAATTACTGTTAAAGGATCTCGGAAATTATTTTAAATTAAAGTATGTACCTCCCTCATGTATACCTCTGATTCCGCGTCAGAATGTGGCTATACTTAAGGTCCTTTTTTGTAGGTTCATTTCTGAACAATTGTAATTTTTTCAGGTTATTCATCTCTTGTCTCTCCAGTATTCCTCATTCTTTATTTGTAAGCATAAAGTGATAATTGGCTATTAATTTATGTGGCTATTTGTCTGTATTTTTTATGTCCCACCTACGATAGTAGAGGGGCATTATGTTTTCTGGTCTGTGCGTCCGTTCGTCTGTTCGTTTGGTCAAGGTATTTTTTGATGAAGTAAAGTCCAATCAACATGAAACTTTGATAACATGTTCCCTATGATATGATCTTTCTAATTCAAATGCCAAATTAGATTTTTGACTCTAAGTTCACAGTCATCTGAAAATAGAAAATGATTCACTGGTGTTAATTAAATTGTATATTTTTTCTCTATTCTGTAAACCCCACCAAGACCCAATCAAAACCCCCTAATACAATGCATTAAATATAAGTACATTGGAGTCTTAAATGTTTTTAAGCCAAACACATAAAACTGATCATAGCTTCCAAGAGAAGCTTGGACTCTTGGTTAAATTTGTAACAAGCAAGATTTGGTGAATAAATATTATTATGTTGTTAAAAAAACACTGTTCATATCTTTAAAACACAAGTGATCTTATAAGGTTTCCCGGTTATAATTATCTAAACCTCGCACAATTTACTTTAATTAGTTGATGCCAGTTGTATTCCATTTAGACGGCTTCTTACAAGCTATTATATGATTTCAAAGTAAGCTTATTAACAAACCACGTATTGTTTTTAATTAAAAATCTATTTTACACGCATTGATATCTTTATATTTTCTATAATATTCTTTCATCGAGGTGCATTTACTTCAGATTCATAACATATCGTTTACAATTTGTGTACCTATCATTTTTTTGGGATCATATTACATATATTTTTGATAGATATTGGAGGATTTAATAAAATCAAATGAGCTATGAATCATTTGCGATGTCCGTAATGTATTTCATATATATTGGATCACACTAGTTAATCATTCTTAGATGGTATCCTACCGTAGTCTAAGATCGTTCATCTTGTCAGTTCGTTAGGTATTTGTATTTGAATTTAACAAACGGGGAAACTCCGCATTGATGTCACTACGGTACTTCTGGCGTAGAAAAACAGTGCAAAATACGTTTTTTCTGCACTTTTGAATAAAAAAACATTTCTAAAGGTAAGTTTTCATTGTTGTTCTCAATTATTGCCATAAAATGCCAATTTTCTAATGCCCGTTTCAATCCCAACTTCTGAATATTTAAAAACATTCTAGAACTTCACAAAATCCCATTTCCTGCCTCCATTGCTTTGTGTACATTCCATTCAGCGTCATCAATCTTGTGGCAGGCAATACAGGTCAAGCAAATCGTATTTTTAGGAATTTAAAAATGACATGCTCCTTACCTCTTTCGCGATTTTCCCGCGAAAAAAGCCCAACCAAAATGAAAGGAAAACTATATGAAAAAACGATGTCTATGCCATAATTTTGAACAGGCATATAGAGTTGGTTAATAAGAAACAATTTACATTTATTTTTCATAGAATTTTCTTTTTATTCATTATAAAAAGATCGATATTCTGACCATCATGACTGTAGGTAAATATTCATACAAAATTCCCTTTATGTCAAAAGGGATGGCAAAAAAAGAGTTTTCCTGTTGAATAAAACCCAGAACTATTGCAAACTATTTTGAAGCAATATCCCAGAAAGAAATAACGTAATTGCCGTAGACTGAAAAATCCCCTAATTGACAGTAGAGCAATTTGATTGGATATAACGAATTGACATCACGTGATTTTGACGCCATTGAATTTTTAATGTAAACAAACAAGGTCAGAAGGTTCCGTATGGGACATCATCGTACATTTAGTTACTGACAAATAATTACGAGATATCAAGCTTGCCAATGCATGGTTATAAAAAATTAAAGCTAAGTCTACAGAAAAAATAAGAAAAAAATAGCCTTAGTATAACGACTTATCATTACACCTGGATATGTTCTCATGCAATATTAATTTTCTAAGGATTTGACATATTTTGTCTTTAGTCTATCATATAATAGACATCAACACGCATGATTCATTAATTAGGTTTCATAGAAATGTCAAATGTATCTATAAGAATATATGAATACAGAAGCACAAACCATTAACAAATATTTAGAAAAATACGGTTTACTTATATACACTTGAAAATATAAGTTGAAAGTGATGGGGAAAGGGATTCTAAGCGAGGTACGAGAATATCACTATTCATGGACAAGAGTAATTGACTGTTATGTAATTCCTATAGCTGCCGTTATAGTGGTTATTACAAGTGCCTTTGTCATTGTTATTTACTGCAAGGAGTACAGGTCATCAAAAAACAGAATCAGAAAAGTTGCCAGTCTTATATATTCTGTAATTGGACTATCTAACATTGCGGCTATTTTACCTACAGAAATACTCCACACATATGCATTCACATATGGAAACGTTAAAACATTTGTTCCATTTAATATTTGTTGGACGTGGTTTATCGTACATGAATTTACAAAAGTGCCTCATTGTGCTTCCATTTTGTTTGTTACACTTTTATCGTTACAACGATACCAGATCATAAAACATCCTATTGTTGGATCTCAGAAATGGACTGTGAATAAAACAAAAATCAAAATAAACATTGCATTAATAGTTTCAACATTAATATCGATTATTCCGTTTTTTTGGTTCTGAACTAGTACCATATCAAGTGGAATGCGACGTAAATTTAACGTCCATCAATTGTAGCTTTACTACTTGTCATTCCCATTTTGCTGATTGGCTAGGCAGTTATGGGATGGAAGCTGCCATTTTTATTATGATTCTGAAATTTACTACCATTATTATGCCGTCTTGTTTAATTATACTTTACTGTGATATTTCTCTAATAATATATCTAAAGATAATTACAAAAGTTCATCATGCCATGACTCATGCTTCCAAAAAAGTAATCCACCATGTAGTGAAAGATAGATACCAATTGGTATTGAACAAATACGATAAACACGAAGGACATCCTCAAATTCTACTCATACTCATTTTGTCGTCGGTAGTTTTAATGGTTTAGATTCCTTACACTGTGCTTATGTTTTTCCAGATCTATTATTGGACTTTGCCATCGCATGAGTCTTTTATGTTTTACAGAATCGGTCCGGTAAGGAATACAATTGATTTAACAGTAATACTTAGTTACCCAGCTCTTTTCCTTGCATCTTGTATTACAAGTCAAAGATTTCGATTTATGTTTCGAAATTTGTTCAAATTGAAAAGAGAAATATTCATGTAGGTATGAACAAAATATGAAAACAATTCAAAGTGAAAAAAATATGCCGAAACAACAATGAAACCAACAACATCCATTGGATTACAGTTCCTTGTTTTTGAATAGACTTATCAAGACTGTACAGAGGTTAAACATGCATGTGAACACTCAACCCTCATGCAAGAGTTTGAACGATTTTCGAATTAAAACCCGAGTAGTGTATAAAAGTTATATGATATTCAACGAAACAGTGTTCTTATTACTAATTTTGTTTTACTATAAACAGTTTTGATTTGCTTTTTTCGTTTTGTTTACCTAGATACCTTGTATCGATTATATTCCTTCCTGTATTGTCCTTCAAATATCATGTTTTGATTTGTTGCATTCTTGTTTTCTTCCTCCTTCTTTTGAACACTTGATTCCAAGTTTTAGTTTGCTTCTTTTCCATATTGACGTCAGACTTCCATGTTTTGATTTGTTCTTTTTCTGAATGCCAAATGAATATACTAATAACACTTTATAAATTTCGTGTGTTTAATGCGCTATTGTTCATTTACCTTCATCATTAACGTTAAAAAAAGAGTCGTGGATGTATAGATATGTAGAAATTCTAAAAATTATATGAACTAAAGGGACCTCTATAATTCATAAAAGGTAAATTTTGCATAAGGGAATTGAGAGCAAATGATGTATAAATATCTTAACACGTCGGGAAAACGCACCAATATTAATAGCCAACTTATTTTAGGGTCAACTTTATTTGATGACGGACCGGAGTTTGAACCCTTAGCTTCTAAAAAATTTCTTATTTCATATAAGAAGAATTATAAAAAAATGTGTTATAAATCATGATGATTGCAGTGCAGAGGCACTGAGTACCTAACCAGTTTTGAACACAATTTGGAACTTACACTTAAATAGCAGTGGTAAAATCTACTTTGCCTGTGAGTTTTTGTGTTTTGATTTGTTCTTTAATTCTGTATTAACCCCTTTGATGTTTTTAATTTGCTTTTGTCCTATATATTTTCCTGAGGATTTTAATTTTCCCTTTCTTCCTGTATTGACTTCAGGATTCCGTTTCCGTTTTAATTTTTACCTTTCTTGTCTTGAACTCTGGATTCCAAATTCTGATTTTCTTCCTTGTTGTATTCACCTCAGAATTTTTTGTCCAATATAGCTTTTTCCATTTACTTTACGTGAAGTCTGTATCCCGAATGTCAATTTGGTTCTTTTCTGTATTGACAGTATTGTAAATATAGGAAGATTAAGAAAATGCTTTTTACACAAACAAAGTCTTCACTGAATTTTGTAGTTTATTTGAACTTATTAAGAACGGTCACAGCAATTGTTATAACGTTTAATACGTTTTACTAAATGTTGTGCCCGGTATTTGTTTCAGTAACAAATTGAATATATTGAATATGTTAAAGAGGAGGGATGAAAAATACCAAAGGAATATATACACTAATAATCAGAAATCAAAACAGACAATGTCCATGCAAAAAAAAACACACAAAAAAGCAACAAAATACAAAACAAAATTATACAAAACACAACAAAGAAAAAACTGCTGACTGTGTTAACGAGGTATTTGTTAACATGTGGCATGTCCATATAACATTATTATCGATCATTTTCATTTCTATATTTTAAAAGGTCATTTAGCTGAACTCGTATTGTCTACATGCCTTATCCGTAATTGTATATTCTAACAAATCAGTTAAACAAATCTATGAAGATATCATACATATAATGTATTTACTTGCTTACAATTTATTGACTTAATTGTGATGTATTGTCCATAAACAGTTGTTCATCAGTACACATTAACGTGATCTATTTACATAAACTAGTTTAGCATCGTCATGGAAATGAAAGAACCAGACTGAAAACAAAGAATATCACTTACATTTGAGGATATAAATAATTGATGATACATTGAACATTTCCGTGTGACTTAAACAAAAAAGAATGGTGACTGTTATATCAGTGCCTATTATATTATGTCCAAACATCAATTACGTTATGTGCCAACACCTATTACGTTATGTACAAACACCATTTACGTTATGTCCAAACACCTATTACGTTCTGGCAAAAGCCTTTTGATGCAGATCAAAACAAAACGCATCAATGATATACACCTTGAAAATTAAGAAAATTACGACTTTGAGCTCTCTAAAAAGCTATTGACTGCTTCGCTTTAAATATGTGTACATAGGATTGTTGATTTAGTATTTGAAATGTGGTATTTTTTAATATTGATTGATATAAAACTGCTATATAAATATGTTGTTCTACTTTAAGAGTGTGCGTTATACTCACATGCAATTTATTTCACTGCACTAGTTGAAAATTAAAACATTTACAAATATACAGACATTACTCTAGTTTCTAAGAAATGTAATTGAAAGGAACAATACACTATAAAAAATGAAGATTTGATATGAATGCCAATGTGACAACTCACATGAGACGACATGACGCAGAAATTAGAAACGATAGGTCACTGTACGGTCTTTACCAATGAGACCGTACCGCACAGTCAGCTATTAAAAGACCCCGAATTGTCAAATTTAACACAGACTAGCGGTGTAATTTATGTACCAACAAATTAACTTAATACAAATAAGTAACACAACAATAAACGACAACCACTGATTTACGCGATTCTGACTTGGGACAGGTACATAAAGAATGTGGCGGGGGTAAACATTTTAATGGGAGCCGAACACTCCTTTGAAGATAGGACTGTAGTGTAACAGTACACCATAAGAACAAACTATGAAAACTATTTGAAAAAGACTTAACTCATGAGTTGGATACACATAGAAAAACATCTACACGGTAGGTATAGTGTCCGGCTAGGATCGAGGTTTTTCGAGTGATTCGGTCTATTTTTTTCGAGTGTAGTTCGGGTATTTTCGAGTGATAACACATGTGATAAGTTAACTGCTATTTCGTAATTATGATAGTTTTTTACATAACTACCCATCTTATATTGAATACTTTGCATGTTTCGACCAACAAAGAAGCACAATTTCCTTGTATTTAAACCAAAAAATCAGTTTTTATTATTGTCCGGGTTTTTTCGAGAGCAACTGTGAAATCGTCCGGGTTTTAAGACAAATAGTCCGGGTTTTTTACAGAAAATGTGAATAGGAAAAAAAGTATTCTAGACTTTAAAAAATTACTTTTCAAGTTTAAACCTGTAATTAAATGAATGAAATAAAAACATAATACTACACTGATCAAAACTAACCTTCTTGAAATTAATGCAAGTTGTCTGTTCGGTAATCGTTCTACCACAACTATCCAGTATTAAATTAGACATTGTTAGATCCTTTATAACAGGTATTTAGAACAAAGTGCAGGAGAATCATAATCTTTTTAACTTCATTTCATGGTACTTTTGTTAGTTTAAACATAATTATTAATAGTTGATTGGGAAACAAGTTATTGCAACTTATATTAATCCCTTTCCACTTTGATACTTTTGTTGTCAAAGTAAATAAAAATTTCGTGGTGAACCATGGAGTTTTTATACGGGACGTATTATGGTACCATTCGTTCATCGTCAGCATGTCGGACAAAAACCCAAAAACGCTGTAACCAATTTACATGAAACTTCGGTGAATTGTCTATTGAGGTATCATCCCTTCTGAATTTTTAGAAATTATTGATTTTACGTTTCCGAATTATTGGATTTTATTAAACATTATAGAGTTTCTTAAGAGCCTGAGTCTATTTGCTGCAGTGCATGTCAAACAAATAAAACTCTTCAACATTAAAGACAAGAATAGAATTCATGGCAAAATTGTCTGTTTTGGTGATGGTGAATTGTTTGTAGATCTTATTTTACTGAACATTCTTACTGTTTACAATTATCTCTATCTATAATGAACTTGTTCAATTAGTTTCAGACGAGAAGATTTCTGTTAAAGTTAAGTTTTTGACATTGAGAAATAATTTATAGGTGTCATAACGAGTTGGAATAGATGTCGCTTTAATCAACTCGAGTTATTTAATTGCCATATAATAATAAACGAGCCTTTGACGAGTTCATAATTTCAATTTGAATTAAAGTTGATATCAAGAGATATCCCATTCTCACAAGTTATTAAACCTAGTTGCCTTAATACGGCCAACACTCTCATTGCGTTAAACTAAAAATTCCGAGAATCGTCATTCTAGCATTTTGCACACGACATGTACATCGTTGTAACCTTTGAAGGTCATCAATGACCTAACAAATAGCCAGCGAAAATGCCGTTATATCGTCTTATGTTATGTATAAGGTGTCAGATCATCAACTAAAATTCCATATCTATTCTACCAAATTTTGCAATTTTTGGCAGCTTTCTTAATATCTTACCCTGAGTTTAACTTCCTAGAAACCAGGTATATCCTGATGTACATGTATCATCTTTCTACATGCCAATACCCTTAAAGCCTTCTAAGAAAAAAAATTGACCTTCGAATAGAGGTACTCAAAAAATAACCCCTGGGTTTCTCGAAATCTTTAATAAGTATACCGTGGAGCGCAATAATCCTCAAATTTTAATTTTATCACATAGACAAGTAAATTTTGGCTAAAACGGTCTAAATATATTTTTCTTCCACCAAAAGTTTGATTTTTGAAGTAAAGAAGGACATCGAAAGCACTATTTTGTGTCAGAGTAGGGCTACTTTTACATACGTTCTACATTGTAGGGAGTGATTGGTGGTGTGACATCAGGCAGATCAAATTAACGCAGATTTTTGTACTTTCATATCACACTCTGTGTAGTGATAATACGAGAAATTTCTATTCATGCAAGAAATAGATAATAAGACACAACCATGCATAAGAGAAATGAACTTTAAAAACGTGACAGGTGTATCATGCGACCATGGCGCAGCTGTTTAGTACTAAACAGCAAAGAAGATTCAGAAAAATGCTATGTAATAAAACACATTCTACTAATTGAGGCCTGACCTCCGCCCCAACATGAAAAAAAAATGTATGAAAAAAAACCAAACACCGACACAATTAATCCGCTAGATTTTTATTCAAATTGACAAAAACATTTGAATTAGATTTTATACATAATATATACTATTAAACGAGAAGACCTAATTTTGTGTGTCGCTTCTCCTCCTTCCACAATAAATCAATCATCATGCCTCTGTGTCCTATAGGTAACTTGCATAGTCGCATTTGTCATCCATTCTTATGATTATTCAGATTGAGTTATTTTGGGAGAAAAACGACAAAAAAGGAGTCCGGATATCATTCCGTCATCAGAGTGAATTTTAGTCATAGATAAGACTTCCGGTTTGAAACATGCACAAAATACAACCAATCGTATGATAGATAACAAAAATGAAAAATAAATAAACCAATCAGAGCGATCTCAATATCATGGTGTTTAGGTTGCAAGAACCACAACTATCATACCTCCTTATAGAGGACAATTATTTTTCGCGTTTATCTACATGTAAACTACGATTATACTTCAATATACAGAGACTCTCTGTATTCTGTCTACTGTTTTCTTTGAAAAGTTAACGTTTACTATCTAAGTCATGCCAGTTGCATATATATTAAAATAAGTAAAACATGTGACACAAGTACAACCAATCGTATGATAGATAACAAACATGAAAAATAAATAAGCCATTCAGAGCGTTCTCCATATCATGGTATTTAGATCGCAAGAATCACAACTATTATACCTCCTTAGAGAGGACAATTATTTTTCGCGTTTCATATCATGGTGTTTAGATCGCAAGAACCACAATTATTATACCTCCTTAGAGAGGAAAATTATTTTCGGCGTTTATCTACATATAAACTACGATTATACTACTTTAATATATATAGACTCTCTGTAGGGACTTTCAATGTTAGTATAGCAAGTCCCTGATTCTGTCTACTGTTTTCTTTGAAATGTTCAGTATTTAAGGGGTCATACCACTTGCATATATATTAAAAAGTAAAATATGCTCAACTTCATCTAAAACTACCTCTACCAAAAACGTTAACCTGTAGCAGGACAGACGGACGGACGGACCGTGGACGACCAAACGGACGAACGAACACACAGATGCACAGACTAGAAAACATTATGCCAATAAATGGGGCATAAAAACTTATGGTTGAAAGGGAAAAAAGTGATTTGGCAAAAATGAAAGTAGTTAGGGATTAGAGGGAGGCAGGACCTTTTTCGGGGCGTCGGGATCTGGTGTTTTTAAGCTCGGGATTTGGGGATTGAACCTTATAGAATCCAGGAATATATTTTTCGATTTCGGGATTTCGGGATATGAATTTCTTTAAATTCTGCATGAATCCGGGAATATACTTTTCGATTTCGGGAATTCGGGAAACGAATTTCTTTACATTTTGCATCTCGGGATTTCACGATTTTAAGCCCGGGATTTCGGGATCAGGACCCCTCCGACCACCCCTCAAATTAGCCTAAGTCGGTCTTAGTCATTTATACATGATTGATATCCTACCATTGGTATGTTAATAAGGCTCTCAAAAGAAAAGGCACTGATTGATTGTCCTAAGAGCATATTTTATTAGACTAATAATGGTCTATATATAAGCAGTTACATTTATTTCATGTTTGAAACGGTGCAAATTTTTAATTTGATTTGACTTTTACCAAAAGAAGCATTGTAGCAAAGGAGAAGAATAATTGTGGTCTGAGGCCAGAAACACGAAAATAATTGAATTTAACAGAAAGGAAACAAATATCGGACTTTGGAAAAGGGAGAGAGCTTTTGATACCTTTTATGAAATTCTCCATGAATAATATCTTTTACAAAAAATCATCCTACAACAGTTCATAAGCTGTATATGCCCGCGGTTTCGCGGGTGTGTTCTAGTAAAAAATGAAATGAATAGCTCATCAGGAATACAAATATCTGTATGTACGTCTCAATCCAAATTATTTATGCGTACATTATATTGTTGACATCACGAATATGTACTGTACATGAAAGTTATAAAATATGACAAACAGCAAAATATATACAAATGAACGAATGTTTATAACATTTAGGTGTTAGAACACCATTATCAAATTGACGAATGCATTGGTTCATGCCTGGAAAAGTACTTAATTTTAAACTTTGTTTATTATTTTCAATCGTAAATACACTGACAAATAGCAGTTTTAACTTAGGTAAACAGAGGTGAAGTCTGCTTGTTGACATTTTTGTTCATATTCACTCGAAAAAAAGTGGTCACACTGGAAAAAGCCCGATCAAATCACTCGAAAAACCACGAACACTATACCTACCGTGATCTAACAAAAACATAGAGTAGACGCGGCCAAGTACTTGTACGTCTCAACGAAAAAAGAACACGAAATATACAGATCGGAGAGTACTGAGTACTCGCAGTAACTAAAAGCCGTTAGTTCAAAGTTCTCATTGTACCCGACTGCAACCTCGAACTAGAAATATAACGGGTGTCAGGATGATTTTTATTACCCTTCCAGTAGCCTTTTCTAGCGAGAAACATGTACCAGTTTAATGCTACCAATGCAATGACGTCGATTTATGTAGCAGCTAAGGAATCCTGCAATTTTTTTTAGATTTAAGTGTCGTTCATTTCCAAAATATAGTCGTGTATATTATTTGGAATAACCTCCCTAAGACTTACTGCGTATTAAACTATAATCCTTGTACCTTTGATAACTATTTACACCACTGGGTCGATGCCACTGCTGGTGGACGTTTCGTCCCCGAGGGTATCACCAGCCTAGTAGTCACTACTTCGGTGTTGACATGCATATCTAATATATGGTCATTTTTGTAAATTTCCTGTTAAGCAAAACTTTGAATTTTTCGAAAAACTAAAGATTTTCTTACCCCAAGGAGTAGAATACCTTAGCCGTATTTGGCACAACTTTTTGGAATTTTTGGGTCCTCAATGCTCTTCAACTTTGTATTTGTTTGGCTTTTTAACTGTTTTGATCTGAGCGTCACTGATGAGTCTTGTGTAGACGAAACGCGCGTCTGCCGTATTAAATTATAATCCTGGTACCTTTGATAACTATTTACTATTTCCTCAGTCCCTGACAAGGCGTGTTGCGACGGGAATGTATCATGAGGGAGGAAGGGGATGTCAGGTGGCCCGACCCTCTTATCTAAAAAAAATTTTAAAAGCTAACCGGGATTATAGGTACCATAAGCTATTGCAACTGACCCCCTATTTTCGTTGAATTTAGAAAGAATATGATCCAAGACAAATGATTGTTTCTAAAAATTATAGTGTTTCATGAATCTTACAAACAAAATCAGTGTTTCTTTTCTTTCTAAGTGTGTGAAAATTATAGAATATCTCTCTTTCTCTTGAAAAACGTAGAGTTTATGATAATAAGAAGTGTTTGTATCAGTTTGAACAATTTTTAACTATGAGCGGACGCGAGTAATACGAAGATATTTTAATGTGTGGTTTATCGGAAGGAAATAATTTACTGTTTTCAATATATATTTGTGGTACTAGAACTGGCGTCTGCTCATATTAAAAATTCAATAATTCTATATGAAAAAATCCTTGATTTACGTATAAGTCGATAATATGTGAACCATTGACTGGAACGAAGTTGCATTTCCGAATCTGCATGAGTATTTTATTTTAACTCAGGTGCTTTTGTTTTTTTAACTAAGATTACCTCCCCTGTCAATGAACTCTAAAGGAAATTATTTGGAATACTTATTTTTAGATAATTTTAGAGATAAAAAAAACTGGATCTATTAAATAGAATGATAAATGTTTCAAATATATAAGACGTCTAAAATAGAAATGCTGTTAGGATTGGATAATATTTTGCAAATTTCATAAAGGGTATGCAAATATTGTAAACCTATGGAAAAATAAAAAGACAAATATAAGATTATATATTAATCTCAATAGTCTATTTGCCAATTATCAATTTGATTCTGTTATTACACACTTTGTAAACAAATTACTTCCCTTTGTTAATAGTAGACTGGTTCCATACCGGACAAAATTGACTTTTTCCAATGCAAAGCATGATGAATTGAAAGTGATGTATCTGCGGTTTAACTAATTGTTCATGAAAAAACAATTTCAGATGTTAAAAGTATTTAGCTAAACAACAAATTAATGTAATTAAAAGATTTTAAAACCTTATAAATTACTCACATTACGCTCATGTCCCTCATAACGGAGACAACTAAAAAAGGAATCTCTAATTACAGGGTCAATTTCGGGAATTGGCAAATAGCCTATTCCAATGGAAAGTCCGACTTTCAAGTTCCTACGAGGTAATTGCATAAGCATTCAATAACATCAAAAATGCGGATAATATTACTAATTTTTGTAAAAGAAATAAATTCGATCTAACATTTTCAGGATTGCCTAAAGATAATATATTTATGTTATTTTTTAATGATATTTATTGTTTTATATATTTAATTTTTGACATAGATCACATGGGATTTTCGGTCCCAGTTAAAAAAATATCAATGCGTAGGTCAATTTAACAATCCCGTTGTATAGTTTGCATTAATTTACTCAATGTTCAAAATAATATGGATGGTACTACTTTTTACTGCATAACTTAAGGTGACGATTTATATTACAATTTTACATTGTTTCTAAGAGGATTAAATAAATGTACGTGTATGTAAAGTTTGAAAGTCAACAGCCAAGTTAATACATCAAGAATTTCTATTCTAGTTATTCTCAACGAATTGTTTTTGTGGCCCGGGTACAGATGTAAAGGTCGTGCACCGTCCTCCCGTTAGTAAGTCATTCTTTGTATCAGGTTACAATTTGTATCAAGGTAATTTACCCATGAAGTTTTGTCACATCAACTTGAAACTTATTAAACAAGTTATTTATGATAAATTCTTCCAAATTATAGAATTTAGACACCCAACCCAATTTAATGGTGCACAGAATATAGAAATATGAAAGCACAAAATTAGTATTATCTACAGTAATAGTCTTTGGTTAAGTAGTTTACTTTACCTCGTATAAAGTTGTGGTCACATGAAGTTGATCCACATGGCACACAGTTCTATCGGGGCATTGTGCTATGAACATAGTATTGATTACTTTCTTAGAAACTCTTGATTTCTTTTGAATGTAACCTCCTACATGTATAAACATATCAAAGTGAAATCGACTAAATGTTCACCCATTTTTAATTATAAGGCAATCAAAAACTCTGTTATGACAATTTAAGTTACATTTAAGCATTTGCAGATATGTAAACCATCTTAAAATTATTCATAAAAAACAACTGCATGTATGAATTGTAACTAATTGCGTATGTGCGAAAGATAGGAATCACTGATTTTTTGGGATACGATTGCTTTTAGGCAATCTGTAGACTTTTACCGTTGACTCAGGGCTCATTCCCTCACGTCAACCGTTTTATTCTAAACATTCAGCAACATCTCAGATTCTTATGATCGTCTTGCTTTAAAAGGTAAAAACAAGCAAAAGGATTGAACATAAACAACTTTCCTGTAATGTTCCTCTCATAATCTTCATGTTTGATTTTTCCCTTGACTTATATGCGTGTTTTTAACAACACGGAAAATCAGAATTAAGCAGTATTTATATTTAGTGTTTTTATAAATTTAGAAACACGTCAGAGGGAATTCCCCAGTTTTGATAAATGCGAGAGTTCTTTGAATTCCGATAATTCTATTTCTGTCATATAAGAACTGAAGTGGAGTTTTCTATATTTTACCGTTATGTAACTGATACTGTACTCTCATAAAGAAATTGAGACTCATTCATCATATCATAAATTAAATAAACGTTCTTGTTCCAAATCGCACGTCGCGGGTTTGTTTATGTATTAAATGCGCATGCGTTTAGTTTTCTTGATTTCAAGGGGTATCAGATGGAGTGGTTGTTCTGGATTCCCGGGTATCCCCGCTTATTAATTAATTTGAAACTCATTGGATTCTATCTATGTCTGCCTGCTATTGAGGGTTTAATATTGTTGTTGCATAATTTAAAATCATATGCATCATTTAAATTAAAATCAATGAAGTTTTACCTATAACACCCCTTTAGCCGAAATGGAGTCTTCCATATTATCGTTTCGACTTGTCTACCTTTCAGAAGTATTTCCCGTCAAAATCGTCAAGAAAAATTAACTCGTTAGATGTCGATAAACGTCGTATTATATTAAGAAAGATCTCAATTTAAACAGAGGAGTGTGTACGGAAGGATTCATGCCCACTGACCCAAAGGAAATTAATAATTAAAGGGTTAGAAATGGGGTTCCTCCTAGAATTAACGGTGATAAGATACGAAGTGAATAGTCGGAGATTACTGGGTACAAGTCAGATCGGCACCTGGTTAAATCGGCATCTAGTTCTGTTCTGTTCAGGTAGATTCCTCCGTTATATATCGGAGCACTCCCACTTGGGGATATATGGTTTTAAAATATTTACAGATATTTACAGTGTGGTGTGGTGCTCAAGTTTAAAAAACCTTATATACAGGTAAAACTGTGAATTTTGAGAACAATTGTTTAAAATTATGTGCTATTTACATCATTTATGAATTGATTTTACCTAGGTTGGAGTTTATGATTTTAAAACAGTTTTGATCCCTTTTTATGAGACGTTACTATCATATGTTTATAGATTTAAAAAAAAAAAGGATTTAAATGTGAAAGAAAAATGATAAAATCAAAGGGTAAAAGGTAAAAATAAGTACGGTAGATCAAACAAAACAATAAGAATGGGATTAAATATATTGCAGTATGGTAATAGCTTTTAAGAGATAATGTAACCAATTAAAAATAAAAAATTATCATTAACTAATAAAAAAAGAGAAAATCTTTCATATATCGTAAAATTTGAGTAAAAGGTGAACTCCTGCCAAGGTCTTAGCATATAATTAGATGTAAGCAACTAATCTAGTCGTAGATGGAGGCAGTTAGCTTGGCATTCCATGCATACTGCTTGGTCCATCTTTCCTTTTTGTATATATGCAGTTTATATAGTTGGATATAATAACAGCGTTGTTGTTTAAATGTAAATTCACTTTGCTGAGGGTCTTGAAGAGAAGGACTTGGGTGGTTCAGCAGTTTCACTTCAGACTCTACTTCATGTATCATCGTGTTTGCATTTTTGTGCGCTCCTTATGCATTTGGTGACAGAAATTTTGCGATTGTTTTTCTATTTCTATCAGGTCACTTGCTTTTGGTGGGATAGGCTAGTTGTTGATAGCTTCGAGCAGTCCATTATAATTTGAAGCACATCCTCCTCTTTATAATTAGCTTTATCACCTCCCCCTTTCAGCTCGGTTAAAGATAGAAGTTTGTTCATCTGTTTAAGTCGAACACTCTCCAGAGACTCACAGTCCAGCAGAAAGTGCTTAATGTCCTCCTCAGCTCTGGTACATAGCTCACATATTCCTGAAATTTGATTTTTGCTAAATTTTGCTTTAGTTGTTTGTAGCATGTAGGTTCCAGTTATTAATCTACTTTTGAATTCTGCTTTTCGAATGTCATTCTGATTGTTTCTGGCAGCTTTCCAGATATTATGTGGGTTTTCAGTAGGATTTTCTTGGATTGTCAAGTACTTAATCGTTGTTTTTATCAAGCATTCCTCTTTCCAGATATTTGACCAGTATATATTTATGGCTTTTTTCAGCATGTTTTTCCATTTGTATTTTGATGGCGGGTTTTCTAAAATTTCTTTTGGATTTGGTAGACTGTATTTATTCAAAATTTTTTCTATTCTGTTTGTGAAGGATTCTGTGAAGTCCTTTCCGATTTCAAGTTCCCATTGTAGGATTTTCTTTTCTATGGCATTATCTAGCCGAGAGATTTTGAGGAATAATGAAAGCATATTTCTGTCTAATATAGTTTCAACTGGTTCAGCTCCTAGGAGAATATATAGTGCAGAGGATGCAGTCCTTTCGGGTAGACTAAGGAATTGTCTAAATATTTTCCTCTGTAGTTTTTCCAGCTCGTATATATCAGCTTTTGTGCAGATTTGTACTTCCAGACCATAGAGATATCTTGGGACTACATATGTTTTCAAGATTTTGCAGAGTACCAACGGGCACATTCCTGTACGTGCATGTAGGCCAGATCCTAGAAGTGCATATATGGTTTGTCTACCAGTTTTTAGCCTTTCATCAGTATTTACTTTGCTTTTGACGTTCCTTGTGATACCAAGATGTTTTAGCTTGTCTACTCTGTTGATTTGTTTCTCACCGAGGGTGTATAGATAGATTGTTGTTGCTCATGAATTCCTTGAAATTTTGGTCACGTCTTTTGTTATCTCTGTGTAATGAAGCATCTAGTCATATCGGCACCTATTTAAAAGTCAATTCGACATCCAATAATATTTGATATAATATGTGGGACTGGGAAATGGGGTTAATCCTAGAATTAACGGTGATAAGATACGAAGTGAATAGTCGGTACAAGTCAAATCGGCACCTTGTCAAATCGGCACCTGGTTATAAATCGGCATCTAGTCAAATCGGCACCTATTTAAAATTCAATTCGGCATCCAATAATACTTGATATAATATATGGGACTGGGACTATTTAAGTTTATAATTTAAGTATAATAGCATAAAAGTCCCCCACGGTCCCAGCTTGTCTGGCAAATCAGCCGTCGGACATCAGAGTAATCTCGAACTATGAAGTGAAATACCTTCTCTCTCTCTCTCTCTCAGTGACTTGCTGTGGAAAGTAAACTTGGAATTGATAGCACGCAAATAAAACACAATAAGTACATTGCTCGTACACTTGTATCCAGGATTAGCTATTTTTAAAGTTGAGTGACTATTCAGATTTATATTACCTTTGCATGTGCAGTTGAATTAGTTTTGAAAGTAATACTAGCCAGCTGTACCAGGCCTTGCGGTCATAAAACTTTCGAGTCAGTTTTTTTGTACTCATACTCGAAAAATCAACCAATGAAATTGCTTGATTTCTTGTTTCGAGCATGATTTTTGTGCTCAAGCACTGAGCAAAGTTTTATGCATTCAAGGCCATAGTCCAAATAATTATGATGTCTTGGAAGGCTATTATAATTTTTTAGCTCACCTGGCCTAAAAGGCCATGTGAGCTTTTCTCATCACTTGGCGTCCGTCGTCGTCGTCTGTCGTCGTTAACAATTTTTCAAACATCTTCTCCTCTGAAACTGCTGAATGGATTTGAATGAAACATAGCATGATTGTTCCTTAGATTATCCTGCACAAAGTGTGTGCTTCGATTTTTGATCCGTCAAAAAACATGGCCGCCGTTACTTAAAATAGAACATAGGGGTCAAATGCAGTTTTTGGCTTATATCTCAAAAACGAAAGCATTTAGAGCAAATCTGACATGGGGGTAAAAATGTTCTTTAGGTCAAGATCTATCAGCCCTGAAATTTTCAGATGAATCAAACAAATCATTGTTGGGTTGCTGCCACTTAATTGGTAAATTTAAGGAAATTTTGCAGTTTTTGGTCATTATCTTGAATATTATTATAGATAAAGATAAACTGTAAACAGCAAAAATGATCAACAAAGTAAGATCTACAAATAAGTTAATATGACCAAAATTGTCAATTGACCCCTTAAGGGGTTATTGTCCTTTAATGACAATTTTTCACAATTTGTTCATCACATTTGCTAACTTTAAAAAATATTCTCCTCTGAAACTACTGAATGGATTTGGATGAAACTTAGCATGATTGTTCCTTAGATTATCCTGCACAAAGTGTGTGCTTCGATTTTTGATCCGTCAAAAAACATGGCCGCCGTTACTTGTATGTCAGAAACATAGCTCCTATGGCTAAAATAGAACATAGGAGAAAATGATTTTTTTTTTGCTTTTGAAGAAAATAGGACGATTCAGAGAACATTTAAATAAATTGAAAAGCCAAAATAATCATTGATGAGAGATTTAACCAAAAAAATTAAGGTGAGCGATTCATGCTCTTGAGAGCCTCTTGTTTATTTCGTCAAAAAACATGGCCGTCATGGCTAAAAATAGAACACAGGGTAAAATGCAGTTTTTGGCTTATATCTCAAAAACTCCAGCATTTAGAGCAAATAAGACAAGAAGTTAAAGTATTTATTAGGTCAAGGTCTACCTGTCCTGAAATTTTCAGCCGAATTGGGTGACTGGTTTTTCAGGTATAATGCCCCTGAATTGATGATTTTAAAGAAATTTTGCAGTTTTTGGTTATTATCTTGAATATTATTATAGATACAGATAAACTGTTGATAGCAAAAATGTTAAGCAAAGTAAGATCTACAAATAAGTCAATTTGACCAAAATTTTCAATTGACCCCTTAAGGAGTTATTGCCCTTTAAAGACTTTTTTCACAATGTGTTCATCATGTTGACTTTCTTTAAAAAATCTTCTCCTTTGAAACTGCTGTATCAATTTCAGCCAAACTTAGGCTAAATGAGTTTCAGAGTATCTAGTATAAATTTTATATTTCATTTCCTTGTATGTCAGAAACATAGCTCCTATGGCTAAAATAGAACATAGGAGAAAATGATTTTTTTTTTGCTTTTGAAGAAAATAGGACGATTCAAAGAACATTTAAATAAATTGAAAAGCCAAAATAATCATTGATGAGAGATTTAACCAAAAAAATTAAGGTGAGCGATTCAGGCTCTTGAGAGCCTCTTGTTTCTTTGAAGCCTTACTTCGACGTCAAAGTAAGGCGTCAAAGAAAAAAAATATAAAAGCCTTTCAAGGCTGCCAAAAATGTGTGAGACTCACGCATGTTCATGCTTTTTTGCAGCAGTATCCTTGGATCAATTTTTTCCTCTTTGATCTTTTCTATTTTGGCCAAATCTCACGAATTTGCTTAATGAAAAGTTGACAAAACTGCTATACATGTGTCAATTAAAACTATATGGCAATCGTATCCCTCAGAGCATTCTGCTCTTTGATTTAGTTAAAGTCTCAGTTTTTTTTTGGACTAAAGGATTAGATCATGCACAATTGAAACAAACATTTTTTGCAAATAACGAGAGAGAGAAAAGGGGGGCGTAGCTTATCGCTCCTAATCCCTGTTAGTTTTTAAATAGTTTCAGATAAGAGATGCGGGCCACCTGACCACCCCTCCCCCTCATGATACCCACTCATACCAACACGCGTTGTCAGGGACGGAGGGAGTAGTAAGTCTTAGGAAGGTTACTTAGAATAATATACACGACTGTTACGAGTTCCAAATGGAGAATTTGAAATCATCCTTCGTAAAAGGATTGCTTTACCGTTATGGAATAACTATTTCACACATGATATCAGATATGTTCTTTATGTCGTAATTATATATTACAATCCACTTTTCACTTTGCACCACGAATGTGACATACCGAATTAGACTATTTACCGTGTTTGTAATAACATGAGCAACAAGACGGTGCCACATGTGGAGCAGGATCTGCTTACCCTTCCAGAGCACCTGGGATCACCCCCATTTTTGGTGGGGTTCGTGTTGTTTAGTCTTTAGTTTTCTATTTTGTGGCCTGTGTGCTTATATTTGTCTGTTTTGTCTTTTTATTTTTAAGCCATGGCGTTGTCTGTTTATTTTCGATACATGAGTTTGACTGTCCCTGCTATCTTTCGCTCCTCTTTTATGTGAAATGAACGACACTTAAACCTGAAAAAAATGCTAGATTTCTTAGCTGATACATAAATTGTGGGAGACGTTATTGCATTGGTAACTTTAAACTGGTACACGTTATATTTCTGGTTCGAGGTTGCAGTCGGGAAAAATAATGGGAACTTTGAACTAATGGCCGTTAAGAAATCTCAGATCTGTACTTAGTGTGCTTTTTTCTTAGAGACGTAAAATTACTGGGCCAGGTCCACTCTATGTTTTTAGTGGATGTATTCCTATGTGTATCCATCCCATGAGTTAAGGCTTTTTTAACTAGTTTTCATAATTGTTCTTATGGTGTACTGTCTCATGTTCAGGGGAGGGTTCAGTTCTCATTAAAATATTTAACCCCGCCACATTCTGTATGTACCTGTCTTGAGCATGTTATTCAGTGGTTGTTGTTTGTTGTTGTGTTACTTATTTGTATTTAGTTCATTTCTGGTACATTAATCAGGCCGATAGTTTTTTGGTTTAAATAGTTTTACATATGTCATTTCGGGATCTTTTAATAAATAACTGTGCGGTACGGGCTTCGCACATTTTTTCAATTTATGTGGTCTCATGTGAAGAGTTGTCACATTGGCATTCATACTTCATCTTCTTTTTATATTGTATTGTTCCTTTCGGTTGCATTTCTTGGAAACTAGAGTCACGTCTGTATATTTGTAATGTGTTATAATTTTCAACAAGAAAATTGAACAAAATTACATGGGTGTATAACGCACATTCTGAAAGTAGAACACCATATTTATATAGCAGTTTTATATCAATCAATACCTATAAATACCACATTTCCAATACTAAATCAACAACCCGATGCACACATATTTAAAGCTAAACAGTCAACAGCTTTTAGAAAGCTCAAACTTCTTATTTTCTTAATTTTCAAGGTGTATATCATTGATGCGTTTTGTTTTGATCTGTGTCAAAAAACGTTTACCAGAACGTAATAGGTGTTTGCACATAACGTAATAGGTGTTGGCACATAACATAATAGGTGTTTGGACATAAGGTAATAGGCATTTGAACATAACGTAATAGGTGATTGCACATAACGTAATAGGTGTTAGTACATAACATAATACATGTTTGCACAAAATGTAATAGTCATTTGCACATGATGTAATTGGTGTTTACACATGACGCCAAAGAGGGGCGAAAGATACCAGAGGGACAGTCAAACTCATAAATCGAAAATAAACTGACAACGCCATGGCTAAAAATGAAAAGGACAAATAGACACACAATAGTACACATGACACAACATATAAAACTAAAGAATAAATAACACGAACCCCACCAAAAACTAGGGGTGATCTCAGGTGCTCCGGAAGGGTAAACAGATCCTGCTCCACATGTGGCACCCGTCGTGTTGCTTATGAGATAACAAATCCGGTAAATAGTCTAATTCGGTAGGTCACATTTATGAAAGGGGATTGTACTTACGACGTAAGGAACATATCCGATATCATTTGTGAAACGGTTATTCAATAACGGTCAACCAACTCGTGATGGCGTCCGTAAAAATTACGAAGAGATGATTTCAACTTTACCATTTGGAACTCTTGATTTAATAGCTTCCTTGTGAGCAACAACCCTAACGTAAACGATGTTTGTACATAACGTTAAAAGTGTTTGCACATAATGTATAAGGTGTTTGAACAAAATGTAAAAGGCATATGCACATGACGAAATGAATGCTAACAGAGAGTATCAATTGTTCGGCAAAACGTTAATGAACTATACCATGATGTATTGTGTTTTTCACTAGAGATACATATGTGTTAACACAACATAAAGCCGTTAGACTATAATATCATGAGGTTTTTATAGAACAAAGACGTATCAAAACAAAACGTTTAGAACATTCAGCATAACAATCATATTTGAGTCAGGACGCAATTATTAACTGACTTACGTAAAGGAAGAATAGACACAACATAGAGAAAATATGAAAGAATGTTAAGGTGGTTGATCATAAAGTTTTGAGGTATTCACAAAATATATAGTAGTTACAGCATAATGTAATGCCTATTGCACACAACAAAGAGTAGCAATGACATATCATACAATTGCTTGCTCAAACAAATAATAAATTTCACATAACACAGAGATGCAGTGTCAGGAAATAAAGGCACCTACATTTAATATCAAGAAGAAATGACAGGACGTAAAGGCAAAGCGAAAAACCACATTGAACCGGCGTTCCATAGTCTTGCTTTCTTTTCATTTTTGGTTCATTGTATGTTTTTGAGACGAATGTGGAGTCAATTTCGCTTAATTAGTATACAATATTGTTTAGGGATAAGCTGAAGTTCTCTTTCGGATGCGGGGTCTTCTGTCTGCGTTCAAGATCCATCGATGATCTTGAGCTTTTGGTAGAGTTGTTATACTGACACATTCACCGTTTTGATTTACTTTATTTGATATCATTGACATTTGTTATTCTTATTTACAGCCACACAATTATATAATTATGTAATCTAACAAAACAATGGAATTCTATGCGATTGCCATACAGGTGTGATATTAATCTCGCTATATAGCCAGATTAAATCACCATTTTATTTACATACGAAAATGCATGTACAAGGGTTATGACCGTTGTTTTTCATTCATTTGATGTTTTTGACTTTTGATTTTGCCATTTGAATTTTCCTGAGAGTTCGCCGTTTTTGTTGTTTCAATTGTTGATAACTTAGTTCTTGTAAATCGAATTATTAATTGCAGAAATATATTTATCAACAAATGCTGTCTTAATGATTAAAACTTTTCAAAATCATTCCAGGAAGTTAAGTAATAAAAATATTCTAAAATTATATCAAAACAGGAAATTAAAATCGCATTTAAGAGCTCATCCATGCATGACATTTATTAGTCCAAACGACATAGCCTTGATGTCATTTTGGATTAAAAGCGAATCAAGTAAGTAAAATTAATATACATACAAACGTAATAATTCTCAAATTTTACTTTCTTAGCAATTAAAAAAATTGTTTTTTAGCTTTATATATTTGTCATATATTAAAATAGATTATATTTTAACAAGTTGCACAAAATTAGTACAAACTTTTAGAAATATTAACATAATATCATTAAAGACTGATGCATTAATTTTTTATATAACTGTAATTGCTTTTTGTATTTAGAAATTTCATATTATTTTCAGGTTAGCCGACAAGAACCCACCGAAAATCTTTGTCTATATCAATAATTAAAAAAAATTTCTGGAGCACTCTTTTTTGTTGTCGACTTTAAATAATAAAATATCAATGGCGTATTCCAATTTTTATTTTTTTTTATTTTTCAAGTAACAATATTTTCTATTAACTTAGATTATATTTAAACAATTGCATGCATATATATGTTTTGATATATAATCTTTTTTTTTTTAAATCATATGGTATAATCAACGATGAATACGTTTATACGTAATGATCAAAATTAGAATGTAATAAAATTTCTGAAACACACTTTTCCGTTTGTCGACTTTTAACAGAAATATAATAGCGTGATCAGATTTTGTTTTGCTGTACACAAATGAACGGATTTTTCTTAATACATTTTAATCATACATCAATGTTGAAATTTTGTGTTTTGAATTGAATAAGTCGTATGAATAAAGTATACCATTTATATGGATGAAAGCAATTCTGCTTTTACTGTGCATTTGAATTTATGTGCTTTCATTTTTATTATGTTTGAGGAAAACCTTCAAATTTTTTCCTTGTATCGTTGACAAGCAGTAAAATAAATTTTCTATTTTCGACCTTTTGTAATTTATAGTTTTGTTTTATGAGTCAAATAAGTCGTATACACATATTTAACATGGATAAAAGATATTCTGGCTATGCGTGCATTGAATAAAATTGAGAATGGAAATGGGGAATGTGTCAAAGAGACAACAACCCGACCATAGAAAAAACAACAGCAGAAGGTTAAGAACAGGTCTTCAATGTAGCGAGAAATTCCCGCACCCGGAGGCGTCCTTCAGCTGGCCCCTAAACAAATATATACTAGTTCAGTGATTGAACTTTGTTTGCTTTAATCTTTATTCTATTTGAGTAAAACCTATAAACTTTTACATTCTATTTTTTACCAGCAGTGAAACAAAAATTTTAGTATCGGCCTTTTGTCAATATTTGATTTGTTATATGACTGTAATAAGTTGATACATATATATTATATGGATGAAAACAATTATGGCTTTGAGTGCATATAAATTTGTTTGTTTTTACTTTTTTTTATATTAGAGGAAAACCTGGTAACTTTTCCTTAAATGGTTTTCAAGTATTGAAAAAAATATTTTAAAATTTCGGCCTTTGTCAACTCTCTTTGAAAGAAACCATGTCTTACTGCAAGCTATGTATTCGCAATCCACTTTCGCTAAAGTTTTGGTTATAATGATTCCTTATGAATTCTAAGTTATATCAGAACTGCGCTAAGGATGAAACAAATACATATATAATACAATTTATTTTCTGATACTAGCTATGTTCAACTCGGCCTTTGGTATTCTTAACGATATCGTCAGCTCAGATTTTAATGCTTCGGTACTGAAATGATTTAAACCCTTAGTTTCTTATATTCTTTATAGATAGAAATTATCAAGAAACAAAGTTGATTATTGCCTCAGACAGAGAAGTCGGTATTGCCTATTTGTTTTATGTTCCGTTTAGTGATTTAGCTGCTCGTGTTTGCAAGTTCGTTTATATCCTTGGCTTTCAAATATTAGAAGTTGATCGTTCCTGGTCAAAGTGAAACACATAGCGCGAAGGACGCATCAAATATATAAATAGTTATTCCATTTACAAAATATGCAATTACCAAAGTTTATTAATCATTAATGGTAACATGGGATATGTTACGTGGTTCAGTTTGACAACAGGAAGGTAAAGATCAGAGTATGACACGTCTTACGTCCTCATCATAATGAAAACGGTTAAATCACAAAAATACTGAACTACAAGGAACGGAAATTTCCTTCTCAAATGACAAGATCAAAGGCTCGTACATTTTAAACGAATGGAAAACAAATGTCACATTCCAGACTAAGTGCAGGTATTTCCATATGTAGGAAATGGTAGATAAAATCTTGTTTTATAGCTAGCTAAATCTCTCGCATAACATTTTTTAATATTGACAACAATCTGAGAACAAAACAAACATACATGATAGATGCAAATGCAAAAAGTTAGGGGTACAGCAGTCAACATTGTGTTATAATATTTATCCCTGTAGAAACAAACCACCATGTCTACAAAAAAGATATTGACACTTTATATATAGAGCATTACACCAAAAATGAAAGACAAGGCTAAATAAAATTACCATAGCACAATAACAAAATGTCAATAATATGTCGACTTCATATTAATAATACAACAAGAAAGAATGACTATAAAATATTGCTGTTAGGCTTTTGATATATGATTCAATTACAAACTAAATAGATTTTTTTTTATAACATTTTTTAGAAAGCAAGGAAAATGAATTTCACGTTGCTACAACTGTTTCTTCTTCGATATATATACCATGTAATGGCAGCAGATGAAAGACAAGAGCGTTGTGATTTCCTCCAAAAATGCAAATGTCGACTGAACCCAGTCACTCTGTTGTTTTCTGTCGATTGTTCCAGATTGAAAATAAGAGAGATTCCTAAACTTCCAAATTACATCGAAGAACTTTCGTACAATGAAAACATAATACAAGTTATCCATGACCAGGCGTTTTCTAACTTGACTAACCTGCTGAAACTGGATCTATCAAGCAATGAGATTTACGAACTTAGAAATTTATCTTTTATAGGATTAACAAATTTGCGCAGCCTGAATTTACAGAACAATAGACTAGATGACTGTATGACAATGAACATACACGTATTGGAACCTTTAGTAAACTTGATAAGTCTAAACATAAAACAAAATTTATTTGGAAACTTTCAACCAAATTTGACATTATTGGTTTCTCTTCGATCAATCGGAATGGATTTTATTTCAAATGATACAGGAAAAATAAGTGAATCGTTTTATTCTATGAAAAGATTACGGGGACTAGACTTGTCAGGATTGACGGGAATTTGCTCCGTTCGATCGTTGAATAATGAAAGCTTTAAATATATTCCTCAAATTGAAAATTTAAGTCTTTCAGGTTGTCGTATTAAACATATTAACAAAGGTACTTTCCAGCAACTCAAACGCATTTCTGTTTTGGATATTTCAAATAACACCTGCTTAAAATTTGAAGTCTTGGAGAATGTAACACATGATCTGCAATTTTCTGCAATCAAAGTTTTAAAATTGAATAAAATCCATAAGGTGTTTGACATGAATACAATGCTCAGAACTTCTCAGATAAAGTATTTGGCTAATACGTCGATTCGAGAAATTCATGGGGACAGTAACCGACTGCAGCAGATTGAAACCGGAGCTATGTTGTTTATGCCTAACACACTTGACTACGTTTCAGCCAGGGATAACCAGTTTTCATACGGTCCCTACTTTTGGGATTTACTACGCACTTCCGTGAGAGCGTTCAATGTTTCACATTTGTTCACATTTCATAAAGAGGACGAACACCCTGAACAATGTAGTTATGATATTGTATGTAAGAAAGAACCCGTCACCGAAACAAAGATTAAATATGCGATGGAGTATAGAGATCACGCTACACCGCTGCCAATACCACATCAACTTACATCACTGAATTATTCTTCTTGTCATTTACATTACAGTGTTATAGCATACAGTTTCACAATCAATATTCTGCGAAATATTGACCTTAGTAATAATTTGCTCACATCATGGATAGGACCAATTTATAATGTCAAAAGTCTTAAATATCTCGACTTGTCATCAAACTTTTGTTCAAATGTGTCAACTTATTTCTTCAGTGAAGATTTCGGTAGCTTGGAAGAATTATATTTACAAAATAATATATTAGGACTTGTACTACCGTATGATTATAAAGGCGCAACATTACAAAATTTGCATAATTTGAAAACAATAAATTTATCTCAAAATAAAATACAAAGATTATCAAAAGATTTTTTCAAGTCTCAGTTAAAAATTGAAAGGATTGATCTAAGCGAAAATACTTTTCAATGTATTGATTTTGATATCGGTCATTTAAAAAGTCTGATATATCTCAATTTGAAAAATAATCGCATCACGTTTATATCTGATTCGACAGTACAACAACTACATTCTATTGAGATTTTAAACAAACATTTCACAATTGATTTAAGTCAGAATGATTTTCTGTGTACTTGTGAAACAATTGACTTTGTCCAATGGTTAGGTACGACAAATGTTGGACTAATAGGAAAAAAGACTTACACATGCCAACTTTCAGACTTAACTCTAGTGTCGCTAGAAAATGTTGATGAACTTTACGATACACTGTCAAAGGCATGCATGTCGAAAATTCCTATAATCATTGCACTTGTAGCGTCAGTATCTTCTGTTTTGGTTATAATATGTAGTGGATTAATCTATCGATATCGATGGAAATTGCGATATGCGTATTACATGATAAAAATACGATCTCATAAAAAGATGATCCCAGTTGGAAACGATGATGACAAATCGTATATGTATGGAGCGTTTGTATCTTATGCAAATGAGGATAGCACATTTGTCCACAAGCAAATGCTTACAAAACTGGAAAAAGAAAATGGAATCAGTTTGTGTTTACATAAAAGGAATTTTCTACCTGGTAATGACATTGCCACTAACATTACTTCCGCTATACACAATAGTCGTAGAACAATTATAATCATGTCTCGAAATTTCCTGAAGTCTTATTGGTGCATGTTTGAATATAATATGGCAAGAATGGAGAGCATCTACGAAAGAAATCACGAAAACGTGCTATTTCTTATTTTCATAGACCAGATATCATCTAAAGAATTGCCATTACACATTTTAGAATTGGTACAATCACAATCGTATATTGAATATCCTAACGATGAATATGGTGATACTGTTTTCTGGGACCAAATTACACAAGTACTCACGTCCTGACTCTTAAAACTAACTATGTTTACTTATTTAAATAATTTGAAATTTGTTAATTGCATTCGTAATCAATTAATTACAATACATAGTACTTCAGCATGAAATACAATAAAGAATACGAAAATGAATGGCTAACATGTTATTATTATGAAAAAGATGCACACCTTCAAATATGTTTAAACTTAAGGTGTGCCTTTGTCGATTATAGGTTTTACTAACTGACAAAAACAACGTAAAAATCAAAATAGAAACATTATGCAAGTGGCGTAATCAATTTCATAAATTTTACATTATCAGGTCCTAAAACTATTAAAGCTGCTTTCTGGATATAATTCAATTGAAAAAGTTTATTCAAAGTTTGAAAAATGTTAAAATATTGGTGACAAATATCTTTAATGTTTAGCATCTGCATTAAGACAGAAATATAGAAAGGTTTCAAGAGATTCGTATGCAACCCCCATTGTTCCATTGAGGATACATACAACCACAGGCTACACTCGAAGATCGCATACAGTCCCATGCTCCACTCAAGCATCACATAAAATCCTAGGATTCGTTCCAGGATCGCACACAATCCCGGATTTTCTCGAAAACTGAAAACAATTCAAGGTTTCCCTTGAATTATTCATGCAATGGTCTTTAATTACTGTCGCAGTTTAATGTAAACATTCGTTTGTTTCCACGCACAAAACAATCATTATTTTGATCAATGACATATAAAGATATTCGTGTAAAGATATAAAGAGAAATAGGGTTTGTCATGTGAACAATAAAGAAAGTAACTCATAAGTTGCATCAAACTGGTTGCATTTTCGGCTGTGTATGTATAATCTGTAAAAAAAAAAGGTGCAATATGAAACTCTTGAACTACATACAAATATAAGGATAATGTTGTATGATTGCGAATGAGACAACTATATACCAATGTTTAAAAAAGTGTATATAAGCAATTATATGCAACAGTACGTCCTACATCAACTATTATTATACTTCCTGTAAGAAAGTTCTTCTATAGTAAAATTGCTCTATTTTTGCATAGTTTTTGAAAGAAATATGTAGCGTTAACTGCACTATGCGAAAATAGTATGCATTGCTGTTGCGATAGACTATTGATTTTCACGTCAATCATTGTTCACGTGCAAAGGCGGAGCGTAGTTGCTTTGACAGACAAGTAGGTTGAAGTTATAAGCCTGATCATATGTGCGCTTGAAATGACAATTTTATAAACCACTAATTAAAGTCGCTTAATGACTAAACTGCTGTCTACAAAAGTATATTCAGATACAGAGTTAAAATCAAGCATTTCGACTCAAACAAATACTATTGAATCAATTCCTCGCCCTTCCCCAGTTATGCGCTGAGTACAAAAAAGCTTATATATTTATGACATTGACCTAATATAGTTTTTATACTGCAAATTAAATTGACAAAATGATAGCTTTTTTAATCGTAACACAAATGTCAAACTTATTTTCATCCCTTAATGGACTTCTGATTGTGGAGAACGTGTTCCATGATGAAATTGACATTATACAAAATATAGCTATGTTACTATATTTAAGAAATAAACACAACTAGTTGCACTATAAGTACATGTATATGCAAAGTTTCACAAAGGGAATTTATTTACATTGAAATACACTACTATTCAAAATAGTAAACAGTCAGTATAATAATGATATTAATGTTGTGTTTAACATTGACTATGGAAAATAGTAGCCAGGGTTTGAGTAAATAGTGTACTCCCCTTCGGGTCGTACACTATTGTCTCTCACCCTGGCTACTATTTTCGCATAGTCAATGTTAAACACAACATTATTATATAATTAAAGGCAGCGACATGAAAACATAGAACGAAAATGGCTGTGTAATAATCTATTCCTCATTCCAGTTCTTAGAGTTATTGCAGTTACTGACAGCTAGTTCAAAGCCAATTACAACTGATTAGTGACAAAAAATATATATGAATCAATAAACTGTAAAAATATTTAAGTACATGTGACGAGGCGGATCCAGCTATTTCAAAAAGGGGGTTCCAACCCAGAATAAAAAGTAATAACACAAACATACGAAGCTCCGAGGAATATTCTTAACGGAAAGTCCCTAATCAAATGACATATTTAAATAAAAGTTCAAGTACAACTAACGAATGGATAACAACATATTTCTGACTTGTTCCCTTTGTTTAAGTTTGTATTCCTGATTTGTTTTCTCTCAATCGAGATATTACTTTCGAACAGCGGTATACTACTGTTGCCTTTATTTGGTACATGGTATAAGATCTGTATATTGTGTTGCCGAAAAGAAATCAATCTTTTTTTACTAAAATGATTTCCAAAGGGAATTTCTATTTATGGGAATCTTTTTAACAAAACTCTGTATTAGATGTTAAAATTACAAAAAAAATACTAAACTCCGAGTAAAATTCAAAAAGGAAACTCGAACAGTCTCCCGGACGGACAAGTTTGCTATTCCGCTGAGTGCAAAAGTTGTCACCTTAACCGTTGGAGTTAAGTCGAAATGAAGTTGATAACTTGGTTGGTATTGGTTCCCTGATATTTGTCCTATTTTTTTTTTGCTCTAACACCACTGTTGAAAAAGTTATGCCCCCTTTGTCAACGATTTCCTCAGAGGAAAAGTAGTTTTCCTCAGGGGAAATCGAATTTCCCTAAAGAAATGAGATTTTTCCTGAAGAGAAATTGTTTTTCATTTGAGGAAAGTCTATTTTTTTCCTTTGAGGAAATTTGCGGCTTCAAATTTTCCTTTGATGAAATACTTTTTCCTGTGAGGAAATTTGCAGCTTCAAATTTTCCCTTGAGGAAGTTTTCTCAACTACAATTTCCGTTAAGGAAATTTTTGACTGGCACTTTTTCTTGAGGGAAAATTCAAGACCACAAATTTACAGTAAAAAGAAGTGGTCTTACCATTTAGGCCTTGTTGTCTTCTGTTTATCTTGTTTTGCCGATCATTTTTACCGTTACTGTTTATATATTTTTTTTCTATATTTCTTGTCCTAAACATAAAAAGGATAAAAACTATCATTTAATGACGATATAAAAAAGAAGATGTGGTATGATTGCCAATGAGACAATTGTCAACTATCATTAAATGACTATATAAAAAAGAAGATGTGGTATGATTGCCAATGAGACAATTGTCCACAAGAGACCAAAATGACACAGACATTAACAACTATAGGTCACCGTACGGTCTTCAACAATGAGCAAAGCCCATACCGCATTGTTAGCTATATAAGGCCCCGATAAAACAATGTAAAACAATTCAAACGAGAAAACTAACGGCCTTATTTATATATAAAAAAAATGAACGAAAAACAAATATGTAACACATAAACAAACGACAACTACTGAATTACAGGCTCCTGACTTGGGACAGGCACATACATAAATAATGTGGCGGGGTTAAACATGTTAGCGGGATCCCAACCCTCCTCTAACCTGGGACAGTGGTATAACAGTACAACATAAGAACATTATGATGTATAAAATCTATTATTATACATCAGAATGTGTTTTTCTATATATACAATGATATTTAAAAAGAAATTGAATATTTGTGCTATTTTATTTCACAGACTATTTGCCGGTCATCGCTTTCAAAGACTATTAACCTGGTCAATAGTTTAACAAACAAACATTCCAATACTTTTTCTTCGTGTTCTTACTAATTTTTCATTGGACAACAAAGATGTGATTAACTATTCTTCTATGATGTGTTCGCTTGAATACATTAAACTCTGAAATATTGTTTGCATTATAATCTGTATGTGTTTCATGCGTCGAAATTTCAAATTGATACATATCACGTACAGAAGTCTTTTTAGGAAGATGACAACATTGAAAACATAAAGTACAGAAACAGGATAGTTGTCCATAATAATTTTATTTACTATGTATTGGCATTCATGTATCGCAGATCAAATTCGTTCGTTCATAGTGTGTTTATTTACGTTTTTTGATTGCGTTAAGCCAATTGATATTTTATCGTGTGTTCTTTTATGTTGTGATGTTATACTATTGTTTCAGAAAAAGGGAGGAGGTTTGATACCATTAAAACGTTTAATCCCGCTGCAATTGTTTGCACCTCTCATCAGTCAGGAATCTGATGTACAGTAGTTGTCGTTTGTTTGTGTAATTTATACATGTTTCTCGTTTCTTGTTTTTTTTTTTTTTATATATAGATTATACCGTTGGTTTTCCCGTTTAAATGGTTTTACACTAGTAATTTTGGGGCCCTTTATAGCTTGTTTTTCGGTGTGAGCGAAGGCTCAATCTTGAAGGCCGGACATTGACCTATAATGGTTTACCTTTATAAATTGTTATTTGGATGAAGAGTTGTCTCATTGGCACTCATACCACACCTTCTTATATCTATGATTTAATTTGTAATTTACATTACATTTTTATTCTATAGTTTGCTTATAACATCAAAACTGTCTGATCGAAGGATGTGGTCATGCCAAGTACATGGCTATGTTCAACACCAAATATGGTCAAATATGTAACGAAGGATATGGTCAAGTATATAACGAAGGTTATGGTCATGTCAAGCACATGGCTGTGTTCTACACCAAATATGGTCAAATATATAAACCAAATCTCCCATTTTGTAAATTCAAACATGACGAACTGTAAAAATAGTTTCCCTCATCATTGAGGAGTTCATTTCTTATACCTATGTTTGTACACTTACATAAAGAACCTAATTCGTTTATTTAGCAGTTTATGAATTGTGATTTACACACACAAACGATGCCGTTAGAAATTTATCTGCGCTGACGTCAACATATTTGTCTTGAAGTAGGCCAGATGATTTGCAGCATTAGGATTTGTAAAGTTGTTTTACCTTAGATATTGAATGACAAATTCTGATTTTTTAATTCTGATTTTGATCAGCAACATCACAGTCTATTTTCTAATTTGAAGATTAATTAGAACCAGGAATTTCAAAGATTTCCCAAATAAATCTGTCAATATCAGGGCACCATTCTTCTCTAAATAGATCAACTAGATCATAGTCTTCGATTATCCATAAAATTGTTTCTATATACTTTCAGTTCTTGTTAATAAAATTATAATAAGTGTATATTGGAACTTTGAATAAGGTTAAAATCATCATAAAGAATGCAAGCTATATATGTGAAGATGTGGTAAGAGCACCACTAGACAATTCTCCTTCTTAGGCACGATTATGTGAAAGTAGACCATTAAAAGTGCCTTGATTCACACCGAACAGCAAGATATAAAGGAACGAAAAATGACTAGTGTAAAATCAGTCAAACAGGAAAACTAATGATATAATCTATATAAAAAGAGAAACGAGAAACACTTATGACCCACATCAACAAACGACATTAGCATTTCTGAATTGCGGTTAATATTCATAACAGTAAATTAATATTGTATGAATGATGTTCCTCCGCATATTCTAACATGAATATCAAAGACAGGAATTAACATCGATTTTGTTATTCCAATTGATGAAAAGGTCCGTCTCTATTTATCACAGGTGTCAACTACCTTAACAATTTTGCACAAATGAAAGGCCATCCTGTATCTCATTTAAATTACATAAAAAGAAAAGTCATGTGATTTCTGTTATACATAAGGTGTATTTTAAAGTTGTTTTGTCGTAGAATACACAGAAGGTGTCAGGTTTTGCCGACCGTACAGGTGTTTGTTAGACAAAACAACCCTATTTATATACGCATGATCTGACTTATATACCACAAAACTATGTTTAGCTTCTGCAGGATGGTAATCGTTTTTCACCGGTGACATTAACATGGAATATTGTTTTCAATGCATTAAGGTTTCGATACACCCTATGGCTCATTGATAATGTGAAATAAACTGATTAATCAAGATATAAACGTTTAATATCACTGTTTTCAGTAACCATAAAAATATAGCTGTATTTGCATAAAGCATGAAATATATGCACTGTTAGGATATATGAAAAATACAAGTCACTTTATAATTAAGTAAGCAGTTATATACTTGGAACTAAGCTATCTGCAAGCAACATCCTTAGTATTCTCCAGGTGTCAGCTAAAGTGTATGTATCCTTTGACCATTCCATAAGGTAAGCATAATTCCAAACGAAGGAAAAGTCAACAGGAATATCAATGAATCTTTTGTTTTGACAATAATACGCTCCAGATTTTTTGTAATTTTCTCGTCTTTTGCTCTGTCCAGTTCAAACAAACAATCTCGTGATGATTGAAAGGAGTAGGTTCGGTAAGGACCGATTTTGGCCTCAAATTTCAGGTTCATCTGACGAAAGATTTTGACCACTTTTTAAACACTTAAGTGTCTATTTTATTTGAAATAATTAGTTTATGTGAAAGATTTTAACAGATTTAGTCCTAAAAAACGATCCGATTCAAGCTCAAATATGAAAAATCTACCTAATATGCCGAAAAATGTCACTTTTCAGATGGTTTTTGGTAAAAATGAAAGTGGCCGCATCCGTGTTCATCCTCAACCTTTATATATGTTATGTATTATCATAAAATACAACTTACATTTCAATATTAAGGATGAACACGAATGCGGCCAATTTCGTTTTACACGAAAACCGTCTAAAATTTTACTAAAATGCGAGAATTATTAGGATTGAAGTAATTTAGCATGACTTAATGGTGCTAGTACCGGATATATATATATATAACAGCCCATATTTATGTAGCAGAAGCATTCTACTGTCCAATAAATAACTAAAGGTTTACATTTTAACAATTTTGTAAAACTGCTATATTTTGGGGCCAAAAAGGGGTCTTACTGAACCTACTCCTTTAGGCGTAAAGAGAAAAATAATGGATCTGCTGTTTTGGATGCTTTCTGCTGCGCTATCCCCAAGACTCGCTCCACTTAAAAAATCTCGATCTTTTATGCACATGTTTAATCCCCCACTCGTCCTCGTGTTTTGGAAACAATACATTTTTAATCCAAATGGCTTTTTCCCCTTCATATGAGATATAAACGTTATATTGGTAGCTCTTATGAACTTTACGCTCTACAATACGGCGAATAACTCCATAAATAGAGAATATAATCTTCCATCTCTGACTATAAACCACAAGCAGCAGTAATATTGTGACAATTGTAGAAAGTAATGACGAAGCCAAGGTTAAACACATAGTACTCTTATAATCCGAATACAATTCGGAAAAAGGTGTGTAGGCAATACGTGATTCAATGATTGTTTCATTTAATAATTTACATTTATATGATCGTCTGTCCAGATCGACTTGTGTCGCATGTATCCATCTTGTCAAATCTTCATTATCACAAGTGCACACCAATGCATATTACCATCAAGGTAAAGAGTTATTCCATGGATTGTATGCATCTGATCTGCCCAATTTCTAATGGTTGAACTTATACTTGTAAGGAGATTGATTCTAACATCAAGTACCTTTTTATGTATTCGTTTTCAGCATGTTCGGGAATAGATTGTAGTAGATTGTCATTTGAATACAGGTTTGACAAATTTGGCATTGGTTTGAATATATCGGGCCTTCAAATACCAAATATGATTTTCAGATACATCAAGTGTATCGACAGATTGAAGATTTGTAAATAAGTCAGGATTATAATTTAGTACGCCAGACGCGCGTTTCGTCTACATAAGACTCATCAGTGACGCTCATATCAAAATATTTATAAAGCCAAACAAGTACAAAAATGAAGAGCATTGAGTTTTTGTATATACAAGTGATCCCTGTCTTCATTTTTCTTCAACAGGTTTTATCTCATTTCCACAATTACATAGTTGGGACCAATACAATGCCCTTAAACGATAACAAAACACATCGAGCGATCAAACTTGGTTTTAAACAATGTATATTCTATAAATCAAATCATGATAAGTATAAGCTAATACATTATATACAATTAGATCAAGAACTAATGGAAATTAATTACAGAGATTTAATATACCAAAAGCCTTACTAGACAAATATTTACTAGGATCAGATACTTAAACATACATTTATTATTAATATATTTTTTTTTAAATCTCAACTGATCTTACTGTTCTGTGAAAAAGATGCGGGAGATACGAGAGGATATTCAAACTATTTAATTAAAACAACATGGCGGTGCCATTGCGGAAAAAACTCCAAAGTACAGTCAACGAAAAAACATAGAAAATAAAAACTGAACAAAACAAACCCAACTAAAACCGAGGGTTATCGCACGTGCTCATTAAGGGTGAGCATATCTTGCTGCACTTACATTTGTCGTGTTACTTTTATTATTGGCATTACTAAGTTTTAGCACGTGATATATAAAACATCCAGCCATAGCAGATTACTTATTGATTATAATTTATTCCTAAGACATCAGCATTTTCAAGAATGTATCACGTGATTTTTAGTTTATTATTATGGAAAACAGCCTCCTCTATGAAATTACTAATTCAAAATGTTAGTCTGAACGTTTTATTGATATTTCTGATGTTATTTACATCTTACAGTTTCAATCAACAAAGTTCCTCTACTACCTTTACTGTTAAATGTTTATAGATGGGTTTTTTACAAATACTAGTGTCACTGAACTGTCGTTTTATCTGTCAATACATAGTTCAAATTAACGTGTTTTTCTCTATTGTTCAAATGTAGTCTTTATGAAACACTTTGTTTAATTATACAGGTTTGTTTTGCTAATTTAAAGTTGAAAATACCCTGATTGTAATGCACTGTTAAACTTAAATGTATGTTTTATTTATATTTGTGTATAAGATTCTTTTCTTATTCAAAAATTTTAATGGTATCGTTTTTATAAATTTAAATAAAGGCAACAGTAGTATACCGATGTTCACAATTCATAAATCGATAGAGAAAAAACAAAAACACAATGTTCTTCTTTAAATACATGAATAACAGTTTTAAATCTATTGCCGATTTTATACTAAAATGTAAATTACACTAATATTTCACAAAATTAAATATGTTTCTTGTGTGATGCATTTTCTTTTATACATTTTTACGATGACCTTATTCCTGTTATTCAATTTAGTAAAGTTTACATAATACATAATGAATCCGTTGTACAATATCATACAGTATAACTCTCAATGGTAATAGGGCAATACAAACATTTGTAAGTTTTGTGAATGTTGTTTTTGTCTTTTATATTTTCATTCGCGTCCTGCAGTGTCAACAATTAAATAGGTAAAATATTTATCGTTGATATAAATATAAAAAGATGTGGCATTATTGCCTATAACAAATTTATCAAAATGTTGTAGATGAAAGCAGATGTGTGTCACTATACGGCCTTCATAAATAAATGTGATTCGTAAAGTGAAATGTAAACAATCTGAACATGAAAAGTGTAAAACAATTCAAACCTGAGACGTGGTTGACTGATTAGTGTACACAGTAATAAACGAAAACAAATATATCAGACTTCAACCAAAGGCAACCACGTCACTTAAGGATCCTAATTTAGGACAGACACGTAAACCTATGAAGGGGTTTAACATGTTTGTAAGCAATGGACTTTGTACTAACTTAAAACAGTAGAGCAACATGTCAACATTAGAAAAAAATTGAATCGCGATCAATAGTTGTATACCAGGACCAGCAGCAGTTATACAGTGTGACTTGAATAATGATCTGCATAGTAGTTTGTATATCTTCAAATACTTCGTATCTCCTACAATCTGAATTGACAAAACGAAAATCAAATTTGCAACATAGGAGTGGGATAAAGGATACAACAGATACAGTCTGCCTCATATCTTGACTTACATCTATAAATTGACAATGAAGGTCGGTTGACAAAACATTATGCCAAAAGTGATAATCACAGCTTTCTTTATTGTGAATTTTCGATTCCTAGGTAGCAACATTCCAGCAGCGCCTGCATACGGAGTATATATCTCCCAATTGATACGATAATCCCGGGCTTGTATTTCCAATCATATTTTTTTTGATAGAGGGTTGCTACATGACGCTATTAAACCAAGAGTTCCATATGGTGAATTTGAAAACAATTTTATGAACACCATCATGAGTTGGTCGACCGTTACGTATACGGAATATCCGTTTCGCCGATGATATCGAATATGTTCCGTGTATGTATGTCGCAACTACAATTCCGTTCCCTTTCCACTTATGTGACTTACCGAAGTAGACAAGTTACCTGGTGTGTAATAAAATTATCAACATTACTGGTGCCGCATGTGGAGCAGGATCTGGGTACCCTTTTAGAGCACCTGAGATCACCCCGAATTTTTGTAGGGTTCGTGTTGCTTTGTCTATAGTTTTACTGTCCCTCTGGTAATTTACGTCCCTTGTTAGTCTTTCTTTTAAGCCATGGCGTTGTCAGTTTGTTTTTTTAGTTTGGATGTCCCTCCGGTATGATCTGACCTCTTTTTGATATGACGTTTAACCATACTTTATCTATTTGTCGTCGATTAGGATCTCCTGATACACACATGTCGATTTGAACCGACTGCCATAATGCTGCTTTCGCACGTATTTCGAATTTAATTCGCATTAACTAATTCGAATTAGTCCAAAACGTTTAATATCAGAATGTAAATTCAAATACGAATTGCAATGCGCGTCAGATTCACTTTACTGTCCGAACGTCGTTTAGTTTGATTTCGCATTATCAGTTAATTCGTTATAATTGAATTCAAATAACAATTTCGAAAGTGTCCACACCTCAGTTTAAATCGTACTAAAGCGAATTAACTAATTCGCATCAACGAAAACACATTTTTGCTTTATTAATATTTTGATTTTAGCGTCACTGATGAATCTTATGTAGACCAAATGCGCGTCTCGCGTATTAAATTGTAAGCATGTTAGCTTTCCAAACTATTGTAAGGCAATTAGTCATTTCGAATTCGAAACAAATTGTAAATTAGTGTGTGAACTTGATAACCTTTTCGATTCGCATTCGATTCGATTCCAATCCAATTGAAATTAAATATTCGTATGAACTAGGCATTAATAGTGATGTCCTCAATACGTCTTTGGCATTAATATTGATGTCCTCGATACGTCGTTGGCATAAATATTACTTAGCGTGACTATTGTATCCTATTTTGAGCCACTTAGCCACTTACCCTTCCGGACCACCTGAGATCACCCCTAGTTTTTGGTGGGGTTCGTGTTGTTTATTCTTTAGTTTTCTATGTTGTGTCATGTGTACTATTGTTTTTCTGTTTGTCTTTTTCATTTTTAGCCATAGCGTTGTCAGTTTGTTTTAGATTTATGAGTTTGACTGTCCCTTTGGTATCTTTCGTCCCTCTTTTAGAATAGTAAATAAAATTAATATAATGGAATGAAGTATAATTTACTTTAGGACTGATTTGATGAATAAATGAGTTTTTTTTAAACACATGATAACAGACTATCAATTGTCATGGTAAAAAAGCAGGTGATGTATACAATCTGTGACAATAACTAATATTTCGTCGATTAGAAGTGTTAAAATAACTGTTATTTATTGACTGTACTACATCTTTGAATAGAAAAAATAACTATATTCATCAATTTTATAATTGCATCCATAAAGAACGGCTGTTCACAACTCTTTCATCCCAAAGTCTTCTCTATATAAAACATGTGATATAATTATATATGATACCTACTTTCAAAGTAAATTGACCATCACAAGGTAAAGTTCACATAGTCATGATGGTCAAGTTACTTTGAAAGGTGGTATCATATATAAGCATAATCACATGTTTTACAATATTTTATGGTTGTATCTAGAAAAGGAGCAATATTGAAATCTTAAATATCTAAAAGTTGAAAGGTACATGACCCAGTATAAACACTTGATATATTTTATGATCTTAATATTAATGAATATATTTTTTCATAAACAATAAAGGTGAGCATTTGTATAGAAAGCACGTAAGATTGTCGAAAATATTCTTGACGTCATAAAATCTTCAATTTCAAACTAGTCTAATTGATTCTTTTAATTTCATGAAGTTGGTACAAAAATGTCCGTTTGAACGATATAAGATAATAATGTTATCACCTAATGTTGAAAACTCTATTGAGCTACTTGTTTATTTTGAACGTGGCCATCTGTTTTGTGATGTTGTCACCTACTGTTGTAATCTCTATCTAGCTACTTGTTTTATTTGAACTTGGTAATTCGTATTATAATGTTGTCACCTCTTGTTGAAATGTCTATTGAGCTACTTGTTTTTTTTTACATGGCCTTTTGTCTTATAATGTTGTCACCTTCTGTTGAAATCTCTATCTAGCTACTTGTTTTCTTTAACTTGGCCACCCGTCTTATAATGTTGTCTATTGAGCTACTTGTTTATTTTGAACTGTTAGCAACATCTTCAATCGTCTCCATGTATCATTTAAATCTTCTTCCTCTTTCGGCCACTGTACAACATAGGCATAATTCCAAATGTACGAAAACTCATGGGGAATATCAGTTACTAAAATATCTTTTGTTATTACAATAATTTTGTCTAGATTTTTCGTTACTGTCTCATATTTTGCTCTGTCGAGTTCAAACAGACAATCACGGGACAATTTGAACTCAGGAGTGATGAGGAAAATGATATACCTACTGTTTTTGATGCATTCAGCCTCAGTATCCAACAGACTCTCACCAATTAGAAAATCTCGATCTTTTATACACATGGTCAGTCCCCACTCGTCCTCAAATTTTGGTGCTAAGACATTTTTTATCCAAATGACTATCTCTCCCTCATAAGACATATACACGTCGTACTGATATGTCTTTCGAACTTTTTTTTCAATAGTACGTTGAATTAATCCATAAATAGAGAAAGCAATCTTCCATCTCTTACTATACAACAGAAGCAGAAACGAGATTGTAACACATGTAGATAACAATGTTGAAGCAAAGGTTAACCACATATTACTTTTACAGTCTGAGAACAATTCGCTAAACGAGTTGTAGGCAATAAGTGTATCAGTAACGCTTCCATTTGATAATTGACATTGATTAGACCGACTGTCCAGATCAACTTTTGTAGTATGTATCCACCGTATAAAGTCTAAATTGTCACAGTTGCACATAAATGCATTGCCGTCCAGGTACAAAGTCATTCCATGGATTTCATGCATCTGATCTGCCCAATTTCTAATGAGTGAATTTATTGTCGTAAGGAGATTTTTTCTAACATCAAGCACCTTTATGTTTGTATGCGTATTCAGTTGTTCTGGAATAGATTGGAGAAAATTGTTAGTTAAATAAAGGTTTGACAAATTTGGCATTGGTTTGAAAAGATCGTCCGAAAAATGCCAAATACTATTTTTAGATATATCCAGTGACTTGACTGATTGACATTTCATGAACAACCTGTTTCCATAAGTGTCTATTCCTTCGTTTAGGGTAGCGTCTTTCAAAACAATCTTTTTTAGGTTTGTCTCTTGAAAACGGTTTAATTCATTCCAACCTAAACTGTACCTTGTTCCAGCAGAGATAAATGTCTCTAATCGAAGTTCCATAAAAATCATGGTCACAGTTGTATTTGTATAAGATATATCCAAATAAGTAAGATTATTGATTTTTGGAACTATGAACAGTAAGCTTAAGGGTAAAGTATTAACTATTGTGAAACTGATATCTAATTTTTCTAATGATGCTGGCAAAATTACGTGACTGCCACCAGAAATTTTGAAATTAGAATCTGATGTCATCGAATTTTCTATGAAGAAGTTGACGACATTATATGAATAATCCAAAGATTGCAATCGCAAAGCCTTTCTGAAAAAAGAGTCAATCTCTTCGTGATTGTTTATATGAGCTAGTATAAGCCTGTTTCCTTTCAACGAAAGATGTTTTAGACATTCTGGATGATCAAAGGAAAATAAAGAGCCATGTTTGTAATCAACTATTCCATTCTGTGATAAATCTAGATTTTCTATGCAAACGGATTTCAGATTTTTCATTATATCGGATGTTATTGTGAGAGCATACGGGAAGTCGTCGCTATCAATGGTTAGGTCACTCACATGGCCAACATTAATCGTGGTCATATTTCTATAACGGTATGGATGTAAAAGAAGTAAAGCACGCGATAGGTGCATAAATGTTCCAAACAAATCTAGTACACGTAGGTGTGGAAACGGACTCAAAGCATCATCTTCTGTTTTCACAAAGTTCAACCGACAATTTTTGAGATAAAGCTCTTCTAAAGACGATGAAAACTTCTGGAATGTTTTATTTGATAGACGCACTAAATAACAAGATTCAAAGTATAATTTTCGAAGATACTTCATTTGACTGATCCCGCTTCCAAAGATCGGCACAGGCATCATATCAATTCCTAAGAAAGTCAATTCTCTCAGAACACCAAACGCATGACCGGGATAGTCGAATTGCTTATTATAATTCTCAGGTTGAGGCATATTACTCCTGATATCCAATTTTTTTAAGTGTTGAATTGGAAGGAAAAGTTCGGGTGAATATGCATGAGATAGATCAAGCAGATTGTGAGACATATCAAGCACGGCAAGATTGTATAATCCCTGGAATGACTCATTAGATAAATGTTTAAGTTGATTTTTTCTCACATTAAGTTCCTGTAGATGTGTATAGTTAATCAGCGAACTGCTATCAATACTCTTTAACTGATTTGAAGATATATCCAGAACATTTATATCCCTTGGTAAATCTTGAGGAACAAACTGCAGTCCTCTGTTTTTACAATCAGCTATTTTAACTCCAAGTTGCCCATCAAATACATATTTGATATCACAATATGACGATCTAGAGATGACATCACACTGAATAACAATATTAATAACTGAGTATATTAGAATAATCCTCACCATTTTGTAACATTGATATCAAAACCTTTCACATGGTTTCATCACTATATTCTAAAGGCAGTCTTGAAGTACGTGAATCTAAATTTATCGACAAGATTCACATTTATTTGTTTATCTTGTATGAGTACACTATCAGCAAATTGTCAACTTAAATTGTCGAGATTTGCAAAACAAGGATGCTACAATTATGCTATTGTCCTAATTTAATGTCATTATGTTATTGTTCTATTATAATGCCTTTATGTTATTATATTTAATTCTTTTTTTAATACAAAATTATTTTATATCTCTTCCTGTGTGACGCTTACAATCTGACGTCAAACATGAAACTCAACACTAGAGTTGATGTGAATCTTGTAATTCAGGTACAAGTCTTTAAATATTTCAATCCTTTATGGGTTGATTTGAAATACACAAGTAAGCAAAGAATGTGGTTGTTAAATTTGATGAATACTTTTTTGTGCTTCTTTGTTGAATATTTGTTTGTTTTTGTTCTAATTGAGAATGTGGCACGATGATGACTGCTGTACCCTATTTTGACAATTTTACCTATTATTTCTGTTTTGTTCACGCATCGTTGTTAATATAATTAAATTTGATTGCGACTGTCATAGAAGTGAGAGGTTTAGTGCTGTGAAAAAAGGTTCAATCCATTATTTTCTACATTTGAAAATGCCTGTACCAAATCAGGAATATGACAGTTTTTGTCCATTCGTTTTGATGTATTTTTATCATTTTATTTTGCCATTTGATTAAGGACTTTTCGTTTGAATTTTCCTCGGAGTTCAGTATTTTTGTGATTTAACTTTTTTTGAAAGAGTAGTGTGGTATAAATCTAGAAAACACTGATTATATGATAAAGTGTTTTCATATTAATGTATATGTTAAATGTGAAAAAAAGTATTATGACTTGTGATCGCAGGCAACAAATGTGACACTATAACTATTATTGCATATTCTGTTTTTGAATATGAACGTTACAAAGTTCACACTGTCAAACAAGCATTAAATGGTTAAAAAAAGAATGAAAACAAACAAGTGAAGGGAACAACCATTTTACTTCAAAAGGGGAAGGAGGTTATTGTTTTATGTTGGAGTCAGAATTTTTTCTTTGTTTTTCGACGCTATCAATCAAATTATATGTCGTTCTTCAAAATTTTAACACTATAAGATTAAAAGGAAAATCTGGCAATCTGCTTGACTACAATATTTTTTTTCGTCAAATCGGGATTTTGTTTTATGGAAAAAATAATAACCCCCTTGAAATTATATTATCGGTCCCTAACACTCAAAAGCAAAAACGAAAAGCCGAAGAGTTTTTAATTAAACCGTCCTTCTCTATTCTTCGACTTAATTGTATAAAATTGATTAAGGTAATAATCTGTAATTGGATGCTAGGAATGTGTCTGTTGAGTAGAGGTTTTCAGGTGCGCCTCACTCCTAAATCTGCCTTTGGTATTTAATTATAGATCAACTAATTACATACACGTATAACGTTTTGTTCATATAGATACACAATTTAATACTTAAAAGAAAATCAAGAAAATACTTCTACAATTTTGAATCATATATATTGTGGATCTGTTAATGACGATTAAACAGTAAACATGCTTGGAAGATAGATGCATAGTTGTCACTCAACGTACAGTGGCTTTTATTTCATGAATTTTCAGGACCAGAACGAAATTATACGCTAGTTTAAACATATTTTATTGTTCAAAACAAATGGATTAGACACAAGTTTTTCAACTTAGTTCCGTCTTCTCCGTAATATACATGAATATACATTATATTTATATAGCACATTACATAAATTTGTATTTTTCTAATAAGCATGAAGGCATGAAAAATAATTAAATAAATCACAACTATTGTTATTATAATATTTATACACAAAAAATTATAGAAACGGCTCAATGGATATCAAACGTTCTTATTTTGAATAATCAAACACACCCAAACGATCGGTCTAAAGGGAAAACACCTACTGTTACTAGTGTGTTTTTCAATGACTATCTATAATATTTACCTGTATAAGTTGTAAAAGTAACATGCAATATTGTGAATATATATAATTGTGATACGGACATTAAATTCTGACTGTAAAAATGCGGATAAAGGGATGACAAGAACATAGATTTAATGTAAGTACCGTTTTTGTATTAACTTCAATAATTGAAATCCATTGAGGCGAAACATTATGTTAACCGTTATGAACAACAACTCGATCACTCGAACAATGCATCGTCTGTACTGTAGACTAGTAAATAAAACAATAACAAGCAATTATACGCTGAAATAACGGTTACATAGAAGAGCCTAACTCCGGTTTATAGACACATCACAACTGTGATAATTTATATTATCCAGAAAGAGGCGATGATTCACAAGTTGTAAAGTTTATATGACAATAAAATATTTGATTTGATTTGATTTATTTAACGAGCACTAGATTTGCTACATGTCCCTTCCTTATTATATTTGTTTAAACTTTGCCCCTTTAACTGCTATAACTAATGGATAACCATAATACTGACATCTACATTTTACTGATCTTTTTCCCTGGAAATTCAGTAACTAATAACAGGAATACTCGGGCTAACGCTGTAATCCGAGTAAATTGTTAAAACTGCAGATATGTAATAAAATATATTTATTTGTGGAAAACAGACATCTACAGAGGAAGTCCTTTCTCCATGAACATTACTATACTGGCAGTTTTCAGTAAACATACAGATTAGTAAAACAAAAAATAAACGAAAAGAAAGGGTAGCAAGTACAAACGAGCATGGCATAGTATGAAGGTCATCTTTTTTCCTTTATTTTATTTTTTTGGGCGTTGCAGTTTTGCATTTGGGAAGGTTTTTTTTAAAGTGTGGGTGGAAGAGGATTGGAGCACTTTTTTTAATATGTATGGTATTTTGTTATTCTACCTACGTCCCGAAAACCTATATTGTACGAAAAATATAATTTAATACGTGTCGTTGCATGTAGTGTAATGAACCTTTATAACATTAGGATGAAATGCCATCGAAGTTGTATGATGGTTATCTAAATATGTCATAATAAAGGATCCCTAAAACAAGTCTAACGTATGATTCGTCAGACGTACGTACCTTTCGTCAAATTGTACGAAAGCTCTATTAAGTTGTAATTTTACAACAAGAGAAACCTTACAATTTGAATTGCCTCCATTGTTTCTCTATAGGGAAGGTGAAAATGGCAGTAAAACATCAACAAAACAGGTAACCTACATTTGCGCGAATTAGTACTCTGACAGGTATTAAGTCGAATTTAAAACAAATGATTTGAGGTATGTAAGCTGTGTTTCTTATTAAGACGCCATATCATTTAATTGCACATTCAGATATACTGATGAGTTTATTTGTATTACCAATCCGAACAAATTGTGGCACAGGTATTATATCAATTCCTAAAATGACATCTCACTCAGAACACAAAATACATGGTCAGGATAAATACAAATTTTGTCAAAATCTATTGGTTGTGGCAGTTTACTTCTGATATCCAATTTTGTTAAGTTTTTTGTTGAAAGAAATGTTCCTGCGGGATAAACTTAATAATATGTTATGCATATCGTGAGACCTGTCAAGAGAATCAATATTATATTATCACTTAAATGACTCACTAGATAAATATTCATTTTTTTCTTCAAAATTCAGTTCCTGTAAGTACTTATAATTAACGAAAGAATCGTTTGAAGTAGCTGACAATTGGTTCAAACTAGCTAAGATCTAAAACATTGATATCTCCGGTAGATTCTGAGGTATAAAATTCAGGCCTTTGTTTTTTTACAATCGGTTTATGTCACTTCCTGGATTTTTTTAATAACATATTTGATATGACAGTGTGATAATGGTAAGATTTTGTAACACTTGATAGTCTTAAGAATGTAAAAAAAAAATAGCCGAATAACTGATAACAAAATTATGTAATAAAGCTTTATATCTCTGTGCAAATAACTATCTATACACATATTAGGTGGAGCCCATATATGTGGTACTGTTGGGACAGAATATGTGTGCTTTTCACACATAACATACATCAGCATTTTATCTATGAAAGAGAATGGGAAATAACAAAAACAATGTCTATTCAAAGCAATCTAAAGTATTTGTATTTCACTTCCTATCATATTGAAATCTATTGCTGTGTCATCACCGTATATTATCAATGCATTATACACATGAAGTAGCTTTAACGGTCACTGTTACCTGTAGAGAAAAACTACAAAACAAATAGGTCAGTTGTGTTGATTTAAATAACTTTTAGTGAATAATTACTAGTATATCAGATTTATAAAAGAAATAATTCAAGTATAAAATATAGATATGGAGCTGTCTAAACGGAATTCATATATCATTACTTTTATTTATCATAAACATTTTGATTTATTTGGGCATGAGTAAGTTAAATCATTGATACATTCATTTACAAAATATATATATATAGAAAATGGTGGATTGAACCTGGTTCTATAGCGCTAAACCACACACTTCTACGACAGTCGATTTATTTTTCATTATATTGACTGTAATGCGTAAAAAAATGTCACAAATAGGGACACAAAAACAACACGGACCCTTCCAAAAACTACGGTTGATTTCATGTGCTGCGGAAAGGGGAAGCGGATCCTGCTCCACATGTGGCACTCATCGTGTAAAAACAATTGATATATTTTATGATCTTAATATTAATGATTGAATTTTTTCATATACAATAAAGGTGAACATTTGCATAGAAAGCACATAAAATCACCGAAAATATTCTTGACGTCATACAATCTTCAATTTCAAACTAATTGATTCTTTTAATTTCTTGAAGTTGATACAAAAATGTCCGTTTGAACGATATAAGATAATAATGTTATCACCTAATGTTGAAAACTCTATTGAGCTTCTTGTTTGTTTTGATAGTGGCCATCTGTCTTATGATCATGTCACCTACTGTTGTAATCTCTATCTAGCTACTTGTTTTATTTGAACTTGGTCATCCGTATTATAATGTGGTTTCCTCCTGTTGAAATGTCTATTGAGCTACTTGTTTGTTTTGAACATGGCCATTTGTCTTATAATGTTGTCACCTTCTGTTGAAATCTTTAGTTAGCTATTTTTTTTTTTAACTTGGTCATCCGTCTTATAATGTTGTCTATTGAGCTACTTGCTTGTTTTGAACTATTCCATCCGTTAGCAACATCTTCAATCGTCTCCATGTATCATTTAAATCTTCTTCCTCTTTCGGCCATTGTACAACATAGGCATAATTCCAAATGTACGAAAACTCATAGGGAATATCAGTTACTATAATATCTTTTGTTATCACAATAATTTTGTCTAGATTTTTTGTTACTGTCTCATATTTTGCTCTGTCGAGTTCAAACAGACAATCACGGGACAATTTGAACTCAGGAGTGATGAGGAAAATGATATACCTACTGTGTTTGATGCAGTCAGCCTCAGTATCTAACAGACTCTCACCAATTAGAAAATCTCGATCTTTATACACATGGTCAGTCCCCACTCGTCCTCAAGTTTTGGTGCTAAGACATCTTTTATCCAAATGACTATCTCTCCCTCATAAGACATATACACGTCGTACTGATATGTCTTTCGAACTTTTTTTTCAATAGTACGTTGAATTAATCCATAAATAGAGAAAGCAATCTTCCATCTCTTACTATACAACAGAAGCAGTAACGAGATTGTAACACATGTAGATAACAATGTTGAAGCAAAGGTTAACCACATATTACTTTTACAGTCCGAGAACAATTCGCTAAACGAGTTGTAGGCAATAAGTGTATCAGTAACGCTTCCATTTGATAATTGACATTGATAAGACCGACTGTCCAGATCAACTTTTGTAGTATGTATCCACCGTATAAAGTCTAAATTGTCACAGTTGCACATAAATGCATTCCCGTCAAGGTACAAAGTCATTCCATGGATTTCATGCATCTGATCTGCCCAATTTCTAATGAGTGAATTTATAGTCGTAAGGAGATTTTTTCTAACATCAAGCACCTTTATGTTTGTATGCGTATTCAGTTGTTCTGGAATAGATTGGAGAAAATTGTTAGTTAAATAAAGGTTTGTCAAATTTGGCATTGGTTTGAAAAGATCGTCCGAAAAATGCCAAATGCTATTTTTAGATATATCCAGTGACTCGACTGATTGACATTTCATGAAAAACCTGTTTCCATAAGTGTCTATTCCATCGTTTAGGGTAGCGTCTTTCCAAACAATCTTTTTTAGGTTTGTCTCTTGAAAACGGTTTAATTCATGCCATCCGAAACTGTACCTCGTTCCAGCAGAAATAAATGTCTCTAATCGAAATTCAATAAAAATCATGGTCACAGTTGAATTTGCATAAGATATATCCAAATAAGTAAGATTATTGATTTTCGGAACTATGAACAGTAAGGGTAAAGTGTTAACTATTGTAAAACTAATATCTAATTTTTCTAATGATGCTGGCAAAATTACGTGACTGCCACCAGAAATTTTGAAATTAGAATCTGAGGTCATTGAATTTTCTATGAAGAAGTTGACGACATTATATGAATAATCTAACGATTGCAATCGCAAAGCTTTTCTAAAAAAAGAGTCAATCTCTTCGTGATTGTTTATATGAGCTAGTATAAGCCTGTTTCCTTTCAACGAAAGATGTTTTAGACATTCTGGATGATCAAAGGAAAATAAAGAGCCATGTTTGTAATCAACTATTCCATTCTGTGATAAATCTAGATTTTCTATGCAAATGGATTTCAGATTTTTCACTATATCGGGTGTTATTGTGAGAGCATACGGGAAGTCGTCGCTATCAATGGTTAGGTCACTAACATGGCCAACATTAATCGTGGTCATATTTCTATAACGGTATGGATGTAAAAGAAGTAAGGCACGCGATAGGTGCATAAATGTTCCAAACAAATCTAGTACACGTAGGTGTGGAAACGGACTCAAAGCATCATCTTCTGTTTTCACAAAGTTTAACCGACAATTCTTTAGATAAAGCTCTTCTACAGACGATGAAAACTTCTTAAATGTTTCATTTGATAGGCGCACTAAATAACAAGATTGAAAGTATAATTTTCGAAGATACTTCATTTGACTGAACTCGCTTCCAAAGATTGGCACAGGCATCATATCAATTCCTAAGAAAGTCAATTCTCTCAGAACACCAAACGCATGACCGGGATAGTCGAATTGCTTATTATAATTCTCAGGTTGAGGCATATTACTCCTGATATCCAATTTTGTTAAGTGTTGAATTGGAAGGAAAAGTTCGGGTGAATATGCATGAGATAGATCAAGCAGATTGTGAGACATATCAAGCACGGCAAGATTGTATAATCCCTGGAATGACTCATTAGATAAATGTTTAAGTTGATTTTTTCTCACATTAAGTTCCTGTAGATGTGTATAGTTAATCAGCGAACTGCTATCAATACTCTTTAACTGATTTGAAGATATATCCAGAACATTTATATCCCTGGGTAAATCTTGAGGGACAAAGTTTACAATCAGCTATTTTAACTCCAAGTTGCCCATTAAATACATATTTGATATCACAATATGACGATCTAGAGATGACATCACACTGAATAACAATATTAATAACTGAGTATATTAGCATAATCCTCACCATTTTGTAACATTGATATCAAAAACTTTCACATGGTTTCTAACAATTGCTTTGCAAGTTATCACTACTTTATCTAGGACACAAAGGTCAACAAATGGAATTTAATCATCTCAATGTTTTCCAATTTAAAGGACGAATGTATTAATACTTTTATTAAAGATATCATATTGCTTTAAACATGAATAGACTGCATGCATGTTCTGTTTTAAAAAAAAATATTTACCTTATACTCTATTAAATGACTAAATACTTTAATTTTTTATGGGGAAACAGCCGCGTTATGTTTAATGGGGACATGATTCTTAATTTTGAAGTATTCAAAATAGTTAAATAAATTATCAACCTTTTATTGGTCATAAAATAAATATTCTAAAGGCAGTTTTGAAGTACGTGGATCTAAATTTATCGACAAGATTCATGTTTATTTGTTTATCTTGTATGAGTATACTATCAGCAAATTGTCAACTTAAATTGTCGAGTTTTGCAAACCAATGCTGCTATAATTATGCCATTGTCCTAATTTAATGTCATAATGTTATTGTTCTATTATAATGCCTTTATGTTATTATAATTTTTATTTTTTTTAATACAAAATTACTTTATATCTCTTCCTATGTGACGCTTACAATCTGACGTAAAACATGCAACTCAACACTAGAGTTGATGTGAATCTTGTAATTCAGGTACAAGTCTTTAAATATTTCAATCCTTTATGGGTTGATTTGAAATCCACAAGTAAGCAAAGAATGTGGTTGTTAAATTTGATGAATACTTTTTTGTGCTTCTTCGTTGAATATTTGTTTGTTTTTGTTCTAATTGAGATTGTGGCACGATGATGACTGCTGTACCCTATTTTGACAATTTTACCTATTAATTCTGTTTTGTTCACGCATCGTTGTTAATATAATTAAATTTGATTGCGACTGTCATACAATTGAGAGGTTTAGTACTGTGAAAAAAGGTTCAATCGATTATTTTCTACATTTGAAAATGCCTGTACCAAATCAGGAATATGACAGTTTTTGTCCATTCGTTTTGATGTATTTTTATCATTTTATTTTGCCATTTGATTAAGGACTTTTCGTTTGAATTTTCCGCGGAGTTCAGCATTTTTGTGATTTAACTTTTTTTGAAAGAGTAGTGTGGTATAAATCTAGAAAACACTGATTATATGATAGTGTTTTCATATTCATGTATATGTTAAATGTGAAAAAAAGTATTATGACTTGTGATAGCAGGCAACAAATGTGACACTATAACTATTATTGCTTATTCTGTTTTTAATATGAACGTTACAAAGTTCACACTGTCAAACAAGCATTAAATGGTTAAAAAAAAGAATAAAAACAAACAAGTGAAGGGAACCACCATTTTACTTCAAAAGGGGAAGGAGGTTATGGTTTTATGTTGGAGTCAGAATTTTTTCTTTGTTTCTCGACGCTATCAATCAAATTAAATGTCGTTCTTCAAAATTTTAACACTATAAGATTAAAAGGAAAATCTGACAATCTGCTTGACCACAATATTTTTTTTCGTCAAGCCGGGATTTTGTTTTATGGAAAAACTAATAACCCCCTTGAAATTAAGTTATCGTTCCCTAACACTCAAAAGCAAAAACGAAAAGCCGAAGAGTTTTTAATTAAACCGTCCTTCTCTATTCTTCAACTTAATTGTATAAAATTGATTAAGGTAATAATCTGTAATTGGATGCTAGGAATGTGTCTGTTGAGTAGAGGTTTTCTGGTGCGCCTCACTCCTAAATCTGCCTTTGGTATTTAATTATAGATCAACTAATTACATACACGTATAACGTTTTGTTCATATAGATATACAATTTAATACAAGTAAATCAAGAAAATACTTCTACAATTTTGAATCATATATATTGTGGATCTGTTAATGACGATAAACAGTAAACATGCTTGGAAGATAGATGCATAGACGTTAAGCACGTTATTGCGTCGATGTTGTGAAATGCGACAGAGCAATTGGATAAATAGCTCTTCTTTCAAAACTAACTAGTTCAGCTTTATGAAATTTATATCTATATAGATTAAGCAGGTATTACTGTTTCCAAAAATATTAAAAATATTCTTTAACTTTTCATAATAGTTTCAAATAATGATACAAATATTACCAAAACGTCAAAAATATGCGTGTCAGACGTAACAAATCATTCGCAAAATCACCTTTGCGGGATTTTTTGTGGTCTAATAAAAAGTTTACAATCCGCGAAAATTCGCATGAATGATAAACGTCTAATATAATTTATGAAGCCATTGCTGTTTTTTGTGTTGATCGAACGGTAAAAATTTATTTTTTCAAAAATGAATAATCCTCGCCATGGTCAGGTTTCTGAAAATGGTAAGTTATCAAAATTTATCGCTTTTTAAAATATCAGATGATATAAAATTTTGTTTTTATAAATTATTCCTACAAATGTGCTTAGATAGACCATTTCAAATCCGGAATTTTACAGCACTCGCACCACAAATAAAAACGCATTGGCCTCGGGAAAATGTCTTGCAAGATTGTCCAATGTCGAATTTCGGCGCTTTTTACAAAAACACTGTCAGTTTCAACGTCATTTTATCAAATATTCAATTTGTAGCATATAAAACAGTGCTTTTTCGTAATTGTGCTTTCACACCACAATACGATAACATACTTTTTGATAAGCTGTTAAGTCGAAATGACTTCGTTTTTTAACAAATCAAATGTCTTGCAAGTTTGTCCACTGAGCAATTTTCTTACGTTTTGAACGTTTTCGATTCGGGACGCTATACATATGTGTTTTCAAATTATTTCTAAAAGTTTGTTCTTTGTTTTTGTGTTAAACACCACATCATGTATAAGCGACATTTGTTGTATTTTATTGACCTGTCATCAAAGGTAGGAGAAGCCGGACATCAGGCGACCTTAAGTTAAAATAGTTGCAATACCTGTCGATTAGGATCGGAGTCGAACAAATCTTTATATGAACTCATTAGGCCCTTTTCCTCTTAGGCCATCGAATTTGGAAGCAGTTCGTATTATCATATGATATATGAACGATAGTTCATTGTTTTTAAATAACAAGTACGGTTCGATTTTTTGTTTTAAGATCAGAGGACAAAACAAAATAACCAAATTACAAATTTCGAAAATAGATAGAATCATAGAAACCACGATAAGAACTGCAATATATAAAAGTAGTTATAATCAAATAGAAAATGAATAATTATCTAAAATGAAAAAAAAACATATGGTAATTTGTCAATAAAATAGGTAAAATATTAATTACAGAACAGAAGAATTTCATATCCGAGACAGAGAGAATTAAATATTGTAAAGAGATAAAGAAACTAAAAAGAAATAAGCAAAAAAATAAAAGTTACAATAAATATAAAGAAAAATACAACACAAGCCGAATCAGAATTCCGAAAAGTTCATTTGCTTGCGTATCTACCAGTAGCAAATATTTCATACATATTCAAGACTTTGAAGTATCCATATCGGTCAAAAATGATTACAATCAAAACGAACAAAGTATACTCGATTACCGACGTAAAACGTCAAAGGAGTAGGTCCAGTAAGACCCCTTTTTGGCCCCAAAATATAGCAGTTTTACAAAATTGTTAAAATGTATACTTTTAGTTATTTGTTGGAGAGAAGAATGCTTGTGCTACATAAAAATGGGCTGTTTTTGACAATACGATTTACATATATCGAATACGTGTAAAACGAAAGTGGCCGCATCCGTGTTCATCCAAAATATTTAAATGTAAGTTGTATTTGATGATAATACATAACATATATGAAGGTTGAGGATGAACACGGATGCGGCCACTTTCATTTTTGACAAAAACTATCTTAAAAGTGACATTTTTCAGCATATTTGGTAGATTTTTCATATTTGAGCTTGAATCGGGGAGTTTTTAATAACTAAATTAGTTAAAATCTTTCACATAAATTAATTGAATCAAATAAAATAGACACTTAAGTGTTTAAAAAGTGGTCAACATCCTTCGCCAGTTGAACTTGAAATTTGAGGCCAACATCGGTCCTTACCGGACCTTCTCCTTTTGACGTTACCAATTGGGACGCAATATCGTGCATAACGTCATTATAGTTATCACTCAACGTCCAGTGGCTTATATTTCATGAATTTTTAGGATCAGAACGAAATTATACGCTAGTTTAAACATATTTTATTGTTCAAAACAAATGGATTAGACACAAGTTTTTCAACTTAATTCCGTCTTCTTCATAATATACATGAATATAAATTATATTTATATAGCACATTACATAAATTTGTATTTTTCTAACAAGCATGAAGGCATGAAAAATAATTAAATAAATCACAACTATTGTTATTATAATATTTATACACAAAAAATAATAGAAACGGCTCAATGGATATCAAACGTTCTTATTTTGAATAATCAAACACATCCAAACGATCGGTCTAAAGGGAAAACACCTACTGTTACTAGTGTGTTTTTCAATGACTTTCTTTAATACTTTCCAGTATAAGTTGTAAAAGTAACATGCAATATTGTGAATATATATAATTGTGATACCACGGCCGACACTCGGCTAACCGAGAGATTGGTCGGTTAATCTATATTGAGTATGTGGCTATATCGGCGGTGGGTCTGTTAATCGGGTTGGCTAAAGTCTGTTAATCAGGTGTTATCGAGGAAATCATTGGAAATTCTGCATGTTTCATTGTATAACTTTTTAAATATATGTTTATCATAAAAATTATTCATGTCTAACAAAACAATTAAATGTACTGAATCCAGTGGTGTAATTATTATTTTTCTAGCTTCGATGTACGATCTATAAAATGAAAAGGCGTGTTACTCATCAATAAATTTATACACATTTTACACACACAAAATGTACACAAAAAGACACGTTGGTTGAATTTACTTGCATGCGATATTTTGAACATCGAACAAAGACAGGCATTATGTTTGTCAACCAAATTGATATCATTGTGTGAAAAATCTACACAAAAATCTGTATTTTGGTGACATAAATCAATCTTTATTTAAAACCTGGTCTGTTAATGGGTCGGATGTTTAAAACCCGGTCTGTTAATTGGTCTGTTAAGAGTTATGAATGGCAATAAAAGTATAATTTTATTGCTGTATGGGGAGTTATCGGATCAAATGGGTAGGCTCAAGACGAGTGGCTAAAATATACGGAAACAACACATGAGCAATGAAACATAATATATACGGAAACACTGACATGAACAATGAATTTAGGCCATGAATATTGAAAACTGATATAAAAAAAGTGTAATATTAAAGTATTATTATACATCATGTTAAAATGCCATAGTTTGATTGCCTAATACGAAGGTGGTAATTTACTCCATCACATGGCTGAGCGGGTAACAATTTTTTGGAATGTCACCCTCTCGGCTAGACCAATCAAAAATTGGCAGTTTAAACGACAATGAATTGAATCTACATCAAGTTATTTTATAGACAATGCTTAAAGTTCTAATTTACTAGACAACGAAGCGTGGAACGACTCAAACTTATTTCTTTAACAATTGTTGGAAAAACGTATTTCACTTGTTAATATTTTTACTTTAAAATCTATAAATCATTGTGTGTTATGCTTATTGTTGATATTAAACGCATTCGTTCCCCATCGATGGGTTTTAACTGGTGATGTACATTTCATCATGTTCATTGTGATGTATATTTCTCCGCCAGATATGAGGCCTTTTGAAAGGGGTATTTACCCAAAATTTAAATAAAATAAATAACAATAACAAAATAACAACAATTGAAAATATTTTTTTTCTTGATAGCAGAGCTTTTTTCCCGTTTTGGGCCTAATCCTTGAATCGTTTATATGTCAAGTCAATGCACTACTATTGTCTATTTACTTCACTTCTGATGATTTTTCAAATACCCGTTACGCTGTCAAGTACGTGACTACATAGAAAATACTTTATAATAAAACTCATCTGTTAAAGAAAATGATGATAGGACATTCATTATAATAAATAAAATATCACATAGCTGAGGGGGTGATAGAGCAGATCGGTATCCCGCGAAAAAACATTGTCAACCTTGGCTTCGCCGCGGTTGACAATGTTTTATCGGGACCCAATCTGCTCTATCACCCTCTCAGCTATGTGTTATTTATATCTTATCACATATTTGTTACGGATACGGATAAATTTTTAAGATTTACCTGTTATGTTTCATTAAATTGTTATAATTGAACTTTTTTTCCCTCTTTTCTGCAACACTTAAATATGTTATAAATAGCTTAAAGATTTAACATGTTTTTCCATATTTGCCCTGGTATCATCCCTCGACCCATATCGTCCATCGGCTAAAGCCTTGAGGCCGATATGGGAGTCTCGGGATGATACCAGGGCTAATATAGAAAAGGGCATGTTATAATCTATACATATTGATTTCATCCAAGAATGGTCGCATGTATCATGTGGATTCTGTTTAGGTTGTCATGAATGACACTAATTTGTATCTAAATTGGTATTAACCAGTATATAAATCAGAGATAAACGTCGTAATGTAACTAAAAATCAGTAAGTAAAATATATAGGGATGCTAGAATATATAAAGAATAAAGAAATAATAATGAGTAAGATAAAATAAAATGTAGAGAAAAGTAACAGACAATTTAAAGAATATAGAAATAAACAACACCCCCAATCCGGACCCTCATTGTATACACGAGAATCTGGATGGAAACACAGAATATATAGAATAATAGATAAGGACAGTAGGAAGTGATGCATTAATAAAAAAAGATAGAAAAAATAATAACTGTTTGAGAATAAAGACATGAAACACCCCTGGGTGTTGAAACAGTAACGGATTGCTATGTACTCATATTGGTAATAAATGCTAAAAGTTTAAATGCGGACAACTGCAGTTTTCTCTGCACTTATGTAGAAAGGAACTAAACGGAATAAAATGAATTAAAACTTAAGATAACCAAATGTAGCTGCATTCGCTCCTTTCCATTTACTTCTTTAGACTGATTTGTAAACAACAGATGATTCAGTAATAGAAGAAAAGAACCAATCGGATGATGTTGACGATTTTGAGTTTAACGTCCAGTGACAAATATCATGTGCATATGAGAACGACAACACGTTATATGTACCCTGTGTTGTATCCATATATTGAAGTGACACACCCCTTAATAAAATGCTAAGGAAGTCAAAATAAAAATGTTCTTACTAGAAGGATACTGTTGCAGCGTATTGTCATTTTTGTTTACTCAAGAGCATCTCATTCTTAACTTTTTAAAGGGAAACTATAAAGGTAGCACAACTATTGTCGTGGCTAAATAACTCTTAACTGACACAATTGCAATTGTCCAACCCATTAACAGACTTTATTCCCATAATGTTCACTAAAACGTGGTATTACTCACGTTATATTACAATTTTGAAATATTTACTAATTTCAATTCATATTTTAGAACCAAAGTACGATTTTGTGTCCTTTAAATGATATCTAAAATTGTTTTTTTCGCCTTTCATTATAAAAATTGCTATGCGTATAAGCATAAATACTACATACTTGCGCGACGCCTTTTAGTTTTACTGAAAACTGCGCAGACTGTGAAATGTTTTTACAGTTGGGAAATGTTCTATGATATATATCATTTTGTCAGACACTTTTCTTTTTTTTTGATTTGATTCTTATAATGTACCTAAAATCTGTATATTAAATAGATTTTAATACTAAAATTGTGCGTTTTACTCTTAACAGACGTATAACCAACCCGATTAAGAGACCAACCGCCGATATAGCCGCATACTCAATATAGATTAACCGACCTATCTCTCGGTTAGCCGAGTGTCGGCCGTGGATACGGACATTAAATTCTGACTGTAAAAATGCGGATAAAGGGATGACAAGAACATAGATTTAATGTAAGTATCGTTTTTGTATTAACTTCAATAATTGAAATCCATTGAGGCGAAACTTTATGTTAACCGTTATGAACAACAAATCGATCACTCGAACAATGCATCGTCTGTACTGTAGACTAGTAAATAAAACAATAACCAGCAAGTATACGCTGAAATAACGGTTACATAGAAGAGCCTAACTCCGGTTTATAGACACATCACAACTGTGATAATTTATATTATCCAGGAAGAGGCGATGATTCACAAGTTATTAAACGAGCACTAGATTTGCTACATGTCCCTTCCTTATTATATTTGTTTAGACTTTGCCCCTTTAACTGCTATAACTAAAGGATAACCATTATACTGACATCTACATTTTACTGATCTTTTTCCCTGGAAATTCAGTAACTAATAACAGGAATACTCGGGCTAACGCTGTAATCCGAGTAAATTGTTAAAACTGCAGATATGTAATAAAATATATTTATTTGTGGAAAACAGACATCTACAGAGGAAGTCCTTTCTCCATGAACATTACTATACTGGCAGTTTTCAGTAAACATACAGATTAGTAAAACAAAAAATAAACGAAAAGAAAGGGTAGCAAGTACAAACGAGCATGGTATAGTATGAAGGTCATCGTTTTTCCTTTATTTTATTTTTTTGGGCGTTGCAGTATTGCATTTGGGAAGTATTTGTTCTTTTTTAAAGTGTGGGTGGAAGAGGATTGGAGCACTTTTTGTTTTTAATATGTATGGTATTTTGTTATTCTACCTACGTCCCGAAAACCTATATCGTACGAAAAATATAATTTAATACGTGTCGTTGCATGTAGTGTAATGAACCTTTATAACATTAGGATGAAATGCCATCGAAGTTGTATGATGGTTATCTAAATATGTCATAATAAAGGATCCCTAAAACAAGTCTAACGTATGATTCGTCAGACGTACGTACCTTTCGTCAAATTGTGAGAAAGCTCTATTAAGTTTTAATTTTACAACCAGAGAAACCTTACAATTTGCATTGTCCTTATTGTTTCTCTATAGGGAAGGTGAAAATGGCAGTAAAACATCAACAAAATGGGTAACCTACATTTGCGCGAATTAATACTCTGACAGGTATTTAGTCGTATTAAAAACAAATGATTTGAGGTATGTAAGCTGTGTTTCTTATTAAGACGCCATATCATTTAATTGCACATTCAGATATACTGATGAGTTTATTTGTATTACTAATCCGAACAAATTGTGGCACAGGTATTATATCAATTCCTAAAATGACAACTCACTCAGAACACAAAATACATGGTCAGGTTAAATAAAAATTTTGTCAAAATCTATTGGTTGTGGCAGTTTACTTCTGATATCCAATTTTGTTAAGTTTTTTGTTGAAAGAAATGTTCCTGCGGGATAAACTTAATAATATGTTATGCATATCGTGAGACCTGTCAAGATAATAAATACTAAATTATCACTTAAATGACTCACTAGATAAATATTCATTTATCTTCTTCAAAATTCAGTTCCTGTAAGTACTTATAATTAACAAAAGAATCGCGTGAAGTAGCTGACAATTGGTTCAAACTAGCTAAGATCTAAAACATTGATATCTCCCGGTAGATTCTGAGGTATAAAATTCAGGCCTTTGTTTTTTTACAATCGGTTTATGTCACTTCCTGGATTTTTTTAATAACATATTTGATATGACAGTCTGATAATGGTAAGATTTTGTAACACTTGATAGTCTTAAGAATGTAAAAAAAAAATAGCTGAATAACTGAAAACAAAATTATGTAATAAAGCTTTATATCTCTGTGCAAATAACTACCTATACACATACTAGGTGGAGCCCATATATGTGGTACTGTTGGGACAGAATATATGTGCTTTTCACACATAACATACATCAGCATTTTATCTATGAAAGAGAATTGGAAATTACAAAAACAATGTCTATTCAAAGCAATCTAAAGTATTTGTATTTCACTTCCTATCATATTGAAATATATTGCTGTGTCATCACCGTATATTATCAATGCATTATACACATGAAGTAGCTTTAACGGTCACTGTTACCTGTAGAGAAAAACTACAAAACAAATAGGTCAGTTGTGTTGATTTAAATAACTTTTAGTGAATAATTACTAGTATATCAGATTTATAAAAGAAATAATTCAAGTATAAAATATAGATATGGAGCTGTCTAAACGGAATTCATATATCATTACTTTTATTTATCATAAACATTTTGATTTATTTGGGCATGAGTAAGTTAAATCATTGATACATTCATTTACAAAATATATATATATGGAAATGGTGGATTGAACCTGGTTTTATAGCGCTAAACCACACACATCTACGACAGTCGATTTATTTTTCATTATATTGACTTTAATGCGTAAAAAAATGTCACAAATAGGGACACAAAAACAACACGGACCCTTCCAAAAACTACGGTTGATTTCATGTGCTCCGGAAAAGGGAAGCGATTGATATTGATATATTTTATGATCTTAATATTAATGATTGAATTTTTTCATATACAATAAAGGTGAACATTTGTATAGAAAGCACATAAAATCACCGAAAATATTCTTCACGTCATAAAATCTTCAATTTCAAACTAATTGATTCTTTTAATTTCTTGAAGTTGATACAAAAATGTCCGTTTGAACGATATAAGATAATAATGTTATCACCTAATGTTGAAAACTCTATTGAGCTTCTTGTTTGTTTTGAACGTGGCCATCTGTCTTATGATCATGTCACCTACTGTTGTAATCTCTATCTAGCTACTTGTTTTATTTGAACTTTGTCATCCGTATTATAATGTGGTTTCCTCCTGTTGAAATGTCTATTGAGCTATTTGTTTGTTTTGAACATGGCCATTTGTCTTATAATGTTGTCACCTTCTGTTGAAATCTTTAGTTAGCTATTTTTTTTTTTTTTTAACTTGGTCATCCGTCTTATAATGTTGTCTATTGAGCTACTTGCTTGTTTTGAACTATTCCATCCGTTAGCAACATCTTCAATCGTCTCCATGTATCATTTAAATCTTCTTCCTCTTTCGGCCATTGTACAACATAGGCATAATTCCAAATGTACGAAAACTCATAGGGAATATCAGTTACTATAATATCTTTTGTTATCACAATAATTTTGTCTAGATTTTTTGTTACTGTCTCATATTTTGCTCTGTCGAGTTCAAACAGACAATCACGGGACAATTTGAACTCAGGAGTGATGAGGAAAATGATATACCTACTGTGTTTGATGCAGTCAGCCTCAGTATCCAACAGACTCTCACCAATTAGAAAATCTCGATCTTTTATACACATGGTCAGTCCCCACTCGTCCTCAAGTTTTGGTGCTAAGACATCTTTTATCCAAATGACTATCTCTCCCTCATAAGACATATACACGTCGTACTGATATGTCTTTCGAACTTTTTTTTCAATAGTACGTTGAATTAATCCATAAATAGAGAAAGCAAGCTTCCATCTCTTACTATACAACAGAAGCAGTAACGAGATTGTAACACATGTAGAGAACAATGTTGAAGCAAAGGTTAACCACATATTACTTTTACAGTCCGAGAACAATTCGCTAAACGAGTTGTAGGCAATAAGTGTATCAGTAACGCTTCCATTTGATAATTGACATTGATAAGACCGACTGTCCAGATCAACTTTTGTAGTATGTATCCACCGTATAAAGTCTAAATTGTCACAGTTGCACATAAATGCATTCCCGTCAAGGTACAAAGTCATTCCATGGATTTCATGCATCTGATCTGCCCAATTTCTAATGAGTGAATTTATAGTCGTCAGGAGATTTTTTCTAACATCAAGCACCTTTATGTTTGTATGCGTATTCAGTTGTTCTGGAATAGATTGGAGAAAATTGTTAGTTAAATAAAGGTTTGTCAAATTTGGCATTGGTTTGAAAAGATCGTCCGAAAAATGCCAAATGCTATTTTTAGATATATCCAGTGACTCGACTGATTGACATTTCATGAAAAACCTGTTTCCATAAGTGTCTATTCCATCGTTTAGGGTAGCGTCTTTCCAAACAATCTTTTTTAGGTTTGTCTCTTGAAAACGGTTTAATTCATGCCATCCGAAACTGTACCTCGTTCCAGCAGAAATAAATGTCTCTAATCGAAATTCAATAAAAATCATGGTCACAGTTGAATTTGCATAAGATATATCCAAATAAGTAAGATTATTGATTTTCGGAACTATGAACAGTAAGGGTAAAGTGTTAACTATTGTAAAACTAATATCTAATTTTTCTAATGATGCTGGCAAAATTACGTGACTGCCACCAGAAATTTTGAAATTAGAATCTGAGGTCATTGAATTTTCTATGAAGAAGTTGACGACATTATATGAATAATCTAACGATTGCAATCGCAAAGCTTTTCTAAAAAAAGAGTCAATCTCTTCGTGATTGTTTATATGAGCTAGTATAAGCCTGTTTCCTTTCAACGAAAGATGTTTTAGACATTCTGGATGATCAAAGGAAAATAAAGAGCCATGTTTGTAATCAACTATTCTATTCTGTGATAAATCTAGATTTTCTATGCAAATGGATTTCAGATTTTTCACTATATCGGGTGTTATTGTGAGAGCATACGGGAAGTCGTCGCTATCAATGGTTAGGTCACTAACATGGCCTACATTAATCGTGGTCATATTTCTATAACGGTATGGATGTAAAAGAAGTAAGGCACGCGATAGGTGCATAAATGTTCCAAACAAATCTAGTACACGTAGGTGTGGAAACGGACTCAAAGCATCATCTTCTGTTTTCACAAAGTTAAACCGACAATTCTTTAGATAAAGCTCTTCTACAGACGATGAAAACTTCTTAAATGTTTCATTTGATAGGCGCACTAAATAACAAGATTGAAAGTATAATTTTCGAAGATACTTCATTTGACTGAACTCGCTTCCAAAGATTGGCACAGGCATCATATCAATTCCTAAGAAAGTCAATTCTCTCAGAACACCAAACGCATGACCGGGATAGTCGAATTGCTTATTATAATTCTCAGGTTGAGGCATATTACTCCTGATATCCAATTTTGTTAAGTGTTGAATTGGAAGGAAAAGTTCGGGTGAATATGCATGAGATAGATCAAGCAGATTGTGAGACATATCAAGCACGGCAAGATTGTTTAATCCCTGGAATGACTTATTAGATAAATGTTTAAGTTGATTTTTTCTCACATTAAGTTCCTGTAGATGTGTATAGTTAATCAGTGAACTGCTATCAATACTCTTTAACTGATTTGAAGATATATCTAGAACATTTATATCCCTTGGTAAATCTTGAGGAACAAACTGCAGTCCTCTGTTTTTACAATCAGCTATTTTAACTCCAAGTTGCCCATTAAATACATATTTGATATCACAATATGACGATCTAGAGATGACATCACACTGAATAACAATATTAATAACTGAGTATATTAGCATAATCCTCACCATTTTGTAACATTGATATCAAAAACTTTCACATGGTTTCTAACAATTGCTTTGCAAGTTATCACTACTTTATCTAGGACACAAAGGTCAACAAATGGAATTTAATCATCTCAATGTTTTCCAATTTAAAGGACGAATGTATTAATACTTTTATTAAAGATATCATATTGCTTTAAACATGAATAGACTGCATGCATGATCTTGTTTTAAAAAAAATATTTACCTTATACTCTATTAAATGACTAAATACTTTAATTTTTTATGGGGAAACAGCCGCGTTATGTTTAATGGGGACATGATTCTTAATTTTGAAGTATTCAAAATAGTTAAATAAATTATCAACCTTTTATTGGTCATAAAATAAATATTCTAAAGGCAGTTTTGAAGTATGTGAATCTAAATTTATCGACAAGATTCACATTTATTTGTTTATCTTGTATGAGTACACTATCAGCAAATTGTCAACTTAAATTGTCGAGATTTGCAACACAAGGATGCTACAATTATGCTATTGTCCTAATTTAATGTCATTATGTTATTGTTCTATTATAGTGCCTTTATGTTATTATAATTTTTATTTTTTTTAATACAAAATTACTTTATATCTCTTCCTGTGTGACGTTTACAATCTGACGTCAAACATGAAACTCAACACTAGAGTTGATGTGAATTTTCTAATTCAGGTACAAGTCTTTAAATATTTCAATCCTTTATGGGTTGATTTGAAATACACAAGTAAGCAAAGAATGTGGTTTTTAAATTTGATGATTACTTTTTTGTGCTTCTTTGTTGAATATTTGTTTGTTTTTGTTCTAATTAAGAATGTGACACGATGATGACTGCTATACCCTATTTTGACAATTTAACCTATTATTTCTGTTTTGTTCACGCATCGTTGTTAATATAATGAAAGGAGTAGGTCCGGTAAGACCCCTTTTTGGCCCCAAAATATAACAGTTTTACAAAATTCTTAAATGTAAACTTTTAGTTATTTATTGGACAGTTGAATGCTTCTTCTACATAAATATGGGCTGTTTTTGACAATACAATGCACATATATCGGGTTGTAGCGCCATTAAGTCACGTAAATTACTGAAATCTTCAAAATTCTAGCATTTTAGTTAAATTTTAGACGGTTTCCGTGTAAAACGAAAGTGGCCGCATTCGTGTTCATCCTTAATATTGAAATGTAAGTTATATTTGACGATAATACATAACATATTTAAAGGTTGAGGATGAACACGGATGCGGCCACTTTCATTTTGGACAAAAACCATCAGAAAAGTGACATTTTTCGGCATATTTGGTAGATTTTTCATATTTGAGCTTGAATCGGGTCGATTTTGATGACTAAATCAGTTAAAATCTTTCACATAAACTAATTAAATCAAATGAAATAGGCACTTAAGTGTTTAAAAAGTGGTCAAAATCTTTCGTCAGATGAACCTGAAATTTGAGGCCAAAATGGGTCCTTACCGGACCTACTTCTTTGATGCGACTGTCATAGAAGTGAGAGGATTAGCGCTATAAAAAAAGGTTCAATCCATTATTTTCTACATTTGAAAATGCCTGTACCAAATCAGTTTTTGTCCATTCGTTTGATGTATTTTTATCATTTGATTTTGCCATTTGATTAAGGACTTTCCGTTTTGAATTTCCTCGGAGTTCAGTATTTTTGTGATTTAACTTTTTTTGAAAGAGTAGTGTGGTATAAATCTAGAAAACACTGATTATGTTATGAAGTGTTTTCATATTAATGTATATGTTAAATGTGAAAAAAAGTATTGTGACTTGTGATCGCGGGCAACAAATGTGAAACTATAACTATTATTGCATATTCAGTTTTTAATATGAACGTTGCAAAGTTCACACTGTCAAACAAGCATTAAATGGCTACAAAAAGAATAAAAACAAACAAGTGAAGGGAACAAACATTTTACTTCAAAAGGGAGAGGAGGTTATGGTTTTATGCTTAAATAACTGTTCCATAGAAGAGCCTAACTCCGGTTTATAGACACATCACAACTGTGATAATTTATATTAAACAGGGAGAGGCGATGATTCACAAGCTACATGTCCCTTTCTTATTATATTTTTTTTAGACTTTGCCCCTTTAACAATTTTACTGCTATAACTAAAGGATAACCATTATACTGACATCTACATTTTACTGATCTTTTTCCCTGGAAATTCAGTAACTAACAACAGGGATACTCGGGCTAACGCTGTAATCCGAGTAAATTGTTAAAACTGCAGATATGTAATAAAATATATTTACCTGGGGAAAAAAAGACATTTACAGAGGAAGTCCTTTCTCCATGAGCATAAGTATACTGTCAGTTTTCAGTAAACATATAGATTAGTAAAACAAAAAATAAATGAAAGGAAAGTACAAACGAGCATGGCATAGTATGAAGGTCATCTGTTTTCCTTCATTTTATTTTTTTGGGCGTTGCAATATTGAATTGGGGAAGTATTTGTTTTTTTCAAAGTGTTGCTGGAAGAGGATTGGAGCCTTCTTTTTTTTTTAATATGTATGGTATTTTTTTATTCTGACTACGTCCCGAAAACCTATATAGTACGAAAAATATAATTTAATACGTGTCGTTGCATGTAGTGTAATGAACCTTTATAACATCAGGATGAAATGCCATCGAAGTTGTATGATGGTTATCTAAATATGTCATAATAAAGGATCCCTAAAACAAGTCTAACGTATGATTCGTCAGACGTACGTACTTTTCGTCAAATTGTAAGAAAGCTCTATTAAGTTGTAATTTTACAACCAGAGAAACCTTACAATTTTCATTGTCTCTATTGTTTCTCTATAGGGAAGGTGAAAATGGCAGTAAGACATCAACAAAATGGGTAACTTACATTTGCGCGAATTAGTACTCTGACAGGTATTAAGTCGAATTAAAAACAAATGATTTGAGGTATGTAAGCTGTGTTTCTTATTAAGACGCCAGATCATTTAATTGCACATTCAGATATACTGATGAGTTTATTTGTATTACGAATTCGAACAAATTGTGGCACAGGTATTATATCAATTCCTAAAATGACAACTCACTCAGAACACAAAATACATGGTCAGGATAAATAAAAATTTTGTCAAAATCTATTGGTTGTGGCAGTTTACTTCTGATATCCAATTTTGTTAAGTTTTTTGTTGAAAGAAATGTTCCTGCGGGATAAACTTAATAATATGTTATGCATATCGTGAGACCTGTCAAGAGAATCAATATTATATTATCACTTAAATGACTCACTAGATAAATATTCATTTTTTTCTTCAAAATTCAGTTCCTGTAAGTACTTATAATTAACGAAAGAATCGTTTGAAGTAGCTGACAATTGGTTCAAACTAGCTAAGATCTCAAACATTGATATCTCCCGGTAGATTCTGAGGTATAAAATTCAGGCCTTTGTTTTTTTACAATCGGTTTATGTCACTTCCTGGATTTTTTTAATAACATATTTGATATGACAGTGTGATAATGGTAAGATTTTGTAACACTTGATAGTCTTAAGAATGTAAAAAAAAATAGCTGAATAACTGATAACAAAATTATGTAATAAAGCTTTATATCTCTGTGCAAATAACTACCTATACACATATTAGGTGGAGCCCATATATGTGGTACTGTTGGGACAGAATATAATTCTGTGCTTTTCACACATAACATACATCAGCATTTTATCTATGAAACAGAATGGGAAATAACAAAAACAATGTCTATTCAAAGCAATCTAAAGTATTTGTATTTCACTTCCTATCATATTGAAATCTATTGCTGTGTCATCACCGTATATTATCAATGCATTATACACATGAAGTAGCTTTAACGGTCACTGTTACCTGTAGAGAAAAACTACAAAACAAATAGGTCAGTTGTGTTGATTTAAATAACTTTTAGTGAATAATTACTAGTATATCAGATTTATAAAAGAAATAATTCAAGTATAAAATATAGATATGGAGCTGTCTAAACGGAATTCATATATCATTACTTTTATTTATCATAAACATTTTGATTTATTTGGGCATGAGTAAGTTAAATCATTGATACATTCATTTACAATATATATATATATATAGAAAATGGTGGATTGAACCTGGTTTTATAGCGCTAAACCACACACTTCTACGACAGTCGATTTAATTTTCATTATATTGACCGTAATGCGTAAAAAAATGTCACAAATAGGGACACAAAAACAACACAGACCCTACCAAAAACTACGGTTGATTTCATGTGCTCCGGAAAGGGGAAGCGGATCCTGCTCCACATGTGGCACTTATCGTGTTGCTCATTATTTGTCAAGGCATTTATTCAACAGCATTCAACAATAATCAACAATATAAATCAACAAACAACCAACATGAACATGCTAACAAGCTTAATGACAATTGGTCACTGAAGGGAAACAACAGTAAATGCAAAACAATTTCTAACTGCTGGACAGATCCATAACAGTTCAATGAACGATATTTGAATAGATCACTGCCAGTTGAATCATGTTGGTGATGACATTCAACACACGTTCCATATAGAACGGAACGTCATGACGATAGACATTCTTATTCTTAAATTATTCCTTGAAATTCCTTGAATATTGAGATTTCATTGAATCTGCCGATGAATGTTGAAACGTCTGACATTTTTTATGATATATGACAATTTAATTGAAACACTCAATAAATATGAATCTGTTCACCATGTTATCTGTAAAATAAACTAAAAACAGCAGCAATTTTGTATGTTAAAGGGAGGAAGGACGGGTTTTGCAATCTTGTTAAAAATAACTATGGAATGAAACTTGAGCAGCAACACGTGTACGAGGCGCATCAAAGCATATTATTTAGTGTGTTTGAATACTAGTATATAGTTGCAAGGATATATAGATGATGTTCTCTCACTAAATATTTAAAAACTCGTTGACCATGTTGAACGCACCAATCCCATCGAACTAGAGATAAGGGACACAACAGATACAGTTACATGTAATAAGTAAAATCACGAAAATACTGAACTCCGAGGAAAATCCAAAACGAAAAGTCACTAAATTATAATCAAATAGCAAAATCAAATGATAAAACACATCAACCGAATGGACAACAACTGTCATATTTCTGACTGGGTATACACATTTTCAAATGTAGAAAATAGTGGATTGAACCTGGTTTTATAGTGCTAAACCTCTCACTTGTATGTCAGTCGCATCAAACGTCATCATACGTCTGCCTCATATCTTGACTTACTTCTAGAAATTAGCAATGAGAGTCGGTTGAAAACATTTACGACAAAAGATATCATTTCAGCTTCCCAATTGGGAACTTTCCATTTCTATGTAGCAACATTCAGCAGCGCCTGCATAAAGAGTATATATATATATTGTTGGGTTGATGTTTAGACGAGTTATATATATATACTAGAACACACCCGTGATATCGCTGGTCCGTGACTGAATTAAAGTATATAACTATGCGTATTATCTGATAAAGTCATGCCGATTATAAGATGCACAGTTTGTTTTCTCTGCTTTCAAAAGCTTTCTGTTTGAACCCGTCGACCTGGAACTTGTCAACGGAGTATTTTTTAATCAACAGGATTGTCCTATATTAGTAATAAATAAAGTTGAATCTTTGATTCGCTGTTTTACGTCATGCTGGCTAACAAATTGAAAACTGTACCTATACGCCTTAATTTAAGTCCAGATTTTTAGTATTCGTATTGTCATCTTAGAAAGTTATACTGATTAAAATACTACAATAGGAAACAATGTGACAATGGTTGAATTTAGTAGTGTCAACCCTGTGGTTATGACCCGTGTATATACAAAATACTAAATACACCGTATGGTGGTGCGCCTGTTAGATGTGGAACGTACAGATAAGGTAATAGGTAACAGGTGAATATACTATTGGAGTGGTGTAATTTTTAATCTACACCAATGTCCTATATTAGCTATATATAAAGTTGAATTCTTTGATTTGCCGGTTTAACCTGATGACGACTGACACATTGGACCTCGTTATTTTAGTATTATAGATATATCCCAATTGATACGGTATTCCCGGGCTTTTATTTCATATCATGATATCCTTGATAAATGGTTGCTGCTCACAAGGAATATATTAAAGAGTTCCAAATTGTGAAGTTGACATCATCAATGTGTATATTTTACAGACGCCACCATGAATTGGTGGACCGTTATGGAATAACCGTTTCACAGATGATATTGGATATGTTCCTAATGTCGTAACTACAATTCACTTCCCTTTTGACCACGAATGTGACCTACCGAACTAGACTATTTATCGGGTTTGTATTACATGAGCATTACGACGGTTACCATATGTTGAGCTGGATCTACCTATCCTTCCGGAGAACCTGATATCACCCCCAGTTTTTATGGGGAAAGTGTTGCTTTGTTTTTAGTTTTCTATGTTGGGTCTTGTGTACTTTCATTCATGTGTTTGTCTTTTATTTTTTGAGCTATGGCGTTGTCAGTTTATTTTCGATCAATGAGTGTGACTGTCCCTATGGTATCTTTTGCCCTTCTTTTAAATGATGAACCGTAAATAATGGACTGAAGTTCATTTTATGCACTAGACAAATACATGTATTTTTGAAACAATAAATCAATTAAATAATTAGCTCATTCAATTTTATTAATTTCGTTATATGTATATGTTTAAGCGTTATTGACCGGAGACGAATTTGTCTAATGTTAGAACGTATCTACTTGTAATATATATAAAACACCACCATGCTGGTGCAGTTATATACATCACATTTATTTATCAAATGAACTGCATTAGGTACGAGTTTTGACAATAAACTATTGTCCAATGATGATTGGGGCTGAAATATTAAAAAATAAATAAAATCTAAGTACAAAGGTAAAAAGAGCTGGTTAAATCAAATGAGACCATGGTTAGAGCCGAATCTGGACAAGTCATTTATGACGGAATTCATCCTTTAAATCACACATATTTAACAAATTTTTAGATATATGAATCATATTTCCGATTCTTAAACAAAATGCATACTCCTCATTTTGACATACTGATAGCTCGACGAAGCCATGAGTACTGGTAATAAATAAAGATTAAAAAATCTTACCGATTATGAAGTTGAATGCATACTGAAACATGTGAAATTCCTGATTTAAACATTTGATCTGGACAGTCAGCTTGCATTTGCGAATCATTATGTAGAAGATAAAAGAGGGACGAAAGATACCAAAGGGACAGTAAAACTCATAAATCTAAAACAAACTGACAAAGCCATGGCTAAAATGAAAAAGACAAACAGAAAAACAATAGTACACATGACACAACATAGAAAACTAAAGAATAAACAACACGAACCCCACCAAAAACTAGGGGTGATCTCAGGTGCTCCGGAAGGGTAAGCAGATCCTGCTCCACATGTGGCACCCGTCGTGTTGCTTACAAATGTATGTGATTACAAATCCGGTAAATAGTCTAATTCGGTAGGTCACATTCATGAAAGGGAAGGATATCATTTGTGAAACGGTTATTCCATAACGGTCAACCAACTTGTGATGGCGTCCGTAAAATTTACGAAGGGATGATTTCATCTTCACCATTTGGAACTGTTGGTTTAATAGCTTCCTTGTGAGCATTAGACTATTTTTAAGTTCTGTTTAAGTTGTATTGACAAGTATTGCTCTTAACTTTACTATATAGATATATGAAGATGTGGTATGAGTGTCAATGAAACAACTCTCGATCCAAGGAACAATTTATAAAAGTAAACCACTATAGGCCAAAGTACGGTCGTCAATACGGAGCCTTGACTAACACCGAACTGCAAGCTTTAAAGCAGATCTGCAAGATAAATATCATATACTCAATAATTTATATGTTAGCAGTGACAATATTGCTTTACTACTTCCTGATATTTATAACACTGCTTTGCATGTATTATCATTGCAGTGTGGACATGCAGTATCGGTGATATATATTACATTGCTTTGTCATCACCATGTATTATCATTGCAGTGTGGACATGCAGTATCGGTGATATATATTACATTGCTTTGTCATCACCATGTATTATCATTGCAGTGTGGACATGCAGTATCGGTGATGTATATTACATTGCTTTGTCATCACCATGTATTATCATTGCAGTGTGGACATGCAGTACCGGTGATTTTTATGTATACCTGTGCTGCCATTGTAGTATGAATCCCTTTACTTTGATAATATATGAATGTATAGAATACAATGGTATTTTGCACGTTTTTATCAACTAACAAAAGTATTGTTAAAATCAATATTTTTTGTGAAAAAAAAAATAAAAAAATAAAAAAATAACATTCTGTGTACTTTTTTCAACATATTGTTCTTATAGTATAGATCAATGTAAAATTTAATGGATCTAGGTTAAACAATTTGTTCCGTCTTTTAAAATCATTTGCTGAAGAATAACTACATTTACAGGTCTGCAAATGCAGAACAAATCTCATACAAATACATAGCGAATAACTGTTATATATATATATATATTAATCATTCAGGAAAAGGGTTCAAGGATCTGGGATGATAACTGTAGAAAAGGTGTATTAACACAATTGATACTGACTAAATGTTGTTAAAATTCACCAAATTTGAAATAATGATAATATAAAAATATAAACTATATCAAAACAGCAAATGCACAATTTCAGCATCTTTTAACTTTATTTGACGTTACAATGATTATGATCGAACTATTTAGGAGGAGTTGAACATATTTTGTAATGACCTTTCGTTGTATGTGCATTGCCTTGATAATTTCTATAACGATATTTATTGTTTAGCAATTAACCTATCAGTGATCAGCATCCTAAGTTTCCTCCAAGTATCATCCAAGTCCTCTAGATTTTTCGGCCATTGTACAATAAATGCATGGTTCCAATATGTACGAAAACTCTACAGGAATATCAGTAATTGATATATCTTTTGTAATGATAATGATACGCTCCAGATTTTTAGTAATTCTCTCATATTTTGATCTGTCAAGTTCAAACATGCAATCACGTGACGATATGAATTCAGGCGTGATGAGAAATATAATGGACCTGCTGTTTGGGATGCTCTCTGCCTCGTTGTCCGCTTGACTCGGTCCAGGTAAAAAATCTGGATATTTTATACACACCGTCAGTCGCCACTCGGTCCCAAGTTTGGTATTAATACACTTTTAATCCAAATGACAATATCCCCTTCATATGATATATACACGTCATATTGGTAAATCCTCCAGACTTTGCGCTCTACAACACGGCGAATAACTCCATAGATAGAAAAGATGATTTTCCATCGCCTGTTATAGGCTAAAAGTAACAGTGAGATAGTGATATATGTGATAATAATGTTGATGCAAAAGTTAACCACATAGTATTCTTACAGTCCGCAAACAAGTCATATAAAGAGTTGTACGCTATAAGTGTATCGATAATTGTTCCGTTTGACAAATTACATTTATATGATTGGCTGTCCAGATTGACTTTTCTAGTCTGAATCCATCTTATAAAGTCTATATTGTAATAATTGCACTCAAATGCATTATTAGTGAGCTGTAATGTCATTCCATGCAGTTCTTGTATCTCATCTGCCCAGCCTCTGATAGCTGAGCTCACACTTGTCAATCTATTCTTCCTGACGTCCAGCATTTTTACTTTAGTAAGATCGCTAGTTTGGCATTGGATTTAATAAGTCGTCCGGAAAATACCAATTATCATTTTCAAATATATCCATAGACTCGATAGATCTAGTATCTTTGAAGAACTGATTTCTGTATAGTCTTATTGTAATATCTAGGTCGGCTTTTTTCCATACAATCGTTTTCAGAGTGTTATAGGGAGAACGTTTTAATTGATTCCATGCAAATGCATAATCTCCACCATTTGAAATATATGTTTCCAGTCGAATTTAAAGAATAATCATGGCAACGGAACGTCCAATGTGCTTGGTTTGACCCGAATGGTGAACGTTTGTACGATTTCCGAAAATCGAGGCAAGCATGATACCACTTAGGTGTTTTTGTTTCCACCACTGAAAGTAACGGTCATTAAATTTACAGATAAATTCAAAACAAAAGATACCTTAGGGAAATTGCGTTGAACTCTTTAAACAAATCAACTCTAAAGGTTTCAATACATGCATTTTCAAGTTCGCCATCCAATCTATTGTCCTGTAAGTTAAGACTGCGCAAATTTGTTAATCCTATAAAAGATGAATTGCTAAATACCTGAATTGCATTATTTAAGATCTCCAGTTTTGGTACGTTATTCATTTCAAAACGACTAATCTGGAATATATGTTATAGTCCGGCCGATCGGTGAAAAAATTGCTCAAATAATGAGGAAAGCACCAGTTTTTGCATGATGGTACATTTTTGTGTACTGAGCAATATTAGCTATGGACCCACCCTCAAAATTCAATATGGCGGCTTATTTCAAGATGGCTGCCGTACGTTCTAAAATATTTTCCAGTATTACACAAACCACAGTGGATTTGATGCTGGAAGCACAAAAATCAACATATTTGAATGACTTGGTGTACTCTTGCAAGATTTTGTTTTGATCTATCTTTGAAATACAAAATGGCGGCTATTTTCAAAATGGCCGCCTTAAAAAGGAGCAAATATTCATTATTGAGAATTGACCTGAATATAAGCATTTTATTGATATATAGTGTCATTTAGTATCTGTCCTTTTAGATTTTGCCTTGCTTGTCATTTCATACACAAAGTAGAAGCCTTCATAAAAAGCTGCAGTAGTAGCTTTCATTAAAAGCTGCACTATTTGTTGTCTTGGGTCACACATAAAAGCTGTGATTTGAGATATCAAACTGTGAATTGAGAATCATTTAAACACATATCAGTGAAATGGCAGGAATTGGGGACAACAAGGACAAGAACATTGAAATGGCAGAACATTAATCACTTGGGGATATGGAGAAACCCACAGCTGAACTCGGACGCTTTAACAGAGGACAGCTCAGAAATGACTATTAAACAATTGTACCAAGAACTTTTAGCAGGTAGTAAATTTAATGCCCAAATAACAGCTGAGATTACCGCAATATAAAACAGAGCGAATCATCGCGAATTGATAAAATATGTGTTGGTCTCATTACGTTTCAAGCTGAACAGAAAGAGGCAATGCATATTAATAACGAACAGAGGAGAGCAATATCTCAGCAACTTCAGCAGTCTGAAGACAGGATAGACCACAATAATTGCTTGGCGGAATTGATGGTCAGACCAATAAGATATTCAATGCTGTTGTGAGACGAATGGACAAGCTGACAATTTCTGAGGAAGTAGACACAGTTCAATTTAAAAGTGCATTTGAACAGCAGGGTACCTTCCAACAACTGGCATCTGTTGTAAATGAATTAGTGGACAATCGAAATAAAAAAGTTAAAATTCCTGAAATGGACACATCATCTAAGCCAAAATTTGACCTTAGCCAGTACAACGCAAGTTTACCAAAAGTACACAACAAAATCCATGCCTTGGGTCTTTCCCCAATTATGGTTCGCATGAACCAGCAACAGCGCCAACTCTGTTGAAGGTGTCTTCACCTTAAGTCAAAAGTCCTATGTCAGGGTTTTTGGCCCTGCATGAAACAATTCAAATTATTCAACAACAATCTCCAATTAAGAACATACTAAAACCCTCTAGTACTTATCAAGGATACCAGCAATAGTATGTGTCGTCTTACGCACACTTACCATCTACTATGAGTCAATAATATTTGGTTCAGAGCAGCAGACCATTACAGGAACAATTGGCTGCAAGTGGATCCTATCAAGTTTCTCCAATGCTGAATGCAGTGCCTACTTACGATATCATCCCCATCGAGTCAATGGCAAATCCCACATTTATCACTCCAAGTATGACAACCTCGTCAGCTCCTGGAACTCTAACAGGCTTCCTATAACAGCAAGCTGACTCCACTGACCGGTCCAGGAAAGGGCAGAGGAAACCAAAAGAGGGTGGCAACACCTCTTCTTCAGACTCCTCATTGGAGAGAGAATATACCCGATGGCAAGAAAATCTTGATGCAAGGGACCGGAGACGAAGCCCACAGCTCCCAAAAATTAAAAAAACTCAATTAGAGAGGATCCATGACTTGGGAGGCGTTCATTTACCAATTTGAACGATTTGCCGGTAGATGACAATGGGAAAACAGAAAAATGTGTATAGGCCCCATATTACGCTCGCACAGATGATGATTCCAAGGCCTTAAAAAAAGCATTCATTTGGAGCAGCGTTTCAGCAAGAAAGACGATCAAACCAGATTGGAACCGAAGCATTCCGTCGAGAATGTAAAGACAAAGATTCTTCAAGGCATGTAATAAAGAGGAACCCAGAAAATTTCAACAAGACGTTGAATCAACTAAAAAACCCAATAGCAAACCAGATGGCGATATATGAATCAAAAAGTGCCAATTATAACCATCGACAAGTCTACTTTGCTGATGTCGCAGTATCACCGACCGATAAAGGAAATATGAGCAGACCTTTGGATAATGAGGAGCATAACCTCGCAAAAATTGTCACAAAACTAGCTGATATTATGCTTTCAACTAATCAGCATAGCCGTGGATTGGCCGATCAGTATAACCTCGGATCTTCTGATCAAATAATCATAGAAGATCACCAGTTCAATATACACATGGAGGATCTCCTGAGCAATACATTCGCGGTAGATCGCCTGATAGATTACACCCAAGCTAAATGCCTATCGATCAGCAACACCCCACTAAGGTAGAGATCATATAGTCCCTAAAGACAACGGTTAGCATCTCCACGGGCAAACTCCAGAAATCCCGGTTATTTCAGACAATGATCACCATCACAAGGATATGGAACAAATGAAAGTGCTACTCCAACAATGGAGTCTTTAAACAGCAAAGGGTCGGGCCAGTAGGCCAACGCACGATTCCAAAGTCCATTGGCCATGAAACATCACCTCATCACAAAATTGAACAGAGGCCCACGGCCTCGTCCGATATTGTCATCAGACGAACCATTTGAAAGAGCTTAGCAGAAAGAGGTACTATACATGACCAGAATGTGAGCATGATTGTGGACACTGCTGCAATGATAACATTAGTAAATGAGAAATTAATTCCGGCAGAAAATGGAGTTTTTGAGAACGTAACGCTACGTAGTTTGTGTTAACAGCTTGTTATTGGGAAGACTATAAAGAACGAATCTCGACATCAATAGAGTAAACAGACGATGTTATACTTAGGCTAGATATTTTGGACATACTGAGCGCAGTGATAAACCTGAGTACTCCCACAATTACCATCAACAATAAAGTGATAAATGCGGCATTTGTTAACGGTGGAAACGAGATTTCAACTCAGCAAGTTTGCATAAAACGAACCATCACAGTTCCACAAAACTCAGAAATGACTGTTACCATTAAAACTAATAAAAGTGCTGATCAGGAGTGCATTTTAGGACCATACTCGCTGAATAGTTGCGAATTTGTCTCGCACGTCGTTGGAAAAGGAAATAGTAGCCCCTTAACCATTTTAAATGATGAGAATCGCCTATTCCGCCTGAAGAAAGGTACACCTATTGATTACATAGAACAATTTGACGATGTACTGCGTACGGCAGATGAAAACGCGATAAGTGACGTAAGACGTTACATTGAAGAGACACGAGACAGGGTGCCCTCGGCACTGCCTCAAAGTTCAGATGAGTTATCTACTATTCCACCACATTTAACCGACCTATATTAACGTTCAATCGACTCGTTTCAACCTATTTCTTTCCAACCATTAAAACTGAAAGCGTTTAAAGAATAACATGTACCATATTGATTAACATTTTGAATTTCACTATTTATTTTTGTATGTGCAGCCATATTTGCAAATGTATGTGTAATAAAAATAACCAAATTATTTATTATATTTTAAAATTAATTGATAACAAATTCAAGAACATGAAGTCCATTTTTGAAGAATCATAACTTTAATTTCCGAAATTATATAGAATACCTTTAGGACAATCTTGATTTTTATACCGTTTTTCCGCCATCTTGAAAATGGCAGCCATATTGGATTTTCAGAGTGGGTCCATAGCTGAAATCAAAGGGTATATAACCAAGAACTACTATGCAAAGTTTCGTGCTTTCCTCATCAAGTGAACAATTCTGCTCTATATCTGCACCAATCGGCCGGACTATTATTTTGTTGTCCTTGAAAGTTCTTCGATGTTATTCGCATTGAAAATATCATCAATGTAAGCATATATCAAGGTTCCTAGAGTTACGTATGCAACCCAATTGTTCCCTCTGTGATGCATACAACCACATGGTGTACTCGAGGATCACATTCAGTACCATGCTACTTGTTAATTATAAGTTTAATGTGTTTTAGATTTTGATGTTGGCATTTAATTAGGGAATATCCGTTTTGATTCTTTTCTGGGAGTGCAGTATTTTTGTTATTTTACTTTATGCTGCACCCAATATTCCCAGACAATCCAAAAGTTCCCTCGAGGATCGCATACCCTCCAGGCTCGTATTCAACCTCCTTGATTCATCGAGGATTCATACAATCACAGGCTACAATCGATGATCGCAAACAGTACTATGATGCACCCAATGATCGCATACAGTCCTATACTGCACCCAATGATCGCATACAGTTCTATATATATATATATGCTGCACCAACTGATCGCAAACAGTCCTATACTGAACCCAATGATCGCAAACAGTCCTATGCTGCACCTAATGATCACATAAAGTCCTATACTGCACTCAAGGGTCACTTTCATTCCAAGGTTTTTCACCAGGATCGCACACAATCGCAGATTCCCTTGGGAAAACAAAACAATTGGAAATTTCCATCGAAAATTGCATACAATGAATAATAATTACTTTCGCAGTTTGATGTAAACATGCGTTTGTTTCTACGGTCTTTAATCATGTATTCAAACAATGATAAAGAGAAATATGGGAAGTCAAATGAAATCAAAAAAAGAACACATAAGTTGCGTCGAACTGGTTTTCAGCTGTATATAATCTGTATTATCAAATGAATGCAAAAAGTGAAATATGAAACTCTTGAACTACATACAAAAATGAGGAGATGTATTTATATTGTCAATGAGACAATTATAAACTTAAATCCAAATGAAGTGGATGATTGCATTTATAGGTAAATGTACGTCCTACAAAAATGAGTAAAACAGCATAGCATAGTCGTCTATAAAAGGTTGCGTCATGAAAAAAATGAAACAATGCAATAAAGAAAACTTACGGTCTTATTAATATAAAAAAATTCCGAAAGTAGCGTAACAGCACAACAGAAGAACTAACTATGAAAATCAGTTAAAAAGGGTATAATTCATCGATACAAAGCAGAAAACATGAACAAAAACACAAAACGGACGTGGCAGGGTGTCTATTCATCCCTCATATCGAAAATAAAGGATTAGGTCCGGTAAGGGCCGATTTTAGCCTCACATTTCAGGTCCATCTGACGAAAGATTTTCCCTTTATTTGGACACTTTTTAAACACTTAAGTGTCTATTTCAGTTGATTCAATTAGTTTATGTAAAGGTTTTAACTGATTTACTCATTAAAAACGCTCCGATTCCAGCTTACATATGAAAAATTTATCAAATATGCCAAAAACGTCACTTTTCAGATGTTTTTGTCACAAATAAAAGTGGCTGCATCCATGTTCATCCTCAACCTTTATATATGTTTTGTATTATCATCAAATGCAACTGACATTTCAGTATTAAGAAGGAACACAAATGTGGCCACTTTCATTTTAGACGGAAACTGTCTAAAATTTAACAAAAATGCTAAAATTACGACGATTTCAGTAATTTAGCATGACTTAAAGATGCTAGTACCCGATATATGTGCAATTTATTGTCAACAACAGCTGATATTTATGTAGCAGAAGCATTCTACTTTCCAATAAATAACTGAAAGTTTACATTTAAACAATTTTTGTAAAACTGCTAAATTTTGGGCCCAAAAAAGGGGTCTTACTGGACCTACTCCTTTGCTCGAGCAGATCGAGATATTTTCTAAAGGGGATTCAAACCTATGATGAAAGAGGGGTTACAGCCATATGTCCCCATTCAAAAGCATTGGTCTCCAAAAAAGGAGGGATTGCAACAATAGGCCCCGTGAACCTACCACTGATATGTGCTACACAATAATATTTTGGATTTGTGTATTGATCAACGTTTAAAAAAGATACACCACAAGCTTTAATAATTTTTTTTTATTAGTTACATGTACATTAATTAAAACGAAAAGGAAATATTTCAAACTTTTGAGGAAGTAAACAAGGTCTGATCAACGTCATTTTCCTTACAATAACGTTAACACTCCAACTGTTTGGTAAAATTAGTATTTGTACGAAGTGAGCTCTAATTTAGACTGTTTTATTATGTTCCCCTTTTCGATTTTGACTTTAAGTTCCGGAGTGTTTGTTTGATATTACAATTAATTCTTTACCTTTTTATGAATATCATAAATAAATAATTATTGACTTTTGATGTAGTTGATACAATAATTTATCAACCCCAGAGGTTTGATATTCATCGATGCCAACTGAAATGAAAAGCAATATGTAATAAAAAATATACCTTCATGTGCTACTTTTTGCGTAAAATGATGTCGAAATTTTGTATATTTGCTCAAAATCCGTATTTGTGGCCGTATTTTTCTTTTCGAAAGAAAGACATAACTTTTTTGTTTTAAAATATAAACACAAATTGTTTTTTGTTGAATAATTTGTAATTTCTGTATGTTATAAGGATTCTAAAAATGTCTACATATTTTATTCAGAAATAACTCATATTTATCAAATGTTCATGAATGTAGAATAAAAAACATCATTTTTGCTGTATATTTATCACGTTTAAAAAATGCACTATTTACGTTTAAAGTTAAATAAGTTTGAATGATAAAAATCAGTCGAAAACTGAATCTTTTCCCGATAAGTCATAGTTTGACGTCGGAAAAATAACAATTGACGTTAGCAACGTCATTACCTCCCCTGTAACTGTATTGTATGCCCTTAGGGATCAACTGACTATCTATAATAATTTTCAAGATAATAACCAAAACGGCAAAATTTCTTTAAAAGTTACCAATTGGGGGACAGCACCCAACATGCCATTCCAATTCATCTGAAAATTTTAGGGCAGATAGATATTGACTTGATAAACAATATTCCCTTGTCAGATTTGCTCTAAAAACTTTGGTTTCATAGTTATAAGCCAAAATCTACATTTTAACCCTGTGTTCTATTTTTAGCCATGGCGGCCATCTTGGTTGGTTGGCCCGGTCACCGGACACATTTTTTTAAAACTTGTTACCCTTATAATAATTGTGGCTAAGTTTGGTTAAATTTGGCAAACATTTACGAAAAATTGGTAAAAAATGACTTTAAAGGGCAATGACTCCTTAAGGAGTCAACTGATAATTTTGGTCATGTTTGATTATTTGTAGATCTTACTTTGCTGAACATTAATGCTGTTTATAGTTTATCTCTATCTATAATAATAATCAAGATAATAACCAAAAACGGCAAAATTTCCTTAAAATTACCAATTCAGGTGAAGCAACCAAACAACCAGTTGTCCGATTCATCTGAAAATTTCAGGGCAGATAGATCTTGACTTGATAAACAATTTTACCCCCATGTCAGATTTGCTCTAAATGTTTTGGCTTCAGAGTAATAAGCCAAAATCTCTATTTTACCCCTATGTTCTATTTTTAGCCATGGTGGCCATCTAAGTTGGTTGGCCGGGTCACCGGACACATTTTTTGAACTAAATACTCTAATGATGATTGTGGTTAAGTTTGGTTAACTTTAGCCCAGTAGTTTCAGAGTAGAAGATTTATGTAAAAGTTAACGACGACGGACGACGAACGACGGACGACGGACGCCAAGTAATGAGAAAAGCTCACTTGGCCCTGTGGGCCAGGTGAGCTAAAAACTAACGACTGGGCAATCCGCATCCAACAAAAACTGGGCTGGTTTTATGAGGTTCGCAAGGGTAACCAGATCCTTCTCACCTTGTATCACCGTAGTCTTGTTCGTGTAAGGTCTAACCCAGAAATAAGTCTTTTTCGGTATGTCAGATTCGGGGATATGGAGAACTGGATTGTGGTTACAACGATTATTACATATCGGTCGTCATCTCTGAAACAGATATAACATACTGGCCAACTTATCATGGTGACGTTCATAAAATCCGTAAAGGGATTACCCAATTGGAAAGCTTGGTGTGATAGCTTCCTTGTGATGATTTATTATACTAGGGCCTAACCAAATATCGTACGTATGATCACTGGCTGAACTAATGCCATTATAATAGCTTATTGGAGTGATCAATTTTTAAATCTCTCTTACACTCTTTGCATGATTATTGTTCTGTATCGATAGATTTATACCAAATTCTCTGATAAAACAGGTAGAAGTGTTCAAGAAACGACTATTTCTACAACAGAACTATGTTATAGATAATGCATATTTTAAGGTTTTTCTTGTCGTAGAACACATCGAGGGGTGTCAGGATTGATAAAATGAAAGACCGACCGTAGGGAGGTCTTTCTTTAAGCAATCCTGATACCCCGAGGTGTGTTCTACGACAAGAAAAACCACAAAATATGCATTATCTGACTTATATACCGTCAAAAAAATATTATTTTTTATAAAGATTTGCAAAATTTAGTATCCTATTTTACCGACAACACTAAAGTTGGATATTTCTTTCTAACGCGTTCAGGTTTTATTACACCCTACGGCTCATTTAGAATGTGAAATAAAACTCACTAATGAATCTATATATAAACCTTTTAAAAAATACTATCCATACACAATATTACTGTAACTGCATGAAGTAAGACACAAATGTATTGTTACCATCCGATAACGGTGTATGACAAATACTAGACACATTGTAAGTAATTTATTGTACCACTTAGTTTATGGAAAAGGGGGGGGGATATTTTTTTTTCTATTTGTAATGTCATTTCTAATTGAATCGAATGAATAATTCAGAAAAATTGTCTTTTGAAAAGCAATACATTTTATTAACAGATAATCAGGATATAATTATATACCCTCCGCACCCGACCCTTTTCTCAGTTACGTTAATGTTTTTCAATAGAATATAAGAGATTATCTTATTAGTTGATCATTTAATAGAGTCAAAGGTATACATAAATTTAAATAAGTTAAGAACTGACACGAAGACGAATATAAATACATGTAGGTCACAGTATGATTTCCTATTCAGCGTTTATCGTCCTGAACATGCATGAAATATTTGCCACTGGACGTTAGGCAAGCAACCAAAAATCAATCAACCTATTCAGTGTGACTCAATAAGATTTTCAAACTCTAACACACGAATATGTTAAATCTGGCTTTTTATTTATGAAAGTCTATATTAAAATTCATCTCACATATATGATAATGTTTCTTTATTGTAGCGATAAATTAACAAAACTTCACGTTATTTGTTTCTAAAATTAAAATGCGGGCAATGAAGTTTTCTTTTACATCTATCATCGATTGAACTTTAAAAAATAAATTTCCAAATCGGCAACAAAAAACTATCAGACGAATAAAATTTTGAAGTAAATTATAGATTGCATTTTTTATCAAGGAAAATAATGACCTCACACAGGTCATTATTTTATGCCTTTGAGCATATTTCATTGAAACATGGTATCGTCCGGGTTGATTCTGAAAAAGAATGACCTGTCGTTCTGAAAGAAAATAACTCCATACAGATATATAAGAAATTTATTACATTGGTTGTAATGAATTACATTGATTTCCTAGTTAAATAAAAACCGATAATTTCACATGTGAAATAAACGTGGTTATTTCACTCTCTGACGTCATACAACAATAGGCGTTGTCAAGACGTCGATAACGTCGGATCAAAACAAATTGTCAATGCGTAGGAAAAAGATATAGTTCCTTACATTTTCTACATTAATTTCATAAAAAAAAGCCATTTGCCAATGTAATAAAAAGAATAACTAATCGCCGTATTTGAATATCAAAAATAAGACAACTTGTGACCGAACGCCGCTATGGATTAAACTCGTGCTGCGCACTCGTTTAATACATGCGTCGTTCGGTCACGCGTTGTCTTATATTTTATATTCAAATACGGCGATTAGTTATACTATAAATAATCAAATACTCAATTATAATATCGTTGATCATTAGTTATTATTAGTAACAGAATTAAAAACGTTATACATGTAACTCGAATAATAATTTGCAGGAATATATATAGATCAATATTTGATTTATACTCGTAATATATAAAAATTTTCAAACTCATGTCAGGAAATTAAAACTTAAAAACAATTCTAAAATAACATCAAACAGGATATAAAAATCCCCTTTACATAGTTCATCATTGAATATAAATAATTTGTACCCAAATCACAAAGACTGGATGTAATTTTGCAATTCAGAAGACGACAAGTGAGTAAAGTAAAAATACCATCGCATCCCCAAAATGTATTTAAATTGTTAAATGAAATTTTCTACCTCTTTTGATTTATGAATTTAATAAGAAAACATTTACTTGTGAAGAACGTTGGTGCCTAAATATAAAGATCTAATGTTATTTGCAAATAAGACGACATGACATGACCATACGAATATCTCTTCTTTTTTTTTTAAAGAGTTTGTTTCTGGAACACTTTTTGCCTGTTTGTCAGCTTTAAATAATAAAATATCAATGGCTTGTATCGTTCGTTTCAGATGGACATGTTGCTCTCAGTATATTTACGTAAAGAAAATTTGAGTGGATTTTTTCTTACAACCGTTTGATAAAATATTACTTTGAGTTCGGTATTTTATTCATACTTTTTAAATCTGATTTGATACTGACTAACTGTTGTTGAAATTCACCAAATTTGAAATAATGATAATATAAAAATATAAACTATATCAAAACAGCAAATGCACAATTTCAGCATCTTTTAATTTTATTTGAAGTTACAATGATTATGATCGAACTATTTAGGAGGAGTTGAACATATTTTGTAATGACCTTTCGTGGTATGTGCATTGCCTTGATAATTTCTATAACGATATTTATTGTTTAGCAATTAACCTATCAGTGAGCAGCATCCTAAGTTTCCTCCAAGTATCATCCAAGTCCAAGTAGATTTTTCGGCCATTGTACAATAAATGCATGGTTCCAAATGTACGAAAACTCTACAGGAATATCAGTAATTGATATATCTTTTGTAATGATAATGTTACGCTCCAGATTTTTAGTAATTCTCTCATATTTTGATCTGTCAAGTTCAAACATGCAATCCCGTGACGATATGAATTCAGGCGTGATGAGAAATATAATGGACCTGCCGTTTGGGATGCTCTCTGCCTCGTTGTCCGCTTGACTCGGCCCAGGTAAAACATCTGGATATTTTATACACACCGTCAGTCGCCACTCGGTCCCAAGTTTGGTATTAATACATTTTTAATCCAAATGACAATATCCCCTTCATATGATATATATACGTCATATTGGCAAATAACTCCATAGATAGAAAAGATGATTTTCCATCTCCTGTTATAGGCTAAAAGTAACAGTGAGATAGTGATACATGTCGATAATAATGTTGATGCAAACGTTAACCACATAGTATTCTTACAGTCCGCAAACAAGTCATATAAAGAGTTGTACGCTATAAGTGTATCGATAAATGTGCCGTTTGACAAATTACATTTATATGATCGGCTGTCCAGATTGACTTTTCTAGTCTGAATCCATCTTATAAAGTCTATATTGTCATAATTGCACTCAAATGCATTATTAGTGAGCTGTAATGTCATTCCATGCAGTTCTTGTATCTCATCTGCCCAGCCTCTGATAGCTGAGCTCACACTTGTCAATCTATTCTTCCTGACGTCCAGCATTTTTTACTTTAGTAAGATCGCTCAGTTGTACCGGAATAGACTGAAATGAATGTTTACTTAAATAAAGATATGTCAAGTTTGGCATTGGATTTAATAAGTCGTCCGGAAAATACCAATTATCATTTTCAAATATATCCATAGACTCAATAGAACTGATTTCTGTATAGTCTTATTGCAATATCTAGGTCGGCTATTTTCCATACAATCGTTTTCAGAGTGTTATAGGGAGAACGTTTTAATTGATTCCATGCAAATGCATAATCTCCGCCATTTGAAATATATGTTTCCAGTCGAATTTGAAGAATAATCATGGCAACGGAACATCCAATGTGCTTGGTTTGACCCGAATGGTGAACGTATGTACGATTTCCCAAAATCGAGGCAAGCACGATACCACTTAGGTGTTTTTGTTTCCACCACTTAAAGTAACGGTCATTAAATTTACAGATAAATTCAAAACAAAAAGTACCTTAGAGAAATTGCGTTGAACTCTTTAAACAAATCAACTCTAAAGGTTTCAATACATGCATTTTCAAGTTCGCCATCCAATCTATTGTCCTGTAAGTTAAGACTGCGCAAATTTGTTAATCCTATAAAAGATTAATTGCTAAATACCTGAATTTCATTATTTAAGATCTCCAGTACGTTGTTCATTTCAAAAACGACTAATCTGGAATATATGTTATTTTGATGTCCTTGAAAGTTCTTCGATGTTATTCGCGTTGAAAATATCATCAATGTAAGCATATATCAAGGTTCCTAGAGTTACGTATGCAACCCAATTGTTCCCTCCGGGATGCATACAACCACATGCTGCACTCGAGGATCACATTCAGTCCAATGCTACATGTTAAGTATAAGTTTAATGTGTTTTAGATTTTGATGTTGGCATTTAATTAGGGAATATCCGTTTTGATTCTTTTCTGGGATTGCAGTATTTTTGTTATTTTACTTTATGCTGCACCCAATATTCCCAGAAAATCCAAAAGTTCCCTCGAGGATCGCATACCCTCCAGGCTCGTATTCAACCCCCTTGATTCATCGAGGATTCATACAATCACAGGCTACAATCGATGATCGCAATCAGTACTATGCTGCACCCAATGATCGCATACAGTCCTATACTGCACCCAATGATCGCATACAGTTCTATATATATATGCGCATCAACTGATCGCAAACAGTCCTATACTGAACCCAATGATCTCAAACAGTCCTATGCTGCACATAATGATCACATAAAGTCCTATGCTGCACTCTAGGGTCACTTTCATTCCAAGGTTTTTCACCAGGATCGCACACAATCGCAGATTCCCTTGGGAATACAAAACAATTAGAAGTTTCCATCGAAAATTACATACAATGAATATTAATTACTTTCGCAGTTTGATGTAAACATGCGTTTGTTTCTACGGTCTTTTATCATGTATTCAAACAATGATAAAGAGAAATATGGGAAGTCATATGAAATCCAAAAAAAAGAACACATAAGTTGCGTCGAACTGGTTTTCGGCTGTATATAATCTGTATTATCAAATATTTGCAAAAAGTGAAATATGAAACTCTTGAACTACATACAAAAATGAGGAGATGTAGTTATATTGTCAATGAGACAATTATAAACTTAAATCCTAATGAAGTGGATGATGGCATTTATAGGTAAATGTACGTCCTACAAAAATGAGTAAAACAGCATAGCATAGTCGTCTATAAAAGGCTGCGTCATGAAAAAAATGAAACAATGCAATAGAGAAAACTTACGGTCTTATTAATAAAAAAAAATTCCGAAAGTAGCGTAACAGCACAACAGAAGAACTAACTATGAAAATCAGTTCAAAAGGGCATAATTCATCGATACAAAGCAGAAAACATGAACAAAAACACAAAACGGACGTGGGAGGGTGTCTTTTCATCCCTCATATCGAAAGTAAAGGATTAGGTCCGGTAAGGGCCGATTTTAGCCTCACATTTCAGGTCCATCTGACGAAAGATTTTCCCTTTATTTGGACACTTTTTAAACACTTAAGTGTCTATTTCAGTTGATTCAATTAATTTATGTGAAGGTTTTAACTGATTTACTCATTAAAAACGCTCCGATTCAAGCTTACATATGATAAATTTATAAAATATGCCAAAAAACGTCACTTTTCAGATGCTTTTGTCACAAATAAAAGTGGCTGCATCCATGTTCATCCTCAACCTTTATATATGTTTTGTATTATCATCAAATGCACCTGACATTTCAATGTAGTTGATACAATAATTTATCAACCCCAGAAGTTTGATATTCATCGATGCCAACTGAAATGAAAAGCAATATGTGATAAAAAATATACCGTCATGTGCTACTTTTTGCGTAAAATGAGGTCGAAATTTTCTATATTTGCTCAAAATTCGTATTTGTAGCCGTATTTTTCTTTTCGAAAGAAAGACATAACTTTTTTGTTTTAAAAGATAAACACAAATTGTTTTTTGTTGAATAATTTGTAATTTCTGTATTATATAAGGATTCTAAAAATGTATACATTTTTTATTCAGAAATAACTCATATTTATCAAATGTTCATGAATGTAGAAAAAAAACATCATTTTTTGCTGTATATTTATCATGTTTAAAAAATGCACTCTTTACGTTAAAAGTTAAATAAGTTTGAATGATAAAAATCAGTCGAAAACTGAATCTTTTCCCGATAAGTCATAGTTTGACGTCGCGAAAATAACAATTGACGTTAGCAACGTCATTACCTCCCCTGTAACTGTATTGGATACCCTTAGGGGTCAACTGACTATCTTTAATAATTTTCAAGATAATAACCAAAACGGCAAAATTTCTTTAAAAGTTACCAATTGGGGGACACCACCCAACATGCCATTCCAATTCATCAGGGCAGATAGATATTGACTTGATAAACAATATTCCCTTGTCAGATTTGCTCTAAAAGCTTTGGTTTCATAGTTATAAGCCAAAATCTACATTTTAACCCTGTGTTCTATTTTTAGCCATGGCGGCCATCTTGGTTGGTTGGCCCGGTCACCGGACACATTTTTTAAAAACTAGTTACCCTTATAATTATTGTGGCTAAGTTTGGTTAAATTTAGCAAAAATTTACGAAAAATTGGTAAAAAATGGCTTTAAAGGGCAATGACTCCTTAAGGAGTCAACTGACAATTTTGGTCATGCTTGACTATTTGTAGATCTTACTTTGCTGAACATTAATGCTGTTCATAGTTTATCTCTATCTATAATAATAATCAAGATAATAACCAAAAACGGCAAAATTTCCTTAAAATTACCAATTCAGGGGCAGCAATCAAACAACCAGTTGCCCGATTCATCTGAAAATTTCAGGGCAGATAGATCTTGACTTGATAAACAATTTTACCCCATAACAGATTTGCTCTAAATGTTTTGGCTTCAGAGTTATAAGCCAAAGTCTCTATTTTACCCCTATGTTCTATGTTTAGCCATGGTGGCCATCTTATTTGGTTGGCCGGGTCACCGGACACATTTTTTTAAACTAGATACCCTAATGATGATTGTTGCTAAGTTTGGTTAACTTAAGCCCAGTAGTTTCAGAGTAGAAGATTTATGTAAAAGTTAACGACGACGGACGACGAACGACGGACGCCAAGTAATGAGAAAAGCTCACTTGGCCCTGTGGGCCGGGTGAGCTAAAAACTAACGACAGGGCAATCCGCACCCAACAAAAACTGGGATGGTTTTATGAGGTTCGCAAGGGTTACCAGATCCTTCTCACCTTGTATCACCGTAGTGTTGTTCGTGTAAGGTCTAACCCAGAAATAAATCTTTTTCGGTATGTCAGATTCGGGGATATGGAGAACGGGATTGTGGTTACAACGATTATTACATATCGGTCGTCATCTCTGAAACAGATATTACATAACTTATTGTGGTGACGTTCATAAAATCCGTGAAGGGATTACCCAATTGGAAATTTTGGTGTGATAGCTTCCTTGTGATGATTTATTATACTAGGGCCTAACCAAAAATCGTACGTATGATTACTTCTAGCTCAACTAATGCCATTATAATAGCTTATTGGAGTGATGAATTTTTCATGTCTCTTACACTCTTTGCATGATTATTGTTCTGTCTCGATAGATGTATACCAAATTCTCTGATAAAACAGGTAGAAGTGTTCAAGAAACGACTATTTTTACAACAGAACTATAAAAATTATAATTAAATACTCAACTATAGTATCGTTGATCATTAGTTATTATTAGTAACAGAATTAAAAACGTTATACATGTAACTCGAATAATTATTTGCAGGAATATATTGATCAACATTTGATTTATACTCGTAATATATAAAAAATTTCAAACTCATGTCAGGAAATTAAAACTTAAAAACAATTCTAAAATAACGTCAAACAGGATATAAAAATCCCCTAGTTCATCATTGAATATAAATAATTTGTACCCAAATCACAAAGGCAGGATGTAATTTTGCAATTCAGACAAGTGAGTAAAGTAAAAATACAATCGCATCCCCAAAATGTATTTAAATTGTTAAATGAAATTTTCTACCTCTTTTGAATTATGAATTCAATACTAGTATAAGAATAATATTATCAATAAGAAAACATTTACTTGTGAAGAACGTTGCTGCCTAAATATAAAGATATAATGTTATTTGCAAATAAGACGACATGACATGACCATACGAATATCTCTTCTTTTTTTAAAAAGAGGTTGTTTCTGGAACACTTTTTGCCTGTTTGTCAGCTTTAAATAATAAAATATCAATGGCGTCTATCATTCGTTTCAGACGAACGTGTTGCTCTCATTATATTTACGTAAAGAAAATTTGAGTGGAATTTTTCTTACAACCGTTTGATAAACTATTACTTTGAGTTCGGTTTTTTATTCATACTTTTTAAATCTCTTATGAACATATCATTGGCACTCACACCCATCTTCCTATATCTATATCGCTTCCATTATTTATACACACTTTTTATAGCCATGCCTTTCTAAATAAACTCATCTTAATACAAGATACTTTGCACACCAGACACAAGTACCGTCTTTAAAGACTCATTTAAGTTGTAGAGCACTAAAGACCAAAAATTTTAAAAGGTTTTGTCAAATACAGCAAAGATAACTTTTTTAAAGGATGGAAAATTCCTAGTTTTTAAAAATAAATTAGGTTGTATAAACAGTTTATTTATAATTCTGACAATATCAATGATAATTCAAAGTCATATACATGTAAAAAGTTAATATAAGTCTACACTGAGGTGCTGACTACTTGGCTGTTGATACCCTCGATGAGAAACCTCCACAAAGTAGAAGCATCGACCCATTGGGCGTAAATAAACTCGGGATTGAAACTTTGTACGCGAAACGCGAGTTTTGTCTGCACAAGATTCATCACTGACGCAAAAAAACCGCAACCTGCCAGAACAAGGCACGAAGTTGAAGAGAATAGAGGATGTTAATGTTTAAGTGTTGATGTTGAAGGGAAATACACCAAATCGCAAAAAACGCACAATAATTATAAAACTATATTTTACCATGTAGTTTGAGATAAAACGTCATATGTTGATAACATAATGAATATAATATAAACAGGAAAACGGAATCTTACTAGGAATAGCAAATAAAACACACAAAACGGTTTGTTATGTGTCGCCGAGTGATAGACTATATAATTTAAAAAAAACAACGTAAACAATGTAACAATTATCTAAAAAAAAATAACCGAACAAAGCAACAGGTAACAGGTAGCTATACGAAAAATGTCCAAAGTTTCTTTTTTTTTCGATTTGTTTTTGTATTTTCGTCCCTTAAATTCAATAATTTGAAACAATGAGATGCAAATGAATTAAGTTCCTGCTACATATGAAGGATTTTGTAATGATGTAAGGACAAAACGTGTCTCAATGAGGTCTCAATAAAAGCTTTCGGTAGTTTTTAATGCATCTTTAAATCTTTATTCATGATGCATAGTCAACATATGACATGCGAAGCAAGACAATTTTTAAGTAGTTCTCATATATCATTTTAATATATCGAATTCCTTCTTCTATTGTAATATGTTTTTCCTTTCTTTTTTTAACGATAACAAATATTTCCTGATTAATACCACCAATAAAAATATACGTTTCTCCGGTACAAAATGTAAATTATTTGTATGAATTGGCACGTTTTATTTGAACATCAGTGTCAGAAATGCATATGTTGTGATATTTTTAAAAGATGTAGGGATGACGAGATCAGAGTTATCATGTACACACATTTTTATTTATATATATATATATATATATATATATATATATATATATATATATATATACATTTTTGATGTCTCAATTATTCACACATACAAAGGCAGACACACAAAAACACCTGCATCAAAACCCCTAGCGTAACTCAATGATCGTCAGATGAGTGATGATCTTGACATTGTAGATGAAAAGAACATATCTATTTTGATTTAAATGTTATAGAAATTGAAAGACCTGTTATACACAATCATTTTTTTGACGGCTACTTTGAAGTCATTAAGGGTAAAGTTAATTAAAATAATAGCAATGAAACTTCTGTTATATTATAGACAACTGATATTACCTAATGTGTATTTCTATGTTGTGATGTTTAGTTGTTGAAACAAAATTAACACAGAAAAAAAATTCAGAAAACTGCAACACTGTAAAACCATTGAAACACAATTTAGTGAAAATAATGCAATATTGTCGGTATTCGTACATTTTTGTGATCGTTTACAAAACTCTTATCCCCTGAAACTTCATAGACAAATTAGACCAAACTCGGCCACACTCATAATAAGTGTATCCAGTTGACAAAATGTGTCCGATGACTCTACCTACCAACAAACATGGCTGAGATATCTCGAAAAAAGAACATAGGGGTAAAATGCAAATTGTGTCTTTTGTCTTGAAAACGGAAACTCTAACAGGGTCAAAAAGTTTAGAATTTTTTTATGCATCAATTGTAAACAAAAATGTTAGGTGAGCAACACAGGTTCCTTGGCTCCTTTAGTTTTAATATCATGAACGATGATGTCGCAAACGATGTAATCAATGGTAACTGTAAGCCAGTTAGATTCAGTGATTTGTCTGTTAATTTTTTATAAATTGCTGATGATAGTGTTCCACTATTAGAAACCAAACTGGATATACTTCCAGTAAATCACGAGCTTTGGCTAACCCACCATTTCTTTAAATGGTCCTGATCCAAGAACGGAATGTGGCAGTTGTTATCTAACAGTTCGTTTCTATGTATGGTGCATTGTTGGTTTTTGTTGCACTTCAGTGTTTTTTATTGTTTCGTTGTTTTCACCTTTTACACTATAGACGTGTTTCACTCAGTTTTATTTGTAACCCCGATTTTCTCTAATTGATTTATGACTTTTCAACAGAGGTATACTACTGTTGTCATTATTAACTGGATTTTCTATACTTTTTACTATTTATTTCAAAAAGTTTTAATGATTATTTATTTTAGAGTGCAAGAAAAATGAAGTTTGTGGTGCTCCAGCTGTTTCTATGTCGATTTGTATACAATGTAATGTCATCAGATGAAAGCCATCAGCGTTGCAATTTCCTCAAAGAATCATGCATATGTCGACAAGACCAAGTCACCCTTCTGTTTGCTGTCGATTGTTCCAGATTAAGGATAAAAGAGATTCCCAAACTTCCAAATATCATTGAAGAACTGTCGTTCATGGAAAACAAAATACAAGTTATTCCTGACCAGGCGTTTTATAACTTGACTAACCTGCTGAAACTGGATCTCTCAAACAATGAGATTTACGAACTTAGAAATTTATCTTTTAAAGGATTAACAAATTTGCGCAGTCTGAATTTACAGAACAATAGACTGGATGCAAGTATGGCAAACTTGAACATACACGTATTGAAACCGTTAGAGAACTTGACAAATCTAAATATAAAACACAATTTATTTGGAAACTTTCAACCAAATTTGACATTACTAGTTTCTCTTCGATCACTTGGAATGGATTTTACTTCAAATGAGACAGGAAAAATAAGTGAATCGTTTTATTCTATGAAAAGATTACGGGAACTAGACTTGTCAGGATTGACGGGAAATTGCTCTGTTCGATCACTAACAAATGAAAGCTTTAAATACATTCCTCAAATTGAACATTTGAGTCTTTCTGGTTGTCGTATAAAACATATTAACAAAGGAACTTTCCAGCAACTAAAAAATATTTCTACGTTGAATATTTCAAATAACACCTGCTTAAAATTTGAAGTCTTAGAAAATGTGACATATGATCTGCAATTTTCTGCAATCAAAGTCTTAAAATTCAATAAAATACATAAAGTTTTTGATATGAATACAATGCTCAGAACATCTCAAATCAAGTATTTGACAAATACATCGATTAAAGAAATGCATGGGGACAGTAACCGATTGCAGCAAATCGAAATCGGAGCTCTTTTGTTTCTGCCTAAAACACTTGACTACGTATCAGCCAGGGATAACCAGTTTTCATACGGTCCTTACTTATGGGATATGCTTCGAATTTCTCTGAAAATGTTTAATATTTCACATATGTTCACATTTCATAGAGAAGACGAACATCCTGAAAAATGTAGTTATGATATTGTATGTAAGAAAGAACCCGTCACAGAGTCGAAGATAAAATATGATCTGGAGAATAGTGATCAGACATTTCAAGCTACACCGCTACCAATCCCACATCAACTTACATCACTCAATTATTCTTCTTGTCATTTACATTACAGTATATTAGCATACAATTTAACTAGGAATAATCTTCGAAATGTTGACCTCAGTAATAACTTGCTAACATCATGGATCGGACCAATTTATAATGTTAAAAATCTCAAATATCTCGACTTGTCATCAAACTTTTGTTCAAATGTGTCAAATTATTTTTTCAGTAAAGATTTCGGTAGATTGGAAGAATTATATCTACAAAATAATATATTAGGATATTCACTACCGTATGATAACAAAGGCGCTATATTACAAAATTTGACTTATTTGAAAACGATAAATTTATCTCAAAATAAAATACAAAGATTATCAAAAGATTTTTTCAAGTTTCAGTTGAAAATTGAAAGGATTGATCTAAGCGAAAATACCTTTGAAAGTATTGATTTTGATATTGGTCATTTAAAATGTCTGAAATATCTCAACTTGAAAAATAATCGCATTTCGTATTTATCTGCTTCGGCAATACTACAACTAGTTTCTATTGGTAATTTAAACCACAATTTCAAAATCGATCTTAGTCAGAATGATTTTCTGTGTACTTGTGAAACAATTAACTTTGTACAATGGTTAGGATCGACAACTGTAAAGCTTATAGGAAAGAAGAATTACACATGTCAACTTTCAGATTTAACATTAGTGCCGATAGAAAATATTGATAAATTTTACGAAACACTGTCGAAAGACTGCTTGTCAAAAATTCCTTTAATTGTTGCGCTTGTAGCGTCAGTGTCTTCAGTTTTGATAATCATATGTAGTGGATTAATCTATCGATATCGATGGAAATTGCGATATGCGTATTACATGATAAAAATACGATCTCATAAAAAGATGGTTCTAGTTGAAAACGATGATGATAAATCGTATATGTATGGAGCCTTTGTATCTTATGCAGATGAGGATGGCACATTCGTTCACAGACAATTACTTACAAAACTGGAAAAAGAAAATGGAATTATTTTGTGTTTACATAAAAGGAATTTTCTGCCTGGTAATGACATCGCCACTAACATTACCTCCGCTATACATAATAGTCGCAAAACAATTATAATCATGTCTCGAAATTTCCTGAAGTCTTATTGGTGCATGTTTGAATATAATATGGCAAGAATGGAGAGCATCTACGAAAGAAGTCACGAAAACGTGCTTTTTCTTGTTTTCATAGATCAGATGAAATCTAAAGAACTGCCATTACACATTTTAGAGCTGGTACAATCACAATCGTATATTGAATATCCTAACGATGAATATGGTGATACTGTTTTCTGGGACCAGATTACACAAGTACTTAGTTCCTGACTCTTTAAATACTTTAAAATTTGTAAATTGCATACAAAAACAATTATTTACTATAGGTTGCACTTTGTAAATACAGCTGTTTCCGAAAACACGCCTCTTTTGGGGAGAAATTGAATATTCATAGAAAATTAATTGTGTTTACATACTGGTTCCCAGTTATGCTCTCTGTGTGCCATATTGCAGAGACAGATTTTTGGAATGTTACAAGTAAATAAACACGTGCATATTGTTTACATTGAAATCTGTGGTAACATTTCATTCGAGGTAGGGGTAGTTAAGAAAATTAGTGTAAGTTTAAACTCACCAGATTTATATATTATATTCTTGAGATATTTTAGTTTTTCTAGCTTGTATTTGTTATGTTTACAAGTTTACAGTATGCATAGTTTACTTAAAGTCCTGGATACAAAATTAATTTATAATATGAAAATATTTACAGAAGTTCATGGCATATAAACGTTGAAAATATGCCGCACAACCCTATATTTTGACCTTTGAAAAAAACTGTTTACAGTATGCATAGTTTACTTTAAGTCCTGAAAACAAAATTAATTCATAATATGTAAATATTTACTGCAGTTCATGGCATATAAACGTTGAAAATATGCCGCACAGCCCTATATTTAGACCTTTCAAAAAAATTGTGGTGCAAATGAACTTTCAATTCAAGGAAAAGATTTTTTTTTAAACTTCATAATAAAAGTGGTACAGTTTTAGCTGTAAAAGGAGTTTCTATGGTAAATTGCATTGTCAATATTTACAGAAATGCAACCTATATAGGGTGAAAAAGGGGAACATTCAGAATTGAATTTAACCAATTGTTTTATTTAACAGATTTTAAAGAATTTAACTCAAATATGAAGTTTTATAAATATTTAATGAAGATTGATAGAATCCTTAGATTTGATGACTCAGCATAAATTCACAGTTTACAATATGCATAGTTTTTTTTATAAATTTTCTGTTCACAAAACTTTGAATTTTTCGAAAAAAATAAGGATTTTCCTACCCCAAGAGTAGATTACCTAAGACGTAACTTTTTAGAATTTTGGGTCCTCAATGCTCTTCAACTTTGTATTTGTTTGGCTTTTTAACTATTTTGATCTGAGCGTCACTGATGAGTCTTATGTAGACGAAACGCGCGTCTGGCGTATAAAATTATAATCCTGGTACTTTTGATAACTATTTACTTAAAGTCCTGGATACAAAATTAATTCATAATATTTGCATATTTGTAAGTTAAATTGTTAAGACGTGCTTATGTTTACTTTTCGCAGTCATTGAAACTCATAGATCCTTCTAGAATATTATTTACGGAGTATTTGTGTCCTTTCGATAACCCAAAATTAAGCCGCAACACCTACATCTGCTTTTTTGTCACCACGACATAACAAATACAAGCTAGAAAAACAAAAATATCTCAAGAAAACTTACAATAGTGTGTTCTATCCTGAATATGTACTTAATATTCCAAATTGCTAGAAACAGCAGAATGATTTAGGGGCAAAACATAGAAAATTGCCTACCCCTGGGTTATAAAACAAATAATTTAACTTGTAAATGCTATAATTTTATGATTTTAAAGTTCTTGATATAGAAAACAATAACTATGCATGGAAGTTATGCAAAAGTCAGATGTTAGCAGTCATCTCTACAACATTTTAAATGAATTTATATCTCAGACTGGTATCTGTATACATACAACTTTTGCAAATATGGCTTTGTTTGAACAGTTCTAGTATATATAGTAGCTAAATTGTGTCAGATATATGGTTACAGATGATACTGTTGTGACGAGAATTCAATTCTAAATTGACCATTTGAGGCAGAAAATGTTTTCTTTAATTGACAAATAGGCATACAGAAAAATGTGGACTGGCGACATAGGCTGGATTGGATACTTTATATAATCTTGAATGTTGTAATGATTGACTGCTAAACATTACATTTATAATATTCTGATATGCTTTCAATATGTTATCAAAACAGTTTTTAACAGGTTCTAGGCATTTTTTATCAGAAAAGATGCAAATAGGGTAAGCTGACAATAATTAAAGTCTTATTTTCAAATTCTTTCAAAAATGAAACAGGGGAGGGGGTATAAAATGTAAAGTAAATAAAAACTTAGAGTATACACAGTGATTTCTTTAAGACTATAATTCTGATACATGAGTATTTATGTGAGGAAAACTGATTTTAGAGAGTTTTCTATTTGAAAAAATGTCTGTATAGGTTGCACTTTGTAAATACAACTGTTTCCGAAAACACGCCTCTTTTGGGGAGAAATTCAATATTCATAGAAAATTAATTTTGTTTACATACTGCTTCCTAGTTATGCTCTCTGTGTTCCATATCGCAAAGACAGATCTTGGGAATGTTACCAGTAAACAAACACGTGCATATTGTTTATTGAAATATGTGGTAACCTTTCATTCGAGGTAGGGGTAGTTAAGAAAATTAGTGTAAGTTTAAACTCTGAGAAGTTCATGGCATATAAACGTGGAAAATATGCCGCACAGCCCTATATTTTGACCTTTGAAAAAATTGTGGTGCAAATAAACTTTCAATTCTAGGATAAGATTTTTTTTTAAACTTCATAGTAAAAGTGGTACAGTTTTAGCCGTAAAGGAGTTCCTATGGGAAATTGCATTGTCAATATTTACAGAAATGCAACCTATAAATAGCACTCCAGCATGAAATAAAATGACGAATACAAAAATGAATGGCTAGAATGTTCATTATTATGAAAAAGATGCACACCTTCAAATATGTTTAAATCTAAGGTGTGCATTAATTTTGTCGATTCTAGGTTTTAGTAACTGAACAAAACAACGAAAACGTCAAAAAGAAACATTAAACATGTGGCGTAATCAATTTCATAAGTAATACATTATCAGGTACTAAAATTATTTTATTTGAGCTGCTTTCTGGATATAATTCAAATGATAAATTTCATTTAAAGTTATGACTTTCGAACAGCTGTAAACTACTGTTGCCTTTATTTGGTACATGGTAAAAGATTTGTATTGTGTGTTGTCGAAAAGGAATCAATCTCTTTTTACAAAAAAAAATTCCAAATGGAATTTCTCTTTGCCTATGGGAATCTTTTTAACAAAACTCTTGTATTTGAAAGTAAAATCACAAAAATACTGAACTTCGAGTAAAATTCAAAAAGGAAAGTCCCTTATCAAAATGCAAAATCAAACGCTCAAACACATCAATCGAATGGATAACAACTGTCATATTCCTTACGTGGTTTAGGCATTTTCTTTTGTAGAAATGGGTGGATTACACCTGGTGTTAACGCTAAATTTAACTTAACCTTATGCTGTATGACAGTTGCATACAATTCTATTTTATGGACAACAGTGTGTGAACAAAACAAAAAGAAAAAACCGGTAAAAATGCCATAATGAGGGTACAACAGTCAAAGGCTAAATCAAAATAGGAACGTCTATGAAACAGCCCAAATGGTGAGAAAAAAACGTTAAACACAAGAGATCATTTCCTACCAATACTAATTTCCCTAAACCAATAGAGTGTCAACTTCAATATGACGGAAATAGTCATACCTTGTTTACTTCCTCAAAATTTTGATTTTATTCATCTATAGTTGTATAAACGATGATCAATACAAACAAATAATACTAAATATATATCAATAACGGGTATTGTTGTCCATAAGGGTGTTGGGGCTAGGGTGGAGGCTCCTGGAGTTTGACACTCTCTTTTATTAACGATAAATACTTCAAAAAATGGAGACATACATATGTTTGGAACCCTCTGTGTGTTTCTTTATTAAATATTTTGTTTAATAGTGATTAGGATTATAACACATTCTAATATGATGACCTATTATCTTCAACCAGTATAATCACAATATATCTACCTTAAACGCAAACGCAGTAATATAGAAAAACGGCTGTTCCGTGTTACGACCAACTTATTTATACTACCAGATTTTCTTAATTTTCGAGTTTATGTTAGCCAAGTTTCAGATGCAATATATGTATCTCTATTCTGGAGCAACTCGCATAACCAAGTAATACGATTGCAACGGCGCTCGGTTATTCGAAGAAGAACAATTATCATGACCAAAACTAAAACCATAAACGAGTCGCGCCTTTATAGTTTTATATATGGTATGGATTTTGTTTATTGTTCAACGCTTATGATGAGTGATTATATACCTTAACAAATCAAGTGTAAGCTTTAGTTATATAAATCGCTAGTCTCTCCTTCTGTTGGCTACATGATACATGTAACACATTTTCACTTGTTTTGGACAATGAACATATTGTTCCCTTTCTTGATAATACTTGTAACTAGAGGCTGGTACCATTAGAATAAAATAATTTATTAATAAAACATGAACTTCAAGGCATTGCAACTCTTCACAAATCAACACTTTCTAACTAGTCGTTGATACACCCTTAGTTTTCTATACAACTCCATATCACCTCATTTCATGTTCAATATCCTTTAACAAAGACCGTTTTGATCAAAATATTCATCTTAATGTTAAACCTTTTACATTTGAATGTTTGTGAGGTTTTTTCTCGTGTTAAATTTGCCTACTTTCAAGTTACGAATATTTGTTTTCTATTTGTTACATTAACTACTTAACACTATTCAAATAAATAGTAAATTTTTAATGCAAAAAAGAAATACCTGATAAGTGGTTGAAAGCACTTCCTGAGCCAATATGGACTTGCGGTTCCTATTGGCTCGTTTTATTTATGTTTTAAAATAAGTACACTTTATATGATATGATGACAATTTTAGATATTATAATTCAAATAACAGAAAGATTAAATGATAATTGATCTGATAGTATTAAGTACTCCCAGTGTTTAATCCAACCATTTGTGCAGATAATGTCCACAGTTTATTTGAGATTTCGTCGTCTAATGCTTCTTTTGAAGGCGTTTTCTCTGCACAATCACTGCAAATAAAAAAAAGTTTCCTTCGCTTATCTTGTTGCATATTACATTATATTCATGATCTCAGATTTAAAGACAAGAGGAGATTAGTTTGATACGAAAATTTACAATTGCGATATTTCTCCTTGTTTAACTGTTTTCGACAGAGTCTGATTTTGCATGGGATTGACACATGCATTGTAAGAAAGGCTTACCCTTCTAATTGGTGACCTCCTGTTAGAAAGTTATTGCAAGTCTCTCCTGTCTCTTCGTTTGTTTGGCGAATTATAAATGGATTTAGTAAATCTTGGCATCGAAACCTGCTATCGCCTCTTAATTACGTTGTCGTTTGCTTTAAATCCCTTTTTGCTATATTGTTATATTTCAATATAATATCCTACTTTTCATTAACTATTGACAAACCTGTAATATTTTCCTGATTCACTTGTCAATTTTTCATCAACAGCACAATATATTGTTGTTTGTGCTCCTTCCTCTGGTGTTTTTACAATATATTGTCCTATACTAAAAAATATCCTTAGTATTATACTTTCTTTCTCCCAATGTCGTTTCAACTCGGTGTCAATCAAACCTGGATGCAGCGAATATGTTGTGACACCAGTGCCTGGAAAAATATCAGAGCATCACCCCAAAATTATGAACATGTGGTAAGATAAGTGTGATTATTAAAGCACTCATGGTTGTCATGGTTGTATATGTTATTCAAGTCATATTGTGAACCGATAAAAGAGTCTATCGTTGCATGCTATTTGGTTTCTGTTTGAAAGCTTTTTTTCTCTATAAAATTTTTCCATTTTCTATCTTTTTCTGAGTTAAGTGAGACGTCCATTTTCACCGAATAAGAACACATTTTTGTTTAGTGGCCAGATAAAGCCTGCTTCTGGGTTCGGTATTTTCGCGCTGTTTTGAAGACCCATTAATGGCCTTGAGCTGTTTTATGCTTTTTGGTAGGGTAGTTATCTCTTTGAATCGTTTCTCATTTTGATTCTCAATTTTATTTCAAGGTTTCTTGTATAGCTTTCAGTACGGTATTGGTCATTGTCCCTTCTTAGGAATGGTACACTTATATTTATTAATGTTCTATTTCTCGTTTTGGTCCTTTAAGTAGACAGATGTATGATTATAATCACGTTTATTCCACTTACTTTAATATAGATAGTCTTTGAAAATTAAAGAGCATTATATCTTTTCCCAATAAAATGGTTTGATCAGTGGATTTTATGCGATTGTCATACAAGGAATAGGTTTAGCAAGCTATAAAACCAGGTTTAATCTACAATTGTCTACATAAGAAAATGCCTGTACCAAGTCAGAAAAATGACAGTTGTTATCCATTTGTTTGATGATTTTAGCTTTTGCTTTGTTATATGATTGGTCTCCAAAAATCACAAACACTCCTGTTTTGCTAAAAAGTATTCATTTCATATTGAAAATTCCACTCAAATGAACATTTTAACGAGAGAAATTTATGTATAACTGAAAAATTATTACACCAGGGTTTTCGATATCACAAACTAGTCAAAACATTTACTAAATTTTATCATCGGTATAAAGACATTATTCGAAATATAGCTCAACATGCAGACTTCTTATACGTTCAGGTATTTCACATCCAATCTTTTATGGAAATATTCTTTATAAAGCACAAAGGTGTCAGTATTCACCTCAGAAACTTACAAAACCTTTGAATAGACTTATTAAGAATAATTACGATACTGTTGTCAAGTCATTAAAGATTGCATATTTTGGCGTTAATATTGAGTCACTGATAAGGTCTTTGCGTCGGAACTAAACACATTTATTCTAAAAACAGTTGTTGGCATGACACGGGTTATGTTCCTCTCATATATGTTATGATGGTATGATACTAAACCCCTAACGGGAAGGATTGTGCCTGATGTTCATATGATGAAATCATAATCTTTCAGTCAGTTTAATTGAAGTCTGGAGCTGGCATGTCAGTTAACTGCTAGTAGTTGTTATGTATGTATTATTGTCATTTTGTTTATTTTCTTTGGTTTCATCTTCTGACATCAGACTCGGACTTCTCTTGAACAGAATTTTAATGTGCGTATTGTTATGCGTTTACTTTTCTACATTGGTTAGAGGTATAGGGGGAGGGTTGAGATCCCACAAACATGTTTAACCCCGCCGCATTTTTGCGCCTGTCCCAAGTCAGGAGCCTGTGGTCTTTGTTAGTCTTGTATTATTTTAATTTTTAAGTTAGTTTCTTGTGTACAATTTGGAAATTAGTATGGCGTTCATTATCACTGAACTAGTATATATTTGTTTACGGGCCAGCTGAAGGACGCCTCCGTGTGCGGGAATTTCTCGCTACATTGAAGACCTGTTGGTTACCTTCTGCTGTTGTTTTTTTTTATTTGGTCGGGTTGTTGTCTCTTTGACACATTCCCCATTTCCATTCTCAATTTTATTACAATTTATTTTTGGTATAATAGATAAAAATTAATAAGGAAAATGTCAAATTCACCACGCTAAAAATCAACAAGTAACATGTTGATTTACACCAATTCCGTAGTTTTATTTTCACACAAATATTTGCTTTAGCATACAAACCTTCAAGTCTCTTTGATAATTCTCTTGAGAAAAGAACATTGGCAAGTTTGCTCTGAGAATAACTTGTTCCAGGGTCGTATGATTTTTCACTGTATATGTCATCAAAGTTTATTGTACCTCCTGAAACAAAACATATATCTGCAACTATTTTTGACAGAAATTACATGGTTTTCATACTGATCCAACGTATTCTTGGAGTCCCTTTTTTATCCGAAAAGAAAACATGATATACCATGCGATAGGCGTAACAAAAGACCTGGAAACATAGATTTCAAGTATGTAGAGAATCTTCTGTTTGGATCTAATGATTTCAAAATGATGAAATCAAATCAATATTCTGAAATTAAAGATAAATGATTCTTCTTAGGTATCGAGAGAAGATATTTGTCTATGTGAGACGGTTAAATCTTTCAATTTAAAAAGAGATGCTTGCTTACCGATTGTGATAATTCATTGCTTTTTTATTAGATTAAAAAAATAACAATATAAAATACAATAGTATCAGATATCAAAGATCAACACTTACTTTCATGTGCCAATGAAGATACTGTTAATATACGACTAGGAGCAGATTTCTTTATCAAATCAAGTAGTAAGTTAGTCAGGAGAAAATGTCCTAAGTGGTTGACTCCAAACTGCATCTCAAAACCATTTTCTGTCTTCCAGTAAGGGCATCTCATTATTCCTAGACATCAAGTTATTATTACAAATGTAAAATTCAACTATCTTTAATAGAAAAAAATATTGTTTGAATGCCCCTATTGTTTGATTTTGTAGTATTTTGGGTTGGTGATACCCTCAGGAAATAAAAACTCTAGCAGCATAGGCATCGGCCCTGTGGTTGTAAAAAAAACTCATCATAGATACAAGGATTTAAATTTTGTTTTGGCGCCAGACGACTGTTTCGTACAAAAAAAGACTTATCAGTGACGGCTGCAGAATCGAAATAGAAGAAAAAGAAAAAGATGCTTTATTCCCATCAAATGGGCTCACAAGGAGCATAATATAATATCATTATAACAGTAGTTTTACAAATATAATTAACAATACAGTATACATAGTTACAAACACAAATAAGAAAACAGTTTTCATATATTCGTATATATATATAGGAGTATATATAAAACTTTCGTCTCAGGCACACCTCTCGAAAGTACCCAAAAATAATTCTGTGAGTAGGATATATCTAGCTTAACTGCAGGAGACACCAAGGGACAGTGATATATGGCATGGTGGTGCATATAAAAAATGTGAATCGGGACATTAATGATATGGTAAGATATAGTAAGAAGTTGAACATAACTGGTATGTCATCCGTGTGCCTGGTGCAGAGAAGTCAGTACTAGTTAAAGTGACACAACTACAAGAGGCAACAAGGGACAATGCTAATTGACATGCCAAAGTGCACATATTACGAAAAAGATCAAATATTACCACTTTTATCAAACATATCACAAACAAATAGAACTTATACGATGTGTCCTGTATATCGCCGAAGTTTGAATACGAGTGTTATTTCTTAAAAATGAAAGATTGGTACATTGTGTTATATAAAGGTATATAGGTAAAAAAAAAATTAGGTATAAGCGGCTGTATTAGTTCTTTATTTATCATTGTCAATATTGTATGGTATTCCTTCTTTTTATTAGAATAGACGCATATTTTAATATAGATTAAAAGGGAACTCTTATAATAATAATAAATACAATATTTATAGAGCGCATTATATAATAACAAAAAATACTCTAAGCGCTTCACATTAAAAAACATATAAAATACAAAAATACATAAATCATAGATTACAAAGCACTATCTTAAAAGAATCAAACAAGCAAATAAAAATTTATAAGATACTTAAAAAAAAAATAAAAAAAAAAAATAAAAGAAATGTATTGTTACACAAAATTCATAAAGACATGAATGAATGAATGAATGAATGTGTTGCTTTGTTCAATTAAACATAATACTTTATATCACATTTGATCAGTTTTCATAGAGTTTAGACAATAACAATCAAAACCAAGGAGTAAACAAAGACTCACAAAACCAAAGGACATTTACATCAACAGTTATAAATAATAATTAAGAAACAACACGAACTTTATGTGTACTGTTGTCACTTCCTTTGTAGATAGATGAACAACAATGTGTTTAATAAATAAAGGCAACAGTAGTATACCGCTGTTCAAAACTCATAAATCCATGGACAAAAAACAAAATCGGGATAACAAACTAAAACCGAGGGAAACGCATTAAATATAAGAGGAGAACAACGACATAACACTAAAATGTAACACATATAGACAAACGTGTACATTTACAGAGGACGTCTATTCAAAAATATGAATACGATGTAACATCTGTAATAAAATATCAATTACAAAGTCAATCCTTTTCATGTAAGCGCTGATTAGATTAAAATAAATATGTTTTTACTTGTATTAACTGTCATCAAAACATCTGTTGTAATTTGTATTTTTTTTATTGTCACTATATAATATACTTGCAACAATTGAAATATACATATATATTATATGTATGAGTGTATGCTATTTTTTTAACGTTTGTCACAAACATGTTTAATTTGTTTATTTAACAAAAAAGATTAGTTTTACTATTTTTTGCTCGATCTCTCAAACTCAAAGAGAGGGGAAAAGTTTTTCTTGCTCCAATATACGATGTCATGTACACTTCAAGGAAAGTTAGCAATTTATTGTCTTCGAAAACATTTGATTTTTCCCCATTATATTTAGATATCTCTATGTATCTCACCTGCATTATTTATTAAGATGTCTAATCTATTTTCATTCGCATTAATGTCTCCAGCAAATAACTTGATAGATTTCAGCGAGGCCAGATCTAGTCGTTTTATTATTATGTTTGCATTGCCAGTTCTGTTCTTTATGTCATCGGCTGCTGTTTTTGCTTTGTCTAGGTCACGACAAGCAAGTATTACTCTAGCACCTAAAATTCAACAGTTTCCTAAGAACGTATTGAAAAGACGCTATTAAAAGTATGTAGTATGTTATTTTATCAGAAAACAATAACCTATGATCGTATGCCTTCTCCACTAAAAAGCACGAAGTTGGTTATTTTGACTGATTTGTTTCTGTCGGGTAGCCTGCAGTGTCTGTTAACCACATTTGAAAAGCAGCGTGGGAACCACTTCAGAATTGAAAAAGTCCATAAAATTTATTTAATAAGTGATCTTGCGTCAAAATCGTGATTAGAAGGGGTTTTTAGGAAGAACGTTATGGTTTTCTTCGGAGAAGGGTCAAGTTATAGTACAGTAAATGGGCGATGTTTTATACATTTATATAAGAATTAACAAACGGCTGAAGAGTGTTCAACAAAAAATGTCCGTTTCATGAATTTGAAATTTTTAAAAACCGACTTTGTATTTGATGTATCAACCAATTAGTTCTTGTTAATGTATTCCTTAATCTGTGGAAGTAAACGACCTTTTTATGGTTTACAAGGGCTTCCTTTGGCTAAAATATAACTAAAATAAAACAAAGCCGGTGGGCATGAATATAGTTAGTGTATGGAGAGTTATAGCAACAATTACATATTGATTTTTTAAGAAAAAATCTATTTTTGAATAAAGAGAAAGGCGTTAATCTTTGAAGATGATTTTAATATATTTTGGATCTTATAATATTGCATTAATTAAACCAAGTGCAGTATTGAAAATTACCCCTTTTAGCCAAATCCATGGCTGTTTCTTTGCCAATGCCTGTATTAGCTCCAGTAATGAGTACGGTCTTTCCATCTAATCTGGTGGTAGTATTGTTGTATCTGACACCTGCCATGTGCCGTCTTAAACATGCTAAACCCACCGCTGAAATGTAACGTACAGTGTATGTTTAACTTCACTTTGAGAAAAACATTCTGCATGGGACCTTACAGTTGGCTTGCGAAAATGTAAGTTCGTCTCACTTTACAAATCCTTGGTTTGCCATATTTGAAAGGATAGAAGATGAATTAAATGGGTAAACGGGATTATATCTTATAAACTATTATTAAAATGGGAGGAAAACAATTAAAACTCCATGTGTTTATCACTAAGTGAAAATGTTTAAGTCAAAGTTAATTGATTCACTTCCGTATATATTAAGCAATCATGTGTTAATCTTGCCTACTACTAAAATCAGCAGATCAATAACATTAGATAGTTTTTACAACAGCTGCACACATGCAAAACAATGCCATTAAGGCTAGCTGTATAATGATTATGCTATGCAATTATTAGTTGTAACACTAAATAGTATACATACCAATAAGAACAACTGATACAACGGTTATTTTGACAATCATGCTGATAATTATAAGTGTACGATGCCCACACAAAGTATAGAGTTATCTTTTAATTATTTTTAAAATACCGGTAATCCATGTATGGCACGCTTAAATCACACTAGTCAGATAATTTTGAACGAATTTAAATATAGAATAAGGCCATTAAATCACTCTTATAGATCATACGATATCACAAATATTTTTTTATATAATTATAATATCATTCAAAATTATCATAGTATTGTGCGGACCAGCATGTAGTAAATCTACTTCATTCCTAAAAACTGATTATGTTACATCAGCCAAAAACGGTATCATTCCAAAATAATTGTTTCACTTTCATTTATGATTCCATTTCACTTTCATGAAGGATTTGTATAGTTAGTCTAACTATACAAATCCTTGCTTTCATTAATGATTGAACAAAAAAAAATCATATATTAGTTTTTTTTTATATATATATATCGTAGCTAATTCCCCTTTTATATATTGTGAATAATAACTCATAACATCATACTATTAGCACTGTATTCACAAATACGAAATAAGATGTGATTTATTTTTACAAATCAACAACAGTCACATATATAAGGGAAAACACTCAAGACTATCGAACTTTTTTCGAAGAATGTTACTATTTTGTAGCTATGATCTAAAAAAAAAATACCTCAATATTATCTTTTCCTTTTCTGAGAGGTCTTGAAAATAGCTGTCGTCTCTGAATTTTCGTAATTCTTCTTGACATAAAACTTATGGTTTAATTAGCCTCCTCATGTGTTTTTTTTATTATGTGATTACTTGGTCGTTTTTACAGTGATTACTTGATTATTCAACCCAATATTTCATGATTATTTGTTTATCAAAGACTGTTTTTTAAGTAATTTTGATTATTTGATTATCTTGTTTAAAAAAATAATGATTATATGAAAAGAACAGGTTGCTTTTTAAAAAAAAGTCAATACGTGAACCTTAGAACTTTCTTATCCTAATTACTATAATTTCAACTGAATTGTAAATTAAATCTCAGTATTTTCATTGCCATGTGTGTGGAGGATAACATTCTCTTTTTATTGTAAATCAGAACAATTATGGCATGTCAAGGGTGGTGTTGAATATAAAGAAGGGATTTAGGGGGTGTTTATTTCAATAGTTCGTTTCTGGATGGTGTTAGCTTTCATTGTTACCAATTTAATTAGTCAAACTACTACCAATGAATGACACTTCTATGGTGTACCTAGATTCTCTCCAATACGGAGTATTGGCTCACACCGAACAGCTAGCTATAAAGGGTCCCCAAAAATACTAGTGTAAAATCATTCAAACAGAAAACCAACGATCTAATCTATATAAAAAACGAGAAACACGTAAGACCTGCATAAACAGACGACAACCACTTTACATCAGATTCCTGACTTAGGACACGTGCAAAAATTTGCAGCAGAGTTAAAAGTTTAAATGCTACCAAACCTTCTCCCTTTTCTGAAACAACATAGTACAACATCACAACATACAGAGACACACTATGAAATATCAATTGGATGGCTTCTGTTTGATGATTATCGTGTCTATTTTTCGTGGTTTTTTTTTAAGTTTTCTTTGCATTTGAATCTTTCTCACATATTTATTAATAAGACAGACGGATGCAGATATCTGAATGATGGTCAAAATATACCACATAAGGAGGGAGCGATCGGGCCTAAAATTTGTTCGTAAAACTTGTTATTTACTTTATATTTGTTATCTTTCTTTAAAGGATATTCTTTGTATCAATTAATTTTCTGCATTGATAACCATTTCTTTTAATTTATCAATGATCATATTTGTGTACATTTACGTTTCATCATCATGATCATACGCAATCCGAATGCATTCCTTTTTTACCTTGTTTGTTTTATTAATGAAATCTTATGTATCTTGAACTTAAAAGTTATGCCTCTTCAAAAATGATTGTATATTAGATCATGTCATTTCTCAATGCGTCTCGTGGGAGAGTTACACTTCAATGATTTATGATCAGTCGTAAGGAACATCAATTAATGTCTCCTGCTCGAGCTCCTGCTAGTTGACCATTTCGCAATGCCTCATTTATTATTTCTGGATTAATTTAATGCATGTTTGAAAGACTTAGGTACATGTGTCCTTGTTTTGAATCATTTTTATTCTTTAAGAATTATACGTATGGGAATCTATTTTTTCTTCTTCTCTATAGATTATCAACTTTATCATTTATTACCATAAACATCATCGGTATCAGATGATTAAGTGAGTTAGAGATCTGAGTGTGTAAATTTCCATTAGTGGCAAGGTTTCGGTGCAAAATATAGTTGACATGCATTTTGTGTCCGGACACATGGACACAACGTTAAATTACAAACATTGAATATAGTAATTCAGTTTAAATGCTTGATTTAATATAAATGACCACATGACAAATGACAAATGAAGATTCAATTTTCTCAAGTATGAATTATACAGCAAATTTCTTTTTTCATTGTGTTTAAGGGAGCTACCATTTGATTTTTATGGGGGGGGCTAGGATGAAAAATTTTGTCCTGCATTTTTTTTTAGTTGTAATCTCTGTCCTGTCTTTTTATTTTTCACTCTATTCGGTCCTGCCTTTTTTTTTATTAGTTTATCCTGACTTTTTTTACCTAAATTGTCATCCTGCCTTTTTTTTTTACAAAGTGTCTCATCCTGCCTTTTTTTTTACTCAAAACTCCTGTCCTGCCTATTTTTTTCAAATTTCATCCTAGCCCCCCCATAAAAATCAAATGGTAGCTCCCTAAGCACCGGACACATATAGAACACCAATGACTATACTTATATTTAATATTCAAATCATTCCTGGATATTAAAAGGTATGCAATATTCAAGATATAAAGTGAATAAATCGTCAATATAATATTATACCCTCATATGAAGTATGTAAAAGGACAAACTTGCGTTGACCAAATTCTTGCAACATTTACTGAACTTAAAATACGCAATGCGCAGGCGCACATACAATCTATTAATCCAGATTACAGGTAACTTTTTAATTGGTCCTCATGACTATTGATAATAAAATCGCATGGCAATGCAACTAATCCAAAGTAAGAATATATATTATATTCATAGATAATTATCAGATATTTAGGCGTATATGATATAAAATATTTTAGTATAATACTATTTAAAACTACTAAAAATATTTTTTTTAATTTCTCCTTTCTTTCCGCTTTAATTATGTAATTGTCAGCGGCTGTTGCATATCTGTCAACTGACCTGTATCCTATGGGTGTGATATGAGAGTTTCATAATTCTGAGGGGTCACCCGGGATACCTGATAGGTCGTTAAATAACCCAGGAAATCCGAAAATGGTCCGTTTTCATTATGATTCCTAATCCATCAGACTGATTTCATAAGTGATTTTCCTTTGAAATACGGCGGCAATTTCGTAATTCTAGCTTCCATGGACAGGATGGGGAGTTCAACTAGTTGTGTGTACTGTCAAATTAGCTGACACATAATTGTATGACTTCACTTGACAGCTTTGGTGTCAAACACACTAATTACCTTAGCTTTAGGTCGTAAATAATTTGTGTATTTCAAATATAAAAAGAATATGTGGTATGCGGATTGCCATTGAGACAATTCTCCACAAGAGATAAAATGACAAAGAAATTAGGTTACCGTACGGTCTATAACGATGAGTAAAGCCTATACCGCATAGTCAGCCAAAAAAGGCTCCGAAATGACAATTCAAAACAATACAAACGAGAAAAATAATATAACGGCCTAGTTTATGTACGAAAATTGTTTACAACAATTTGAATTACTTCCCCTTTTTTGTCACCTTTCAAAACATACTCCATACTCCTTGAAATTACGTTTATATAATTTGAAAAATATACTAAACGAATCTAAAACAAATTGAATTTCAAATACATATTACAATATCACTTTTCATTAATTTTCTACCTTAGTACAATTGCACCGTGTAGAACGCCACATGCTGGATGTCGGCTATGCTTGACACGGGGTGGCGGTTTCGAGCGGAGAAAAACGATCCCGGCAAGTTCAAGTATCAAAATAACTTTTTTTTAGAGTTGTTAGTACCAAATAATATATTACACGGAAGGAACCGAACAATAATCTGTTTCCTGCAAGCAATAGTAGACGTTTCTCGTGGCCTATTTTCTCAAACACCTCCCTAGTTCTTCATATGCAAGTTTCAGGATAAAATACTACTTTTAACGATTTTTTCCTGTATAATTTACTAAGAAAAAGTCCAATCATGGAATTTAACCAAATGCCAGCTTAAATAATAGTGCCGGACATCGATTACAATCAACGTGACATTTCGACGCTGAATGAACCCACCACACGAAAAGAGATCACTATAGTGCAGTCGAATTCGCGAAACTACGAAAAGCTTCTGGATTTAATGAGATACCAGCAGTAGTAATTAAAAACACAGCAGCCATTGAACTTTTGTATATAATCTGTAACGATTGTTTCGAACTGGGAAAGTTACCAGATAAATGGACTACTAGCATAATCAATCCAATTTCATAAACGAAGTTGCGAGGAACTGGCATAAATGGAAAATCGAGCGCGTAAATAACCTTCAAGACAAATCCTTCTATTCAGATATACCAACAATATCTCCTTTAAATTGTATTTACACTTTGGCCTATGAATAGAATAGAATAGAATATTTTATTTACCAAATTAGGGCCCCAGGAGGGCATATGATACAGACAATATTATTATAAACAATAACATATGCAATACACACACAGTAAAGATATGTAACAAGTGTTATAAAAATAATAAAATAAAATAATATAACACAGAAAATACACTCAACGAAATAGTAGCAATGTATTTAAATAAACTCATCATAGATACCAGGACTAAATTTTGTATATACGCCAGACGCGCGTTTCGTGTACAAAAGACTCAAATGCTTCAAAATAAGCCCTCACAAAAATGGGTCACCGACCTCGTTTTCGATTTGAAGCGACCTCTTTTTCGAAGAATTTGAAAATCGTGACTCGGCTTGCATAGTTTTTTGCAATATATAAAATTTTATAGAAAGTCCGAATCACTTAAACAATTGCTTCTTTTGTTAACCTTTTTGTTTGCAGAATCTACATTATTCGTAAACGTTATTTTCTGAAGAACAAGAGATATCGATAATTTGCTTTAACAATTTTCCCGCCTTTGTATGGTGCAATGTGGAGGTTATCTTAGTAATTTTAAAAAATGAACAATTTTTTTCTTCATAAAAATTCGATACAATATTCATTTCTATCTATAAAAACAATATAATCAAAGTACTGAAGTACTGAACATCGGATGACCGCAAGTTCTTGTGGATGGTCAAAAGCACATGTCACAGAAAAACTCGCATCTCTATACATGAAACTGAGTATACTTACGGTTACAATTGAAATTCAAAGTTATTTGTGCAAACATTCTCATACAGACGGTAACAAAAGAAAATAGTAGCATGAATTCCATGCGTTGTTCAGTATGCACAACAACGAGTTTGGGGAATATAACATTATTTGTATAATAAAGTACATGACCACCCTATCATGCCTATGCTATCTCTTTTTTTTCTATTATACGTGATTTGATGAAAATTACGATGATCGTTAATATTTAGCAATATACAAACGAATTGTTAGTATTTTATTACCTATATTAAAACCGCATACTTTCACCTGATTTTAAACTATTTTTGAAACTTGAGGTAGCTCTATCGGTACCTTAGAGTTAAGTGAAATCTTAGGCGTTTTCTTAACTTAAGGAAAATCTTAACTTAAATAGCTTTATACACAGACATCCGATACGAACTTTTTTAAAAAATCACTTGAACTTAATGATGACTTTGACAGAATGAATACATAGATTAGATTTATTGCTCTTATAAACTTGCAAATACATACACACGTTTTAAGCTCCTCCATTGAATAGATTTTTTCTTAGAAGAAAAAAGTTTTTTTGATAAAATTATGATTTGCAAACCATATGTATTTCACCTTTAGTCTTTTTTTTTTTTTTTTTGTGTGCATATTTGTATTCTATTTATAAAATTATGATTTGCAAACCATATGTATTCCCTTCAGTATTATTTTTTTCATTTTTTTTGTGTGCATATTTGTATTTTACATAAATGTTATTATGTTACTGTGATATTCTTTATTTAATATCAAAAGTTTAAATACGCGCCGGACGAACAGAGTTTACAACGCATGCTTAATGTCCTGACAGACTCGTGCTCATCTTGAAAGTTTTTCATAAACCCAGAAAGGATGAAAGTAGTTCTCTTTAGAACACCATCGTTTGATATTTGAGACTTTAATTTTACAAGTAGTAATAATGATTTAACAATAACGTATTCTTATAAATACCCTTATATTTGGCTTGACGAACACTAAATACATTTAGAAAAATTACCAAGAAAATAGCAAAATCAGCAAGCCGAACCATTGGGACTGTTTTTTGATATTTTGTTTTATCCGGTGGTATCTCCTTTAAGGTTTAAATTTCGCCAAATGACGTCATGAGAGCAAAGAACTATTTGAATATTAGTCTTATAAACGGAAGACTTCATCTTTAATTTAAAAAAAGTCGTGTATCGTTTCTTTTGTTGACTGGTATTTGGAGTCGGATATGACGTCGACGGAAAGGTTGAAATAAGGAGGTGAACAATACGGTCAACCTGTTGGAAATTAGGAACATTGTTTCTTTGTTAGTGATGTGACAATGAGTTCAAAAGTAGCCTTGAAAAAAGTCATTGAACAAGTTAACATCATAAATAACACAGAATGGCAGAGAGAACTCTTTAACGATCGCGGAAAAGACAATGGAAACTTATAACATACAGGCAATACCAATGCAACTGCTCCGTTGAACCGTTTATTTCAAAAATTATTCCACGATCGAACCGGCGTGATACAGTCCTTTTTCGTGCAGGCTTGCTCCCGTTAGTTATTGAGACTGGAAGATACACCAAGCCTGTTAAAGATCGTTTATGTACTCATTGCTCTGACATTTTTTTATTGAACAGTTGTCTATATAATGACTTTTAAGATTTGAACTTTACTCATAATGTTCACAACATATATAATAGTTTCGATAATTTGAAAGATGATTTAAAATTTATGCACATCATGAATTTCTCAAACGGATTCGGCCATTTTTTCACTACATTTTTTGTTAAATATTTTTAATGCGACGTAAATTGTTTACATAATTTTCAACCGTTTTTTTCATGCGACATAATTTAATAACTTATTTTTTCCGTAAATAATTATTCTAATTAATTATGTTCATTTGAATTATGCATTAAAGATTGTTTTTTTTTCATGACATCTTAACGTAAATATTTTCACACATTAGATACTGATATTTTTCAGTTATGTAGTCTGTTTACAAAATGATGCGTTAGAAGCATTCGTCTACTTTTGTCTATTGCCGAACATTTTAAAATGGAACTCGTCGCCAATATTACAGAATTTACACGAAAGTACAAATACGATTTTCTCTCTGAATATTTCCCCATCTACCAATTTCTATATGGATTTTTGTGTTCATTTTTCTAAATCAACAAAATGAAGCAACATTTTGGAGTACGTCATGACATAAAAAAAAGTCCACTCAGGATAGAGTGAGCGTAAAGGAATGCTTATAGTTTTTTTTTTTTTTTTAATCAATTTTATCGGCACGAACCGTTATTTGGGATTAGCCATGCACGACCGATGATCATATTCAATACCGATAACCGTGTTGATTAGGTCGTCTGATCTCTAAAAATTAGGTGTCACTGTGAAGGTAATAAACACATACAAGTCGGAAAAATTTCTATTCATTTTATTTCATTTGCAAACGTCAACCGAATCCATTACAAAACGTGGTATCCTAAGGGATCCACTAATGTTCTAACAGCGTTTGTCTAGTTTTGCCGAATATGCAAAAACATAATGAAACTCGTCCTCAATAGGAATTACATTTAATACTAATGACATTTTCTTTCTGATTAATCTGCCGTCTACCAATTTTAAAAGTTTTTTTTTTTGTTCAAAGTTCTTATCATAACTGTCTTCTATGAAAGATAGCTTTATAATTGATGTCAATGCTTTTTTTTTAACAATTCATCTTTATTTCAACAATTGACGATGAATAACATTTTCTTTTATAATGTAATAGGCATATACTTTAGTGATTTAAGAAACCAAAATATTCACAATGTGTTATAGAAGTTAACCATGCCAAGAAATTGCCTCCGTTGAAATTCTGCAAACACCCCATAGAGCAAATTACATGGATGATTAATATTGACCATTTGGTATATGGCTGTGTTCTAAGCGACACGTACATGAAGGTCATAAATTAATTCCTTCAATGAAATCAAATCTTTAGCTACTAATGACTACCGTAGCGGGACGACCGGAATTTTTAGCGAGGATTTCTTGGCATGGAGTAACGTATAGAAAACTCAGGGTTAGAATTCATAGATTAGAAAAGGGGCAGTGGCAAATATTTCATGTATATTTTGAACACGGAAAGAATTTACCTGCACCTTTTGCCAAAAAAAAATCTTTCTTTTTCTTATTTGTGCCTTCCGACTTTATGTTTTGAATTGTAGTTTCACTTTCCATATTCGGTATTTATTCAAATGTAAGCTCCACATGGTAAAAATCACGTGATGCAGGAATATAATATCTTGGAGTTAGACTATTTCTTTCTTTTCGGGCGGAGACTCCAAGCAAACAACATGCATGTGTATAACGGCACTGTAGTTTTTCGTATTAAATAAAGAAAGTTGCCGGTCCGTTACATGAATAGATTGGTTAGAAAGCAAGGTTTTAATCCGTTATATTGTAGTTGTATTCCTAACAAATCATATGAATTTATTGTTATTCTTATGTGTATTTTGTATAGTTATAAAATTAATGTTATAAATATAATAAATTGCAATGGTCAATAAATACGAATTTGTTGCTGAACATGTCTATACACGTGGAAATAATATGCCGCCGTCTATATGTCACAGTCATATGCAGATCATCAGATGGAAACCTGAAACTTCGTTCCGAACACGACCCTGATTCCATACTTTACCAGAGATCAGCAAAAAATTAACTTTACAAACAAGAAAACGAAATTAAAAGGATAAAAATATCAAAAAATAAGAGTAGATAATACGCTATTACTATAGAAGTAAAGAATATAACAGAGACAGAAATACAAAATAAACACGATATATAGTAACAACAAACACAGAACATTTTGAAATACCATATACATGTTTAATCAGTATACAAGTGAATTGTAAGGTTTCGATTATAGCCGGGTCAAGGTTGAGCCAGAGACATATATATGTTACAGTGAATTTGTATAATCAGTGATTATGTAAAATCCCTGAAATTTTCAGGGATTATGTAGAATCACTGGCCAGTTTAGGCATTATATATAATCACTAAAATTTTCAGGGATTATGTATAATCACTAGAAAAAAAAGTCAGGGATAATTATACATAATAACTGAAATGAAGAAATAGTTTTAATTTATAAAGAAAATAAATAAAAGTCAAATAATTTATGCTATAAATGATCAAAATAAAACAGCATTACACTGTATAAACATAAACTGTAAAATGTTAAGCACAACATATCAAAATGATAACCCTATTTTTGTTTAAATGTTAAGCACAATATATTAAAATGTTAAACACAATATATTAAAATAAATGCCTCACATCTGTTATTACCACAATATCCACATTTTAGAAACCATTTTCATTCACATATCGAATCAGATTTTATGACCCGCTTAAGAGAAATAAAGTGTTCAGTAAAAGACATCTGTAGGTACCCCCCAAAAAGGGAATTAGCAACACCGAACTGGTTCGAGCAAGAAACCATGTTTTTTGGCCAGGCGATATCCTTTTTTCAGACTTTTGGTGAACAATTATCATTAAGTTTTTTGGTATCCCCTTTCCTTTTTTACCCTGTGAAATCATGCTAAGAGAATATTACACCAAATGCCAGTTTCCTCTAAACTTTTGTTCTAATTGTCAATCCTTAGTTTTTCTATACATTTAGATGCGTAAGTTCTCTCTGTTTAAATATCTTGTTCATTTGAACAAAAAAAAAAAAAAAAAAACAACAAACAAACAAAAAACAAAAACAGATGTTCCATAATCGTCTTCACCATTTGTTTTCTATGTACCACAAATAACATGCTCTGTTTAATTACAAATAGAACATGAATATCCATTGGACTCTGGCTTTTAATAAACAAAAAATACATGTAAAGTTATCGCTTTAAAGTGAATCTTGACAATATTAATTTTGAAAGTCTTCAACTTTATCTCTAAACCTTCAGTTGGTTGTATCTTTCAGATCATCCTCTGTGTTTACACGGCCGACACTCGGCTAACCGAGAGATTGGTCGGTTAATCTATATTGAGTATGTGGCTATATCGGCGGTGGGTCTGTTAATCGGGTTGGCTAAAGTCTGTTAATCAGGTGTTATCGAGGAAATCATTGGAAATTCTGCATGTTTCATTGTATAACTTTTTAAATATATGTTTATCAAAAAAATTATTCATGTCTAACAAAACAATTCAATGTACTGAATCCAATGGTGTAATTATTATTTTTCTAGCTTCGATGTACGATCTATAAAATGAAAAGGCGTGTTACTCATCAATAAATTTATACACATTTTACACACACAAAATGTACACAAAAAGACACGTTGGTTGAATTTTCTTGCATGCGATATTTTGAACATCGAACAAAGACAGGCATTATGTTTGTCAACCAAATTGATATCATTGTGTGAAAAATCTACACAAAAATCTGTATTTTGGTGACATAAATCAATCTTTATTTAAAACCTGGTCTGTTAATGGGTCGGATGTATATAACCCGGTCTGTTAATTGGTCTGTTAAGAGTTATGAATGGCAATGAAAGTATAATTTTATTGCTGTATGGGGTGTTATCGGATCAAATGGGTAGGCTCAAGACGAGTGGCTAAAATATACGGAAACAACACATGAGCAATGAAACATAATATGTACGAAAACACTGACATGAACAATGAATTTAGGCCATGCATATTGAAAACTGATATAAAAAAGTGTAATATTAAAGTAATATTATACATCATGTTAAAATGCCATATTTTGATTGCCTAATACGAAGGTGTTAATTTACTCTATCACATGGCTGACCGGGTGACAATTTTTTGGAATGTCACCCTCTCGGCTAGACCAACCAAAAATCGGCAGTTTAAACGACAATGAATTGAATCTACATTAAGTTATTTTATAGACAATGCGTAAAGTTCTAATTTACTATACAACGAAGCGTGGAACGACTCAAACTTATTTCTTTTACAATTGTTGGAAAAACGTATTTCACTTGTTAATATTTTTACTTTAAAACCTATAAATCATTGTGGGTGATGCTTATTGTTGATATTAAACGTATTCGTTCACCATCGATGAGTTTCAACTGTGTAAAATCACTGGTCATTTTCAGGGATTATATATAATTACTAATGATTTTAGTGATTCTACATATTCCTTGAAAAATCAGGGATTCTCCATAATCCCTGATTATACAAATTCATTGTAACATATACACATATGTATATAAGACATATATACACATATGTATATGTTACAGTAAATAGGTGAAATTAGGAATTACACGTAATTACTAAACATTTCAGTAAATACCTGTAATTACTAGTCGATTTAGTAATTACATGTATTTACTAGTTGTTTCAGTGATTACTGGTAATTACTGATTTTTTTTGTCATTTTTACAGCTATTTACTAACTTGATGTTTTTGTTTTAAAATTAAAAACTCAACTCAAAATACAGAATAAGAACTGGGCCGTTTCAGGAATTACTTGTATTAACTAAGTGCACCGGGAATTACCTGTAATTCCTAAATTTTAGTAATTACATGTAATTCCTAATTTCACCTATTTACTGTAACATATATATATATGTCTCGGGTTTAGCGAACGTGAATTTCTTATCAATGACACAGGTGACAATCAACAGATTGAGGCGCGTGTCGATAAAATATTAAATAACTTTCTATTTATAAAAGATTTGAAATTATGTAATTTTACAAAGCCTACTACTATATGCAAGTATTAGATACAATACAAAGGTAACAAAGAAACAGGCCGGTAACAACCGTTGCCGGATAGTTTTTCTGCACGAGTATTCCGGTCAAGGTCCGAGGCGCTAGCTGTAGCTGTCCACCTGTAGCCAGCAGATTTTATAAGTTTTATATAGAAATTGCGTTGTGTCCACTTGTGTCCGCCTGTATCCCCTCAATTCTAGAAGTTTTATATAGAAATAACGTTGTGTCCAGCTGTGTCCACCTGTAGCCAGCAGATTTTATAAGTTTTATATAGAAATTCCGTTGTATCCAGTTGTGTCCGCCTGTAGCCCCCCATATTCAGACATTTAATATAGGAATAGTACTGTGTCCAGTTGTGTCCACCTGTAGCCAGCATATTTTATAAGTTTTATTTAGAAATTGCGTTGTGTCCCCTTGTGTCCGCCTGTATCCCCTTATTTCTAGAAGTTTTATATAGAAATAACGTTGTGTCCAGCTGTGTCCGTCTGTAGCCAGCAGTTTTCATAATTTTTATATAGAAATTGCGTTGTGTCCACTTGTGTCCGCCTGTATCCCCTCATTTCTAGAAGTTTTATATAGTAATAGCACTGTGTCCAGCTGTGTCCACCTGTAGCCAGCAGATTTTATAAGTTTTATATAGAAATTCCGTTGTGTCCAGTTGTGTCCGCCTGTAGCCCCCCATATTCAGACATTTAATATAGGAATAGTACTGTGTCCAGTTGTGTCCACCTGTAGCCAGCATATTTTATAAGTTTTATTTAGAAATTTCGTTGTGTCCACTTGTGTCCGCCTGTATCCCCTCATTTTAAGAAGTTTTATATAGAAATAACGTTGTGTCCAGCTGTGTCCGTCTGTAGCCAGCAGTTTTCATAAGTTTTATATAGAAATTACGTTGTGTCCACTTGTGTCCGCCTGTATCCCCTCATTTCTAGAAGTTTTATATAGTAATAGCACTGTGTCCAGTTGTGTCCACCTGTAGCCAGCATATTTTATAAGTTTTATTTAGAAATTGCGTTGTGTCCCCTTGTGTCCGCCTGTATCCCCTTATTTCTAGAAGTTTTATATAGAAATAACGTTGTGTCCAGCTGTGTCCGTCTGTAGCCAGCAGTTTTCATAATTTTTATATAGAAATTGCGTTGTGTCCACTTGTGTCCGCCTGTATCCCCTCATTTCTAGAAGTTTTATATAGTAATAGCACTGTGTCCAGCTGTGTCCACCTGTAGCCAGCAGATTTTATAAGTTTTATATAGAAATTCCGTTGTGTCCAGTTGTGTCCGCCTGTAGCCCCCCATATTCAGACATTTAATATAGGAATAGTACTGTGTCCAGTTGTGTCCACCTGTAGCCAGCATATTTTATAAGTTTTATTTAGAAATTTCGTTGTGTCCACTTGTGTCCGCCTGTATCCCCTCATTTTAAGAAGTTTTATATAGAAATAACGTTGTGTCCAGCTGTGTCCGTCTGTAGCCAGCAGTTTTCATAAGTTTTATATAGAAATTACGTTGTGTCCACTTGTGTCCGCCTGTATCCCCTCATTTCTAGAAGTTTTATATAGTAATAGCACTGTGTCCAGCTGTGTCCACCTGTAGCCAGCAGATTTTATAAGTTTTATATAGAAATTGCGTTGTGTCCACTTGTGTCCGCCTGTGTCCCCTAATTTTTAGAAGTTTTATATAGAAATAACGTTGTGTCCAGCTGTGTCCGTCTGTAGCCAGCAGTTTTCATAAGTTTTATATAGAAATTGCGTTGTGTCCACTTGTGTCCGCCTGTGTCCCCTCATTTTTAGAAGTTTTATATAGAAATAACGTTGTGTCCAGCTGTGTCCGTCTGTAGCCAGCAGTTTTCATAAGTTTTATATAGAAATTGCGTTGTGTCCACTTGTGTCCGCCTGTATCCCCTCATTTCTAGAAGTTTTATATAGAAATAGCATTGTGTCCAGCTGTGTCCACCTGTAGCCAGCATATTTTATAAGTTTTATATAGAAATTGCGTTGTGTCCACTTGTGTCCGCCTGTATCCCCTTATTTCTAGAAGTTTTATATAGAAATAACGTTGTGTCCAGCTGTGTCCGTCTGTAGTCAGCAGTTTTCATAAGTTTTATATAGAAATTGCGTTGTGTCCACTTGTGTCCGCCTGTATCCCCTCATTTCTAGAAGTTTTATATAGTAATAGCACTGTGTCCAGCTGTGTCCACCTGTAGCCAGCATATTTTATAAGTTTTATATAGAAATTACGTTGTGTCCAGTTGTGTCCGCCTGTGTCCCCTCATTTTTAGAAGTTTTATATAGAAATAACGTTGTGTCCAGCTGTGTCCGTCTGTAGCCAGCAGTTTTCATAAGTTTTATATAGAAATTGCGTTGTGTCCACTTGTGTCCGCCTGTATCCCCTCATTTCTAGAAGTTTTATATAGAAATAGCATTGTGTCCAGCTGTGTCCACCTGTAGCCAGCATATTTTATAAGTTTTATATAGAAATTACGTTGTGTCCACTTGTGTCCGCCTGTGTCCCCTCATTTTTAGAAGTTTTATATAGAAATAACGTTGTGTCCAGCTGTGTCCGTCTGTAGCCAGCAGTTTTCATAAGTTTTATATAGAAATTGCGTTGTGTCCACTTGTGTCCGCCTGTATCCCCTCATTTCTAGAAGTTTTATATAGAAATAGCATTGTGTCCAGCTGTGTCCACCTGTAGCCAGCAGATTTTATAAGTTTTATATAGAAATTCCGTTGTATCCAGTTGTGTCCGCCTGTAGCCCCCCATATTCAGACATTTAATATAGGAATAGTACTGTGTCCAGTTGTGTCCACCTGTAGCCAGCATATTTTATAAGTTTTATTTAGAAATTGCGTTGTTTCCACTTGTGTCCGCCTGTATCCCCTTATTTCTAGAAGTTTTATATAGAAATAACGTTGTGTCCAGCTGTGTCCGTCTGTAGCCAGCAGTTTTCATAAGTTTTATATAGAAATTACGTTGTGTCCACTTGTGTCCGCCTGTATCCCCTCATTTCTAGAAGTTTTATATAGTAATAGCACTGTGTCCAGCTGTGTCCACCTGTAGCCAGCAGATTTTATAAGTTTTATATAGAAATTGCGTTGTGTCCACTTGTGTCCGCCTGTGTCCCCTCATTTTTAGAAGTTTTATATAGAAATAACGTTGTGTCCAGCTGTGTCCGTCTGTAGCCAGCAGTTTTCATAAGTTTTATATAGAAATTGCGTTGTGTCCACTTGTGTCCGCCTGTATCCCCTCATTTCTAGAAGTTTTATATAGAAATAGCATTGTGTCCAGCTGTGTCCACCTGTAGCCAGCATATTTTATAAGTTTTATATAGAAATTACGTTGTGTCCACTTGTGTCCGCCTGTGTCCCCTCATTTTTAGAAGTTTTATATAGAAATAACGTTGTGTCCAGCTGTGTCCGTCTGTAGCCAGCAGTTTTCATAAGTTTTATATAGAAATTTCGTTGTGTCCACTTGTGTCCGCCTGTATCCCCTCATTTCTAGAAGTTTTATATAGAAATAGCATTGTGTCCAGCTGTGTCCACCTGTAGCCAGCATATTTTATAAGTTTTATATAGAAATTACGTTGTGTCCAGTTGTGTCCGCCTGTGTCCCCTCATTTTTAGAAGTTTTATATAGAAATAACGTTGTGTCCAGCTGTGTCCGTCTGTAGCCAGCAGTTTTCATAAGTTTTATATAGAAATTACGTTGTGTCCACTTGTGTTCGCCTGTATCCCCTCATTTCTAGAAGTTTTATATAGTAATAGCACTGTGTCCAGCTGTGTCCACCTGTAGCCGGCAGATTTTATAAGTTTTATATAGAAATTGCGTTGTGTCCACTTGTGTCCGCCTGTGTCCCCTCATTTTTAGAAGTTTTATATAGAAATAACGTTGTGTCCAGCTGTGTCCGTCTGTAGCCAGCAGTTTTCATAAGTTTTATATAGAAATTGCGTTGTGTCCACTTGTGTCCACCTGTATCCCCTCATTTCTAGAAGTTTTATATAGAAATAGCATTGTGTCCACCTGTAGCAAGCATATTTTATAAGATTTATATAGAATTTGCGTTGTGTCCACTTGTGTCCGCCTGTATCCCCTCATTTCTAGAAGTTTTATATAGAAATAGCATTGTGTCCAGCTGTGTCCACCTGTAGCCAGCATATTTTATAAGTTTTATATAGAAATTACGTTGTGTCCACTTGTGTCCGCCTGTGTCCCCTCATTTTTAGAAGTTTTATATAGAAATAACGTTGTGTCCAGCTGTGTCCGTCTGTAGCCAGCAGTTTTCATAAGTTTTATATAGAAATTTCGTTGTGTCCACTTGTGTCCGCCTGTATCCCCTCATTTCTAGAAGTTTTATATAGAAATAGCATTGTGTCCAGCTGTGTCCACCTGTAGCCAGCATATTTTATAAGTTTTATATAGAAATTACGTTGTGTCCAGTTGTGTCCGCCTGTGTCCCCTCATTTTTAGAAGTTTTATATAGAAATAACGTTGTGTCCAGCTGTGTCCGTCTGTAGCCAGCAGTTTTCATAAGTTTTATATAGAAATTACGTTGTGTCCACTTGTGTTCGCCTGTATCCCCTCATTTCTAGAAGTTTTATATAGTAATAGCACTGTGTCCAGCTGTGTCCACCTGTAGCCGGCAGATTTTATAAGTTTTATATAGAAATTGCGTTGTGTCCACTTGTGTCCGCCTGTGTCCCCTCATTTTTAGAAGTTTTATATAGAAATAACGTTGTGTCCAGCTGTGTCCGTCTGTAGCCAGCAGTTTTCATAAGTTTTATATAGAAATTGCGTTGTGTCCACTTGTGTCCACCTGTATCCCCTCATTTCTAGAAGTTTTATATAGAAATAGCATTGTGTCCACCTGTAGCCAGCATATTTTATAAGATTTATATAGAATTTGCGTTGTGTCCACTTGTGTCCGCCTGTATCCCCTTATTTCTAGAAGTTTTATATAGAAATAACGTTGTGTCCAGCTGTGTCCGTCTGTAGCCAGCAGTTTTCATAAGTTTTATATAGAAATTGCGTTGTGTCCACTTGTGTCCGCCTGTATCCCCTCATTTCTAGAAGTTTTATATAGTAATAGCACTGTGTCCAGCTGTGTCCACCTGTAGCCAGCATATTTTATAAGTTTTATATAGAAATTCCGTTGTGTCCAGTTGTGTCCGCCTGTAGCCCCCCATATTCAGACATTTAATATAGGAATAGTACTGTGTCCAGTTGTGTCCACCTGTAGCCAGCATATTTTATAAGTTTTATTTAGAAATTGCGTTGTGTCCACTTGTGTCCGCCTGTAGCCCCCATATTCAGAAGTTTTATATAGAAATAACGTTGTGTCCACTTGTGTCCGCCTGTAAACCCCATATGTAGAAGTATTATATAGAAATAGCGTTGTGTCCAGTTGTGTCCGCCTGTAGCCCCATATTCAGAAGTATTATATAGAAATAACGTTGTGTCCAGTTGTGTCCGCCTGTAGCCCCCATATTCATAAGTTTTATATAGGATTAGTACTGTGTACAGCTGTGTCCACCTGTAGCTAGCAGATATTTAAGTTTTATATAGGAATACCGTTGTGTCCAGCTGTGTCCGCCTAAATTACAAGTTTTATATAAGACAGGGCTACTGTAACCACTATAATAGACATTGATTGTTTATCTGTTTATATAGTTCTATATATACGTGTCCATGTATCCCCGGACACAAAATGCATGCTAACTATATTTTGCACCGAAAATAGGACATATCTATAAATTTCTTTATTGCCAATTTTTTAGTATCTTAAATGCTCCGTATGGAGGTGCTTTTAATTACAGGAAGTTTATACAGATAAGTAGAATAAATGTTCCGAATGAACAACAATTATTAAGGTTCCGAATATTCCTCCATAGACTATATTTCTAATTAATAAATTAACGTGAACCCTCAGGTCGGTCAACGGGATGTTTTTTTACACGGGAATTTGGGACTGGGTGTCATTATTCAAAAATTTAGTTAAGTACCTTGTGTTATATTAAGGTATATAGGAAATTTTTTTGAGACAAGTGCCTGTGACAAATACGTATACAATGTTTAAATGTATATATTTTTACCTGTTTTTTTTATATAAATTTAGACCTCTTGTTTAGTATATATAAACGTCCTTGACTAAGTGTACCGATAATGACAGTTCTTGATACTTGAGTATGGCGGTCTTATTTGGAAAGATTCAGTCTTCCGTAGTTCTCCACAAAGGAGGTATATATTTACAAGAATAAGTGCGACGTTATCAAATGTGTTTCCCTTCCCAGTCCAAAATGATCCTATAAACAAACAATGAGCTCACCACCAAAATATAAGGAAAGAAGGAGTTCTAGTGGACCCATAGATGTACCAGCCCTTTATTCAGTGTTCAATGGGGAGGTTAATATTAACTTCATTGCTTTCACTGGCTGATTTATTCATGCAAAACTTCGTTTCATTCAGTACAGCTGATTTATCACAATTCTACACATTACACACATATATGATAACAAGTGTTCTATGCAGGGATGGGGTAATTGAAAATGTAATGGTAATTAGGTGTAATGCATTACAATTTTCCATGTAATTGAATGTAATGTGTAATTGAGCATTTTTTTAATTACATGTAATGGTAATTTAATTAATTACATTGAAAAAAGCATGTAATGCTCAATTACTTTTGAATTACATTTCAATTACATGTACTTTTATGGTGTTAAAGATAGGGATTTGTGTTTAATAATATAAATTTTGAAATTATATTTATTTTTCAAATATTGATATCACAAACCTTTTTAATATATAAAGTTTGTAATTTATTCTGAAGTTTTTATAATATTTAATTGACCTACAGATTTTTTTTGATAGTCTTATAATTTTAAAAAAAATGTAAGGATAATATATTTGTGTTGTTCAGTTTTTAAGAAAGATCTTTTAACTAAATAGATTGATAAGTAATTAATCACCTTGTTAAACAAAAACAAAAAAATGTGTCACTGTGAAAATTCTTTCTTAGACAGTCCATTTAGAATTTAAAATCACTGCACACAATCAGTTTGTCAAATTAGTATACACAAAAGTATTATAGAAAGAAAAATTAACAGCTGTAAAAACAAACAGCATTTAATCAGATAATAATGTCCAGGGGCAATGCCACTATTACATGTATGTTATCTAATTAGCAAATATTGCTAATATTTAGTCATTACATACCTTGTTTGTACTAAAAATATTTTCCATATTGTGACAAGCACACTTTTTAATATTTTTAAAGTAAACAATAAATATTTTTAGTTTATTTATAATTTCTTTATTTAATTTATGTTTAATTTAAATGACTTCATTTCTTAGATGTCAAGATACCCCTTGATGTATTGGCAAATTAATAGGAACAAATTCCCTCTCCTATCAATATGACGATATGATGATCTTTTGCTCATGGAACTTCCATGTTCTGATCAAGCAATATCTGCCACATTAGCTCCTGTCGAAAGACTATTTAGAATTGCTGTCAACGTGTTCAGACCAGAGAGATTCAGAGTAAATGACAAAACATTAAAATAACTAATGATTATCAAATGCAGCACTAAATCTATGCTTACATGAATATTTTACATAGGTTTGCATTTTATATCCATGTATAATTTTTGTTAAAAAAAATAATGATGAAATGTAATGTGTAATTTAATTAATTACTTTAGTAAAGTAATTGTAATTTAATTAATTACATTTCAAAAACTGTGTAATGTGTAATTGATGTAATTGATCATTTTTGCAATGTAATGTGTAATTTAATTAATTACATTCCAATGTAATTGACCCCAAGTCTGGTTCTATGCATAAGCGTTGACATCTATATATGACAGTGATTACTATGATTGTTAATTTTTACTATTAACTTGTCTTATAAATGAAAAAGAGTAAAATTTCAAAATTTAAAGGTCTGCTAACTTGCCCCTACATGTATGAAAAAGAATTTAACCACACTGCATTAATTAGTACCAACTAGGATCAATTATGAAAAGAAGTTTCATCAAAATCAAAATTAATTATAATTATCATTTAATATTCCCTTGACCAGATGTATGCTATGAACAAGAGCTTCAGTTTCCAAGGCTTCCACTTTAAGCTACATGTAATCATGTCTTAGTCATTCCAACACCTCTCTACAGTCAAAACAAATATTTTCATCAGAAAGACTTCTAGTTAGGGTGCTACCATTTTCTATGTCCAATATAACTTCATATAAAAAAGAGGATGTGGTATGATTGCCAATAAGACAACTCTCCACAAGAGACCAAAATGACACAGAAATTGACAACTATACACATTAAAATATAGGTCACTGTACGGCCTTCATATATAGATATAGGAAGATGTGGTATGAGTGCCAACGAGACAACTCTCCATCCAAATAACAATTTATAAAAGTCAACCATTATAGGTCAATGTACGGCCTTCAATACACAGCCTTTGATCACGCCGAACAACAAGCTATAAAGGGCCCCAAAATTACTAGTGTAAAACCATAAAAATGGGAAAACCAACGGTCTAATCTATATAAAAAAATACGAGAAACATTACGTATAAATTACATAGAAAAACGACAACTACTGTACATGTACAGTATTATATGAATTATCAAAACAAAATGAGTCTTCTCATGTCAGGGTACAATACATATGTATGATGACTCTTATATTTTGAAAGGTAACAAACTTGTCCCAATTAGTAGTGGACAGGTGTTGAAGTGTGACTTCTACCTTGTATTTGTGCCATGCATGTCAAACAGTCTGATACATACAGCACACGATTGACATGCAGTACATACATAACAGTTTTAGACAATTATGCTTATATAACTCATAGTAGCTAGTATTATATTCTATAAACTGCATGTCCATTATTTATTATTCTATTATTGTAATTTAAATTGTATTATGGAGAAGACTTCGTAAGTATGATTTACTTGTGTCTAATCCATTTTACAAATATAATATTTATAAATTAAACATGTAAGTAAAACTTTAGTATTTTATTCTATTATGGTTCACATTTTAAACAGTAACGTTTCGTTCAATAGGTAGCAGCATTACAACCCTATGGAGCTTTTATTAAAATTCCAGGCTACAGAAAGCAAGGTTTGTTACACACAAAATTAATGCGTGTTTGTAATTTGTAAAAAGAGAAGAAAGATACCAAAGTGACATTCAAACCCATAAATTGAAAAAAAAACCTGACAGCTCTATGACAAAACAAATAATTTATTGAAAGACAAACAAGAGAATACAAAGAACAACATAGAAAATCATACATGTAGACTGAGATACATTTACATGCACCCCACCTTTGGAAAGGCTACCATATAAACTTCCCACATGCTTTGATCATTACAAATGAACAAATACATTAACAGACAGTATAAGAACTTATATACTCTTCTCACATGCTATAAATCATGATAAATTCAGTATTCTAGATCTGACGAAGGGCAAAGTTATTACAAAATAAGGAGACAAAGTATTTATATCAATTTTAAAAGGTTCAGGATAGTAACATGTATCCTGCAAGTTTTCTTCTTCAGTTTGCATTTATTATTGATATATAAAATGAGCTATATAATATAATATTTCATCTTTTTCTTGATAAAGGTCTGGTCCATAAGTCACAGATGTCTAAAGCTAGGGTGGAGGACCCTTCAGAAATGTTAGCTGTTGGAGAGATGGTGTATTGTAAAGTTGTGTCAGTAGAGGTATATAACATGTATAAGTTAAATGATTAAGAGGGTGGAGGACCCTTCAGAAATGTTAGCTGTTGGAGAGATGGTGTATTGTAAAGTTGTGTCAGTAGAGGTATATAACATGTATAAGTTAAATGATTAAGAGGGTGGAGGACCCTTCAGAAATGTTAGCTGTTGGGGAGATGGTGTATTGTAAAGTTGTGTCAGTTGTGTGGGCATGGGTAAAGAAACATGGAAAAGAGGGTCAAGAAACAAGGTGCCAGGATGAGGGAAGCCTGAGTCGGGTCTGTAAACAGGGAAAAGTTTTAAAAGGAATGTGCTATGAAAAGAATTTGACCTATTTTCGTCTATAAGAATATTTGAATACTGCTTATTTTAATTCCGACTTACTCAATAAATAACATCCCATTGATTTTTAAATCACTAGACAATGTCAAATTAACTAAAAATAAAAACTTGACTGACAAAAGGTTCGTAATCTTAGAATAAATAATACAATCTTCAAATGTGAGTAACATAATTTCAAACACTGAAAACATAACATTTTTCTAAAAGAATTTTGTGAATGTCTTAATTCATGGTAGAAGATGCTGACACACTCATTATATATTTTTTTTATTGCTACCGATGTAATATTTAATTGTATATATTTTAGTAATGAGTTATATATTCAGGGAGATAAGATTGTTCTGTAAGTTCTATAATTGTATATATTTAGTTATGAGTTATATATTTAGGGAGATAAGATTGGACTGTAAGTTACTGATGTATTATATAATGTATATATTTTAGTTATGAGTTATATATTCAGGGAGATAAGATTGGTCTGTCTATGAAGGTTATCAACCAAACCACTGGTAAAGATGAGGATGCAGAAAATGTTCAACTAAGGTAAGAGTCATCTTTCTTTTAATTGATTTGAAATTGGGTGTGTGGGCTGGTTGAAACCAAGAAATTAAAGTAGCCCTTGGCCATCAGACAACTATCTGGTCCACATGAATTTGACTTTTCACAGTTTTCAGCACAAAAGGTTGGCATAATTTCATAAGGCCAAGTAAAAAATATATGTGTGGTTCCAGTCACCCTTCATACCCTACTTTTTAGCCTAAATAATAGCCTAACCTAAAGATTTTTTTGTCATTTTTCATTGTAACTGGAACCATAGAAAAACTAACAGCCTAATTTATGTACAAAAAATGTTTTTTACGAAGCCATTTTACTAACTTCTGATTAGACTTCTTAATATTGCAATTTGTTCTTGCAACAAATTTATCATGCAAAAAGGCCTTTCATGTACTCTTGTCTCATCTGCTTATTATATTCATACTTATATGGTTGGTTCAATTTTCTATTATGCATATTTTCAGTTTGGATGAAAGAAAAAATAGGAAAGGATTTCGGAGTGAGAGAGCAAAAATAGAATTGGGTGCTGTCTTTGATACAACATGCAAGAAGTGTGGTGGCCATGGTAATATTTTTCACTAAAATAAATGATCACAAAATTTGAAAAGTTGGAACTTTAAAACTTCACTGCTTAAAAACTTCACTCTGTCTAATTCTTAGAGTGCAAGTTTATTTACATATTTGTTTGGTTGTTTTTCTTTTATCTAATCAATAACAAAGTATAAGATATCTCGCTGTATAAAAATAATTAGATGCAACCTAGACAACTATTTACCAATAAACAAGGGATGAAAAAATAATCATTGATCACCATATAGCCTACATTGATGAACAAAACCCATTGTAAGCTGTAGCATTGGTCCTCTGTCAGTCAATTTGATTTAACTCTTTTTCATATAAATAGCTTCAAAAATTTGTTTTAAAAAAAAAATTATGGAAGTATTTGTTGATATTAGTTGGTTAAAAAAAATACCTGAAAATTTCATGACACAAAATTACTACATACACAGGAAAATATCAAAGCAAACTAATCTCAATGTCACAGTACAGCTTTCAACTTGAATAAGTTATTGGTATTAAGTTTTTTTTTTTTGCCCTTATAAATATTTTCTCTGTTAATCTGTAAATTTATTTAATATGAACTTTGTTATTTGGAGTCTTTCTCAAATACCAACTACCAATTTGGTGTACCTTCTCCTTGAAACATAATATTGAAGTTACAAAGATAAACAAAAGAGGAAATTTATCTACCTTCATGTATTATTTTTTTGTAGGACATTTGGCTCAAGACTGTTTCCATGCAAAAGGAGGCAAGGCATATGAACTAATACCAGAAGATGAAGTTATTTCACCTAGTAAAGAAACAGATACTTCATCTAGCAGGAAAAGAAAAAAGGTCAATACTTATTTAACTTACATTTCATGATTGGGTAAAAGATGGGCTGAGATATGCTTGCATATAAAAGAGTTATGATTGCAGAAATATTTTGCGTTTATAGTTGAGGTCTACATAGTAGAGAGTTACTGAATCAATATACTCTTACTCAATATTTAACTTCACACCAGCACCATATCATATGTCTAATTACAGGTTGAATAAGCATACTTTTCATGTTCTATGTGTTGTGTAATACTTTAGAACATACATATAGGAATACAATATGTATGATTGCAATATTGAATCAGCAAGTTGTATACTGTGGATTCATTAATATTCCTTGGAGACCAATTTTCATGGATCTTGTGGGTACAGTGGATCCACGAAATTAACGAATTACAAGTTTTCTAAAGGAATGTATGCAACCTTGCCAAAAACAACGAAATTCAATATCCATGAAAAGGCTAGTTTTCTTAAATCCACTAAAATTGGTACCCTCAAAAAATAAATGAATCCATAGTATGTAGTTTTAATACTCATTAAGGTGGTATGGGAGTCTAAAATAAAAATGATAGAATTTGTGCATACTTTGCCAAAACGTATCTATTGATATATGTTCAAAAATATAAATAAAATGATAGGTGTGCATTTTCTCAAGCTACAGTTTGTGGTTTATAATAAATTAGGAAAAGATAGCTTTCAGACAATGCTTTGAGAATATCAAAAGAAAAGGTAGGATCACCGTACGATTTTTACGGCTAAAATACAAAATAGGAAAATTCCATGTAGATTCCTTAAAAAAATGTAGTTTTAGAGTTATCTCCCCTTAAAATGCTAATTTTTAAAACATTTAAAAACAACCAAAATTAATCTACACTTGTAAAAATATTAATATTTATAAGGTGTCATACCACCAATTACACCCTCAAATTTAGAACGTATGTGAAAGTAGGCCTACTCGGACAAAAAATAGTGCATTTGATGTCATTGTTCACCTTAACTAACCAATAATTTGCAGAAATGATTTTTTGTTGAAAGAGAAATATATTAAGACCATTTTGAGCCAAATTTTACCTGTCAAGGAGTTTGCATTTAAAATTGAGGATTAATGCACTCCATGGTATACTAATTTAAGATTTCCAAAAAAACAGGGGTTATTTTTAGTGGTACCTCCTTTTGGGAGCTCTCTTCTTTCTTATATGATTTTGAAAATTGGCATGGAGAAAGGTGACACCTGTACAATTCAGGATATACCTAGTTTCTATGAAGTTAAACTTGAGGTAAAATATTTAGAAAGCTGTGAAAATTGCAAAATTTGGTTGAACAGAAAGGGACTTTAAATTGGTGGTGTGACACCTTTAAGTTATATTCTTAGAAATTGGTTCTTTTAAATGAAAATTCATATTAGAAATCTGTATTCCTGCATCAAATTTTGCTAACTTGATAGAAAATCTGGACCTTAGGTTCTCTTTTTTTTACAATTCAAGATTGCAAAAGACTTCCATACAACCTTAAGTTAAATTTCAGTGTCAGAATTGTAAAATACATTGTAGGACTAAAAAAAGATTGGAATGTAAACTTTATTACATATTTAGGACTCTCTTTCTGTTCATCTAAATAACATTGTTAGTTTTCAAAATGGTGTTTTCCTCACTTGATCATCTGATATCCATATCAGTTTGTATTTGCTTTGATCAAACAAGGTGAAGTTTGAAATTGCCATCAAAAATTATTTGTTTCTTCTCTTTGAATTTCGATGTATGTGTATTTCATATATATGGTGAGTTAAACTGATTTTTACTGATATCTTAGTTTTTGTCAAAATTGTTCCTGATGGTGTTAAGTTTTAATAAGTGAGGATATATACAGGAATATTTTCTACGGAAAGAAGAAGTCTGAATAGAAAAGTGTTGAAACAGTTACATGGTAAAATCCAGAAAGAATATACTAAATAGCAACTTATTGTTTTTAGCATACTTTTTTTTTTGCTTAAAACGTCTCTTTCCAACTTCACTACAGTTTATTATTGAAATTTTCCAAATTGCTTTGGCTACAGGTTCGACTCCCTTTATTTTTCTACTCGCAAAAGTTGTGACGTTAAATCACTAATTAGAATCAGTTGGTAAAAAGTAAAGAAATTTCGTAAAAATCAACATGTTATAATAGATAACTTTTTATTACACAGAAAGAAAAAAAAGAAAAGAAAGCAAAGAAATCTAAAAAACACCGTCATAGTGATTCATTATCAGAAGATGAAACAGGAAAATCTCATAAAAAGGTAGGTTATTGTTTGAAGGATGAAATATCTATATCACATTCTGAAATATCAAAGGGATCACATATTTCACTGATCATTTAAAGTCAATGGAATATAAAGAATGATACAGATTAACAGAGATGTAGATATGTAAAGTGGAATAGATTTGAAATATCAAAACCAGAACTTTCTGCTGAAATTGAATAATTAGGCAAAAATAGTAAACTTCGAGTTTAAGATAAAATGTTATGATCTGACATGTTTTCAATAATTACTGAATGATTTTACCTCCAATATATTCAAGTTCAAAGGAGATGTTGAAGGTCAATGAGATATTAAGTAAAAAGTAAAATCACAAAAACACTGAACTCTGAGGAAAATTCAAAATGGATAGTCCATAATCAAATGGCAAAATCTAATGATAAAACACATCAAACGAATGGACAACAACTGTCATAATCCTGACTTGATACAGGCATTTTCAAAAGTAGAAAATGGTGGATTGAACCTTGTTTTATAGTGCTAAACCTCTCACTTGTATGACAGTCACATCGATTTGCATTATATTGACAATGATGCATGAACAAAATGTCACAATTATGTGAATTATTGATACTCCCTTTGAAGAAGTAAATCCAAAGACATTTCATGATTTAAGAAAATTTTCCAGGCTTGATTAATTTCTAGATATGATAACTATTCCATATCATTGATAATTATTAATAATCCTTTGAAAAATGATGTGGGAAAGACATGACATGATTTCAGAAAATTTTCCAGGCGTGATTAATTTCCAAATATTATAGCTAATCCATATCATAGGACAAAGTTCAAATGAAATGTTGCAAAGTTATAACAAAAAGATTTAGTTATAAACTTATGGAAATATGATTGTTGTATCAGAATATGTGCTGATTATGGAAATATGATTGTTGTATCAGAATATGTGCTGATTATGGAAATATGATTGTTGTGTCAGAATATGTGCTGATTATGGAAATATGATTGTTGTGTCAGAATATGTGCTGATTATGGAAATATGAATGTTGTGTCAGAATATGTGCTGATTATGGAAATATGAATGTTGTGTCAGATTATGTGCTGATTATGGAAACATGAATGTTGTATCAGAATATGTGCTGATTATGGAAATATGATTGTTGTATCAGAATATGTGCTGATTATGGAAATATGATTGTTGTATCAGAATATGTGCTGATTATGGAAATATGATTGTTGTGTCAGAATATGTGCTGATTATGGAAATATGATTGTTGTGTCAGAATATGTGCTGATTATGGAAATATGATTGTTGTGTCAGAATATGTGCTGATTATGGAAATATGATTGTCATGTCAGAATATGTGCTGATTATGGAAATATGATTGTCATGTCAGAATATGTGCTGATTATGGAAATATGATTGTTGTATCAGAATATGTGCTGATTATGGAAATATGATTGTTGTGTCAGAATATGTGCTGATTATGGAAATATGATTGTTGTATCAGAATATGTGCTGATTATGGAAATATGATTGTTGTGTCAGAATATGTGCTGATTATGGAAATATGATTGTTGTATCAGAATATGTGCTGATTATGGAAATATGATTGTTGTATCAGAATATGTGCTGATTATGGAAATATGATTGTTGTGTCAGAATATGTGCTGATTATGGAAATATGATTGTTGTATCAGAATATGTGCTGATTATGGAAATATGATTGTTGTGTCAGAATATGTGCTGATTATGGAAATATGATTGTCATGTCAGAATATGTGCTGATTATGGAAATATGATTGTCATGTCAGAATATGTGCTGATTATGGAAATATGATTGTCATGTCAGAATATGTGCTGATTATGGAAATATGATTGTTGTGTCAGAATATTTGCTGATTTATGGAAATATGATTGTTGTATCAGAATATGTGCTGATTATGGAAATATGATTGTTGTATCAGAATATGTGCTGATTATGGAAATATGATTGTTGTGTCAGAATATGTGCTGATTATGGAAATATGATTGTTGTATCAGAATATTTGCTGATTATGGAAATATGATTGTTGTGTCAGAATATGTGCTGATTATGGAAATATGATTGTCATGTCAGAATATGTGCTGATTATGGAAATATGATTGTCATGTCAGAATATGTGCTGATTATGGAAATATGATTGTCATGTCAGAATATGTGCTGATTATGGAAATATGATTGTTGTGTCAGAATATTTGCTGATTTATGGAAATATGAGTGTTGTGTCAGAATATTATAAGTTATATGGTTCGCTACTGACCCCGTACGGATCCATAGAGGGTAAGTAAAATCCATAGGGGGTGAGGCCGGAGGCCGAGTCCCCAATGAATTTTATTCACCCTCTATGGATCCGTAGGGGGTCAGTAGTTAACTGTATAACGAATTTATCCGAAGCTGGACTTTTTCTTCGGCATTTTGTTGAAAATTAAGCAATGAAACACAACAACATTAATAGATGACTTCGCCATTAACGTGTCATGAACCCCATATGAAATTTACTAACCCCATACGGTCTCATAGGGGGTCACCACGTGACAGCGTTTAACTAATCACAACGTGATAATTCATCTGTGGTCTGATAAGTGGTGATTATGGAGATATGATTTGTGTCAGAATATGTGCTGATTATGGAAATATGATTGTTGTGTCAGAATATGTGCTGATTATGGAAATATAATTGTTGTGTCAGAATATGTGCTGATTATGGAAATATGATTGTTGTATCAGAATATGTGCTGATTATGGAAATATGATTGTTGTATCAGAATATGTGCTGATTATGGAAATATGAATGTTGTATCAGAATATGTGCTGATTATGGAAATATGATTGTTGTATCAGAATATGTGCTGATTATGGAAATATGAATGTTGTATCAGAATATGTGCTGATTATGGAAATATGATTGTTGTGTCAGAATATGTGCTGATTATGGAAATATGAATGTTGTATTAGAATATGTGCTGATTATGGAAATATGATTGTTGTGTCAGAATATGTGCTGATTATGGAAATATGATTGTTGTGTCAGAATATGTGCTGATTATGGAAATATGAATGTTGTATCAGAATATGTGCTGATTATGGAAATATGATTGTTGTATCAGAATATGTGCTGATTATGGAAATATGAATGTTGTATCAGAATATGTGCTGATTATGGAAATATGATTGTTGTGTCAGAATATGTGCTGATTTGTGGACCTTATTACAGGTTTGAAAATGGTTACAACTCTCATGGATGATTATTTTATTGTTGCTTCCTGTATACCACAACATCAACTTAACAGATAATTATAATACGCCGGCATACCCTTGCTTGCTTTTTACAATTTATTTTTTTATTTGCAGAAACATAAAAAACACAAACACCACCATCATAAACATGAAAAGAAGAGTCGACAAGATAACAGCAGTTCAAGTAGTGATGGATGAATATTTTACACATTTTCGTAAACTATTGTATTTACTGATTTTTATATAGAATAATGATTGATAATTGTTGAGAAAATGCTGATATCTGTGTATAGACAATTTGGTTCACTTAGGTTTGTTTCTTTATAGGGAATTTTGACATTTTATTATTGTTGTGTCCTTAGATGAAACATTAAGTTGAGTTACCATAATAACAAAATACATTAAGTTATTTATTAGAACATGATTCGGTACAAGTGTTTGTGTAGAATGAATTTGGTAATTAGGTGTCAGTGCACAAGAGGAAATATTCATGGAATGATTCACAAAATCACCTTTTTGTTCATTCCAAGATTAGTTTTCATAGGTGTCTGTGAAATTTTTTGAATGATTTTGTTTATTAAAAGAGAAAAACTACCCAAAAATATTCAAAGTATAATGATGTTGAGCCCCTAGATATTTCAATTTCATATTATTGAAATTTCAAAAAAGAATCTTCATCTTATTACACAGACTTGTGATAACTGATAATTTTGTATGTTTCGTCATTACCATTTTATACTGTAATGTGATGCATATATATGCATACTGCTGTGACCAAATTTTTAACTCAACTTGCGGCCTCAATGTGATACTGAATCTGATGACCACAAGTCAGTTATATGATTTAGAATGTTTAATTCTCAATCTCATAAAAATCGGATGTTCTGATACGCTACCCTCCACTAGTGGAAGATAGCGTATCAGAACATTGTATTTTAATGAGATTGTTTAATTCTTTCACTATGTTAATGTTTTATTAATGAGTAAGTCTAATATATCATTGTAACATTTGTGTAACAAAATGTTTTACTAAAGATAAAATATTTGAAAACAATATGAAGCTTTCCTTTTTGTTTTGTAATTGGGGTCTAACTGGACAAAGTCCAAACTCAGCTTTTAGTATAGTGATAACTGGCATACTCAGGGAAAGTTGCATGCTTAAATTGTGTAATCAACTCCACCTTTATATTATAACCAAGATATTTAACCTTCACTCAAATATTGCATACAGGTTGAAGTTAAGCACCTGTCAAATGGAATTGTTCAATAAATCTCCCCCTTTGTTAGAACATGGGAACTAAAAAACTGATAGTTAACTGTATAAAAATGGACTGTTTTTGTATAATCACAATCTGGTTAAAATATGGAACGTCTTCATGCTTGCTTACACTCACCTTACTTTGGTCCATTTTTCTTTCTTTTTAAAAAAAAAACTTTTGTGATGTCAGAACATTGCTACTAAAGTATAGCTTAAGAATTGTATGTTAATCAGGTTGATAAAAGAGGGATGGAAGATACCAGAGGAACAGTCAAACTCATACATCGAAAATAAATCATCAACTCCTACAGTTTTAGACCATATCCGTGACACTTCACAGAAAGATTGAACACAAGTCATGTAGTAAGGAAGTCTTACATCATACTAATGTAGATAGACCTGGTTCTGAAGTAATGACAGGTACTGTGTACTAAATAAAACTAAGTCTAAATATTTGTTATTTAAAATATTGATGAAAAAGGTAATTTTATAATGTCAATATGTAATATGATATTTGAATGAGACATGTTGACATGAAACTTAACACTATTTTCAATATTCTATCAATAAGTTCTTCTTTTCAAACTTTCTTGAAATCAAATATTTTATATACAGAAACTCAAAATTACATTTTGACAAATTTTAATGTCAAAATCTAATACAATATGACAACTGGGAACAGTATATATAGGGGGAGTCCCTGTGGTCACTGTACACCCTCCTGTTTGAGAACTTGAAAATGTTCGAGATCCTTTACCCCTAAACAATATATACTCATGTATTGAACAATATAACTAATCAAATGAAATATAGGGAGAGTCCCTGGGGTCAACCAACCCCCTCCTGTTTGGGAACTTTGAAACGGTCCAGATCTCCACCCCTAAACCATATATTTAAGTATGGGACACAATGTGATAAACCAAATGAAATATAGGGTGAATCCCTGAAGTCGCCCCATCCCCTCCCATGTGAGAACTTGGAAATGGTGAAGGTCCTCATCCCTTAACCATACGTACTCCTGTATGGGACAATATTTAAATAAAATATAGGGGGACTCCTTAAGGTCACCACCCCTTCTGTTTGGGAACTTAGGAAATATTCGAGATCCCCGCCCCTAAACACAATATATATATATATAAGTATTGGACAATATATCGATTAAGAGAATATAGAGGGAGTCCATAGAGTTGCCCAACCCCCTCCTGTTTGATAACTTGGAAACGAATAAGATCCCCACCCCTAAACTATATATATCCATTTATAGGACAAGATAAATTAAAAAAATATTGTGGGAGTCACTAGAGTCCCCCATCACTACTGTTTTAGAATTTGAAAAACGTTGAGACCCCCCTTAACCATATGTATATTCATGTATGGGAGAATATAACAATTCAAATGAAATATAGGGGGAGTGCCTGTGGTCACACTATCCCTCCTGTTTGAGAGCTTGGAAACGATCGAGACCCCCACCCCTAAAAATATATATTCATGCATGGGTCAATATAACTAATTCAAATGAAATATAGGGGGTCTCTGTGGTCACCACACCCCTTCTGTTTGAGAACTTGGAAACAGTCGAGATCCCCAGCCCTAAACAATATATATTCATGTATGGAGTCCCTGGGGTACCCTACCCCATCCTGTTTGAGAACTTGGAAACCGATGAGATCCCCATCCCCTAAACCATATATATTCATGTATGACACAAAATTACAAATCGAATGAAATATAGGGGAAGTCCCTGGGGTAACCCTTCCCCTTCCTGACTGAGAACTTGAAAACCATATATATATTCATGTATGGGACAATATTACAAATCATTTACATTTACTATGGGTAGGTCAGTCAGACCTCACTGTTGATCCCTGTAGTAGTGAACATTTGTATGATTTGTTTCTCAAAACCGTTGTACTATAGAACAAAACCAACGCCAACAGAATGAACTAGAACAACTGCAATCATTGTGAACTAGTACCACTGCAGACTCACCATACAAATATATATTGATAAAAATAAAATTGAGAAAGGAAATGGTGACTATGTCAAAGCGACAACCACCCGACCATAGAGCAAACAACAGCCGAAGGCAACCAATGGGTCTTCAATGTAGCGAGAATTCCCGCACCCGTAGGTGTCCTTCAGCTGGCCCCTAAAATATGCATAATAGTACAGTGATAATGGACGTCATACTAAACTCCGAATTATACACAAGAAACTAAAATTTAAAATCATACAAGACTAACAAAGGCCAGAGGCTCCTGACTTGGGACAGGCGCAAAATTGCGGCGGGGTTAAACATGTTTATGAGATCTCAACCCTCCCCCTATACCTCTAGCCAATGTAGAAAAGTAAAAGAATAACAATACGCACATTAAAATTCAGTTCAAGAGAAGTCCGAGTCTGATGTCAAAAGATGTAACAAAAGAAAATAAATAAAATGACAATAATACATAAATAACAACAGACTACTAGCAGTTAACTGACATGCCAGCTCCAGACCTCAATTAAACTGATTGAAAGATTATGTCTTCATCATATGAATATCAGGTACAATCCCTCCCGTTAGGGGTTTAGTATCATACTATCATAAAATATATGAGAAGAACATAACCCGTGTCATGCCAACAACTGTTTTTTTAGAAATAAATGTGTTTAGTTCCGATGCAAAGACCCTATCAGTGAATCAATGTTAAAGCCAAAATATGCAATCTTTAATGACCTGACAACAGTATCGTAACTATATCCCCTTTTAATAAGTCTATTTAAAGGTTTTGTTAGTTTCTGAGGAGAATACTGACATTTTTGTGCTTTATAAAGAATATTTCCATAAAATTTTGGATGTGAAATACCTGAACGTATAAGATGTCTGCATGTTGAGTTATATTTACGAATTATTTCCTTATACCGGTGATAAAATTTAGTAAATGTTTTGACCAGTTTGTGATATCGAAAACCCTGGTGTAATAATTTTTCAGTAATACATAAATTTCTCTCGCTAAAATCTAATACATTGTTACATACACGAGCGAATCGTACAAGTTGAGATATATAAACACCATAAGATGGTGACAAGGGAACGTCACCATCTAAAAATGGATAATTAACAATAGGAAATGAAAAATCATCTCTTTTATCATAAATTTTTGTATTAAGCTTCCCGTTTATGATATAGATATCAAGATCGAGGAAAGGGCAGTGGTCATTGTTATCATTAGCTTTATTTAAAGTAAGTTCTACAGGATAAATTTCTTTAGTATACATACTGAAGTCGTCATTATTTAGAGCCAATATATCATCCAAATATCTAAAAGTATTGTTAAATTTTTGTATCAAATGTTGTTTTGATGGGTCTTTGCTAATTTTAGTCATAAATTGTAACTCATAACAATACAAAAACAGGTCCGCAATAAGTGGTGCACAGTTAGTCCCCATTGGAATTCCAATAACTTGACGATATACGGAATCTCCAAAGCGAACAAAAATGTTATCAAGTAAAAATTCAAGTGCATAAATAGTATCAAAGCATGTCCAATTGACATAGTTCTTTTGTTTATTGCTACTAAAAAATGATCTAAAAGAGTTTGAACATATGTACTCGCATTCCGACTTTTTAAATGCCCAGTTAATTAGGGATGTGAATTTTTTCTTAATAAGAATATGAGGCAAAGTGGTATATAGGGTAGAAAAATCAAAACTTTGAACAGATTCAAAATCACCAATATATGCATGCAATTTATCAAGTACTTCCAACGAGTTTTTGACACTCCAAAAGTAATTAATTCCACTATTTTCAAAGGCCTTATTTGAACAATTTATTATCAGGTTTTTTATTGTACCAAGTGTACTAGTAAGTAAAACAGACAATTTAGTAGTTGAACAATGGCTGGAAGATGAAATAAATCTATATTTGTAAGGTTTTTTGTGCAGCTTCGGAAGCCAGTACATAGTTGGGACTTTCATTGTGTTTGGTTCTGCTTGTAAAGAAGTAGCTAAAAGTTTATGTTTGTTACAGATGTCGTTTTCTGAAAATGAAGTCAGTTGGAATGTTGGTGAATTCGTGATTTCCTTTTGCAGAACCTCTATATAAAATTTACGTCAAACAATAATGATATTATTCGCAGCTTTATCAGCCGGGACAAAAACAAATTCCTTGGCTAGTTCTGTTAGTTTATTTTTGATACGCGAAATAGGGTTTTTATAGTTTTTGTTGAGGGTAAAATGTTCTTTAAAATGTTGTATTCGAATAAATACATTGCTTTCGAAACCTTGATAACATATAACATGTATACATTATTTGCCTTTATAATTAATTCATTAGATAAATATTTAAAATGTACAATATGTGAATGTGTAATGTTGAAGCAACATTGCCACAGTTTTCATAATTACCTTTGCCTTGGTTTTTGATTAACTGCCTTCAGCGATTACAGCGCTTTGATTTAAACTATGAGTCGTTGAAATTAGCCTTAATTTGGTAGAATGATCATGAAAAAAAACATTTTTGTGCATAAAAAGAAATCTATGAAAAAGAATTTTGCAATAAATTGTGAAAAGATAGGTTTTATAAAATCTTGTAAGAAAATAAAAAGAAAAAAAGGTGTCACCAAACTTGTTTTCTTGCTACAAGTAAAAATCAAAAAATGTCGTATCAGTCCAGTATAAAATTGTTACTAAAAGAGGTATCTCCCCTTCAATGGCTTAGTTGAAAACGTTGTTTCTAAAACACAAATGTTTGGTAATTGTTTAAATATTTTGAATAATGCAATAAATCAGCATATTTCCTTTATATAGATAAACAGTCTAACCAATAAAATTGCTCATCTGTTAACAAATTGGAGATTTGGACAAATAACTAGTCTGCTTGTGTAATTCGATAGTACAATTCAAAATGGCGATATACCATGAATATACCTTAACAGAACATATATAAAGATCGAAATAAACAATTAATTTTTCCATAGGCAACTATGGTAGCTTTTTTTCGAGATTACGTGCGTACATATCGACCAATCAGGATAAGCCATACTCTTGATTCTGAATACCTTGTTGTGCTCCTAAAATGGATGCGCCCATAACATTTATTGGTTTATTGTAACTATTTCATTCCTCGTGTATCAAAGAAATTTATGAATTATAGAAATCGGTATTTTGATCGGATAAAGTTCATTACTAAACTTGTAATGCACTTTTAGGCAATAATTATTTGCAGACATACTTATATCAAATGGTTATGAAACTATCAAATACAAACAACTGCTTACTAATAAGATAAAGCATCAAAGGGAATGACAAAATTACTTGGACGAAATTGTAAAACTCTAGAAAAAAAGACGATATTTTTTTTCTCAAAATTTAGCAAAAAGTGGCAGAGTATTTTCATTTTATTAGAATTTCCTTTCATTGCTCATTACCTGATATTTAAGATAGCCACTAAGTGGTATTTTCCAAAATGCCTTACACTCAATAAATAAAATAAAAGATAGAGGAACTTTCTCAACACTTAGCACTGAACAATTTCGCTGAATGTTGATTGAAATTTTTATACATGCTAAACTCAAAAGTCAGTTGAATATGTATATAACCGGACGCAATCATGATTTGGTGGCCTGTTTTAGAAAAGTTTTGACGTTTTACCGATATTTTACGCTTTAACATTACGATACAATGTTGATTTCTGTACCCCTATATTTTACAATTTATACCTATTATCTCTTTGTTTTTTTCACACATCATTGTCAATATAATTGAAATTTATGCGACTGTCATACAAGTGATAGGTTTATTTAGTTTTAAAACCAGGTTTGATCAACCATTTTCTACATCAGAAAATGCCTGTGCCAAGTAATGAATGTTCGAAAGATCTTTTTGACTACATACAATCTAAGACTCTTTCATCTTGTAGCATTATTAAAACATTTGAATTTTCTACACGTTACACAAGTATTCCCTATTCCAAACTGTAAGACAAATTGAAAGAGTTGGAATTGCTTTGTTTCATAAAACAGAAAGGCCAACGTAAGTATAAGTATCTTGTCTTAAGGACTGTTAAATCTTACTTTGTAAAAGATCACTCTGATTCAAACAAAAAATTCTTCGAAACTGACATTAGCAATATGCTCGATTTTTTTATTGATAAAGAGGACGTGTTTTTCAACATACTTTGCGCCCATCTCCTTTCCGACTTGTTTTCTTTACTATTATGAGACTGCCTTAATACGGGAACTTCATAGAAAAGATAAGAAGTTAGCAATATCTTTAAATTTTACTTTCCGCAACAAATATGGTGTTCCCTCACTCAATAAATCTAAATTTAATGACTATGTTGAAAGCATATATCCCATCGAACTAGAGATAAAGGATACAACATTTACAGTTAGATCTGCCTTATATCGTGTCTTGCATCTGGAAATGGACAATGAGTGACGGTTAAAAACAAATATTTACGACAAAGGAGATGATTTTAGCTTCTTGGGAACTTTCAATTTCTATGTAACATAACAACAGCGCCTGCATACGGAATATATATCTCCCAATTGATACGATATTGCCGGGATTGTACTTCCTATCAAGATTTCATTGATAGAGGGTTGCTGCACACAAGGAAGCTATTAAATCATTAGTTCCACATGGTGTAGTTGAAATCATCCCTTCTTTAATTTAGAATTATTCTAAATACTGAGGATTTTATTATCCCAGTCATCAATAACCATATCTATATTTGGCACAACTTTGGGGAATTTTGGGTCATCAGTGCTCTTCAAATTTGTACTCGTTTGACTTTCTTTACTTTTTTTAATCTGAGCGTCACTGATGAGTCTTATGTAGACGAAACGCATGTATGGTGTATAAAATAATAAGCCTTTTCCCTTATTGGCGTGTCGAAATCTCCTATTGTAATGTCTATTTGCGTATTTCTCTGTCCGTAATGTTTTTGCATATATTTGTACTGTAGTCCTGTCATAGTGTAGTGTTATCGTTTAAGCATGTTTAGTGTTATATTAAATATTGCCATAAAGGCATGAGGTTTTGGTTAGCCGCTAAAACAGATTCAGCCCACCATGTTTTCATATAATGTCCTGTAACAAGTCAGGAAAATGGCAGTTGTTATCTCATAGTTCGTTTCTGTGTGTTGTACTATTGTTATGCTTTTTTTCACTTCATTGTTTCAGTTGTTTTGTTATTATCCTCTTATATATTATGTGTTTACCTCAGTTTTAGTTTGTAACCAAGATTTGTTTTCTCTAAATCGATTTATGACTTTCGAGCAGTGGTATACTATTGTTTTTTTTATTTATGGACGCCATCACGAGTTCGTAGACCGTTATGGAATAACACTTTCACAGATGATATCGGACATGTTCCTTGCGTCGTTAATACAGTCCCCTTCCCTTTTCATGAATGTGACCTACCGAAATTAGACTATTTACCAGGTTTGTAATAGCATGACCAACAAGACGGGTGCCACATGTGAAGTTTGATCTGCTTTTAGCTAGCTCACAAACTAGCTTAATCGACTATGACTTTTTAAAAGAAATACCTGTACAAAGTCAAGAATATGATATTGTACATTTTCCATTTGTATTTTTGTTGATATAGTCTGTGTAGTGTTTGATTGGGTTAGTTTTTATGACCTAATCGCCTTTATGACTTTTCTTGATGTATTTTGTTTAATCGAAATTTAAATAAAATTGAGAATGGAAATGGAATTTACACTATATATATATAGACATGTTTAACCCCGCCGCATTTTTGCGCCTGTCCCAAGTCAGGAAGGAGCCTCTGGCCTTTGTTAGTCTTGTATTATTTTAATTTTAGTTTCTTGTGTACAATTTGGAAATTAGTATGGCGTTCATTATCACTGAACTAGTATATATTTGTTAATGGGCCAGCCGAAGGACGCCTCCGGGTGCGGGAATTTCTCGCTACATTGAAGACCTGTTGGTGACCTTCTGCTGTTGTTTTTTTATTTGGTCGGGTTGTTGTCTCTTTGACACATTCCCCATTTCCATTCTCAATTTTATATAGCTACATTCAGATACGAACTAATTAATTTGGATTTGGGATTTTTGAAATGTACTGTAATTGATATCCTAGCTTCATTAAAGTCTTTACAAACAACTTTATATTTCTGAGTCTGTCATATGCTTCTAAATGCTTCTATCCAAATCATTGGCTATTGTATTAGCAATCAACACAAACCCAGTCTTCTGAAAAACTGTTATACTATATATTCTATTAATCAGCTATAGTACGCAAAATATAAGTCCTTCTCCTTATGCAAAATTACTAAAAAAAAAAACATTTGAAACCTTTATATGTATACAGAATATTCCCCGTTGTTAACTTAAAACAGATTAATTATATGTATTCCATTTTCTTTTAATAAAAAAGAATAGCTACTAGAGTAGATACAATGTATAGTTGTAGGAAGGGACAATTTATTTTTACAACCAAGTTTTGATATAATTTCCTTTCAAATTTGAATCAGCAACATTATAAATAAAATAAGATTTTTTCCTCTCTATAACTTGACATTGCGAAACATTAAAATGCATATCAACTTAAATTATTGGCTCATTAGGGTATAATCATACTTATCCAAATAATTCAATTATTATGATTAAAGTTCTTTGATCAAGATTTGACTATGCCAATTGTCGGCTACTATATCTATTAAAAACCATTTTAAATTTTCGGTGGTGTTTTTTTAAAATCAAATATCGGTTAGAAAGAGACTTTCCAAGATCATTAACAGAATTCAAACTGCCAAGGTCACGGCTAAAAATACTAAAACAGACGAAAAATACTGATACGTAATATCGAGCTCATGAATTGAAAAAAAAAATAATTTACTTTTTTTTTTATAATTTGGATATTCTTTTGAGTATGTTATAAATATAATATATGAGTTTGAGTCAAATCGGTGAAGAATAAATTGACAGTTAATCAATCACCCTTTAAAAATTAAACTTAACTAAATCATATTTTGCATATTGGTTTATTTGTTCAATACTTATAAAATCATTAAATTTTGAAGCCACTGAAAGTAGACCATCTGCCACCAAACATGAGTTGTCCAGTGTCTCCAGCTTTAATACTGATTATTCTTTCGCTGCCAGATGTAGTACAACACTTTGTGTACTTGAAATATGTCCACCTGACACTCCTCTTCCGTCAGGATAGTTAGAAGCAATTATTTTGCCATTGTGCATTATATCCGTTTGAAACGTTTTCGAATATGCCGTAAGAGTTGTCCATGTAAAAGAGTAAAGACCTGCATAAGGTGCACTAAACTGTCCAGTGGCAGCATTATATCCAGAGCCAATATTAGTGACTATCGTATTAAATGGAACTCTTGATCCACTGTACACATTATGTAGGTCTTTTGAAGATTTAGCCAAAAAACCTACAATTTCACGACCAGCTGAAAAGAAAACCATATGTTTATTTAAAAAAAATTGCATATCAGAATATCCCGACCCTCATTATTATTATTTAATTTTATAACAGCTATGCGTAAACAGAAAACACATGCATACCAAACAGCCTGATTCTCAGTATTCGATTAATATTTGATGTATCCTTTAAACAGTGATTTTTGTGAATTATGAAAATCAAAATAGAAAAGTGATCACTATTCAAAAACCAGAGTTTTGATATTCTGTCCACTTGATTCTGTTGGATAGATTCATATAACAAAAGGCAAATCAACATATATTTTTACCTGAAATTGATTTGCTGATACCTGTCTTGTTATCTTTTATTTGACTTCCCCAAAAACCTTTGTGAGTGTTTAAAACACCATATAAAATCTGTATCTAATTAATCTATTGAAGTAAAATAATATTTTTTATTTATTCTATTAGATTTTGAAAAAAAGAACTTGGACGTAAACATTTTATTTTTTAATTTTTATTAAGGAAAACGTTTCATATATATTTTTTTGTAAGTTTTGAAAATAATTTCATTGTTAAATATGTGTATAAAAATATTGCATATATATTTGTCATTTTGTAACATAAATTATTGTTCCAACCAATATTTGTTTTCAAATACTGAAACGTTTGACGTGTTATAATGGACAATCAAATGATTTAGAATATATATATATATATTGTTATAAATGGGCATTGATAATAATCTCAAAGAAACAACACATTTTATATTTCTAAATTTTATTGGGATCAATATCTGAAACCTGAAAAATAATGGTCTTAGATGATTTTCATACACTAAGACAACTTTGGCAATCTCAATTTGGGGAGATCAAATTGCATATGTTTATAATAAGTACCAATTTTATCAGATAACATAACATTTAACATAACGTCTATCAACTTATCAAGTTGACATAGCGGTAAAATTCAACTGTCAGTGAACAGGAACTTCGATCACGATTTTCACGGGTCTACATTAAATTCATACTTTCAGGGGATAATGGGTTTGTAAAACATGTTTGTCGTTACCTATTCATTCAGTCTCAGTGTTATTTGACACATCTTTTGGGTAGCTTTCCTTTAAATTCCATCATGGCGAGTGCTTGTTTACGTATATTGGAAGTTGCCATTCCAACGAATGGTCACTTCCGGGTAACGGTACTTCTTTATAAAGTTATAATAATACATAAAAGTATTATTAAGATATGATTAAATTACTTGCTGGCCTTCCTTTTACTGTGTAGGATATTTAATAATAGGAAATAATTACGTTAAGTACGTTTTTGTGAAGCGCCGTTAAGGAACTATTTTGTGATTTCAATGACGTCATATAGTAACGTAGGTGATAAGGCTACGAGTATGGAATTTTAAGGTTTATATTTATTATGTCACTTATTTATTGGAATTAAAGGCAAACTTTCGCGATTTTATGTATTTATAACGACATTTTGGGACATGAGCCAGAGTTTTCCTTAGTATCTCAAAGTTATAGTAGATTTTCAGTTCTGTGAGTCGCGGATGTATTTCACCGTCAAGTATAAATACGGCGTCGCACTAGTACTTTGGCATATCGTATCTGGCTATCAAGCAGAGCAGTACAATAAACCAAAACAACCCTTAAAGTCAAGCAAGCTATTTAGGTACAGGATGCATTTCGATATACAGCTATTTCACCTTAAGCTATGCGATAGCATTTCAAGCCTTTATTTATCTTTTTACATCTTTTGGAATATTTTACTAAAAGCTCACATAAGGACGTCTAGGAACCAAATATCGCTTTTATAAATATTCCCGCTTAAGCAGGTCTTCAACAGGAAGTGGCTTCATATTAAGACAAGATGAGGAACCAGTTCAATGTTTACAATTTCTCATAGCAGTTTTTGGCAAATTACACAAATTATTAAAGATGTAAAGATACGATGTCCCACCACGTTGACAACTTTCTTATATATCGTAGTTTAATGAAATACGTATATTTCATTCTCTCATTATTGTATTGATAGGATTAAGTCTTGTAAATCTGTATTTATAAGTTATATCTGGGGTTCGGAAGGCCAGCATCTTACTATTACAATTTATGGTTATACTATGTTATTGCTGATATTTGCATGCGTTATTATTGAGATATACATGCCTACTGGACAAGAATAAAAGTCACTCTTTTACGCTAGATTCTTCATTTATATATGATTATGCTGGAGTCAACAAACTACTCTCAAAACAAGACAAAGTAACGGAACACTATCAATAAGCAATCCTACGGAATTAAAAGTACACTCCACCCCTACTCGCCCGCCTGTAACAAACTGGTGTCAGAAGTGGGATGTCACAGTCCAAAGTGGCATCCAGGATGCGAACCTCATATTTATTTTTAAATTCAACTATCTACTAGTATACCAATTTAATATGTCAACGTCTACGATAAAGATGGATCTTAACGTGGTGGAAATTTAATTTTATTACAATAATTATTGTACGTTATATATATATAGGTTAACATCAGTCTAAGTCTCAACATGGCCGAGTCGCCAGATCTGGAAATCAGATTTAACTCGGAAGAGAGAGAAAAAGAAGTAAGGCATGAGAGAAATACAGAATTTGCGGACGCAAATGAAACTTTAGAAAAACACAGAGCAAATGTATACGCACACGGGGAGGGAGACGTAAATAGAGAATATGGCATGTCTAGACAAAGAGGACAAAGGGGGATAAATACTGACGGATTCCGATACAACAACCCACACACAGTCTCTATTAGACCAGAACCATATGATGGAGGAGAGGATTGGGAGGAATATATTTCACACTTTGAGGTGTGTGCCGAACTTGGGAGATGGCGGGACGCAGACAAAGTATTAGCGCTAGCGGCAGCATTAAGGGGACCAGCAAGGACATTTTACATTAGTTTAGAACAGACGGAAAAACGGGATTACGGTATTTTGACTCAGAGATTAGGATTACGATTTGGGAGTACAATGGAACAAAACAGATGGCTTTCTCGTCTTGAAATGAGAAAAAGGAACCCAGGAGAAGCAATAGCGGCGTTGGCGGACGATCTGCGCCAGATGGCTCAGAGAGCTTATATTGATCTTGATGCAAGGGCTCAGGAAGTATTGGCACTTAACCAGCTGTACAAAAGCGTAACACCTGAAGTAAAATACCAATGCACTAACCAGGGATGTAGAACTGTTGCAGGAGCTGTAGAGGTAATAGAAAGATATGAAGCTATAATAGGAGATGGCTCAGAAAAGAAGAAAGGCAGTGTCAGAATGACAACAGACTCACATTTAGGAGAAGCATCTAATTTTTCACAGGAACCTTCGGAAAACCAATTGCACGATAGCATTGATGGACTAACAAGGAGGATTTCCCAGCTTGAAGGTACAAAACAGAATTATAGCAACTCTTGGCAAAATAATAACAACAGAAGGCCTCAATGGGGAAATACTAATAACAGGCAAGCTAAATGCTTCATTTGTGAGAGCACAAGTCACTTATGTAGATATTGTCCATTTTATCTTCGATACAAGCAAGAAAATGCAAGACATGACAATACTGGAGGACAGCAAGGCTCCAAAGACCAGGATAACAGAAACTCACAAAGTTTCAACTAGGGAAACTTCAGTTCCCCATTGGCTCGATAGACCGGGAACCAGTGGGAAATTTACGGTCACAGGAATTAAGTCACAATATTAGGATAGGACAAATGGGAAATACATGTGGTATTTGGGATAACGGATTTTATACTAAAGGATACCTACAAAACTTACCTTTGACAATATTAATAGACAATGGATCAACCTCTTCTATATTAAATTATAAAATTTACAGACAGTTAGCTGATGTACTGAAAAACGCAATACTAGAACCAAGCACATATAAACTTTTTGATGTAAATGGCAATCCTTTATGCTCATACGGGACACTTAAACACAAACTCACTTTAGGGACAGCAGATTTTAACACAGAATTTCTGGTCTGTGATATCAAACAAGATGCGATCTTGGGGCAGGATTTTCTATTGGATCATATAGACAAAATTGATTATAAGAGACAGATATTATCTACAAAGGATACAGATATACGTTGCTGGATAGGAGGAGAAGCAAATGCAATATGTAGAGTCATTGTAAAGGAGACAGTCACTTTGCCGGGAAAATCTAAAATGCTCATTCCAGTAATAATAGAAAATGCAGAACACTTAGGACCACTGGGATACGTTGATAAAACTCAGAAAAAGGAAACAGAACATAACATTACTAGGGGAATTTTAGATCCACACCAGGAAGACATTAGAGTACAATTAATTAACTTTCGGGAAGAACCAATTACCGTACATGCTAAGGAACAGATAGGTGTATGTGAGTCGTACTACGAAATGCCAGCGGTAGGAGTATGCAATTACATTGGAACAGAAGGGACCAGTTCAGACAAGCTACCATCACATATTGAGGACCTATTTAACAGAAGTATTGTACATTTACAGGAAAAAGAAAAGCAATAGAAGGAACTTCTTCAGGCATACTCAGACGTGTTTGCAAAATCAGCGGATGATTTAGGGAGGACTAATAGAGTACAACACAGGATAAATACCGGAACTGCACATCCGATAAGACAAGCACCTAGGAGGCTACCATTGGGGAAAAGGGAAATAGAAAAAAAGGAAATAGTCAAAATGTTGGACCGAGGAGTCATTGAACCATCAAACAGCCCTTGGAGTTTTAGGACCGTACTTATAGCCAAGAAGGACGGAAGTACAAGAGTATGTGTGGACTATAGAGCTTTAAATGAAGTGATCATTAAGAAGGACGCCTATCCCTTGCCTCGTGTGGACTGACTGCTTAGATTCGTTAGCAGGAGCCAAATGGTTCGGATGTCTGGACTTAAATCAAGGTTTTTATCAGGTGGAACTCTATCCAGATGACAGAGAAAAGACAGCATTTTCGACCAGTCAATGACTCTTTCAGTTTACAGTCACCCCATTTGGCTTAGCCACTAGCCCAGCAGTTTTCGAAAGATTAATGGAGGACGTACTTAGAGGACTTCAGTGGGAGGAATGTCTCTTGTACATGGATGACATAATCGTTCCAGGGGCAACGTTTGAAGAAGAACTACTTAGGCTAGAGCACGTATTTCAAAGAATGAGGGAAGCAAACTTAAAATTGAAACCATCAAAATGCATTTTGTTTCAAAAAAGCGTCAAATTTCTTGGGCATGTAGTCTCAGAGCAAGGAGTTAAAACCGATCCTGAGAAAATAGAAGCAGTTCAAAAATGGCCAGTTCCACGGAATGCAAAGGAAATAAAGAGCTTTTTAGGACTTTGCTCCTATTATCGGAAATTTGTTAAGGGTTTTGCTGATCTATCCAGACCTTTACATAAAGCATGTGACAAAGGGACGAAATTTATTTGGACAGAAAACTGCCAGCTTGCTTTCAACTCACTAAAGGAAGCACTAACTACACCACCAATATTGGTTTACCCAGTTACAGACAAAACCTTCATTTTGGACACAGACGCCAGTAATTACGCAGTAGGAGCCGTCCTCTCACAGGAACACGATGGTCGTGAGCATGTTATTGCATACATGAGCAAGGCACTCAATAAGCATGAAATTTCATACTGTACGACTAGAAAGGAGTTAATAGCTGTAATCATTGCCTTAAAGAATTTTCATCCATACGTCTATGGTAGACCAGTTTTACTCAGAACTGACAATGCAGCCGTCAGTTGGCTTCAAAGTCTGAAGGATCCTACAGGTCAGGTAGCAAGATGGCTTCAGACATTAGGAACATACAATTTCAAAGTTACTCATAGGGCAGGGAGGAAACATACAAATGCTGACGCAATGTCAAGGAATCCATGTAAGTCATGTAAACATCAAGAGGATTTAAATCAAGCTGAAAACGATAATGATACAGAGAAAAGTGAAAAACCTGTAGAATGCCATTCAAATTTAGAAAAACAAGAAGAAACAGTAAAACACCTCACGGAAGCAGATGAAACACCAGATATCACTGAAATTACAGGGCTAATTCCAGGAAATATCCGAGCTGTAACAAGGAGTGAACTCAAGGAGCAACAGAACGAAATGAAAGTCAATGAGGCACTCTTAGGGGGTTGGGAACCATCGGAAATAAGACAACAGCAATTAGAAGATGACAATATTGGGAAAGTATTTGCAGCATTTGAAAGCGGATCTCAGAAACCACCATGGGAAAGTATTTCAAGTGGAACATCAGCATTGAAAACTCTTTGGGGACAATGGGACAGATTAGAATTGCATGGAGGAGTTTTATACAGAAGGTTTGAGACAAACATTGGTCAAACAGCCCGACAACAAATGATTGTTCCTAAGAGTCGAACACAAGAGCTATTACACTATTTTCATGACGTACCATCAGCTGCTCATTTAGGTGTCGACAAGACACTGGAAAAGCTCAAGAACGGATTCTATTGGCCTAACATGAAGGAATATGTTAAAGCATATTGCCGTTCATGCGACAGTTGCTTTGCAAGAAAACCCAAGAAAGAATCAACTAAAGCACCTTTGGGTACCTATGTCTCAGGAGAACCAATGGAAAGAGTAGCAATAGACATTTTTGGACCATTGCCATTAACAAAACGAAACAATAAGTACATCTTAGTCATCTCAGATCTTTTTACCAAATGGACAGAGGCTATAGCCCTACCAAATCAGGAAAGTTCAACGATTTGTACTGCATTTATAGACCATTTCGTAACAAAATTTGGAGCCCCTCTACAACTACACTCAGATCAAGGGAGAAACTTTCAAGCCGATATTTTCCAGAGAATGTGCAATCTACTAGGCATTCATAAAACCAGAACTACGAGTTTCAGACCACAATCCAACGGTGGTGTGGAACGTTTTAAAAGAACACTTGCTTCTATGTTATCGATGTACTGTAAACAAAAACAAGATCAGTGGGACCAGTATCTACAACAGGTGATGATGGCATACAGATCTTCCGTACATGCATCTACTTCAAAGACACCAAATTCTATGCTCTTTGGAAGGGGGGTAACTTTACCGCTGCAGGCTGTGATTCCACAGCCAGATACTGAAATTCAAGAAAACCGGTCACCAGATGACTATGTGGCACACCTACAAAATAAATTAAAAGAAAATCATGCATTTGCAAGGAAAGCACTCAAAAAGGTCTCTATATATCAGAAAAAGAGATATGATCTTAACGCCAAGAAAAGAATCTTTAAAAGGGGGGAAGCTGTTTGGATTTACGACCCAATAAGGAAAAAGGGAGTATGCTCAAAACTCACACCTAAATGGAAAGGACCATTTATAATTGAAAAGAGAATAGATGATGTTACTTACCGAGTAAAGAGAAGCTTGAGGCAGCCGTCGACTGTATATCATGTGGATCGTTTAGCACTGTATCAAGGGCGGAATGTACCATCGTGGGCAAGCAGATTTCGAAGAATGATGGATTTAGAGGAAGCAAATAACGACCAGCAATTGGATAAGCCAGTTGGCTAAATGTTGGAGGAATATTAAAGGTCCTCAGCATTCTGTACCTGTTCATACTTTTATTTTTGGATATACTGCAGTATATATTTTTATGACAGATCTGTCGGAGAACGATTTGGGGGTGGTCTGATTAACCACTAGTCAAATCATTGAGATATAGGATAGGGATCCTGACTGACTAAGGAGGAGCCTAGTAGTCGAGTTTATTTTGGATATGAACAGTTATAGATATTTTTGGAGTTGTTTCGTTGGTGTTATTTGCATGGTTTTGAGTTGAGTTTACTTGCCTACGGATGCTGGCCTTCCATGAACACATTTATAGAACGGGACGGGGGGAGGATTTTAACTTATAGTATAAACAATACAGGGAATTAATGGTAGTATTCCTTGTATTTCAGAATGAGTTCAGTGGTATCAACAAAATGCTGGTTATGCCCGGAAACCTATGAAAAGAAAAAGGACCTGAAGAGCCATGCCATCTCCGAGCATTCGGTGTGCAGAGTTGTTTGTCCATGGTGTGTAGATAGTGAGAGGACGTTTGGCAGGATGTCGGAGCTCACCAAGCACAGTAAGAGAAAACACAATGATCTAACCATAGACCTCCTGGAGGGTGATTTCTTTACAGAGCCAAATGGATTTTGGTTAACCAAGCGGCCAGATGATTATGTTAGAGTTGTAAAGCCTTCAGAATGGACTAGCACCATTGCCATCAGGACCAGGGCAGCACTGTTGGGATGGGTGGAAGCCACCAAGAAGGAGGGATCAGATAAACATAAGAAGTCATGGGAAGAAGGATGGAAGAAAGCACTGGGTCATTCCATTACCAGTGAGCAGCCCACCAGCTCCCGGAAACGGAAATACAGTCCATTCAGACCTCTAGTGGACCTTCCTGAACTAGCAGTAGCCAGGATTGACCTATCATCTAAGGGGAACATAGGCTTTCTTAGAATGAAGGAGTCGTCAGCAGAAATATGGTTCAAGGTAGAAATGGTACATTGGGTCATGGAGGACTCCAGGGCATAGGACAATTTGGTTAGGAGAATGAGCATTGCAAAGACAGACCATGAGCCACCACAAAGTTTTGGGACAGAACTTAAGTTGTCTGAGTCAAAGCACACCTTGAATCAGGTAACCAAGGCGTTGGGAATTGGTGAGAGACATGTCAGGAAGCTCTTTAGGGGAAAGGTAACTTTTGAAACTAAGTCCAGGAAGAAGGCAGAGGAAACAACCAGGGAAGAAAGTAGTAAATCCGATATTGGAGAAGAGCCAGAGTACGAGATCATGGACTCTATTGGAGAAGTAGACAACCTAGAAGTTATATTAGAAGAAAAGGAACAACCAGAAACAGCTAAAACCATCTCAACAACACAGGAACCATCAGAAAAAGTTGCAGATGTCCTACCAACAGCAGAAAAGAAAAAACCAAGCAAGCCAGTACCAATTCAAGACAGCCCTCTTAAGAAACTAGACAACAAAGAGAATGATACATATTTACCAATGCTGAGTGAGGACGAGGAGGAAGAGGAGGAGGAAGACAAGGCAACATCAGAGAGGTCAGATAAACGAATCATAATGGTGAGCCATAAGGAAGTGTTTGATATTGACACTGACGAAGAAGAAACTACCAATATATCACTTAGGGAGAGGGCGGAGAAGCTATTAAAGGCAGGAGGGATGCCCCTATTTCCACCAGGGAGGAGACAATGGGCCGGAGAAAGGATGCAGGTGTCGAGTAAACCAACACCAATGTTCTGGCCGCCCAAGGAATGGAGGAAATTGACAGCGGATCAGAAGCTGACAGCCTGGAGGTTCGCTGCCATGACCTTGGCAAGGGAGCATGGAGTCGACATCGTCAAGGAAGAGAGAGACGTACTTGAAAAGTATGCCATGCTTGCCTTGCCAGGTACTGCGTTACCTAATCAACCTGGAGAAGACTTGATTATAAAGGCTCGTTTGGCCAATTACCACTTGTTGAAGGATATCTGTCTTGGTAAACTGGAAGGAATTGAAGCTTTGGAATTAATAGATATGCTGGAAGCCGCAACCCGATCAACACCACAAAATGACTTAGTTAAATTATTATGTAATGTACCTCTGAGATTGTCAGAAGATGTTAAGAAGGATAAATCGCATTAACTGTATACACTTTTTTTACTATCTAAGATGACAACGACCATCACCAAGAAGAACCGATCAAGAGAGACTTAGAACTGTCAAATTTTATTGTTATTGTTCTTTTGTGTTTTAATGCTTTTAGTTCATTGCATATATTTTATCATGTGTACAATACAAAAGAGAATTCGGGAGAATTCTTTTTTTATTGGGTGGGGAAAGTGTTATAAATGGGCATTGATAATAATCTCAAAGAAACAACACATTTTATATTTCTAAATTTTATTGGGATCAATATCTGAAACCTGAAAAATAATGGTCTTAGATGATTTTCATACACTAAGACAACTTTGGCAATCTCAATTTGGGGAGATCAAATTGCATATGTTTATAACAAGTACCAATTTTATCAGATAACATAACATTTAACATAACGTCTATCAACTTATCAAGTTGACATAGCGGTAAAATTCAACTGTCAGTGAACAGGAACTTCGATCACGATTTTCACGGGTCTACATTAAATTCATACTTTCAGGGGATAATGGGTTTGTAAAACATGTTTGTCGTTACCTATTCATTCAGTCTCAGTGTTATTTGACACATCTTTTGGGTAGCTTTCCTTTAAATTCCATCGTGGCGAGTGCTTGTTTACGTATATTGGAAGTTGCCATTCCAACGAATGGTCACTTCCGGGTAACGGTACTTCTTTATAAAGTTATAATAATACATAAAAGTATTATTAAGATATGATTAAATTACTTGCTGGCCTTCCTTTTACTGTGTAGGATATTTAATAATAGGAAATAATTACGTTAAGTACGTTTTTGTGAAGCGCTGTTAAGGAACTATTTTGTGATTTCAATGACGTCATATAGTAACGTAGGTGATAAGGCTACGAGTATGGAATTTTAAGGTTTATATTTATTATGTCACTTATTTATTGGAATTAAAGGCAAACTTTCGCGATTTTATGTATTTATAACGACATTTTGGGACATGAGCCAGAGTTTTCCTTAGTATCTCAAAGTTATAGTAGATTTTCAGTTCTGTGAGTCGCGGATGTATTTCACCGTCAAGTATAAATACGGCGTCGCACTAGTACTTTGGCATATCGTATCTGGCTATCAAGCAGAGCAGTACAATAAACCAAAACAACCCTTAAAGTCAAGCAAGCTATTTAGGTACAGGATGCATTTCGATATACAGCTATTTCACCTTAAGCTATGCGATAGCATTTCAAGCCTTTATTTATCTTTTTACATCTTTTGGAATATTTAACTAAAAGCTCACATAAGGACGTCTAGGAACCAAATATCGCTTTTATAAATATTCCCGCTTAAGCAGGTCTTCAACAGGAAGTGGCTTCATATTAAGACAAGATGAGGAACCAGTTCAATGTTTACAATTTCTCATAGCAGTTTTTGGCAAATTACACAAATTATTAAAGATGTAAAGATACGATGTCCCACCACGTTGACAACTTTCTTATATATCGTAGTTTAATGAAATACGTATATTTCATTCTCTCATTATTGTATTGATAGGATAAAGTCTTGTAAATCTGTATTTATAAGTTATATCTGGGGTTCGGAAGGCCAGCATCTTACTATTACAATTTATGGTTATACTATGTTATTGCTGATATTTGCATGCGTTATTATTGAGATATACATGCCTACTGGACAAGAATAAAAGTCACTCTTTTACGCTAGATTCTTCATTTATATATGATTATGCTGGAGTCAACAAACTACTCTCAAAACAAGACAAATTAAAGTAACGGAACACTATCAATAAGCAATCCTACGGAATTAAAAGTACACTCGACCCCTACTCGCCCGCCTGTAACAATATATATATATAGTAAAAGAAGAGGGACGAAAGATACCAAAGGGACATTCAAACTCGTAAATCTAAAACAAACTGACAACGCCATGGCTAAAAATGAAAAAGACAAACAGAAAACAATAGTACACATGACACAACATAGAAAACTAAAGAATAAACAACACGAACCCCACCAAAAACTAGGGGTGTAATAACATGAGCAACACGACAGGTGTCACATATGGAGCTTGATCTGCTAACCCTTCTGGAGCACCTGATATCACCCCTCCCCCCCCACATGTTAGTAACTTATTATACTTACGCAATTCTTTTGTATCACAATGTCCTTCTGTTGTCTCTAATAACTTAAGCTGGTATTGTATGCTTTTCCACAAGTTTACATTTTTAGGACAAACTTTGTGAGCGATGACTGTTGAAAGGAGTAAAAAGCTGAGAACGTTAAGAGCAATTACTCTAAGCAGGCTGAAAAAAATACATGTACATTATGAAATATTAAATATATAAGATAAACAAAACAAGTTACCCTACTTTAGAAATAAGAACCCCACCAAAAACTGGGGGGTAATATCAGGTGCTCCGGAAGGGTAAGCAAATCAAGCTCCATATGTGACACCCGTCGTGTTGCTCATGTTATTACAAATCCGGTAAATAGTCATAGCCTTTGTAATATTGTATGGTTATTTTCAGAAAAGTGATATTGTACAGTTGTTGCTAGAATATCTGATAGAATCGAAAACACCTATCATATGAATTTTTGCTCAACTTTTGGCGTATTGGCAATAACGATATAACATTTGTTGCCTTTGTTTGGTCGATACGAGATATATACGAGATATATTGACCTGAAAGAAGTATATCGACTGAGGACGAATATAAAAATTAGAATTTGTGATATGATTCCCAGTGCTACAACTCGCAAACAGAATCCAAAAGAACACAGACATCGATAGGCCACCGTACAACATTCGACAATTTAAAAACCTATATGGTAGAGTCAGCTATGAAAAGCCACGATATGAAAAATGTGAAAATGAAAACCACTTACGGCCTTATCTATAAAAATACAATTATCGATAAGAAACTGATTTATTCATGACCGTATATATAGGAATATGTGGTATGAGTGCCAATGGTACCTTTCTCTATCCAAGTCATAATTGGTAAAAGTAAACCATTCTAGGTCAAAGCACGGTCTTTATAGAGGGTGATAAAGGATTGTTTTGTCATTTTTATTTTACGTGCAGTCGTGAAAAAAATTCGTTATTCACAGTGTTTCGTGAAATCGGTAAAAAGATCAACGTGAAAGAGATTTCTAATTGTTTGTTAATCATTAAATGCAGATACACCCCTTTACGTCCCTCTTTGAAAAGGAGCCTTGGATCATAGTCTGTTTTAAAACATCTGAATTAAACTTCGAATAAAAGATGCTCGTAGCAGTAAAACATATTTACATGTATCGAAAGATTACTGGTTAGCTGAATAAAATAAAAGTCGTACTAACAATGATTTTCTATACCCTATATTCTAATAGTTTAACTATCATTTATGTTAACTAAGCTAACGACATATATTTTAAAATATGTGTTCCTTTTATCAACATATAAATGAAGCAAGTTCATATGACCGATCACATGGGTATGATTTGATATTATCATGTATGGCTCTTTTTCAATGCTTATACTTTAGCAGTGCATTTGACCCTGATGATATGCTTTTTCGTCGCCTGGTGTGCTGAATGACATTTAAGTCTCCGAGAACATAGTTCTTGCACTGGTTACTAATGGCTAGTTCAAAGCTTTATTTCAACCAGTGCAAGAACTATGTTCCCGGAGACTTAAATGTCATTCAGCATTTTGTGTCTTTTGTCTTTTTGTTGTTTGTGTTTGGGCTAAGAACCGATCTGATGTTTCCCTTTTTCATATTACGTTGTTACATTGTACATCGTTGTCCAAAGCTTGGGGATTGTACCGTGTTTACAAACATGCTGAATGAATTCTTTTTCTCATATTTTTCAAACTGTTGTTTATTTTACTGTAAACGTTTTGCCAATTGCTGATGACAGTACCATTATTTTTAATTGCTCACATCTATGTCCTTAGGTTCATGAATAATTTTTTAAATGGCTGTCGCTTAGCTGCAATGGGGGATTAGTGATATCCATTATAGCTAGCAATGACAAATATTATAATGTACTTGTCATTTGTTTTTATAGACCAAATATATTCGACGTACTTAAATCAATTACTAAAGAAAGACGCAAGCATGACTTTTTAACTTTGACTTTTATAAGCCAATGCACCTTAAAGAAATGTCTTTAATATTTAAATTGATATATTTAGTCATACATGATATAATAGACAGAAATTAGCTGAGTTTCAAGCATTGATTGTCTAGAGATAAATACACATTGGCGACTTTCAATGCCTGTAAGATTAAAAGATATGAAAGAAAACTAGAAAAAATCGTTTGTCAAATGTGTTTTTTCACTATGGTACTTCTTTCCTTTGAAAGAGTTTGACAGGGCTATACCAAAAATGCTGCAAACTGTCTTATTTTTCAATTGATTTGTACCTTGAATCTATCTTTGTGATGTTTTTCACCCCTGAGTGCTTTTCTTGTTTGCAACATAACAAATACTGCTTTCATTTTTATGCATTATTATCTAATTATATTTCATCTTGAATGATTATTTTGCAGTATTCATTTCGAAATAGACTAAAAATTTATGAAGATTTACAAAAGTTGTGTTCTTACCTCATTTCTGTCACGTACTTTGGTAGTCAGGACTGATTCTAAAAGTTTGTTTGACATATAATATTGTTAAGTAATTTCATAATATCAACAGGTAACATGATATTCAGATTCAGACATGTAAACATGTCATTAACAATATTCAATTCATTGTGAAGTTCTTCCTTCTAACTTTCTTGGAAATAACGATTCTTTTGTTTACAAATGAACTCAATCTTTATTGAATTATTGTCCTAGGACATGAAAAACTTTGAATCGCTTCTGTACTTTATAAAACAGATGTACTGTGGTCTACGCTTTTACAACCCAAATGATTAATAAAACAAAGCATTCAATTAATAAATCTTCCATTTGATGTACACACCACCTGTGTGTTGCCTAATGTAGCCCTCGAACCTTAAAGTAATCATCATTATGAATGATCAACATATTTAATATTTCAGTTTCGATGAACCTTAAATCGACAAAATGAATTGTCTACGATAGATATTTTCTATATGCGATCAAACAGTAATCTTGAATTTTGATTATAAATCTTGTAGACTTTAATCGAGCAAAGTTCGGTTCAAATAAGCCATAGTATAATTTGAAAAAATCAAAATAGTTAAACGATGATGGAAAAAGAAAAATGTTAAGAAAAACACCTGTAAACACCTTTAAGATATGAAATCGAATGTAGGAACGATGCAAAAAGTGCACAGTAAGAGAAATAATATCTATAGAATGAAAAGATACAATAGAACAAAAGTAACAATACTTTGGAACCACTTCATACCTTACACTTTTTTTTATGTTATGTATGTCAAGGTTTAATGCAGTTTTTGTTCTTAAAGTTTTTGTTCATTTTTAAATATGATTCCATCCAAGCTATAACAATACGACTATTAATTCATTTGAATTAGGAAAGATGTTATCCGAATAATTAAATTTCGTTACTTCTCTATACGTATTTGAATTATCACACATGAATTCATTTAGCTCCGTAAAGAGGAAATATTATGAAGCTTTTAACTGCTCTTTTGCTTTATCGTTTTTTTTAATTAAGTTATGATCTGAAATGACTATCCATAAAGGCAACAGTATTATAACAGAAAACAAATTCGGTTACAAACTAAAACTAACGCGAACATACTAGTACATAGAAACGAACTCTTTGATGACAACTGCCATTTTCCTTAAAATATGAATTTGATAACCTGATCTTGATTCGTTTACAGATTTCATTACCGAACTGCGCCCATGTAAAATATTAAGATTTCTTAATAATTATTAGAATTGGGGTATTTTAATATATGCTAACATTTTGAATTTTTTTAAATACTAAGGCTTTTCTATCCCAGGCATAGATTACCTTAGTTGTATTTAGCAAGACTTTTAGGTATTTTGGTCCTCAATGCTCTTCAACTTCGTACTTTATTTGACCTCTTTAACTTTTTTGGATTTGAGCGTCACTGATGAGTCTTTTAAAGACGAAACGCGCGTCTGGCGTATATATATAAATTCGGTCCTGGTATCTATGATGAGTTTATTTACAACCACTGGGTCGCTGCCACTGCTGGTGGAGATTTATATCCCAGAGGGTATCATAAGCCCAGTAGTCAGCACTTTTTGTGCTGACATGAATTATCATTGATATTGTTATATTTCCAAATTAACTGTTTACAAAATTTTGAATTTTTTGAAATACTAAAGCTTTTCTGTCCCAGGCATATATTTCCTTAGCTGTATTTGGCAAGACTTTTAGGAATTTTGGTCCTCCATGCTCTTCAACTTCGTACTTTATTTGGCCTTTTTAACTTTTTTGGATCCGAGCGTCACTGATGAGTCTTTTGTAGACGAAACGCGCGTCTGGCGTATATATAAAATTTGGTCCTGGTATCTATGATGAGTTTATTTATATACCTTAAAGACGTTTGTGCGACTGGTAATCATGGCAGTTATTTTGGATTTATAATTATTGGTAACATTTGTTACTTAAATTTTAAAACTTTTATATAGACTTGTAATGTTGGCATGAGTTTCATTTACATATATATATATATATATATATATATATATAGGACAAGCCATTTATATATATATATATATAAATGGCTTGTCCTATGGCAAAATACAATAAAAAAACAGATAAAAGTGAAATAATTAAAATAACAAACTCCGAGCAAAATTAAAACAGAATGTCCGTTATCAAATGGCAAGCAAAATCCCAAACATATCATACGAATGTATAACAACTGTCATAGTACTTAGTATAGGCATTTTTATATTTAGTGATAGATAAAACCTGATTTTATACCTAGCTAATAAAATTGAGAATGGAAATGGGGAATGTGCCAAAGAGACAAAAAACCGAACATAAGGCAGACAATAGCAGAAGGTCACCAACAGTTCTTCAATGCAACGAGAAATTCTCTCACCCGGAGGCGTCCTTCAGTTGGCCCTTGAACAAATATATACTAGTTTAGTGATAATGAACACCATACTAAACTCCAAATGGTACACAAGAAACTAAAAGTAAAAATAATACAAGACTAACAAAGGCCAGAGGCTCCTGACTTCGGACAGGCACAAAAAACCGGGTACTAAACCTCTTACTTGTATGACAGGCGCATAAAAGAACAGAATAAGAAGAGATAAATAAGGTACTGTAACATGTTCTTTTAATGTAGTTTGCATTAATATAATTTATTATGTCACCAAAACTTGATCTAAAGTTGGTTTTCTTTTCATTTTCTGATTATTCATTTATTCGTTGTTGTTTTTTGGTGAAAAACATCCCTAATCGTTTATCTAGTTTTCCAAATAATAATGTAGTTCCATCTCCTTTATATTCCTTATTTGATACTAAAATTTTGCACTACGTTACGCTTGAAAACCGTATTGGTGACTTGGATTTTCATAACAATTTAAAGAAATGGAATAGACGATATCAAAAAGGGAAACATCAAAACTCATAAGAAGAAGACAAACCCATCATTTGTTCTTAACATGACCTGTACTAAGTCAAAATTATGGCAGTTGTTATCGAATAGTCCGTTTCAATATGTATTAGCGTTTGGTGTTTACGTTGTTCGGTTCATTGTTTTCCTGTTATGTTCGATGTGTTTCACTTGGTTTTGGTTTGTTACTAGATATATTTTTGCTTAAACGCTTAATGACTATTGGACATTTGTAAACTACTGTTGCCTTTATCTCTATCATGAAAGTTTCTTTGTAAGGAAGAACGCGCTGCTTGTTGTCACTATATAAAATAATTTTGTATATCAATGAATTCGAACTCAAATTTACTCTGTATATCTAAAGATGTACTTCTGTATATATAAAACAATTCTAAAGCCAGACATTTACCTTCGTTTATATTGATTCAAAAACAGAAAATAGCCCAATGTGTTGGATATGTGTATTTGTTCAACATTTTTTACAAACTGTTAAATTTTGAAACCACTGAAAGTAGACCATTTACCACCACTCATATACAATCCTGTACTTTCAGTTTTGATGCAGATCTTGTCTTTTGCTGAAAGATATAGCAAAACACTTTGAGTCGCAGACACATTATTTGAGGATAATCCTCTACCATCAGGATAGTTGCCAGCAATGATGTTGTTATTGTGCAGTAACATTGTTGGGAAAGTTTTTGTAAAGTAGGTGAGAATTGTCCGGGAAAAATAATATAAACCTTCGTAAGGTGCCACAAACTGTCCAGTGGATGAATCGTATCCAGAACCAATGTTTGTAACTATCTTATCAAATATAACTGCCGATCCAATTTTCACATTACTTAGATGTTTTGAAGATTTAGCAAGAAATCCTACCGTTTTATGTCCATCTGAAAAATATCAATTTTCATTTTATAAAGTTTTTGTTACTAGTTATAAAATGTTATCCCCTTTTTATTATCTCATTATATAACAGATATATATATATATAAATGGAAAACAGGAATACTAACCAGTTTGGTACTGTGTAGACTGCTCTAAATAGTTATCAAAGGTACCAGGATTATAATTTAGTACGCCATACGCGCGTTTCGTCTAACACCGTTTTGAACATTTATGCCTATTGTTTGAAAACAAGGTTGAATACACAATTTCCTACACGATAAAACGACTGTACTAAGTCAGAAATATTACAGTTAATATCAATTCATTTGATGTGTTTCAGCTTTTTATTTTTCCCGTTCAACTGAGTAACTTTTCCGTGGAGTTCAACATTTTTTGTGATTTTACTTTATTATCGTATTTATTTATTAGTGATAATTCGAAATCATGAAACATATATTGTCGTGTACCATTTCATTTCTGTCTTTTAATTAATATTGACGTAAGACAGTCAATTAAAAAAGCATATTCTGTTGATATTGTTTTGTATTATGTTACAACTGTACGTAGTAAGGGTTCTTTTATATAGTTGACTTTCGAATATTCGAATTTGAGTGTTTCTGATTAAAGTACATTTGTGTACATCTAATAAATCGCTTCGGGCGAATGCCGTTTGTAACGTTTTGTTTTCCTTTTTGGAAGATAACCTGCATAGCAATGCATTTAGATATGGGCCAACTTGTTGAAACACTGGTATTTGATACAATTATTTGATAACAATGCTCCATTTCAACCGCATCTTGATAATGCTGACTTTTGTATGATCACTCAAGAGCAATGGCCAATACTTTTAGAATTAATATGAATCTCTATTTTTTTTATGAATTATCCGTTCTTGTCTGTTACCCAAAATTTTCCATCATGCTGGCTTATATCTTTAGAATTTGGAAGGGACAATTCTTCAAATCCGCAGATATATTCATGTATACTTATGAGTCACATGTACCTTACCATATACAATTGAGATAAAAGCGTTTTAAGATACATCTGGTGTCTTCCACTAACATGAGTTATAAAATTGCAAAAACAATTGCTGTGGGTCTCTAATGAAATATGCCATTTTCAAGGACGTAATATAACCCTTCAAAATGAAGAAAATAAACAGTTCAATCTAATGTCTTTGAAACAGTTTCATTTCTTTTATTCAACTTAATCATATAAGACGAGTGTATTCAAAATTTAAAGCTACATCAGTTTACTTCAAAATCTAGTAAATGAGTGTCCGTATGACTAATCTGATTTCTTGTGTCTTCAATTTTAGCATGCCAATCTAAACGTTATTTGCAAGGCAACATACAACTTATTTGCATATTTTCAGATTAACATAGCTCCCTAAATTCATATAGCCAAATGCCTATAATGTGAGAGAATTTGAAAACACGACACACAAATTAATAATAAAACAAACAGCATGTCTAAACTTGTTTTATACGACCGTCTTTAAGACGGGACGTATTATGGTATACCGTCTGTCCGTCCGTCTGTCCGTCCGTCTGTCCGTCCGTCTGTCCGTCCGTCTGTCCGTCCGTCCGTCTGTCTGTCCGTCCGTCTGTCCGTCCGTCCGTCCGTCGTCCATACTTCGGACAATAACTCAAAAACACCAATTTCCATGAAACTTAAGTGAATTGTTTATATCTATCCCTTTCGGTTTTTTTTAATTTCAGATTTTGAGTTTTGGATTTATGGGGCTTTATTCATAAAAAGGGGGGATTTTCAACACTTCGGACAATAACTCAAAAAGGCTTTCACCAATGTCCATGAAACTTTGGTGAATTGTTTATATTTATTGATGTAAGCTTCCTTTCAATTTTAATAAATTTCAGATTTTAAGTTTTGGATTAATGAGGCTTTATTCATAAAAAGGGGGGATTTTCAACACTTCGGACAATAACTCAAAAAAGCTTTCACCAATGTCCATGAAACTTTGGTAAATTGTTTATATCTATTGATGTAAGCTCCCTTTCAATTTTTATAAATTTCAGATTTTACATTTCCGTGTTATGCATTTTTATGCTTAAAAAAGGGGTGATTTTCCAATTTTCGGACAATAACTAACACTTTCACAAAATTTTATCCAACTTTGATAAATTGTTTATATCTATTGACCTTAATGGTGCCAATTTTTTTGTGCATTTTTATTTATTATTGGGGGGGAGGGGTATTTGACACTATTTCTAGTTGATCATATAAATTCATTTAAAGCATAAAAGACAAGTTAAAGGAGCAACGGGCGTATCATGCGCTAAAGCGCAGCCCTTTATTAATCAAGTTATTAAGAAAAGATCGTAGTTGTACTTACACAATTCTTTAGTATCGCAATCATATCGTCCTTCTGTACTCTCAGCTAACTTAAGCTGGTATTGTATACTTTTCCACAAGTTGACATTTTTAGAACACGTTTTGTGAGCAGTGATTGAAGAAATGAGTGTTATACCTAGAACGTAAGGAGCAATTACTCTGAGCGCACTGAAAAAAAATATTACTACATGTACCTCATGGAATATTACATATACATGATGAACAAAACAAGTATCGACAACTTATATATCTATATATCAATGCGGTAGTAAAGTCAAACTTAACGCCTCAAACTGACGAGGCAATTCGATCAATTATTCAGTGCTGTAAAATAAACGGATATCGCTTTCGTTGATATGCCTGAATGATCAAGAAACGTAATAATTTTTGGTGATCATTTTACTTCGTCATATTATAGTTATTCTTATAAACAAATCATATAGTGTCTCTGTTTTTTTTAATCGCATGAAAATAGAAATATGTTGTTCTACCGGAGATCAAATTACACAGACCATTATAGACCACCGTTTAAATTTTAAAAAAAACGCATGATGACGCCGCATTAAATAACGTGAACAAAAAATCAAACGAGAACACACAATACAAATACAGTCAAGTTTATTTAAAATATCTGTCGAAAACTACGTAGAAAAGCTGATCATTGCAACACATATTCAGATGTGTCGAAGGATAACTTTTTAAGAGAATTCAATGACTGATAGACTTACAATGACTTCTACAAAATTAACCAATAGTTCAACTATATCATCTATTCATATGACCGATCAGATGAATCTGAATTGTTGTTCTCCTTGATGGTTATTTTCTCTAACAAACATTATGTTATCATGATTGCGTGCTTTTTATAAACTGGTACAATGTAATAACGTTTTACAATACTAGTAATTATATTGAAGGTGTACGTATTGACATTGTAGTCTTGAAGAACTTGAAGAACGTAGGATGTTCATTACTTGAAACGAAGCTTTTAACTAGCTTTCAGTATTCGCCGGTACTTTGTGTCTTTTTGTCAATTGTTTTTTGAACTAAGAACAGATCTAATACGTCAATCCCTTACCAAATGATGTCTCATGTTACGTTGTTACACCGTGACCGTGATCACCGAGGACCTTTAAGTGTACAAGCAAACGCAAATATTCTGTCATGTTTGAATTGTCAACCCTTTGCATACTTTACTGTTAAGAATTTTATAATTGTTGGACACCTAATAGTGACCTGTAATCTCTAAATTCACAGTCCTATGGTCCATGCATAGTTGATTTACAATCATGCCAAATCTTCATATGTATTTTGATGTGCCTATCATTTATTTTAGAGACCAAATGAAGTTTATGTACTTCAATCAATAACTGAATAAAGATCTAAGCACGACTGAATGCACCTTAAATAAATCTAGACCATTAGAATTGTTTTAGAAATAAAAAGTTATATATGATATATAAAACAGAAATCACTTTTATATCAAACAATAATTGCCTTGAGATCAGCACACATTGGTGACGTTCGATGTCAATGAGATTTAATGATCAGATGCCAACGTTTTGTCTCAGTACTATTTTTACCAGGCAATAGCAGACATGCCGCTAACTAATAGTTTTCAATTTTGTTTACCTTAAAGCTTAATTTGTTCTGCTTTTTGCTTCTGAACTCTTTTTTTTTCTTTTTTAAAACCTTCTAAATACTTCTATCCAATTTAATTTATGTATTTTGGCCTATTAATTTGTATCTGAAATATTTATTCTTTTTAGTATTTTTTTTTTAAATTGACTTATAGTTTAAGATAATTTACTAAGGTTGTTTTCTTACCTCATGATTTCTGTCAGATTCTTTGGTGTTTAGAACTGTTTCCTGAGAGTCTGTTTTGACATGTTAGATTTCTTAGTAATTTTATAATGTCAACATGTAATATGATATTCAAGTTCAGACATGAAAAAATGTCATTAAGGACATTCTATCCTTCGTGAATTTTTTGGGGATTCCTTTACTTTACGTTTTGTTTTCCAAATGGCATTGATCTTCATTGAATAACAACCATAAGATATAGAAAAATTCTTAAGAAGATACTAGTGCGGACTTTTAGCATGTTACATTTAATAATAAACACTAGAAAATGCATTTGCATACTGCCAATTAAACAGCTTACGTCAGAACAACAAATTTATACCAAAGTAAAGTAAAGTTTAAAATCGTTTTTAATGTCAAGCATAGGTTATATGATGGCCAAATGATAACCATAATTGCCTTTTGTTACTTAGTCTTAATGAATCAAAGTCGGGTAAGACGTAAATATTCCGCTGTCTCGATTGGTTTTTTTTAATCCTTGTACATTGTGTATTGAAATTTGTAATTTTTTCAGAAGTGCTAATCAAATGTGAGATTTAGTACATGTGAACTATATTTAATGGACATTTTAGTACACATATTATAAAAAGATAAAACAAAAATGGTTTTGTGTCAAATAAACTTAAAAAATTAAGTTGAAGAGTACTACTCAGGCGGAAACCCGGTTGAAATAGATCAAAGGAATGTAAGCTCTTTGTTATAGAAGGCGATAAATGCTTATTTTAATGTTAACTGTAGTAATAAAAAAAAGTGAATAAAAATCGAGTGCTCCTTTTTATGTTGTTAGGGCGTGTTTGACTTGAATATTTTGTCTTGAAAACGTACAAAGCAAAAATATTTGATACATCATCTCGCTTCAGATCCTATCATTTTTATATATCAAAGTTACAGGTTGACTTTATAACCTAAAATATCACGGTACAACAAGATGAAATATATGGGTCAAGTGAAATACCTATCTAATGAATCATACAAACAGAGAAGGGGTGTTCGACAGCATAACACAAAGTTTCGAAGTTGAGACATTTTTACATAGTTTTACGTGGTTAAATTTTCGTGGTACGAAGTGAGACTACATTTTCCATTAATTAGAATACCCCGAAACTCCTTTCGTGATGCAGCTCTTTTTTAACACAATCAGTTCTTTGTCAATTTAATACTGTGGACACATTTAAAAGCTCCATAGTATTTATACATTTATTCTATGTTCCTCTAATTTCCAAATCAAAACACACGATTAAGCTCAGTCACATGTTTATAATAGCAACATGTTAAATATCACTTCACAGTGATTTTTTGTTTACACACAACTTTTGTGTTCCTCATTTTGAGGAGCATTAGGGATATTGGCCAAGATAAGCCGGCAATGTACCGTTGTTTTTACGGAATGATGTGAAGCTTATGTATCCAATACAAACTAGGTAAGTCATCTGATGGGTTGTTAAATGTAATGTTTATTGAAGTCATGAAGGACTTATGATTTGCCAAAAGCTTAGCCTTGTGAAATGATATGTTTGTGGATGTGGGTTTACCTGAGTGCTCATTTATTTTTTATTTTTTTTCAAAAGCGATCGTAGTAATACGATTTACATACAAAGACAACATTTTTTAAGCGTCGTCCACAGGAACAACAACATATTTATCATGAGAAATAAAAGACATTTCACGGCCTCTTTTTCTTTGAAAATAGACTTTGGTCTTTTCGGAGAGGAGGTTTTGTACAGGGCTATTGATGTAGTGAGAGAATTTTCCATTATGCGTAGTTTCATTGATAAAGAAGGATCATGGCCCGGTTGATTGAAATGGTTATAAAGAACCCCGAATTGTGGATCTTTATTATCAGACCGGTGTCAATAAAGAATTATACCAATAAAGCATATGAAGACTATGAATAAACTCTTCTAATTATTGAAAATACCATTGAAACAGAGAAAAAATGTACAAAATCCTTCTTCATTCATGGAACTGAAATAGGCAAAACCAGCAATTGTGACACCAATAACAAAATTGATAAACAAATCAATTGAGCACTTTATATTTCGAGGCAAACTAAAAGAGGCTCAAGAGGTTCCACTTCACAAGAAGAATAGTCAATTCGAAGTTGGTAACCATAGGCCAGTCAGTATTTGTCTGTTGTAACACTTCTTTTCGTGTGAACCATCTTCAAACAGCTAGTTATTTTTTTTCAAAATATTTTTCACCCATATTTGTCTGCCTTTAGAGTAGGATACGGCTGTCAGAAACACTATGAAAATCATTGAGGATTGGAAGAAGGCTATTGGTCATAATCAATATATTGCTGCTGTGCAGATGGACCTCTCGAAAGCCTTCGACTGCCTTCCTCATAATATAATCAATTTTAAAACTGAAGGCATATAGATTATCTGAATCAGCTTTAAGCTTGATATACATCTATTTCAATAAAAGAAAACAGTGTGTAAAAGTTGGTATATATATAAGTACATTGCAAGATATATATAAAGGTGTGTTGCAAAACTGTATATAAGTACCTGCACTTTTTGATTTTTATCTTGAATGATTTTTTTTTATATTTTATCTAGCACTTCATTATATAATTATGCAGATAACAATACTTTGTCATATTCACATTCCGATATAGACACTGTTGTGAATATTGAAGAAAAACGAAAACTTAGAGCTTTCACTGGTTTACTAGTAAATTAAAGCATATGAAGGCCAGCGCTGGCAAATTTTAGGCAAAAGCCTAGGGCAAGAACCCTGAAAATAAAACTATTTCTTTTAAACTAGATGGTAGTATCATACATTGTGAAGATGAAGTGAAATCACTTGGTGTAACAATTGACTATCAGCTTAAGTTTAATACCCATGTTTCTAACATTTGTAACAAGATCAAGACAGTCACATGTACTTAAACGTATTGGTAAACATTTAATAAAAAAAAATAGGTAGACTTGTTATATATTATTCAATTATCATGCCAAATTTTAATTATTGTCCTGAAGTATGGTACTTCTGTTCTGATAGGAATACCAGATAATTGGAGAAAATACAGGAGCGTGCCTTAAGATTTATTGATGAAGACTATTGTAGTACTTATCAACAACTGTTAATAAATTCTACACAAACAAGTTTAAAAAGCAGACAAATTAGATTGACATTGACATGTACAAGTTGTAGATAATTTATTTAGTATACTCTGGCTTTTTATATATTGATGCATTTTTCTATTTGTGTTTTAAGTGCTTTATATAATAGCTGTTGCACGAATGTTAGTTAATCTGCATTTTATGTTTGTTGTATATGCTTTAGTTTTGTTTATTAATTGATGTGCTTGATACCCTTATTTATTTTTTGCATAATGTGCTTACAGTTGTATGTGTTCTGTTCCTTGTGCTCATCGTATATATGTATGTCGGATAAAAAGCTCTACAGAGCTTATGTTGTTTTGTATTATGTATGACCGACTTTTGATAAATCTTTTATGCTTTAAGATTTATGTGTTTAATTATCAATTTATGTAAAGTTTGTCGAGTTTCACACAAAATAAAATCGTCCGTACAAGACATTGCCCATACAATAGTCCACAGGCTTGAAAGATTACTTTAATACGTTGGGGTTTTTTCGTGGTTATTTCCTGTCTGGGAGAATGATGTGGTTAATAAAATATTTTAAATCCAAAGCTTATATAAAAGATGATATAAATGTCGTTTTAATGTATAATGATAATCAATTATCATAAGTGTGTAAAATTTTCGGGCTCGGGCTAACTGTGTCAGATGAGTATATCTTTCTAAATGTAAGGTAACAGGATTATAATTAAATACGCTAGACGCGCGTTACGTCTACATAAAACTTATCAATGACGCTCGGACCCAAAAACGATATAAAGCCAAACAATTAAAAAGTTGAATAGCCTTGAGGACCCAAAATTACAAAAAAAGTTGTGCCAAATACGCCGACGGTAATCTTTGTCTGCGATCCTTATTTTCCCGGAAAAATGCAATGTTTTGTAAAGAGAAAATTTATTAAAATAACCATATAATTGATATTCGTGTCAAACCCGAGGTGCTGATAAAACGCCGTTAAATTGCTAGGTCTTCTAAGTGTCCTACGATACCTACATTATTAACACCAACATCATCAGAAATAAAAACTTCCTATGTTAAAGGTGGCGAATGTCAGTTGGGGATACTAAAAAAATATATAAAGATCTCTAAGAGTACATACAATCAAAGACTCTATCATCTTGCAATAGCATTGACGCATTTGACTTTTTTACACTTTACACAATTATTCCCCATTTCCAACTAAATGACAAATTAAAAGAGTTGGTATTGCTTTGTTTCATAAAATAGAATGACCAACGTAGATACAAATATCATGTCTTAGGGAGGGATTACTTCTACTTTGTAAAGAATCCCTTTAATTCAAACAAAATGCTTGATTTCTTTATTGACAACATATTTGTTATGTTTAGAGGACGTGACTTTAACAAACTATCGGCATTTCCATTGGAACCAAATGTGTCCCTCGTCCTGTCGACTTGTTTCTTTATCCTTATGAGGCTGACTTCAAAATTTATCAAAGAAACAAGACACAAGTGAAGTAGGCAATATTCTTTAACTTTACTGTACGCCATATAAATAATGTTTACCACTAAATTATTCAAAATGTAGGGACTATGTCGAACACATCTATCCGATCGAACTTTAGACAAAGGATACAAAAAATACAGGTTATTACGGACGCCATCACGAGTTTTTTTAACGTGATGGAATATTTGTTTCACATATGATATCGGATATGTTATGAAGTTCACCTCACTTAATTACCGTATCATTTAATACAGTAATTAATTGACAGATCAGCAACTCTTACATGTCTTCATGTTCTTAAATAAACATAATAAAAGAGATCAATAGAAGTTCTTATACACATGTTGTCATTCTGTAGTCTAACCATCAAACGATGTACTTGTTAATAAATTAGTTATAGAATCTGGATTGTACTTTTATAAAGCAAAAGGTTTGTGCACTGTGTATCATGTCTTCTTTCACGGTCCATGACGTCAAGACATTAAATCAGTTGGATGTGTTTTAATAAATGTTTTGAATTGTTTTTGGTGTGTATCTTCCTTTCAGTAACTGCAAGTACTCTCTAGTCGTATTTTCGTGTTGATTTGATCTCTTTGACTGTCAATGGCGTTAAAAATTAAAATCCTGTGATGTGTTATAATTTTGTTACTCTCTGATGCATGATTTTTCATTTGTTATTGTCCTTGGCTTTTAAAAAGCTTTCGGTTACTTTAGCAACTCTCAAATCGTACTCCCATGTTGATTGAACCTGTTCAAACAATTTATATTTCATTTTGTTATTATTAGTTTGCATTTTTCTGATATACCTTTGATAAGTGTTTAGTATAACAATAAAGGAGTAGGTCCTATCCGTTTTACGCGGAAACCGTCTAAAATTTAACTAAAATACTAGAATTGTGAAGATTTCAGTAATTTAGCATGACATAATGATGCTAGTACCCGATATATGTGCATTGTATTGTCGAAAACAGCAAATATTTGTGTAGCAGAAGTATTCCACTGTTCAATAAATTACTAAAAGTGTACATTTTATTAATTTTGTAAAACTGCTATATTTTGGGGCCAAAAAAGGGTCTTACTGGACCTACTCCTTTTCACTTCTGTTCTCGTATTTATATTTCCGTACTTCTAACTGTAATCTTATCATAAAGTTACCTGTGTATGTTCTTTGACATAGTTTTTACATATTGTGTAATCATTTTTATTTCTCGTTTAATATATGTTAAGATAGTGCCTTTCCTTGTCATAATCTTATGGTGTTTATAGTCTATATATGTCTCAACTTGTAGAATACGCATTTGTTTGAAAGAACATATTATATTTTAGCATAGAAAATATATATTTTACTGAAAAAAAATACATCAGGGTTTTCGATATAACAAACTAGTCAAATCATTTACTTAATTTGAACATCGGTACAATGACATCATATGTAAATATTACTCAACATGCAGACATCTAATACTTTCAGGTATTTCACATCCAATCTTGTATAAAAACATTCTTTACAAAACACCTAAATGTCGACATTCATCTAAAATGATAACAAAACCTTTAAATAGGCTCATTAGGAAGGAATATAGTTACTATGCCGCTGTAAGGCCATTAAATATGGCATATTTTAGTTTTACTATATAGGGTGTCTACATCGGAAATAAACACATTTACTCTCTGAAACCGATATTATCAAGATGATTGATTTCTTGATTGACAACATATTTGTTACGTTCGGAGGACGTGTTTTTCAACAGACTGTCGGCATCCCAATGGGAACAAACTGTGCCCCTCTACTTGCTGACTTGTTTCATTATTATTATGAGGCTGACTTCATGCAGGAACTTCTTAGGAAGAAAGATAAGAAGTTAGCAATATCCTTTAACTCTACTTTCCGCTATATAGATGACGTTCTTTCACTAAACAATTCAAAATTTGGTGACTATGTGGAACGCATCTATCCCATCGAATTGGAGATAAAGGATACTACAGATACAGTTAAGTCAGCTTCATATCTTGACTTACATCTAGAAATTGACAATGAGGGTCGGTTGAAGACAAAACTTTACGACAAAAGAGATGATTTCAGCTTTCCAATTGTGAACTTTCCATTTCTAAGTAGCAACATTCCAGCAGCACCTGCATACGGGGTGTATATCTCTCAATTGATACGATATTCCCGTGCTTGCATTTCCTATCATGATTTTCTTGATAGAGGGTTACTGCTCACAAGGAAGCTATTAAATCAAGAGTTCCAAATGGTGAAGTTGAAATCATCCCTTCGTAAATTTTACGGACGCCATCACGAGTTGGTTGACCGTTATGGAATAACCATTTCACAAATGATATCGGATATGTTCCTTACGTCGTAACTACAATCACCTTCCCTTTCATGAATTTGACCTACCGAATTAGACTATTTACCGGATTTGTAATCACATAAGCAACACGACGGGTGCCGCATGTGGAGCAGGATCTGCTTACCCTTCCGGAGCACCTGAGATCACCCCTAGTTTTTGGTGGGGTTCGTGTTGTTTATTCTTTAGTTTTCTATGTTGTGTCATGTGTACTATTGTTTTTCTGTTTGTCTTTTTCATTTTTAGCCATGGCGTTGTCAGTTTGTTTTAGATTTATGAGTTTGACTGTCCCTTTGGTATCTTTCGTCCCTCTTCTTTTACTAGTATTCTTAAACCAGTTATTGGAATAATACGTGTTATATTCTTCTCATATATTTTATGATGGTATGATACTAAACTCCAAACGGCGGAGATTGTACTTAATATTCATATGATGAAGAAATAATCTCTAAACAGTTTGATTGAGGTCTGAAGCGTTATAATGGATTTACAGTATTCTAAAACCAGTTGTTGGCATAATACGGGTTATGTTCTTCTCATATATTTCATGATGGTATGATACTTAACTCCTAACGGGAAAGATTGTACTTGATATTCATATGATGAAGACATAATCTCTAAACAGTTTTATTAAGATATGGAGCTTGCATGTCAGTACTTCCTAGTAGTCCTTTGTTTATTCATGTATCATCATATTTGTTACCTAATCTGACATCAAATTGGGACTTCCTTGAAACTGAGTTTTAATCTGCGTATTGCTGTGGGGTTTTTTTTCTACATTTTCTTGAGGTAAAGGGGATTAAGATTCCAAAAAAGGGAGTTTTACCTTGCTGCATTTTTGTGTCTGTCACAAAGCAGAAGCCTATTATCTTTGTTAGTAGTGTATAATTTTTAATTATTTTTTTGTATATACAAGTCGGAGTTAATAAAATTGAGAATGGAAATGGGGAATGTGTCAAAGAGACAACAACCCGACCAAATAAAAAAACAACAGCAGAAGGTCACCAACAGGTCTTCAATGTAGCGAGAAATTCCCGCACCCGGAGGCGTCCTTCAGCTGGGCCCTTAACAAATATATACTAGTTCAGTGCTAATGAACGCCATACTAATTTCCAGATCGTACACAAGAAACTAAAATTAAAATAATACAAGACTAACAAAGGCCAGAGGCTCCTGACTTGGGACAGGTGCAAAAATGCGGCGGGGTTAAACATGTTTGTGAGATCTCAACCCTCCCTCTATACCTCTAACCAATGTAGAAAAGTAAACGTAATTATTTCCCTCCTTAATAAGTCTGTTCAAAGGTTTTGTAAGTTTCTGAGGTGAATACTGACACCTTTGTGCTTTATAAAGAATATTTCCACAAAAAATTGGATGTGAAATACCTGAACGTATAAGAAGTCTACATGTTGAGCTATATTTACGAATGATGTCTTTATACCGATGATAAAATTTAGTAAAAGTTTTGACTAGTTTGTGATATCGAAAACCCTGGTGTAATAATTTTTCAGTAATACATAAATTTCTCTCGATAAAATCTAAAACATTGTTACATACACGAGCGAATCGTACAAGTTGAGATATATAAACACCGTAAGATGGTGACAAGGTATGACCTCCATTATCACTGAACTAGTAAAAACTTTTGTTTAGGGGTAGCTGACGCATGTCTTCGGATGAATATTTTTTTTGGGGTTGTTGTGTCTTTGACACATCCCCATTTAAATTTAAAATTTTATTACTTTCTTTGAACATATTTCTTTTGTTATCAAGTTAAGCTGTTTCAAATGGTAGTTTATATGGAGTAATTTTATGTTATAATGTTATATTACTGTTTTGGGTTAGGGTGAAAGTTGGCGTCTGTTTAAACGTTTTAAAACCGCTGCATTTGCTTGCATCTGTCCTTAGTCGGGAATATTGACAACAGTAATATACGTCGTATTGCAGGCCATACTTTGTCTTTTACATTTGTTACTCTTTTTTTTACAAATAATGACTAGGATGGAGAGTTGTCTTGTTGACATCCATTTCTTAAATCTATGAGCTTTTTGATAAAAGGATTTCCGTTTCGAATTTTCCTTCTTTTCTTTCAGCATTTTAGGTTAAGAAAATGGTCGTTTTTAAATATATCACTTGCTTTATTAATAATTGATAATGATAGTTTATAATGTGTCTGTCTATGTTGTATTGTTGTTCTGTTATATTACTGTTTAGGTTAGGGTGAAAGTTTGCGCATGTTGAAACGTTTAAACCAACTGCATTTGTTTGCACCTGTCCTTACTTAAAGTCAGGAATAAGGACAACAGTCGTATGCTTCGTATTGAATGCCATACTTTTTTTTAATAATAGTTTACTATTTACAAATTATGACTAGGATGGTAAGTTGTCCAATTGGAATTCATACCGCATTTCCTTATATCTATGACATTTTATTTTGGCAAACACGATTAAAGTTTCCGTTTTGAATTTTCCTTCGGTATTTTTGGTATTATCTTTTTAGAAAATGGTTGTTTTGGTTACATAATTATAAGGATCTAGAAAAATAGTTAGAGGATTTGTGTGTGCCTTGATGAAAAACTATTTTGTAGTCATTGTCCCGCCTATTTACTTGGGCGTTTTATTGTGAATCTAAAAAGTAACAAAAATTTAAAAAGTGTTGGTATTCTCCTTTATCCTAGTTTCAATATTTTCAAATAAAAAGGTTAAACATCAAAAACTTTAGAAATGACAAAGTGACGACTTGAAATAGCTGGTGGAATATCAATAAGAATATGCATCACTCTAGAAACTGTTCAACTTATCGTGCTGCTTTTTTAGCGCATCTAGATGCTCAGTGATAGTCAGACTTCCGGAAAGTTATACAAGTCAACAAGATTAACCTGGTCTCATTTTATGGTTCTGTGATTAATGATTAGCTTTTAGTATTACATAAAAAAATGCGATGTAATGTAAAACTAAACCAAAAACCTAGTATGATATAAGTGTTCCGTAAGGGTAAGCAGATACTCAACGTTGATCGTGTTGCTCATGCAAGTTTCTCTGTAATGTAGAAAATGCTGCTTGTTGTCATTATATAAGATAATATGCTGTATATTAAGTAATTCGAACTAAAATTAATCTGTAGACACGGAATTATCTCTAAATACGTACTCCTGTGAATATAAAACAATTCTAACGACATTTGCCATCAGTTATACGGAAAAAAGAGAAAATACGATCATGTATTGGATATTTTTATTTTCAACGATTTTTCAAACTGTTAAATTTTGAAACCACTGAAAGTCGACCATACACCACCATACATATGCGCCCATTTAGAAATACCGGTATTAGTTATGATGTGTATCTTGTCTTTGGCTGCAAGGTGTAGCAAAACACTTTGGGTCGCAGACACGTGACTTGAAGAAGATAATCCTCTTCCATCCGGATAGTTACCAGCAATCATGTTGTTATTATGCAGTAAAAGTGTTGGGAAATATTTCGAATTATATGTAATTATTGTCCAGGAAAAATAGTATAGACCTTCGTAAGGTGCAACAAACTGTCCAGTGGAAGCATCGTATCCAGAACCAGTGTTGATGACTATTGTATCAAATATCACTGTGAATTTATCTTTAGTATTACTAATAGAATTTTTTGATAATTTAGCCAGAAATCCGACCGTTTTACGACTATCTGAAAAATATAAATTTTCATTTTAATATATATGTTTGTCTTCAAGAATGTCCCCCCTTTTTATAAAAACCTATAATATAACAGATATGTGTCGAAGGAAAACAATTGCATATCAAACAGATTGATATTCTGCATTTGTTCAATTGTCATAATCCGAACTCATGTAAAGATATGTTGTCGTGTAATATTTCACTGGGACTTTTTCTATTATTATTATTTATGTAAAAAATCAACTATAAAAACAATGTTTTGTTTATTAAGCGACTAACATCTAGTTGTGATTGATGTTACTGTAGCAAGAGCTTAATAATTCTAACATACTATATATCTTTTTGTATATATTAGACCGTTGGTTTTCCCTTCTGAATGGTTTTACACTAGTTATTGTTGGGGTCCTTTGACAAAGCTCTGTGTTGAAGGCAGTACCTTGACCTATTATGGTTTACTTTTATAAATTGTTACTTGGATATTGGCACTCACATCACATCTTCCTATATCTGTATATGTACGGCCATCGTTTCGTCGCGTGTGAAATTAACATTAATTCGATGAAACTGTAGTATTTGTTCACACTATAAGACGTTTATGTTTTGTCTTTGATTTTGTAAGAGCGATAATCATTCATTTCCAAATAACAAGTGCGTTGAAATAAAACGTTTATTAGAAATTTAAAAAGTAAAATCACAAAAAACCTGAACTTAGAGGAAAATCAATTCGGAAAGTCCATAATCACATGGTCAAAATATGAAAAAAGAAACTCAAATGAAGAGAAACACATACAAATGAACTGTTACGATCGCATATTACTGAGTTAGTCTATAAGTTAAGCTATTCTCTTAAGCACAACTCAACTTCTAAAGTTGTACTTTAAACCAGTGTCCCAGGTTAATGGAAGGGTTGGGCTCCCGCTAACATGTTTAACCCCGCCACATTATTTATGTATGTGTCTGTCCCAAGTCAAGAGCCTGTAATTCAGTAGTTGTCGTTTGTTTATGTGTCACATATTTGTTTTTCGTTCATTTTTTTATATGAATAAGGCCGTTAGTTTTCTCGTTTGAATTGTTTTACCTTGTCATATCGGGGTCTTTTACAGCTGACTATGCGGTATGGGCTTTGTTTATTGTCGAAGGCCACAATGTGACCTAAAGTTGTTAATTGCTGTGTCATTTTGGTCTCCTGTGGACAGTTGTTTCATTGGCAATCATACCACATCTTATGTTTTATATCAACTGATGCGAATGTTTCATCACAATATTACAGAGATACAAGGTAAACCAGTACTAAATAATACTGTAGCTAATACTGTGCGCATTTACCAAAAGCTGGATCAATGTACTTTTGATATTTCTATCATGCTGTAATACATGTTTATATGGGCAGGGGTTATATCAAATATGATTAAAACATCAGCGTTATATACTTTGCAGGAACCAACGAGCTTGTGATGCTCACGTATCATACGGACAGCCAAAAATCAAAGGTAATGATTCTAGCCCCACACACTTACTTTGATCAAACTGATACAATTATCTTATAACAAAATCACTGTTATATCTATGTAAAAGTGACGGGGGGATTAGATTAACTACATAACTATAAATTTAGATATGGACCAACCTGTCAAATCACTGGTAAATAGTTTGTGAAACAATTGTTTTATAAAAAGGTTTAACCTCTTTTCCCTTACTGAAGACTCTCGAATGATACACTCAATGATTAAAGCCAACACAATTAAAGATCAAATAATCTTTTCAAATAAAAAATAATAATTAAATTGTTAAAAAAAATTATTTTCAACATCATCGTTCAAGTTGGCAGATACTTGTTTTTATTTTGGAAGTGACAATTTTTCTAGAATCTGAATTTTTGTATTTATCATTTACATTTTAAGGATAGTATGTTTTATTATCATGTTTCAACTAGGTATTATTTAATCTCAATTAGAATATTTCATCAGATTTTTTCCCTAGAATGGAGTTCACTTTCAAATGAACCTCTTAATCAGATAGTTCTACTGATATTTAAGTAGAAATGTCGTTACCGTGACGTAAGTTGGTTTCAAAATAGTATTTAAGCGGATATGTCATGTGCTTTCTGTGCAATATTTCGAGCTACATTTAGTTTGAAAACTAATGTGAAAAGCTTCTTTATACCTAACCAAATTTCCAAAACACAAAATTTGCTCATATAAATTTCGCATTAAGGTCGCGCGATTAACCTCAAACAAGCTCATACATGCAACTCAGGAATAGATTACCTTAGCTGTATTTTGGCAAAACTTTTAGGATTTTTTTTGTCCTCACTGCTCTTCATGCTTCGTAAATACAAAATTTCAATCCTGGTATCTATGATGAGTTTATTCACATGAAAATCTGCATGCGAATTTAGATTTAAATGAGATTCACATTATTTTCACGTGAAAACATGAATTTTACGTAAACTTAACACAAACTATTTTTTTATGATTTTGAATCAATTTGAAAATTGAGATGGTATGTGAAATCCTTTCAATATTTTAAAAAGTTCATGTATATTTCACGTGAAAAAAAAATGTGTTTGTCACATAAAATCAGCGTGTGTTCCACAAGGAATACACATGAAACTCACATGAACTGATTTCACTTTAATTTCATGTATAAGCTGATAGGGTGAAATTCACCAGAGTGAAATTAATATGAGGGGTCTGTGCATATCTCAAATTTCAGCGGTATAATCAAAATGTGGATTTTTTTTCTCTCTGTCGAAATTTTAAACCATAAAAAATAAACAAATAATAAAACAACATTTATTGACTCTATTCAATCAAATGAATTAAAATAGTTCATGTATATATTCTTGTACTCACTTGATTCTTTTGCATCACAATCACATCGCACTTCTGTATTCTCAACTAACTTAAGCTGGTATTGTATGCTTTTCCACAAGTTGGCATTTTTAGAACAGGCTTTGTGAGCAGTGACTGACGAAACTAGTATAAAGCCGAGAATGTTGAGACTAATCACTCTTAGTAGGCTGAAAATACAATATTCTTACATGCACCTTATGAAATATTAACTATATATATGATGAATAAAACATGTATCGACTACTTAAAAGATTATAAATAAATATCAAGGTAGTCTTCTCTAACTAAACACCTCAAACTGACAAAGAAACTCGATCAATGATTGTTTGTAATGAAAACAATATTATGATGAACAGTTTGCAAAATAAAGTTCTTTATATCTGAACCAAATTCCTTTCTTCAGCGTGACGAAATTACCTTGAATATATACTACTCGAATATGATAGCTTAATAATTTCAAAGTTGATAAAAGAATACGTGAGCATCGGTGGTATGCATTGGTCTGGTTTTAGTGAGTTAAATATCCGAGATCCTAATCGAATATGACTTATACCAAGTTGTTAATATACCTACAGGAAAAGTCAGATTCATAAATCTAGTGGTACTCATTAAACCATTGTGTCATAAAAAAATCTTTTCACAGATATTACAGAATTGTCATACAATCTGGTAGCTGTTGGTGACAGAAATCAAATCATAGGCCATATTGTAGATATTTAAAAAAAAAGAAAAAAGAAAGAAACATAAAGTTTTTGTTTTTGTTTAATCTCATGAAAATAAGAATATGTGGTACTACAAAAAAAAATGACACAGACAACAATAGACCACTGTACAATTTGTAGCGTACAAGGCCCCACAATGAAAATGTGAAGAAAAAATTCAAACGAAAACAATAAAGGTATAATTTATAACAATGTAAATCCAGACAATAAAATTGAGAATGGAAATGGATAATGTGTCAAAGAGACAACAAACCCACCATAGATTTTAATAAAACAGACAACAGCAGAAGGTAACCAATAGGTCTTCAGTGCAGCGAGAAACTCCCGCACCCGGAGAAGTCACTCAGCTGGCCCCTCAAAAATTATCTATACTAGTTCAGTGATAATGGACGTCATACTTAACTCAGAATTATAAGTTTGTTTTAAAACATCTGTTTAAAACTCCACAGACAAGCTGTTCTTTAGCGGTGTCCTAATTGACATTGTCGTCTTGAAGAACGTAGTCTGCTCATTATTGAAATATAGCTTTAAGCTAGTTTTAAAAGTATTGCAAGTTCTCAAAGTCCGATATTTTGCCTTTTATGTCTTTGTCTTATTGTTCTTTAAATAAAACCCGATCTAATTAGTCAATCTCTTACTAACTGATTTCTACTGGGTTTATTTCTCATATTATGTTTTACAACACTTTTAAAAGCTATATGATTACTAAGTGTACTAACATGCTCTATCATTCTTTTCTCTTTGAATTATCAAACCTTTGCATACTTTACTGTAAAGAATTTGCTAATTGTTGAAAACCAAACGGTGACATGTACCAGTTTTTTTCAAAATTGTGCTTCCTTACAGCTACCTTGATGCTGCTTTTCACTTCGGAATATTTTTCTTTTTTTTTGCATCTTGATTACTTTCTTTTATGTATTCTTGTCTATTAAATCTTATCTGATTTTTTTTTTTCAAGAATATTTTTGAAATTGACTTGGTTTATGATAATTTACTTCGGTTGTTTCTTACCTCATGATTTCTGTTAGGTTCGTTGGAGTTTAGAACTGTTTCTTGAGGGTCTGTTTGGCATGTTCTTTGTATAAGTAATTTTATAATGTCACCAAGAAATATGATATTCAAATTCAAACATGTAAAAATGTCATTAACGATATTCAATCCTTTTTAAGTTTCCTGGAAATAACAATTCCTATACTTTTTGTGTTTTTTACAAACTTAAAGGACATTGGTCTTCACTAAATTACAATCCTTGGATACTGAAAATTCTAAAGAATATACTAGTAGAGACTTTAAGAATGTTACATTTAAAGATTTAGAATAATAATAGCCTCCATGATAAGCATGTTCCTGTTCCTGTGGACAAAGCTTCAAATAATATTGTCTTTGTTTGAAAATCGTATTACTACAAATGTCATGTAAAAGAATTAGGAATAAATGAGCAGTCATGTAATGCCACATACATAAACATATCATTTGACAACGATGAGATTTTGGCAAATTCTAAGTCCTTCATGACGTCAATGAATTAGGCTTTTAACAACAAATTGGAGGAGTTACCTCGTTTGTATTTGATACCTTAGCTTCACAAAAAAGTACACTATTTCGATTGAAATTCTGTCCGCAGTGAAAGAGGGACTTTAAAAGTACTGTAAAACTATTTACTCGCGTAGTTGTATCACCATATGTGGATTCTTAAAAATTCTAAAGAACTTCTGAATAATTTTAAATCTCGGTCTTTTTCTGAAATTATATATTATAAATTATATATATGGTTGTATACAGGGTTAAAAAAATCGAAAGTTCCAAAACTTTCGAATTTTTTAACCCTGTATACAACCATTCTCAATGCGAAATTGAACAATCGTCTAGAAATAATCCACATTACCTTTTATCATAAAAATGGTAGCATACGCTATAAATTTATTACTTTGGGGTACCAAAATGCATATTGTGTTCCTCCTCCTCATTTTTAGACTTATTCCTCAAATTTGACATAAAAAGTCATGTCAGAAAGAAGAAATACACAAAGCGGCAAGAAGGACAAGGTAAACTTCTAATTTACAATCTGCAGAGGATATACCTTAAAGAACTACAGACTATATACTTTTCATACTATGAACGACAAGATTATTTTATATCCCTGCCTGTGTGATGTTTAAATTCTGACGTCAAACGCATGATTCAACGTCAGGATATAATGTTATTCTAACCATTCGGTCCCAGTAATTACAATCTTTTAATCCTTAATGGGTGGATTTAACATACATAAATAACATACGAAAAAAAGAAAGCAATGAATGAGGTTGTTTAATTTGATATGTGCCTTTTTTGTGCTTCTTTGGTAAATACTTGTTTGTATTTATAGTGATCATACAACACAATGTTGACTGCTGTACCCGTATTTGTGACATTTTAACCTATTATGCCTGTTTGTGTTGTTCACATTTCGTTATTAATATAATGGAATTAAATGCGACTGTCATACAAGTGAGAGGTTAAGCTAGCTATAATTTCAGGTGTAATCAACCATTTTCTACATAAGAAAATGCCTATACCAAGTCAGGAATGTGACAGTTGTATCCATTCGTTTGATGTGTTCGAACTTTTGATTTTGCCATTTGATTAGGAACTTTTCGTTTTTAATTTTTCTCAGAGTTTAGTATTTTTGTTATTTTACTTTGTACAAGACCAATAAGTTCACCTGATATATACAGGTATGCTTCAATGTAACAAGTAGCAGTTCTGCAGGAATATGTAATCAACTATCAGGAAACATTATTCAGACTCCGGGGCTACCATTCTTTGCTCTAACATATCCTATATATTTCAGGATGCTTGTATGGTTAATATTTAGTGTAAATAAGTTTAATTCCATATCTTTGAATGTGTTACAATTGAAATATCAAAATAAGATGTGGTACGATTGCAAATTAGACAACTCTTCACCAGAGACCAAATTATTTAGAAGTTAGCATATATACACCAGAAACCAAATTATGTAGGTGTTAGCAAATATACACCACAGACCAAATTATGAAGAGGTTAGCAACTATAGGTCAACGTATGGTCTTCAACAATGAGCAAAACTCAAATTGCATATATAGCAAGCAATGAAAGGCACTAACTGACAAATGGAAATAAAGGCAAAGGTAGTATGCCGCTGTTAGAAATAAATAAATCGATTGAGAAAAAAAAATCCGGGTTACAAACTTAAACTGAGGGAAACGCAGAAACACTAAAATGCAACACACACAGAAACGAGCGATAAGATAACAATAGCCATTGTCCTGACTTGATACATGACATTTTAAGAAAATGGTGGGTTGAACCTGATTCTTTTGCTAACCAAATCTCCCGCTTTAATGGCAATGTTTATTGTAACACTAAAATGACAACATTACATGACGATGAGTACAATACAAATGAATGGGAGAACATACATGCAGGACAGAGAAACACACAAATACATAATAAAATAAAACATTACGACATGCTGATAGTTTAAGGTACCAGGCTTATAATGTAATACGTCAGACGCGTGTTTCGTCTAAATAACACTCATTAGCCAAATACGGATAAGGTTTTCTGTCTGAGATAAGAACATCCTTATTATTTAAAATAATAAACATTTTTGCAAACAGTAAATTTATAAAACTGACCATACAATAGATATACATGTTAACACCGAACTGTTAACTAACTACAGAATAATATTTTTTTTTAGAAAAATCCAAACGAGAAAAAAATTTGATAAATATACAGTAACAAACAACTTCCACAAAATAACAGAATCAAAAAAGGGGCTAGGTTAACATTGACAATTTAGTCCATTGACACATTTTTTCATTTGATATTCAATGTTCTCATGGTATTTTGAAAGACGATTGTCATTGGGATAATGTAGACACATTGGAACCTAATGAACTATATTTGGTAAATAGAATCATTAAATTGTACCCTGGTCTAACAAAAGAAAGGTAGGAGATATCAAAAGCAGAATACAAAATCCACACTAAATACCGGAACTAGTAAGCAAATCAACTAGGTAAGTTGACCCAATGTGATGATGATATATAAGCTTTCTATGTTAATGTAAATTCAGAATTCATTGCGAGGTATTTTATAAATTCGAATTATACTCCTTGAGTATCGCAATGACAAGAAGTGGTATTCTGGTATTAGGAATCTAATGTTCAGGAGTTGTTTGTTTTAAACTTGTTGCCTTTTGTTAGCTGTTATTCGTATGGTTTTTTTGTCAATTGTGTTATCCAATTTATTTATATTGTAGTCCTGTGATATTTTGTTGTCATTTTAATGATATATTTCATATGCCATAAAAGAAGGAGGTTTGGAATGCCACAAAACCAGGTTCAACCCACCATTTTTTGTCTTTTTAAAAAATGTCCTGTCCCAAGTAAGGAAGATGGCCATTGTTATATTATAGTTCTTTTCTGTGTGTGTTACATTTTAAAGTTGTGGTGTTTGTTTTCTCTTATATTTGAGTGTGAATTCACATTACTATAAGACGTGTCACGGTACTTTTCATTAAGACCCGGTACTTTTACCCGCCACCGGAAGCGGCTGGTGAGAACTGGCCCTGAGTCAATGGTGAAAGTCTATAGATTGCTTGAAACATATACTGTTAACCTTATAATATATGCAATAAATGTTTTGAAGACAAGTACTTGATCTGAAACATTATTTTCAAAAATGTGTTATATACTATTGAAGGAACTAGGAAAAACTCAAAATTTCATGAGAGATCATATATCTACTTTTAAAAATGACAGAAAATAAATTTCAAAACAGATTATCATTGTATATTAAGTTTTAAAATTATAAATCTTTCTGGAGAAATCAAATATTTTTAAAAATAGCACTTTTCTATTTTATTTTTATAGATCTTTCTAATTAACAGTTGCTTTAGTTTTTTTGTGTGAAATAATTAAGTACTTGTCTGTTGCTTACAACTTTGTACTTGTTTTGACTTTCGAACTTCTATATCTGGCGTCACTGGTAAGTCTTGTGTGAACGAGGCGCTTCTGGCGTATTGAATTATACACCTGGTGCCTTTTGTTAGCTATTATTCATGTGTGTCTCTGTCTAATATGTTCTCCTATTTATTTTATGTAGTCCTGTAATATTATGATGTCACTTTAATGTTATATTTAACATTGCCATTAAAGTGGTATGTTTAGCATGCCACAAAACCAGGTTCAATTCACCATTTTTTTCATTTAAAAATGTCCTGTACCAAGTCAGGAATATGGCCATTGTTATATTATAGTTCGTTTCTGTGTGTGTTTCATTTTAACGTTGTGTTTCCTTTGTGTCGTTTGTTTTCTCTTAATTGTTAGTGTAAATTCACATTACTATAAGACGTGTCACGGTACTATCCCAAATTCATGTATTTGGTTTTGATCTAATATTTGGTATCTCATGGGATTTGTTTAATCCGTTTCTGTGTGTGTTACATTTTAATTTTGTGTCGTTATCCTCTTATATTTAATGCATTTCCCTCAGTTTTAGTTTGTTACCCCTATTTTGTTTTTTGTCCATGGATTTATGAGTTTTGAACATCGGTATACTACAGTTGCTTTTATTTAATTGCTTTTTACTAGTAATTTTGGGGGCCGTTTGTAGCTTACTGTTCGCTGTGAGCCAAGGCTTTTTGTTGAAGACCGTACTTTTGCCCGGATTTGACTTATACTGTTTCACTTATACAAATTGTGAGTTGGATGAAGAGTTGTCTCATTGGCACTCGTACCACATCTTTTTATATCTAATTGCTGCTTATCAATATAATATATTGTCATTTGGTTTCTGGTGGAGAGTTGTCTCATTGGCAATTATACCACATCTTCTTTTTGTATATATGTAATAATTATGTAAGGATAAATTTATTTGTAACGAAAAAAGTGGTGCTTGTTGTTTATACTAGTATATAAAATAATATGCTGTATAAATCAAGTCCAACTTGAATTTACTCGGTCGACACGGGAGTACCACCAAAGATGTGTTTTGTGAAAATATAAACATTATCCTATATCTATAGGTTTAAAAAGAGAAAAAAAAACATTATGTATTCGATATGTTTATTTTTTTTGACATTTTAATAACTGTTAAATTTTGAAACCATTGAAGGTCGACCATATACCACCATACATTTGCTCTCCTATGCCATTAGTTATGAGATGTATCTTGTCTTTTGCTGCAAGATGTAGTAAAACACTTTGGGTCGCAGACGCATGACCTACAGAAAGTCCTCTGCCATCCGGATAGTTACCAGCAATAATGTTGTCATTGTGCAGTAAATGTGTTGGGAACTTGTGCTTAAAGTGACATATAATTGTCCAGGTAAAATAATAAAAACCTCCGTAAGGTGCAACAAACTGTCCAGTCGAAGCATCGTATCCAGAACCAGTGTTGATGACTATTGTATCAAATATGACTGGGGATCTATTTTTCAGATTACTTAGATTTGTAGAGCATTTAGCCAGAAATCCCACCGTTTTACGACTATCTGGAAAATATCAATTTTCATTTTATTTATATTTTGTAAATAAGAATTTATAATATCTACTAATATAACAGATATGTGTAAAAGAAAAACAATTGCGTATCAAACAGATTGATACTTGAAATTTGTTCAATAAACTCATCATAGATACCAGGACTAAATTTAGTATTACGCTAGACGCGCGTTTCGTCTACAAAAGACTCATCAGTGACGCTCGAATCCAAAAAAGTTAAAAAGGCCAAATATAGTACGAAGTTGAAGAGCATTGAGGACCAAAATTTCTAAAAGTTTTGCCAAATAGTCACAATCCGAAATCATGAAAAGATATGGTGTCGTGTACTAGTTCACTTCTGTTTTTGATTTTTTATTATTTATGTAAAAATGTCAAATACAAATCATGTTTTGTTTATTAACCGACTAGCATCTAGTTTTGATTTATGTCGTCTTTCATTGTAAGAAGTTTTATTTACTAAACTATCTGTTGCCACTGATTTTGTAACAGCGTTGATCATTTCTTTCAAAAGTATGTGCATGAAAAAGCAACGTTTAATGGTAATTAAAAGGGAATTTAAATGAAGAGAAACACAAGAGTTAGTATAGAATAAAATCACAAAAATACTGAACTCCGAAGAAAATTCAAAACATAAAGTCCCTAAAAAAATCAAAAATGTAAATACATCAAACGAATGCATTTAAAACAGCTGTCATATTCCTGCCTTGGTACAAGTATTCTCTTACAAAATGTATATAGAAAGTATATAAGTAAATAGTTATCAAAAGTACCAGGATTATAATTTAGTACGCCAGATGCGCATTTCGTCTCCATAAGACTCATCAGTGCCGCTCACATCAAAATATTTAAGCTATCCTATTCTCCTCTCTATAGCACATCAAAACTCAACTGATGTGCGTGTGTTATTACGACATTACAGAGATACAAGGTAAATAAAACTAAATTGAATAATACTATAACGAATAATGTTTGCATTTACTCAAATCCAGATCAATTAACGTTTGATAATGATAAGCATGCCGACATTCATGTTTATATAGGCGGGTGTTATACTAAATACGATTAAAAAAAATCGTTATATACTTTGCGGGAACCATCGAGCTTGTGCTTACATATCATACGGATTTCATATTCCTATATCCTCATTTTAAATAAAATTATAAGTCAACTGATATTAACCCCACCATACTTTCAAAACCTGATGCAATGATCTTATAACAAAATATCTGTTATATATGTAACACTCAGAAACGTGTCCTTCCCCCCAAACGTGTCCGATTCCCCCAAACATGTCTAGTTGAAAACTGCGCCAAAGCGTGTCATTTGTATAAACGCCCAAACGTGTCTATTTCTCAACCAACCCCCAAACGTGTCCAATCCCAAAAACGTGTCCATATCAAGCGTTATTTGGCTATTGCTATTTCATTAACGTATACTAATTTTACCATTTCATTTAAATATAGATAAGGTACGTTAGTTATTTTTTAAACCGGCCGAACAAACTGGGGGAAAGTGGGCTATGTCGTATGTAAATTGTAAGCAAAAATGTTTAGTTAAACTGTACAGTAAACGGATCAAAGTGTACCTTTCTCGGCACATTAAAATTTGTATGTTTTTTCTAAATATCGTGAAATACCGGCAACTGGACAATCAACAGTCTAAAATAAAGTCATACAGTACAAATGTAAAGAATTAAAAACTTGTAACCTATGTTCTCTCTAAATATGCATGAAATACTGACAACTGGACAATACGCAATCAACAGTCTAAAGTTAATTTAAACAGTATAGAGCAGTAAAATCATTAAAACATGTATGTTCTCTCTAAATATGCATGAAATACTTGCAACTGGAAATATGCCATCAACAGTCTAAAGTTAATTTATACAGCAAAGGTAAAACCATTTCGCTCTTAATATGCATAGAGTACTTGCAACTGGACAATACGCTATCAACAGTCTAGAAAACAAATTTATACAGTACAAATTAAATTTGCAATTACGGAAATCACTAATAACAGGCATTTATCACATATAACAATCATATTAATAAAAAGTATTTATAAAACCAATGCATGATCTATTTGCACTGGATGTTATGTCTCTTGATCGTGTGTCCTAAGTGATGCTGGAAACCTAACATTAATTTTATGAAAAAAATGGATAACCATTTTATGATTTGATGGGTTTTTGAAATACACACATATTCAGATGGCGAACTATTAACAAAAGGGAGAAAAAATGCTGCTTAACGTCCGCCATGCAATATTCGGATAAATATGAAAAGCATTATCAGAGTTTATAAGTACAAAATAATTTACAAAGTTACTGATTAATTCAAGTCGATAATTATTTGTAGGTTCGCTCTAAATGAGTATGAAATACTTGCAACTGAAGTGAACAATCAGCTATTTCAGTTAAAAGTTGATTAACAATTACAGATTGAATTTGGAATTATGATATTCATTAACAACCTACATTTAATTAACTAATAAAAGCTAATAAATGAAAAAAACTTTGTCACCTGTGTTCCCATCATAGAATAGCTGTAAAGGTTATCAGCAATTCTAATGCAATTATTTTGTAACAAATGTTCTGATTTGATGACAGCAAGCGTAAAATTCTCTATCTTCTTGTCTGTAACTAAGGAAGCCGACATTTTGAATTTCGGAATATATTGACATGTTATTTCTACAATAATAAACAAAAAACTTACTTGTTGCGCCTAAAAATCTTCTTTTTATCAAATTTTATTAAATTCTGAAGCGGCACAGAAGCCGGAAAACGCCCAGTGTTTATGTTTGACGCCGGAAGCATACCTATGACGTTACATTTTTTCGCGGAATTTTCTTTTATAAAGATTTTACACTGAAATAATGATTGCAATTTATTTATAAACTTGTTTTGCATTAGAATAGAGATAACCGTATTGTATTTGAAGCTTTTCGGACGTCCATCGGTAGTTTTACTGTCGCAAATACCCGTTTACCTGTCTCCGCTCCGCGTCGCCAGGTAAACTAAATTTGCGACAGTAAAACTACCGATGGACGTCCTTAAAGCTTCAAATACAATACAGTTATCTCTTAAATTTACCTAGGAGATACATGTATTAGCGCTAAAAGACGAGTGACGTTTAGGCGTTAAATATTGGACACGTTTTGGCGAATAACAAATTATCGGACACGTTTTGGGGTTATGAAATCGGACACGTATGGGGAATATTGTACATTTCGGACACGTTTTGGGAGAAAAGACACGTTTGGGAGAATCGGACACGTTTGGGGGGAAGAACACGTTTGGGAGTGTTACATATATATACAGTGAATAACCATACATCAGTGTATGTAAAGTGCGGATCCTAAAATTTCATTTTTACTGTATATGCAATAAATGTCTAATGTAGAATGATAAATAAACAGACGAACTTTTTTTAATTTTTGAAGAAAATGAAGAAAATTAGTTAAAATGTATATTTTCAGAACTACATAATAATAATAAAACAAAGTAAGAGATGCGAGCGGGGTTTTATCGCAGCTAAAGCCATCCAGCTGTGAAATATATACCAAAATAGGTGAATATTTATGACATTTCACGAACAGATCGTGCAGGTGCTTTATAACTAACAGGTAAGATGTTGTTGCAGTAAAATTCATTTTAATACAATTAATAAAGTTGTATAACGTAGAATATGTTTTGTCATTCAGTTTCTTCATATTTAACTAAATTCCACTATGATGATTTCGTAATGCTAGTCATGTTTACTGTCGAATAATGATACTATTCTTTCATTTTCACTGTGGAGCGAATCATTATTATTGTATATGCGGTGCATTTTCACTGTATAATTTTTTTATTTTTTTTTATCTATTACAGCTCATTTCTTTAAGCATGTAGAGCAAGACTTTAGTTGACTTGCTTGCTTTTCTTTTATTGGATAATCATTATGATAACACCCAATTTAATTCAAATATTAAAAATACAGGTTAAACTATGCCTATTCATATTGTTTAAAAATGTCAATCTTATTTACAAAGTTTATATAAACAATTAAACAAACAAACCAAGCAAGCCAACCAAAGTTTTGCTTTACATGCATTAGGAAATTAGCTGTAAAGCCTTAATTTAGCCGACTTGCTCAAACAATAGATAAAGTAAGAGAAAAAATTGATAAAATTTAACTTACGGAGGAAAGTTTGGTTTTAAAACACTCTAATAAATTCAATAGAAATAACATTTATTTCAAATTTATTCCATTTAGTTTCTTATAAAGCGTATATGGATCTTTATCCTTATTTTTTTTATCCATGTCCATGACACTTCACCACTAATTACGTACATCTTGATATAGATTGAACCTTTGTTTTCCCGTTAAAAAGGTTTTACACTGGAGCCCTTTATAACTTGCTGTTCGGTGTGAGCCAAGACTCCATGTTGAAGACCGTATTTTGACGTATAATGGTCTACTTTTATAAATTGTGACTCGGATGGAGAGTTGTCTCATTATCACATACGACATCTATATATGGCTTAAATACGAAACGAGACGGGATAAAAAGGGATAAAAAAATCCACGCTACTTTTTTAATATATTCATAATGGGCTTAATATGAGCCAGAATAGAGTAAAATAGTGGGTCGCATTTGGGTATAAGCGTGACGCCGGATTGACGATTTTTTGCAAGCGTGACAGGTGAAAGTCAAATGATTGCGTCGTGAAAAACGAGAAATGAAGTCTAGCGGGACACGGATAATTACAAAAAATGAGAACTGCATAGTATAAGCGGGATACGGGAATCTGACAAAATAATAAGCGGAATACAGGAATCTGCCAAAACAGTAAGCAGGATCTGGGATCAGAACCCCCCAATGAAACCCCCAGAATAAGATATTTTTGTATATTCATCCTATTGTTACAGTCATGTCTTCAATAACAATTGTATCCGATGCATGCATTATTTTATATTTTTGGTCCCTTTTTCAATTTTGTTGGGTCCAAATTTATAGACAAAAGTCCTTTAATATAGATATTTGGGATTCGTTGACATGGTGAATCTAACCGTGTATCTAGTTTGGGGATTTTTTGCCTAGTTGCTGAAATAGCCCACATAGAGTTCCAAAGGGTCTAAAATCAACAAAAATGAGTTGTAGCATGCATTTCGTGTACAATAACGCAAATGTGTATGGTTTAACCTCTTCGGTATTATCCATTCGCGGATCTAGAATTTTTCATTTTGAGAATTGCTTTTGTTACAAGTTTGAAAAGCTATATATTTGATGAAGAATGAATGAGGAGTTTGTATTTCAATTTGAAAATACATGTATCATAAATCCTAGTCATCAACTATTTTTTTTTCGTTTGTTGCAAGTGCATTTATCACATAATTCTACAATAAGAATTCCTCGCATCTTTGAAAATTCTACATTAATAATGACTGCACTAACAGTGATAATTCATCGCATCTATAGTTAAAATGGATCGCTTTCAATAATCGATATGCTATATTATGATGCTTTTATGACACTTATTTGAACTTTAATGCTATGTTTGTATATTATAAAGACATATCACAATGAAAATATGTTAAAACTTATCTTCAAATCACTTAACTTGATATTTTCAAAACATAAACAAATACAGTTTTCCCATGATCCTTTATTCTACAATAGACATACCCGCATATAACAGTAAAAATGAACTAGCTGGATTCGCACTTTATATACACTGATACATTGTCTCGAAATATCAATGTTATTTGTACAAGGCTTAGAAACAGGTAGAAAGGGAGGCTGTGCTGAGCATTTCTACCTGTTTCGAGCCGAGTACAAATAACAAATTGATATTTCGAGACAATGTATGGTTATACTTTATATACTGCAACTCTTAAAAATATTCTAAATGACGGTATTTTGGGTAAAAAACATCATTTCCTAATTTGAAGCGGACGACGTTAAATTTCCGCGAATCTGTAGGTTTTATTGACGTCATAAATAAAACTCTACGGAAACCCATTGCCAACGTCATAAACAATGTGATATACGGTCATGGACTGTATATGACATATGAATATACAGTCAATGCAATTTGACTGCTCAAATAGCACAGCTGCAGTATATATATATATATATATATTTATCATATACTTAGCATTAATATGATAGCTTTTGCATATGTGTAACGAACGGAAGTACACAAGCCATAATTTCCCACCCAGGCTGATAACCCATATCAGCCCGGTCTGATAACCCATATCAGGGGCGTCTCGTGCAAAAACCCATAACAGTGCTTCTCGTGCAAGTTACTTCCGGTGTTTCCGGTATCGGTTGTTATTTTTCCATTGTGACGTCAGATATCAGCTAAATTATCTGGAGTAAAGGATCCTACAAATTAATGTAATATACAGTCACAGAATATAATTATATTCATAAGTACGTCTGAGTCAGTGACAACTCTACAACAGATGTATCCATCGGATCGCCATCAATGATGGTGATACATGGCTGTGTACATAATGTATATACAACTCGTCTATACATCAACCCAACAATGTTAGATCTGTAAATTTGCTTTCGCAAATTTTTGGTTCTTCCCATGCCGTTTTAACTAGGTATTTTTAAATCAATTAGAATATTTCACTCAGATATCCTCCTAGAATGGAGTTGATTTTTCAAAATAAACCTTTAAAGCAAATAATTCTACTATACACAAATAACATCTCAGTGATGTAAGTTGGTACTAAAATGGTATTTAGGGTAATTGGGTATGTTATGTGCTTTCTGTACAATGTTTCGAGCAACATATATTTTTCATGATTTTCAATAAATTTGAAAATTTAGATGGTATGTGAAATACTTTAAATATTTTAAAAAGTTTACGTACATTTCACTTGGAAAAAAATGGGTTTTTCAGATGAAACTCACATGAACTAATTTCATATGAGGTGAAATTAATGTAAGGGAAATTTGCCGGTGTATACCTCAAATTTCGGCAGAATAATCAAACGTGGATCTCTCTTTTCTTATTTGAATTTGAAAACACGAGAAACAAATAAAACAGCAATTATTGACTCTATTCAATCAAATGAATTAAAATAGTTCATGTATATATTCTTGTACTCACTTGATTCTTTTGCATCACAATCACATCGCACTTCTGTATTCTCAACTAACTTAAGCTGGTATTGTATGCTTTTCCACAAGTTGGCATTTTTAGAACAGGCTTTGTGAGCAGTGACTGGCGAAAGGAGTATAGAGCCCAGAACGTAAAAAGCAATTACTCTGAGTAGGCTGAAAATTAATTTTATTACATGTAACTTATAAAATATTATATAATATATGTGATGAGGTTATAACTGTGAATCATAATGTGGTAGTAAGGTCAATCAAAACGCCGCAAACCGAAAAATCGATTCGATCAATGATTTGTGGTTAAAAAAACATATTTAGATGAAAATTTTGAAAAAAAAGTTCTTTAGATCTGAACAAAATTCCTATCTTCGACATCAAGAAATATTCTTGAATATATACTACACGAATTGTGGGACATTGTCACTTAAATAATTTCAGCGTAGATCGGACTATGTTAACAAAAAGAAATTCTTATAAATAATGGCACATAACAAGTTGTTAATATACCTTAAGAAATAGACCGATTAATAAAACTAGTAGTACTCATTAAACAATTGTGTCTTAGATAATTATGAAAGGTACCAGGATTATGATTAAGTACGCCAAACGCGGGTTTCATCTACATAACAGCAACAACAACAACAATTTTTATTTGTCAATCAAGACGCCCCGAGGAGCAGTACAATTACAGTTTAAATTAAAGTGTACAAATAATTGTGTTGATTTTTTTCATTGAAATTACAATACATGACAATAAAATTAAAACAATATTATATAAGAGAAGGGATACAACAAATACAGTATATATTCTCAAAGATAATGAGTGAGTGAACACAATCAGTACCGTTTTATAATTAGAAGAAGAGCTGGACTACTCATGTGTTTATGCTTAATCTAACTCTTCTAGATTTTATTAAACTATCTATTAATTTAATCATTATGTTATTAACAAATGGATCTTCATTTGACATCAACCATACAAATTTAGATTGGTCATTTAAAGTTTTAAAATTAGTAAATTTAGAGGATAAATCTGAAATAAAACTGGACCTTTCAGTTTTAAGTGATGGACATTGAAGAAGAAAATGAATTTCATCCTCAACAATGTCATTATTACATAATTTACAAAATCTTTTATCTGGGGGTATTCCCTTATGTCTTCCCTTTTCTATTTTAAGTTCATGGGCACTAATTCTAAATTTGGTTAACTCATTTAATGTTTTACAATTATTTAACAATAAATATTTTTCAAGGCCTATATTATTTTTAAATAGTCTGTAGGTCCTCAATTTATTTCCTTGCACCATGCCAGGTTTGTCATTATTTAATTGGTTAAGCCAAATTTCATCATATTTAATTCGGAGTTTTTTTTAATGATAATTGACTTTATATGAGATTTGTGATTTAACAAATATTCTGGGGTTAAATTAAGATATTTAAATAATGAATAAATGCTTTCCAACCAATTGTCTTTATATGTTTTAGATAAAATTTTAGCCTCTTCAAATGCTTCTTTAATGAGAGAGTTATTTTGTTCTGTGAGTCTGAGCCAAAATTTAGCCATATTAAGAATAACCTCAAGAGATAGGGGGGTAGCGCCCCAACTCTCCCATCACTGCTAGGTTTGTTGATCTTCTAGGTACCTGTAGAGAATATTTACAAAATTTAATATGTAATTTTTCAATAAATAGATCTTTGCACATTTGGAAAAAATAGTTGTCTCCTTTTGATTGTAACTTATTTGGAGAGAATTGACCCAAAATTTCTGAGCCATATAACAAAATCGGCTTCAGCATGTGGTCAAAAAGATGTAAAAGTGTTTTAATATTAGGTTTAAAATGGGTGAAATATCTTTTGAATTTAAAAAAGGCTTTTAATGCTTTATTATAAAGATTAAGAAACTCATCAGTGACGCTCATATCAAAATATTTATAAAGCCAAACAAGTACAAAGTTGAAGTGCTTGAGGATCCAAAATTCCAAAAAGTTGTGCAAAATACAGCTAAGGTAATATTTGCCTGGCATAAGAAAATCCCTAGTTTTTTTACGAAAAATTCAAAGTTTGTAAAAAAGAAATTTATAAAAATTACCACATGGTTGATATTCATGTCAACACCGAAATGTTGACTACTGAAAATCGGATATCTTTTATACAGATATGTCTGATTAGTCGTGACATCTGGTAACCTTTGGTGATAAAAACCACTCGGTCATATTGTGTAGTTATACTTCAAAACTGTACAGTGTCTGTTTTTGTTCAATTATAGGATGGTATTAATTTGTCTATTAATTAATATCTGAAATAATGATTTTTAAAGCTTTTATTTTGAAACTGACGTATAATTTATGATAATTTACTAAGATTGTTTTCTTACCTCATGGTTTCTGTCTGGTTCGTTGGAGTTTAGAATTGTTTCTGAAAGTCTGATTAGACATGTTATATTTCTAAGTAATTTCATAATGTCACAGGAAATATGATATTCAAATACAGACATGTAAAAATGTCATTAACGATATTCAATCCTTTTTTAAGTTTCTTGGAAATAACGATTCAGCTATTTTTGTGTTTCGTTTACAAAATTGATCCTCATTGAATAATAAGCCTTGGATATTGTAAGAGATACTAGCTCAAAGTTTTAGAAAAGAGGGACGAAAGGTACCAGAGGGAGAGTCAAACTCATAAATCGAAATTTACTGACAACGCCGGGCTAAAAATGAAAGAGGTCAAACAGACAAACAATAGATCACATGACACAACAAAGAAAACTAAAGAATAAACAACACAACCCCACCAAAAACTAGGGGTGATCTCAGGTGCTCCGGAAGGGTAAGCAGATCCTGCTCCTATTGTGGAACCCGTCCTGTTGCTTATGTTATAACAAATCCGGAAGAATGTAACATTAAAAATCTAAGAGCGGAAAAATCCTTTTTGTCTTCTATTTTTTCAGATGTGCTTCTGAAATGTGGGATTAAATACATGTACACCATATTTCAGGGACAATTTAGAACCTATATTTGGATGGCATAGATTGAAATAGTTCTTATGTCAAATTTATAAGTGTAGGATTTCAACTGATAACCAACAAGCATCATTAGTTTGATGTATCTCTACTGTATTATATTTGCATTGTATCCAACTGCAAAAAAGTAAAATATATAAGTATGTAATGGCATGGAATAAAATCACTACTGAAATAGTAGATGGAAAGGATTGGTGTCTAACATCCAGTGGCAAATATTACATGTAAATCTGGAAAGCATGCCATATAAACAAAACCCTAGCTTTGCACAAAACCAATTAGTTGACCTGAAATTTTAAATGTTATGTTTCACCAGTTATCAGTCTTATAACTGATAAAATGTCATAAAATATCAAGAAACATTATTCAGAACTCCATGTCGACCATTTTTTGCTCTTTCTTATCATATCTATTGAAGTATTTGTCATATCATTGCTACAAATGGTCATTTATACACAGGTACTTGTCTCCGAAAAATAATTTCCTATAATTTATACCATACTTCATGGCAAATGTTCCTGACTGTTGATTGAAACATTATTAAAGTCCACCATTCTAATTTTTCAGGATGCTTTTGTGGTAAATTTTTAGTGTAAATAAGTTTAATTACGTATCTTTGAATATGCATCAAGCCAACAATGGGTATATAAAAATAGGAAGATGTTGCATGGTTGCCAATTATACAACTCTAAACCAAATTATGTAGAAATTAGCAATGATACAACAGAGACCAAATTATGTAGAGGTTACCGACTATTATCAACTTGTGGTCTTCAACAATGAACAAAACCCTAATGCATAGCAAGCTTTAAAAGGCACTAAATGACAAATGTTACACAATCAAAACAACAAACAAATATGATACACAACAACAAACAACAATCACAATCTACAGACTTGGAACAGGCCTAAACAGAAAAGGATGGGGTTAATATTGACATTTTAGTCCATTGACACATTTGTTAGCAATCATATGGAACACAAATACAATCTTACCACATCTTTTTTTGATATTTTCTAAATGCATTTATCTCATTCTATGACGTGTCAGTTATTACAACTGGAATTGTCCATAAAAGAAATGTTCAAACCCAGTCAAATTTTAAAAAGAACTTGGATCTGATGATACAAATACATTTTAATTTTCAGTATTTACACATTTATGTTACAAAGAAGACTATAGTTCCTGTAACTTGAGTATATGAGAAAAGAATACAGTAATATTTTTTTATTTATGTACATTTACATATTTTATGTTATCACATAACATTGCATCAAAAAAAATGTCTTTAATTCTACACATGATTATTAAAGCAATGTGCTGTTTAGAAAACCAAGCAAAAAATTTTAAAAACTTAAAAAATTAAACTATATATAGCTTGACAAAAATAAAATGTACAATTCCCATTGTAAATTATTAAATTTATCTTCTTGATTATTTGTTTAAACAAATGAAACTGCACATGTAGCTTTTTTGTAAATTACTTGACCAAAAAAGGCCCTTTTATTATATGATAAACATGAATCAATCAAAATAAATATATTGCAAATGGCACCCTATAAACATATTAACATCATTTCTTTGGTTCTCATTGTCATTGTCCCATTGGAATATTTACTTGCTACAGGTTATCAGTAAATGAAATTTGGTTATTCTATCTTGATAACAGTTATACAAATAGAGTGACTTATAAAATATTGAAACATATTCAAATTTCTCTTCTTTAATCATTTTAAAGAAATATCTTTATGATACAGAGTTGTTCAAGGAACAATATTCATGTATAAAAATATTTGGTTTTAATATATTTGTTAACCATAACACTTTAAATATATACAACATATATAGACAATAACGTTAACTAAATGATACAACTAAAACCAATGACATCTAGAGGTCAACATATGATCTTCTTCCTCAAAAGATCAGTGGTAAAAAAAAAAAAATTCAAACATTCAATTGGTCCAGGTCTAGAAGAGCTGTGAATGACTTTCAAATATTTGCCATTATTACCAAAATATCGTATTGTTCTCTTGCCACATAAGAAAATATATATTTGTATGGGGTCCAAGTGAAATAATCTGAAAGATGGAACCCACATGACAGGAGGCATATGTCCGGATATTTTTAAATTATTCAAAGAAAAGAGAGAAAATCTTGATAAAATTTATTGTTTCAAGAAGTCAGAAGACTGAAATTACAGGATTTCTTAGACATGTGAAATAATGGTATTTATCTGACTTGGAAATCACAATCTTCATTTTAACCAATGATATATCAAATATATAATTACTATATAAATGTCATGTGAAACAGATCTCTTAGATCATACAATACTAGTCAATCTCACTTGGTCAACAATCATTTACAATGACAAAAGCTATCAAATTACAATAAATTACAATATCAACAAATTATTCAATTTCATATTTCGCTGATGATTTACAACAGCTGATAGCAGATTTAATGTTCTCTACAGATCCTCCTGCTGTGAAGAAAGCTATAACACCCATGGCTAACATGACAAAATAGGCTGGTAAAATACTGGCCAGATATAGTGGTTCTGGACGATTTACTGTTCTCTGATTGAGTAACGTCTGAAAACCAAAAATATATATATAGCTGATAATTTACATTTCAATTCATGAATGTGTTAATATTAAAACTCATTAAGGATCTTAGAAATATATGATCATGATAAATTAAAAAGAATGTGGTAAATATGGTAATGTCAATGAGACAGCAATAAAAATATGCAAAATAATAAGACATCTAAAGGTCAAAATATGATTAACATCTACTGGTCAAATAATGGTCTTTAACTAAAAACTAAACAATATATCAATCTCTTATATCATTCCAGGTATAGACAAGTTTTCTAACAACAACAAAAAATAATAGATATGACTATAGATGTTATGCCATCATGGTACAACTGAATGGTATATTAGTAAATTGTACTCCATAAGTAACAGCTTTGTCATGTTCATGTAGTATTAAAATCAAACATCCAATTAGACAATTTTTCTTTGACACTATTAACTTTATTAATTATTTCAAACATCCATTTAACAGAATTATGTATCTTGACTAGGATGCTTAAGGTGGTACCCGAAACCTTCACTAAAATTAATTTGGCTTGTTTAATTTTCATAAAATTTTGACAAAGTACTCACTTTGACCCTTTGACAGAAATAGAAAAATTTCAAAAAATTTGAACCAACCGTCTTATCAGAAAAATTACACTGGTTATATAGCAGTTTGACAAACACTAATTTTGATCATTAAGAAGCTTAATATTCCCATATAAACAACACAACGTAATTAAAACGTTTAGCTGATTTTAAAGAGTTATCTCACTGTTGTGATAGGTACCACCTTAACTTAAAACATTCACTCATAAATTTTATCCATAATTTTTTACCACTGGTTCATATCTGCAATTTTCACCCAATGTGCATATGTTTTGAGTAATAAAGTCCAGATGATTTTTTATAAACTTACCAAGCATGAGACCAGCATATGTGTAGCTACAACAAGTGCTACCATGTAATATTTCTTTTTGTCCAAGGCATGGAAAAATATAACTCCCCAAAATATGTGAAGAAATATAAAGCACAGTGTCAGAAAAGCTGAATTAAAAATAAAAAATTAGTTCATACGATTTCGAAAGTAACATTTTTCAAAAAGATGTTATTAACTGAGATAATAAGAACATACGTATCTGACCCAAAATTGTGATTGTATGCACATTTTTTTAATGTTTACTCATATTAGTAAAGCACATCAACATCTTTGTACAAGACATCTTAATGTGAAATATCCTTGCATTTAAAGATGTTTTTCATATATAAATATACACAAAAGATATGAAAACAGAAAAATATCTGTTTTTTTTATCAATTCAAATTTTGAATGGCCTTATCAACCAAATAAACAAGATGATATCAAAATACATAATAACATATATCATAATAGATCCTTTGTGAGTGGACTCACATATTTCGAAATATACCTGACGCAAAAATTGTGTGGGGTATAATCAAACATCTGAAGATATGCAAAATCTTAAATAATTTTCAAGACATCTGATACTGGATATTTATTTATCATTAATTAACAATAAAAGACTTGATAACATAATCCCTTTTCAGACCTTCATCTGCTGAACCTACATATGGTACATTTAAAAGTTGTTTTAAAAAGCTTTCAGTCCTGATTATGCATCAAATAATTGCTGTTAAACATAAAGATGTGATGTAAAAGTAAATGACAATTAAATATACCTGTTGCTACAAAAAAGTACTTAGAGTCTCCATGGATACCAATAGTACCAGGTCCTACCATATCTGCTAATACATTGATTATAGAGAATGCTCCACATATTATTCCATAGCCAAAACCTGAAACTATAAACCAAACAGGAACTAATATCTGTTAATCAATCAAAAGGATGATTCATAAGCAAGAAATAGGATTTTCCATCTATTTCCATTTATGTTTTTGTACTTTATATATATTTTTATTGGATTTTGTTTGAGCGTGAAAGTAATAATATTCCTGCATAAATCCTTTCCCTCTATCATCTGTTTCCCTTTTTTGTGATTTTTTACTATAACTCATGGGATTAAAAAATATGTATCTGTGAGGATAATTGATTTATGGATTTTTAAAAAAAAAAAAAAAATTCTACATGCAAATATTAATTGTACAGAAATTATGTAGTTTGTTGATCACTTAAATTCTGGGTTTCTCTCCATACATGTAAAAGAAATACATAAAAAATTAGTATGCCATGATCAATAATGAATCACAGTATTAGGTTTTTAGGAAGACAACAAATGGAAGTTATTAACGACCTTGGCTGGCTATACAGCCCTCGCATGGTCGGCTCGGTGCCCGAAGGCGATTGGTGAGCGTTTAAATAATTTTGTGCCATCGGTCAGGAACGAGTGGTGGTCGCCATTTTGGAGGTCGCCATCTTGGTTTAGGTGAGTTCTCTTTGGTTTGTTGACTATTTTGATGTTATTTCTTCACAACGGCTGCTTTCAGGGCCAGTTTGGTCAGCTTGGCAGCCCGCTAACCTCAATGATGGAGTACTGGTAGATGAGTCTTGGACGTAGTGCTAAAAATGACAGGAAGCATGATCAGGACCAAAGCCGTGAGGCAGTGAAATGAAGGTCAATCATCTAACACCTAGGATACAGCCCTCGGACGTTAATCGGCACAACACTCCCCCATCTACAATGGGTTTTGGAGTGCATGTTAATGCGGGAATACGCCAACTACTACATTTACTGTACAGCGTTGAATTGGTTTCTGTCATCTAAAGTAGTAAGTCGTTGATCATCTAACTGTAAATCCTCATCGAAGATAGCGGGTAAAGGAGAGCTGGCCCAGCACGTCCCTTCAGCTGTAATGACTGAGACGTGACTGAATGTGGTAATGGGTTGATGTGATTGTAATGGTTTTTTTAGGAAGGTCTGAACATTCATACTCTTATAATTTCCTACCATATGCCATAATATTCTTGTTTGTGATGTCACGAGGGGCAACATGAAGCTCTGGTCCCTCTGTCTGATTAACTTTCTGTAAACCTTCATCAGCTTTCCTAAAATAAACATTTTCTTTATGAATTATTTTACCGAAGTTTGATTGTTAATTACAAAAAAATGTATGTACTGCAAAGATAGGTTGTATTTGTATCTTTACCAAGAGGGGTTTGTTTGGAACTGTACTAATGATTTTACTACATAATTGTATTTAAACTCTGTACTATTGTTTTTGCTGAATAATTATATTTAAGAAATATCTGCTTAATTCTTTTTTAATGTAATTTTACTTTAAAATACCAAAAGCTGCAATCATAATACTGTAATGTTTATGATGAGATGCAAATATGATATTCAAAAGAACAAACTATTTAAATTCTGTCACTTTTTTGTTGATGCACCTATTCTGGTATCATATTTATACACACACCTATTGCTAAAGAAAATGCTGTCTTTTGATAATTGACAATTATATATTGGTGTTTGGTTTAGATTTTAATGTACATGTTGCACTGCAGATTTCTTGTGTATTATTACTATTTGTATATTTTACAAACCAGATGCTCCGCAGGGCGCAGCTTTATACGACCGCAGAGGTTGAACCCTGAACGGTTGGGGCAAGTATGGACACAACATTCAAGCTGGATTCAGCTCTAAATTTGGATTGTGATTAAATAGTTGACACAGCATAGGTTTCTGACACAGAATGAATGTGGTCTAATGAACTTTAAAAAAAATGTTTGCCTTTGAGCAATTCACTATGCTGTTGAATATTAATCCTCTCAAAAAAATGTTTGAAGAAATTTTCTTTTTATTTATGAAATCTGAAATGAAAAAAATTGACCCTCCAATTTTTTTTTCACATCCCCCTTTCCCTTATTTCAAAACTGATCTCAATTCAAATTTCTAATGAAGTTTGCAACAATAACTACTCATTTAAATACATCATAAAATATTAAAATGTAAAAAAAAAGCTTGTTATCACTGAATGGTAAAGATTGTTTTAATCTATCAGTTGGTAGTAAAAGTGAATATACATTGTATATTGTATAAAACAATGATTTAAGTTGATTCAACTACTATTCTGGACAAAGAAAGATAACTCCAATTGAAATCCAATTGGAATTTCTTGCTATTGCACAATATTGTGCAATTAGATATTTCTTGCTATTGTGAAATACTGTGCAATTGAAAATATTTGCTATTGCACAATACTGTGCAATTGAAGATTTCTTGCTATTGCACAATACTGTGCAATTGAAGATTTCTTGCTATTGCTGAATACTGTGCAATTGAAAATTTCTTGCAATTGCACAATACTTAATATAATAATTTTGGATCCTGATTTGGACCAACTTGAAAACTGGGCCCATAATCAAAAATCTAAGTACATGTTTAGATTCAGCAGATCAAAGAGGCCCAAGAATTCAATTTTTGTTAAAATCAAACTTAGTTTAATTTTGGACCCTTTGGACGTTAATGTAAACCAATTTTAAAACGGGACCAAAAATTAAGAATCTACATACACAGTTAGATTTGGCATATCAAAGAACCCTAATTATTCAATTTTTTATGAAATCAAACAAAGTTAATTTTGGACCCCGATTTGGACCAACTTGAAAACTGGGCCAATAATAAAAAATCTAAGTACATTTTTAGATTCAGCATATCAAAGAACTCCAAGGATTCAATTTTTGTTAAAATCAAACTAAGTTTAATTTTGGACCCTTTGGACCTTAATGTAGACCAATTTGAAAACGGGACCAAAAATTAAGAATCTACATACACAGTTAGATTCGGCATATCAAAGAACCCCAATTATTCAATTTTTGATAAAATCAAACAAAGTTTAAATCTTGACCCTTTGGGCCCTTTATTCCTAAACTGTTGGGACCAAAACTCCCAAAATCAATACCAACCTTCCTTTTATGGTCATAAACCTTGTGTTTAAATTTCATAGATTTCTATTTACTTATACTAAAGTTATGGTGCGAAAACCAAGAAAAATGCTTATTTGGGTCCCTTTTTGGCCCCTAATTCCTAAACTGTTGGGACCTAAACTCCCAAAATCAATACCAACCTTCCTTTTGTGGTCATAAACATTGTGTTTAAATTTCATTGATTTCTATTTACTTAAACTAAAGTTATAGTGCGAAAACCAAGAAAATGCTTATTTGGGCCCTTTTTGGCCCCTAATTCCTAAAATGTTGGGACTAAAACTCCCAAAATCAATCCCAACCTTCCTTTTGTGGTCATAAACCTTGTGTTAAAATTTCATAGATTTCTATTCACTTTTACTAAAGTTAGAGTGCGAAAACTAAAAGTATTCAAACGACGACGACGACGACAACGCCAACGTGATAGCAATATACGATGAAAAATTTTTCAAATTTTGCGGTCGTATCAAAATCAAACAGCATAAAGTGTAAAATTACCTCAACAATTTATAGAAGAAAAATCTAAATATTTCCTGGAATACCACAGAGAATACAAGACCAAATGCTAACTCTTCCCTTAATGGTACAACAGCAAACCACAATATTGATGACAGCAATAATGACAGCAACCAGAAAAATCCACTGAAAAAGAAAGACAGAAAATTTTAAACATTAGAAACTTGTGCAAAAATAAAATTCTTAAATGAAGATTTTTTCCATCAGAATACACAATTTATATCAATGAACAGTATTTCATCCTTGTACAGATAAATGCACAGTCAATCATCCACTGTTTCAATAATATAAATTCAATATATGCTTTAAAATGCTTATGTACTCTAATTCTCTCCACACTGTTTATATAAACCAGATCAATTTTAGCATAAGATTAAAAAAAAAAATTCTGTACTTGCACAGTAGTTTTCTTTTCTTATAATCTATAAACAAATTTATCAGCTACCATACCCATCAGAATGACAAGAATGAATAGATGCATATTATTAGTTAAATAGTTCGCTAGTGACCTAATAGGATATATATGAGGTCAGTAAATTCCATATGGAGTGAGAGCGATGCTCGAATCCCCATATGGAATTTACTGACCCCCATATATATCGTATTAGGTCACTAGCACACTATGTAACGAATTTATCTTACCGACTATCTTAACATGATGTGATATTAAGACTAATGGCCTATAAAAGTGATCAAGTCTTCAATACTGTTAGTATTATGAACCAACTTCCATAGGTCAATTTAAAAACAAATGCCAACAATAACAACTTGTTAGCTTTAAATTAGATGTATGGAAATAATTTCAATCGTTCATTATCCATTTAATCGTCTGTTGAAACCTTTAATATTTTTTTTCTCACCGCTGTGTTGTTTGTATAAAGGGACACAACTCCCCACTACTAACATAATATGGAACCTTACTAGCCTAATAAGGAATATACATGGTCTCCACGAGGTTGTTCTTAACCAATCATATTTTTAGAAATATATAGGAGGTAAGATAAATACCAATACCTTTCATGTCTGTAGGTATATGTAAAATACATGTAAAAATCAAAAATTTGAACCTTACCTCGCAATAAGTACAATTATTCTGAGTGGATCATGCATTATTGTGAACACAAATAACCCAAAAGGTGGTCCAAAAGCTATGAAAGTACAACCGAAAAATTCCATCATCGTCATCTTGGAGGGTTTAACTTTTATTTCAGTACCTGTAAAAAAGAGTGTAATGTCATTTTTACTTGACCCATAACTTGTCAAGTCAGATATCAATACAATAAACAGTCATCTACCTTTCAAACTATGTGTCCTAACTAATCGTACTTAATAGCAGGAAAGAACAACATACATAATTTATAAAAGATGACAGAAGCAGCTAAACCTCACTGGTACATACATTTTACCATGGTTACCACTGGTTTCTAAGAAATGGATCTAATACATGCAATAAGAAACCAGTTAAAAATTGTAACAAACTTTCATTCATTGCTGCACAGTAGTCGTAAAATATCTATGACATATGAGCATACTTCTGTTGTTTTGTAAATTTATTTGAACTCTGATTAATTGGCGTATTTTATACCTGTACAGAAAAAATTGATCATGCGACTTTTAAGACAAATGCATGTCTATCATGTCTGTCTTTCTTATCTGTTATTACAGTGTAAATTTTCTTATTAATCATAATAAGAATTTGAATTAAACTGTACATGATAAAGGTCCAATGCTCAAAATAAGATTTGTGATCAGCTGTTATATATGTATACTGCAAGGATGTGTTTTCTTTGTTCAAAAGTACTGAATAAGCAGTGATTCTGGAGGCTGTGTTATACCATGAATGCTGTGTGTTTACAAAAAAATATACATACATGTACATTGTATATGGAAAACTTTGCTTAACTTAGTCAAGCTTCTCTACAGTTACATTAAGTTTTTGTTAAAATTCATTTCACTTACTAATTTACACACAAGAACAGGTAAACCTAAGCTTGCTTCCTATTAATGACTTCTTTGCTTTTTTTGGAATGTTGTTTTTCTGCTAAAATGCACTTTTCTAGACTGTAGTAGTACCAAGTAAGAATTAAACTGAAAAGAAAATACATACGTAAGGAATCAATAAAAAAATGATCATATTTAGTCTAGAAAATGACAAAATTTAGATGAGACAAGAACAAATTACAAAAGTTGTGTTAAATTTTTAAAATAATACCTAAGCATCACAACACAAACAATCGAAAGATAAATAATAAAAAACTTTTGAAAAATTGTATCAACTGATACTACATATCCATTCTGAAGTTATTTTTTAGGTACATGTTTAATGCTTTTGATTCTGGATTTCTTTTTCAAATAATGAAATCTTTGAAACTGGGCACTATTAAGCAACAAATATTCAATCTTTTTTCAAATATCTACCATGTTCCCATTAATATCCAGTTCTTACTCCTAAACATGCTCAACTCCACTGTAAGAAATGCCCAAAAGTGGTTTTAAAATAGCAGAGCAAATTAAGTTTTGGGTTGAACTGGGTTTATTTCATCTACATCATTTTTTTTTATGCATAGTAAAAATAATAAAGTAATTATTATATACTATTTATTTCACTTTCAAATGGACGTCAAATTACGAGAGAGTTCGTGGCCTCGAGACTCAAATATGCAAATATTTATATTTTTTCACCTTCTTTATAGGAGATCGATGTTTAACATTTAGAAGCCAACCACGACTTTTCACCTCCTTTACAGGAGATTGGTATTGAGCAGTTAGCTCGGACCACGAAAACATTCGGAAGCTCTCGGACATTTAGATAACTTGCATCTTAAATGAACGAGGTGTTACATTATGGTCATTTGCACTGTTTTCTCGTGGTCATGTGATAATCTTTGAAAATGAAAGTCAAAATGCAGAAATTGATGGATCTCTGTGAAAACTGTTAAAATATGGAAAAATAAAGGTTGGCAGGTAGGTGAAACTTACATAAATGAAGAGATAAATGAAAAATGAACAGATTGATGCCCGATTTATATAATTCCAAGGCCCTCAATCGGCACCAGAAGCGACAAAGCAGCGCATCTATTTTGGGAGGGCAAATATCCACTTTTGAATATGGGACGAGCTCTGACGTCCCACGGCCCCAGCTTGTCTGGCAAAACAGGGCCCCAAGTCAATCCGGCCCCAAGTCAATCCGGCCTAAGTCGATCCGGCCCACGTCGATCCGTCCCCAAGTCGATCCGGCCCCATGAAAAAATATGAATTAACTATATTGATTTTGGAGGAATTTGTCACAAATTTTAACAGTAGAAATGGAATTTGAAAAAAGAGTCCGATCGATGATGGATGACAACAGGTCAGTGAAGCATTGGAGTACCAGTTAAAGAACTATTTTAAATCGATACGAAAATGAGTGTTATTGTGTCCGTTTGTATCGCAGTTTCTACATTTTTAAATTATGAAGTTATTTTCCATGATAACTTTTACTTTGAATTTCATGGCGATTTTTATTTTATTCAGTTCACACACAGAATAACTAAATAAATATTTACAGTCCAATGTACCTATAAAATTTAACGCATCATAATGACTTATTTAATCCAAGGATTTGTATAGTTACTTATACTATACAAATCCTTGTTTTAATATCGAATCATTATTCTATAAATGGTTTGTTTATTCAACAGTTGTCTGATGATTGTGAACTAAGGTAATGCCACTCGTAATCACTTAATTCAATTCAATGCTGATTAATTAATGTTACGTAATATAATATCAGCACTCTTTTATAGAAACGATTCGGCAAATAAAACAACATTTCCCAATTTGAAAAATTTTAAGAACTTAAAAAGAAAAACAAAGTTAATATGTATCAGCTTGGGGATCGGCTTGTACCGTTCATGTATGTAACTATTTGTTATTACACGTTACACAAGATGAAAGACTTGTTAGGATCACAATTGAAAGAAAATGCTAATTACTGCTGATTAATGTTGATGTCTGAATTCTTTTATATATGTTTTAATATAATTATACCAGAAACATATAATACGTATTATATGTCTCGGATTATACCCAATAATCTTGAAAACTTGGAATAAAGACATAGGGGAAATTCGTCTAAATACGGACGGTGTCTAATTGCAGACGGAATAGGAAGTCCCCGTCTTGTATTTGATTTTATTAATTCATAAATAAATAAAATAAAATTGTAGTGAATGTATTTTCTTTTTTAATTATATGGTTGTTGACTTATGCTGTTTAAAATAACAAAATGAATACATTTAATTGCGTATCATGTGATTTAAAACTGACAGATACCCGGAAGTCTAAGTTTAAAGTTATAAACCCGGGAATTTTTGAAATCTACATAGTTGACAGTCTACACAGTTATTACACTTTTCCACGTAAGTATGGCTATTTATTTAAGATGAAATGAATAATGGTGTACTCAAGTATATTTAGATTTAAAATAATTACTGATTTATATTTTTCTTCACATATTTTCTGTAAAAACGTCATTTATTGGATGTCCGCATTTGCACCACCCTTTTTTGGGGGGTAGTTTAAATGCGGACACTAGAAAAGTAAATACCTCATGGAAGTAGTTTCATATGATATGTATAGATGTCAACTTTATCACATTCTTTACTCATTCAAAAATGTATATATCGTGAAAATAGATACAAACCTTGCACTGTTGATATTTACACTGCACAAATGGGTGGAATCAGAAAAAATGAAGATTTTAACATATTGGGGCATATTGTTTCCCCCATTAAATTTAGGAAAGTAAATTAAATGTCAAACCAACAAGTTCAATACGAGCTAACTTGCAGCCAAATTTCATTTAGATATCTTGTACCAGCCAAAAGTTTTATTAAAAAAACATGTCAAATTTGTCAGGAGTGTGACGCTTTTTGTGTGACGTGATTTTTTTTTAATAATTTACATGTTGAGTAAAAATTATTATGATGAATGCATGTATATGAAGATGGTTTATAATCATTCTTCAATACTAGGTTTTGCAGATTATAGATTGGTGTTATCATTGCACAAATATTATGTAAATAAATATACATTGTGAAAAGGTATGTACCAAAAATTAATATTGGCAAAATTTGATAATTTCTAAATTAAAGTGTTATGGTTGTATTTTAAAGGAGTATTTGTGTGTAAAACTGGTAAGTATTTATTGTATACATGTATAAGCTATCCATAAAAGGCTATACAGACATCCTGAGGTGCATAATTCACATATTGGATTAACTTCTATACAAGCACCCAAAAATGTCAGGAGTGTGACAACTGTCTTTAAACATGTACCAAAGAATACATAGGACATAAATATGTTCTTCTTCTTTATTTTTCAGTAGTGGCTATTCCAAAGAGAAGAAAAAAATTTATTACAACTGTGATATGTTTATATCATAGATGTGGGAGTGCATTATATATGTCAGGAGTGTGACGCTTTTTTTAAGGCATTTTCTGTCAATTCATAATTTCACAAGGACAAGTTCAACAGGTTTCTTTGTGTTAGAAATGTTAAAACAAAGTTATATTCCTATCATTTACCTCTTAAATGTGTTATTTATCATGATTGTTTTGACACAATAAGTTTTAATTAGTCATTTTTCTATTTTTTGTGCACAGTAATGCAAATTTATCAAAGGAAATAAGTGTGTACAACTATAAAATCATATAGGAAAGTGAGGAAATGAATTTTGTACAAAATAGAACAATCATTTTGAATTTAAATGGTATATTTAAAGATGTTTCAAGGATTAACCATTCAGATGTAATTCGTCACACTCCTGACATGAATTTAACAATTTAAGAAAAATATGAAAATTAGCTTTATTTTTAGGACAGATAGTTGAAAGACAGCTAGTAATTTAGAAACTTTTGGTAAATCTTCCATTCCTTAAAACATCCACTAGACTTGCTGACATAAGCCAGGCAAAATTATCTGGAAGAAATGATTCAAAGAAAGAGACTTGGAAAGAGAAAACCCGCAAATATTGGCTGAATATAAAATTAAAAAATTATCAGAGGAAGTTGGACAATCTTAAACAAAATAAAAAACTACAAAACCATGCTAACAAAAAAAGGCTTAAAGAAAGAAGAACTTTGAATTCCAAATTTGATAAACAATATAAAGAAAAACAAAGGCAGTAGCAGAAAAACAGTAGAAAAAAAGGAAGAAAGATAAAAAAGAAGTTGGGTTGAATAAGGACTAAGAATCGAACAAAAACAGCTCAAAAATTCAAATGAGAACAGATCTGTAACTGTGTCAGATTCCAGATCTACAGTGAGAAAACCTGCACAACACACAAGAAAACAACTGCCACAAAACCCAAATGCTTGGACGAGTTCTTTGAAACACATCATAAAAAATGCTACACCCAGAAGGGCCTTCTAGAAGGGATCATTTATAAGCATTTTTGTTTTGTGGCAATTGTTTTCTTGTTTGTTGTGCAGGTTTTCTCACTGTAGATCTGGAATCTGACACAGTCACAGATCTGTTCTCATTTTAATTTTTGAGCTGTTTTTGTTCGATTCTAAGTCCGTATTCAACCCAACTTCTTTTTTATCTTTCTTTCTTTTTTTCTACTGTTTCTCTGCCACTGCCTTTGTTTTTCTTTATATTGTTTATAAAATTTGGAATTTGAAGTTCTTCTTTCTTTAAGCTTTTTTTTGTTAGCTTGGTTTTATAGGTTTTTATTTTAAGATGGTCCAACTTCCGCTGATCAATTTTTAATTTCAGATTCAGCCAGTATTTGCTAGTTCTCTCATTCGAAGTCTCTTTCTTTGAATCATTTCTTCTAGAAAATTTTGCCCTGCTTATTTCAGCAAATCTGGTAGATGTTTTAAGGAATGGAAGGTTTACCAAAAGTTTCTTCATTTTACTAGCTGTCTTTCAATTATCTGTCCTAAAAATAAAGCTAATTTTCATATTTTTCTTAAATTGTTAAATTCATGTCAGGAGTGTGACGAATTACATCTGAATGGTTAATCCTTGAAACATCTTTAAATATACCATTTTAAATCAAAATAATTGTTCTATTTTGTACAAAATTCATTTCCTCACTTTCCTATATGATATTATAGTTGTACACACTTATTTCCTTTGATAAATTTGCATTACTCAGTGCACAAAAAATAGAAAAATGACTAATTAAAACTGATTGTGCCAAAACAATCATGATAAATAACACATTTAAGAGGTAAATGATATGAATATTACTTGGTTTTAACATTTCTTACACAAAGAAACTTGTGGAACTTGTTCTTGTGAAATTATGAATTGACAGAAAATGCCTTAAAAAAGCGTCACACTCCTGACATATATAATGCACTCCCACATCTATGATATAAACATATCACAGTGGTAATGATTTTTTTTCTTCTCTTTGGAATAGCCACTTCTGAAAAATAAAAAAGATAAAACATTTAAGTCCTTTGTATTCTTTGGTAGATGTTTAAAGACAGTTGTCACACTCCTGACATTTTGGGTTGCCTCTCTTTGTGTTTTTTTTAAATGGTCCTAAAAAGAAAGTCCTGTTCTATGGGTAAAGATATCAGAAATTGAAATCAATGATATAGCAATGTGTTTAGTGATTTTTTGTGAAAGTTTAAAGCATTTTTCAATCTTTATAAAATATGTCAGGAGTGTGACAAAATACTGAAAATAGAAGGCTTTTTCTACATACAATTACATTAAAACGGTACAATGAAATGACATTTTGTTTTTTGCAAATGATCACAAAATCTCAGGGCTTTCAAAGTTTACTATTGTAACTGAAATATATTAAGATTCTTTTTATTGGCAAAAACTTCAATCACTAGTTACTATTATTTTTTTCAAATTAAGCTATTCAATTTGATTGTTATTATATGATTTAGCAGAAAAGATGGAAATTTTGGTTTTAAAATTTTCCTTTTTATATTGACTTTCATTTGGAAAAGGTCTGAGCAGTGTTTTCTTGACTGTTTTATTACCAAACTTGTTTTTAAGTAGTATGGTTTCTGTTAAATATTTTTGAGATGTATGCTATTAAAATTTAAGATTATTCAATGTGTCTGTTTCGTTCGGCCTGAAACTTTGGAATTATAAAATTTAAAGTATTGGTAATAGGGCAAGACAAAAAGAAATACAAAATATTAAGTTTGAAATTGGACCCCCCATGTCACACTTTTGCTTCATTTTTTCTGATTCCACCCAATTATGAAATAAAATTTTCAAGTCAAATACGGAACAGGCTATCAAAAAAGTAATACAAATCCGTACAAATAAGAATGATGGTGATGATGTCACACTATCCATATACACAATTCGAACCGTGGTGGTTGAATAAGATTGAAATACATTTTTTTTAAATGTACATTCAATTTGTTGATTTTTTTCTTTCCAGAATGTCTACATGCTCAGAATTGTTCAAACGAGAAATAGGGATAAAATCCAATTTGTCGACATTAATAGCCCGTAACAAATTGAAAGAATGTGTTAAAAATGAATGTTTGTTTGACACTGACCAGTCATTCTTACTATGCTTTAAACTGTTCGATTTATCGAGAAATAAATACATCGCAAAGCTTTTAATTGATATAATAGAAGAAGATAAAACCAATGATATCGGAAGTATTGTATTTGTGGCAAGAACCCTGGTACGAAGAGGCACATGTTTAATCTCGCAAGCAGAAACAGACGAGTTGCAATGTTATGCAGAGACTCTTTTGAAAGATTTATTTTAAAATTACACTTACTAAATGCTTCACTTAATTTATATGCAAGAAAATAAAGTGGCTTTCTATTATCTTTTGTTTTTGTTCTTTTTTTTCAGAATGTTAAGGGTGAAAAAAACTAAGTCAAAAGAATTGAAATATGATATAACAGCTTTAGAAAATGCTATTAGGAGTGTAAAATCGGGGGAAATGTCTGTAAGAAAAGCGGCACAGCATTTTAATGTTCCTAAATCTACAGTCGGGGATCGAGTAACTGGGAAGAGGGATTTGGAAGTCGGCAGAGGACGGAAACCAGCACTGCCTCTAGAGTTAGAGAAGTCAATTGTCCAGTCAGTTAAGAGAGCTTCCCAGTTGGGCGTTGGACTTTCACGTAAACAACTTCTTACAAGAACTGGAGCACTGGTAAAAAAATTAAAAATAAAAACACCGTTCAAGAACTCAACGCCCGGTAAAGACTGGTGGCAAAGCCTTAAAGAAAGACACCCAGATTTAACAATTAGGAAACCAGAAAAAACAGGTGCCCTACGGTGCCGAATGATGAACCGGCAAAAAGTTGAGGCCTACTTCCAAGACTTAGGATTAATCCTAACACAGAAAAATCTGTTAGAGAAACCAAAAATGATATGGAATATGGACGAATGCGGAAAATCTTTTGAACACAACCCTGTGAAAGTAGTGGCAGAAAAGGGTGCAAAAAATGTACCAGGACGCACAAGTGCTATCAGCACACATGTGACGATAGTTGCTTGTGTCAATGCTATGGGGGACAAGATGAGTCCTTTGTCGGTTGTAAAAGGTAAAACAGAAAGATCAATATTTGGTTTCAATACACAAGAGGCTCCATCTGGGACCATGTGGGATTACCAGGAAAGTGGGTGGATGGATGATAGGATAGGAGAAAGGTGGTTTAAGGAAATATTTTTGAAACAATGTGGTAATGATCGGCCACAGATTCTAATTTTGGATGGGCACTCCTCACATGAATCATTGGCACTAATACAAGAGGGAATCAAAGAAGATGTAGTTGTTTTGTCACTGCCGCCGCACACTACACACTATTTACAACCACTCGACAGAACTGTATTTGGTCCTTTTAGCAAACAGTATGACAGAGCGTGCTCGGAATTTCTACAACAAAATATACTGCACAAAGTGGATAAGTGGACTTTCCCAACTTTGTTCCATACAGCATGGAATTCTGCATTAACAAATGAAAACATCAAAAGCGGATTCCGAGCTTGCGGAATTTACCCCTTCAATCCGCTAGCAATTCCAGAGTGTGCTTACCTACCAAGTGAGCCTTCACAATATACTGAACAAAGCAACTCGGTCATGAAATCGACTGAAGCTGAATTGCCGAGTACCTCTGCCTCTGCCTTGGGGACGTCAACGGAAATTGAAGCTATAGAGACAATGGTTCCATCTGGTGATGGACTGGTTTCAAATGTCAACCATAGCCAGATATTACCACTAATTGCCGATATTACTGATAGTCTACAACAGCCTGAAATAGATGACCCGCAACATCTACTAGAGTTAATATTACAAAACAAAATTGAGGTAGTGGCTACTGCAAATGAGGAGGGAGTTGCAGCAGTCTCTGATATGTGGAATGCAGAGGTGACCTCTTTATTTCTACCGTTCAGCAATGTAAGTGAGAATAAAAAACCAACTGAAGTCAAAAAGACAAAGACTGCGTCACACCAATCTCATCGTTTGTTGACAAGTGAGGAGGTTGTACAAGAAAAACTGTTGCTTGCCAAAAAAAAAGAAGAAAAAGAAAACAAAAAACTTGAAAACAAACTAAAAAAAGCTGAAAGAGAAATGAAGAAAGTAGAACAAGTATTAAAAAAGAGCAATCAATGTAAAATTAGTAAATGCAAAAAACCCAAGTTGGAATAATTAATATTTGCAACTTACCTGATCAACAAACATTGGACAAAAAAGTTAATAAATGAATTTTAATCCTATACAATATTCTGAAAATGAATATTGTTATTTAAAGTCAATGTTGTTTTATTTTCTTCAAAATTTGGCTGTTTCTGATCGTCTTGTTTTTGTTGTAAAATTACTGGTTTCATAGGTGTAAATTTCATTTGGCTGGTACCTTTACAGGTACAGTGATGAATTATTTCATCCATGTAAAGATTTAAAGTTATACTTGTACAAGTAAGGTTTTGATGATTTCAAATTAACGGCTTTTGTGTATTTAGTTAGACAAGATAGTAGCCTGCATATACCGAAATAAGTCATCCTAGGAGGAGCTTTATAGTATATGATCTGTAATATTACATATTTTATTCCTGTTTTCGTTTTTGGATCAATATATCATGATAACCTTTTAGTTCATGCAGAAATACCGACAGTTAGTGCGCTAATACAGTGGAATAAATTAGAAAAACAAATTGGATACCGATATTTGTCCAGACAAACTGACAATTTTCAGTTAAAATTCTTTTCTTAAAGATATGACTCTTTTCAAGGTCAAAATATTTTTTTGGGTCTAAAAACTGTCCAACATCATAATTCGAAAGAGACACGGAATAATATACTACCGGTAAAGGGAATTAAGGCCAAACTATAAGTCGGAAAAAAACAATGCCATTACAAAAAAAAATACCGAAAAACAAACTAGGACAAGCAAGTTAGAACTCTTCAGAACAGCTTAAAAAAAACCAAGAAACTGAACAGAAACGATGGGCTTCGATATGTAACATTTATTCTGCTCCACAGGTGACATCCGTCGTGCTGTTTTATGTGTATATGAAGATGTGGTATGAGTGGTACATTCCAAGTAACCCTTTATAAAAGTAAACAATTATAGGTCAAGGTACGGCCTTCAACAGAGAGCCTTTTCTCACACCGAACAATAAACTATAAAGGACACATAAAATACAAGTGTAAAACCATTCAAATGGGAATATATACATTCAGATAAGTTATATAAAGTGATTAGGTAATTGATATCACACATGAGATGATTCTTAATTGACCGTCGTATCTAACCAAAACGCAATACCACAAGGACGATTTTTTTAGCCATTTGTATTCCTACAATAGATCAAACTTCCCTATTCAAAAGTATTAACGGTAAAAAAAAAATAAGGGGGTTGCAACCAAACGACTCCTCCACTAGATCCTCCACTGCACCTCGTGTTCGAGGAACGTGTTTATCAGTACTTTTGAATATGTTGATATTACAATTTTGTCCTTGGAAACCGTTTTCATACGTTTTCTCATATCAAAATTGCGTTAGGGCAGTCCCCAAAAAATACAAAAAATACAAAAATAATGAGATCTTTAGTTTATTATTTTATCTAAACTGCAATCGCCATGATTGAATCATGATGAATTGCTGAAATGTGACATGTGATACAGTAAGTAACAATTATTGCAAGTCACAATTTGCATTAAACTAAAGAATTAGTCATATTTCAGTGTTTATAACAGATGTCCGCATTTGACAGACATGCTGTCCGCATTTATACACCTACTGTCCGCATCAACACTACTCCACATGTTTGCGTTTCCTCACAATTATATACCAACCAATGAAATTAAACGAGCTTTAAATAGCGGGAAATCATCCATTTGCAACCCCTCTAGACTATAGATGCACTTGTACCATCTACATGTCCGCAATTAGCGTAATGGAACTCTCGGTTCTGGGGAATACAGAAACTGTCCGCAATTAGGCGATTTTCCCCTAATCAACCTAGTTGTTTTATACTCATCTAGAAGGAAAATATTTTTCAAAGGCCTTTTTTAATATGTTTACCGTACACCATGTACACCTTTAACATTATAATAAAAATAATAAACATTTATGAATTACAATTAATATATATTTATTTTAAATCCTTAGAAATATTTTTTTTTATTGGGGCCGGATCGACCCGAAAGCGCAAAACAGCCGTTGGACGTCAGAGTAATCTCGGACTAAGGCTACAGTTGAATGGAGAACCAAGTAAAAGCAATAACTTAAGGATTTCATATCATTTACATATATATATTCATAATGATTTTCTATATAGCTGGAGGACAAACAAAAGTGACCATCTAATCTAAAAAAAATTACTGAAAACCAAATAAAAAGAAGCGAAAATTATATGGATGTATGAAACTGTTGTGCGAATTTATTCCCCTTTCACAGTAACTACTGTATTTTTTAAAGCTTAATTTAACAACATAAATTTGGAAGTTGAGATAAAAAGATGTTTTTCCTTACATTTGAGTCTTTCAATGAGTTTGACCGGGAACAAATAAATTCTCATTTATTTATTTTTTATTCTTCCTACTTCCGGTTTCAACCGTGAGTTACGCCACAAGAAAGTTACACATGTAAATGTTAAAAAATAATGTTTTTCTATCAAATAGTTTACTAACTATACTTGTATAAAGTCTTTCTTACTGTTTGTAATGTAAATAAATATTCTTTTGTAATTCTATTATCACCGGTCAAATCGTCAGTTTGTTTCTATGTTGAACATGCAGTCCCTATGGAATTAATGAAGATCCTATGACATCCACACCAAATACATGGAAGATCAGCTGATTGTGTGTTGAAAAGGCCATTGTAATTGTGTTCAACTTGATATATTTAACATGAACAACATTTACCCTTATATATCACGGAATGACCAGCGCAGATATAAGCACTGTACGTAGGAGTAGCCGGTAATTAAAAAAAAATGTAAAAAAGCTCAACATTGCAACAAAATGATTGATTGGATTCAGAATATAGATTCAGATGATTTCTGAGGGAACAAAAGATAATGATTAAAATTATTGTGCAAGGTTTAACATTGAAGCCATTAAAGAAACTCTATTTGATAATTTTTAACTACAAGAATTATGACATTCCTTCTAAGTTACCGGTATCAGGTCCGTTCGCGCCCAATATACTTTCGCACCCTACACGTTCGCACCTCGCACGTTCGCACCCATGGTCCGTTCGCACTCTACTCGTTCGCGCACAATTTTAATTCAAATTCGAGTTGAATAATTGGAAAATCATGATTGTTGTTTTTAATTGCTTTCGTGTAAATACTGAATGTATTTATAGCTTGGTATGAGTAAAAGATTGAAGATTTTAAATGAAAAACACAAAAGATAATTGCTTTTAACAGCTTGGTCCCTTTGATCTGAAATAATGAAACAATACACTATTATATATTACTATACATGATAAAATTTAATCAACACACAAAAAAAAAAAAAAAGAAACGTAGTCAGAATCTCACTTCATTTTGAAACAAGTCATTGAAACAAAAGTTATAGCAATACACTAACCAAAACATGATAAACAGTTATTCAACACAAAATAAAACGTTGACCGCAGAATCCCACTTTATTTAGAAAGGAATATAATTATTTTTAACAATACACTATCCAAAACATGATTAAGATTTATTCAACACAAAAAAAAATGCTGTCTCACTTTATTTTGAGACCATGAAAACAATCATACTTATAAGAATACTACTTGCCAAAACTTGATTACAAAGTTATTAAACACAAAACCAATTAAAATTGGGCGCGAACATGTATGATGCGAAAATGAAAGGGGGCGAACATGAGTGGGTGCGGACGTGAATGGGCGCGAACGGACCCGGATTCAGGTCAAGAAGCTTCAAGAAGGGACAAGAAGAATAATTTAGTAACAAGAAGACCATTTAGCGACAGGATTTTTTTTTTTTTTTATTAAGATTATTCCAAATTTATATTCTAAAAATATGCAAAAGAAACAAATTTAGTGACAAGAAAGTTAATATTCTATCAATAAATATATAGATTGCTACATTTATTTGTGATATTTTATTATTTGTTTTGTATTACACAGAGTCATATTAATTAGAGGGGGTACTGAACACGGAAACACATGAAATAAAAATCGTAAAAACCATGCAAGAAAAACAAAAATCGGGTAAAATGAAGCATGAGAAATAAATCGTAAATATTAAGAAAAAAGTACCAGAAGTTATTACTCAGCCGTTCTTGGAGATCATGCAGTCATTATTAATGGTCATTCCTTTTAGTGTCCGCTACTTGCATCTTATTTGAAAAAAATATTAATCATAGTAATTTGATAGACTTCATTAATACCATACATATTGCAAAAGTAGAATGTTAACAATATACATAGATTACACAAGTTTGAGAATTAAGGTATTATAACACACTGACTTTTAAATCATGCAGGACATGCAAGAGAAATTAAGAGCACCGACACGAAACACAGATAATAAATAAGGAGAAATACAAAGCACGCAAATCTAGCCAAACACGAGTAAACGAGGAATAAAACGTCAAAAAACGAATATGTGAAATATAAAGGCTGAAAAGGTTGCACCCTCTAAATACATACCCTGTCATATTATGATAATAATTTTACTTGTGTTTAATTAGATATTTGTATAACTGTCTTTGTACAATATAATAACTTGCAAAATGCATTATGTCTACATCATTGTCCCGAAAATACAGACACAAATTGTGAATTACAATTAACTGAAATCAAATATAAGGAAAACATTATTAAAATGTGATTTTTTTTCATTATTTTATTTTGTGTATTGCCTCATTAAGCGATATTTATCATGTTTAGGCATAGTTTAATGTTGAACTAAGATCAAAAGGAAATCAATGACAATTTAGAATTTTCAACATGACAATGGACATGAATGTAGCTGCGGAACCGTAGCTCTTAGGTCCGTATGTTATTTTTTGACTATTTGCGGACCACAAATAGTAAAAAAATAACATAAGGACCTAAGAGCTACGGTTCCGCAGCTAACATGAATGTTATTCGTTCACTTGATTGAAAAATTGCCTTTGGGAATTCATACAAATGAACAGCTACCTTTCTCTGCAAAAATAAGTTTATACAATTGTTCTAATTATATTAAAAGGTCTTGTCTTCTTTTCCAGATCAACAAAGAGAAACAGCAGCTGAGAACTTAAAAGCTAAGGAAGATATGATGTTTAGTTTGTCTTTACTTCATGCTCATTGTGAGTCATGTGTTAACAAAAAGTGTAACATTACACCAGATCAACTTAGCAGCTGTGAAATGACAGACTGTGAAAATATGTGTGGCCACAGATTTCATTCGTGCAAGAAAGACGAACATGAACTTATTTGTTCCCAACAAAAAGTACCATGTATTAACCATTCTAATGGGTGTCCATTGGAAATGGTGAGGTGTAAAAGAGCATCTCATCTAAGTGTTTGTCCAGCAAGTGTCCAGAGGTGTGTTGTTGAGTGGAATCGGTGGCCAATGCATTCAAAAGAAGAATGTTTAACAACACCATTGCCTCTAGATAGCCAACATGTAAAATGTACTCAATTAGATGTGGCATTAGCACTCAGAGATCAGCGTATGCTTGTTCAATCAATGAAAATTCCAAGAAAAATCAGAAAAATCTTCCAAAATTCACTTACACAAAAATACCCTAGTGTTCCATTAGAGCAGAACAGAAGTTCTTCTATTGACTCGGATAATGCGTTAGACGATACATCAGGAGCTACATCTGACGAAGACACACCATGGGGAAGTCAGAAGTGTCCTCCGGGGCTACAAAAAACAGTCGTTAATCAATTACACAAAGCTTCAAAACAAACTGCTGATAGTGTTTCTGCGACATTAGACTTATGTTCCAATCATTTTGGTAAAGCAGGTCTTAAACATCTGGCACAAAGGTTACATGGGATCACTGAAACCGAAGAAGCAAAAACAAATGGACAACAAACAGCTGAAACTGAAAATGATGAAATTAAAGACTCATTGGATGATAATTCTAGTGAGAAAATATCAGAACCCAAGTCATGTGATCTATCAGAGTCAGCTAATGACTGCACAGTAATATCAGTAGAAGATGTTTATACAAAAGATATCAAATTGCATAATTTGTTAGGAGTTAGTCTAGATATAGAATGCATATCAAAGTATATACCAAAGCCTAAGAAAATGTATACTTTTCTCTGTGCTCAAGATTTTAGAAGAGATGAGTATCCCTGGCATTTCAGAAATGTTCATAATGATATCCACTGTGGGTTAAATGGGATGATGGAGTTCAGATGTCCCCTTGCCTACATGGGATGTGATTATTCTTGTCAAAAGTTATCTCCCTTAGAACCTAAAGGGAAAATAGTACATAGTGCATTACAAGAAAGTTTTGGGCTAGCTATAACAAATACAGAGGATCAAATGAAAGAAGAACAAATGGAGGAAGGGCAATGCAAAAACTGCTCTGTTATCGAGGCAGATAAGCGAAAACTAAGGGAGGCAACTCCAGAGATAACCACATCACAAAAATATGACTCAAACATAAAAATCCTTCCAAAATATCAGTGCAATAGATTATGTGATAGTGCAAGTAGTTTCCCATCTTCTGATGGAAAGATTTACCTAGACTGTCTTCCATTTGAGGTGCTACAACACATTGTTGTGTTTTTAGACAGTTTTAGTCTATGCAATCTCTCTTTAACTTCAAAACTATTGAGAGATGTTTGTGCTTCACGCCTTGACCAGAAGGGCATGGTTATACCAGTTTGGCAGGCAAGAGGGGATGGTGTCAAACCTTCATGGACCATTGCATACTGGGTAGGTTTAAGTATTAAAATTTTATAGCCCTGGACAAAGTAACAAATACATACCAGAAGTTGAATGCATGTATTAATTGTGTTTATATATTAATAGCGGTTTAATAGTTTAATACTCCATGCATTGATATAAGCCCCAGAAGTATGTTGTAATTACATTTGTGACTATATTATAAATTATTTATAGTAAATATAGTATATGTATATTTAAAATATACATATACTACAATATTAAAATATCCATTGAACATTTCACAAAGATTTGCATCCATGCATCATGTTAATCATTAGTGATGTAAGTTATAATGTTGTCCTTCAAAGAAGGTAAAAAACAAATTATATATGTAAATGTACATTGTATTTTAAAAAAGCTACAGCTCAAGCAGTGAAGACAGATTCTTTTAAGACAATACAAAATAAAACACAGCCGTATCATTTTACCAAAAAAATGTTATTCATATATTTGTATTTACAAGCTCTTTGAAATTATGAACAATGTATACAAAAAAAAAAGGGTTTGAAATTCAAAATTTATAAAAAAAACTTTAATAAGTATGTCTTTTTTTCAGAAATGGTGTTTTAGTACAAGCTTTACTCCAGTGAGAAAATGGCAATACCATACAGGGAATGGTCTGTTTGAGCATTTAAAGATCTGTCCATACAATCAGGAAAATAGCAAGAATATCAAAACTGAACCATTTTGTCCTGCATCAGAACTTATGTCAATAAAAACTGCACCAGAAGAGAAAAATACAACCAAGTCTTTACTCAAACTGATATCTGCTTGAAAGAAACAGGAAATTTACATATCAAAAGTCTTCAGTAAATGTGTCATTCATTTCACTAAAAAAATAAACATATTTGACAATTATTTATTTATATCATGTATAGAGTGAGTCTGAATTTGCAAAATTTTTGACAGCATCAGAAAATAGATACACAAAGTACAATTGCTTTGGGAATCATTTATTGTAAACAACAACATGTAGAAAAATGAAGTTTTTGAAAAAAAAATAGTAAAAGGGAGATAATAATTCAATTTTTAAATTAAAAAAATCCCTTGAGTCGGAGATATCATAACCTACAGTGATCAATTATAAACATATGATTATGGTTTCTCTTTGCACAGAAAGTTTCTTCTATTACCCTTTATCATGTTTAAGACAAAAAAACTGGAAACTATTTTAATCATTTCATGGGTCCAAATTGAATTTTATTTGTATTTTCATGGATATTTTATTTTTTAGTTTTGCTAGTTTGTACATTTTGTATACTGGCCTATATAAAATTTGCACTACATTCATCCTTTTAATTTGTGATTAAGCAATAGGCACTTAATCAGATTAAGTTGATTCATGTAAATTGGTATCCCAGCCAAACCATATAAGGTTAAATTTGCCAAAGATGCAACATTAAACATGCAGGTCCACTCTGGAACTGAAGATAACATGTTCATTCTAATATAAATAATACATGTATGTCTTAATAACTTAAATTCCTTACAAAGAATTTATAAAGTTAGGCATGGTCACCAAAACAAGTGGGTTAAATTGTAAGGTTGTAATATACATTGGAGACCTTGAAGTTTGTAAAAAATTATAAATACCCAGGTAACTTACACATGTTCGTAATTTTATATGTTAACAATCACACCTTTTCTATGATCACAAATGATTTGAAGAGTTTTTTCTTTGTTATATTTGTCCAATCTCTCTAGAAGCAACTATCTCCATATCATGTACTTTTGCTGTTTATGTGATGTATATTGTTTTGTTGTTAAATCATAGCTAAGTTTTGTTTTTTGTTTGTAGCGTGCTTTACATTCTTTTCATAGATGTGTTAAAATTTTCTTTGTGTTTATTTATTAGTTAATTTATTTATTTATTAATTGGCATTAATTCTTTATTACAAAATATGTTTTAAACAATGTTTTTTTTTTATTGTTTGCTTATTTGAAAAGGAACCATACCAACAAAATATATATGTAGGTGGATATCACATTAGCATAATACAAATTAGAACTATATAAAAAAAAAGTTCTAATAAAAAAAATGTTTGATAATACTAAATTATTTAAGTTTATTAATGGAAATGTTCTTTAGGGTTCATTTGATCTTTCAAATTTGAAAAAAAATACAAAGAGATTATTGCTTCCTTTTAGATCAAAATTTTGTTTTTCCTCTCCCTACTGACAGATGGGCATCAGAACACAAGCATGACAAGTATTTATGATGTCCCATTTATTAAAGCATTTTCTGTAAAACATAGAGTTTTGGCAACATTCTTATGATTTTGGTACCTGTAAGTGTATTGCTATTAAATAATCTACCACAGTATTTGTCTGTTTGAACAATAAGAGTCTTAAAAATGTTTACTTGGTGCTAAAATGCACTCAATGGTTCTTTTTCTTAGATATTGGTTAAAACTATGCTTTTTTTGGGGGGGGGGATGTTTTGATTTTGTGTCCCTCAAATCTTGTTGAATGTACAATCTATTTCCTGTGACTTTTATCAAACACAAAATTCTTACACAAAGTAATTCATTTGGGTCATGAACAATTTTGTATAACTTACAATCAATTTTAGTCATAATATTTTCTGTAAAAATTCATTGATATAATATTAATGAAATCTTTAAAAACACCTACAAACCAATCATGATAGATATAATCATACACTAGTGTTCAAAGTTGAAAAAAAGATATTCTTGTTTTGCTATGTACTTCTATGCATTATTAAGTCTTTCAATAAAATTTTAATATTATATTGATTTTGACTTTTATTTGAGCTGAAATAATAAAAAAAAATTTCACATCCACTGACAGTATTTCAATTCATCTGACCAAAGAGCAATGAAAACAAAATTCACCATCTGACAAAATAACAAGGAAAACACCATTTCATCACCTGACAGAAAAGCATGGAAAACATAATTTTATCACCTGACCAAAAAGCATGGAAAACACAATTTCATTACCTCACCAAAGGGCAAGGAAAACAATATGTCACCATATTACCAAAAAGCAAGAAAACACTATTTCATCACATTACCATAAAGCAGGGAAAACATTATTTCATCACATTACCAAAAAGCAAGGAAAACACAATTTCATCACATTACCATAAAGCAAGGAAAACACAATTTCATTACATTACCAAAAAGCAAGAAAACACAATTTCATCACATTATCAAAAAGCAAGAAAACACAAGTTCATCACATTACCAAAAAGCAAGGAAAACACAATTTCATCACATTATCAAAAAGCAAGGAAATTTCATCACATTACCAAAAAGCAAAGAACACACTTTCATCACATTACCAAAAAGCAAGGAAATTTCATCACATTACCAAAAAGCAAGGAAAACACAATTTTAACACATTACCAAAAAGCAAGGAAATTTCATCACATTACCAAAAAGCAAGAAAACACAATTTCATCACAATATCAAAAAACAGGGAAAACACAATTTCATCACATTACCAAAAAGCAAGGAAATTTCATCACATTACCAAAAAGGAAGGAAGTTTCATCACATTACTAGAAAGTAAGGAAACACAATTTCATAACATTACCAAAAAGCAAGAAAACACAATTTCATCACATTACCAAAAAAGCAAGAACATACAATTTCATCACATTATAAAAAAGCAAGGAAAACACAATTTCATCACATTACCAAAAAGCAAGAAAATACAATTTCATCACATTACCAAAAAGCAAGAAAACACAATTTCATCACATTATAAAAAAGCAAGGAAAACACAATTTCATCACTTACCATAAAGCAAGGAAAACACAATTTCATCACATGACCAAAAAGCAAGGAAAACACAATTTCATCACATTACCAAAAAAGCAAGGAAATTTCACCACATAACCAAAAAGCAAGAAAACACAATTTCATCACATTACCAAAAAGCAAGGAAATTTCATCACATTACCAGAAAGCAAGGAAACACAATTTCATCACATTACCAAAAAGCAAGAAAACACAATTTCATCACATTACCAAAAAGCATGAAAACACAATTTCATCACATTATAAAAAAGCAAGGAAAACACAATTTCATCACATTACCAAAAAGCAAGAAAACACAATTTCATCACATTACCAAAAAGCAAGAAAACAAAATTTCATCACATTATAAAAAAGCAAGGAAAACACAATTTCATCACATTACCAAAAAGCAAGAAAATACAATTTCATCACATTACCAAAAAGCAAGAAAACACAATTTCATCACATTATAAAAAAGCAAGGAAAACACAATTTCATCACTTACCATAAAGCAAGGAAAACACAATTTCATCACATGACCAAAAAGCAAGGAAAACACAATTTCATCACATTACCAAAAAAGCAAGGAAATTTCACCACATAACCAAAAAGCAAGAAAACACAATTTCATCACATTACCAAAAAGCAAGGAAATTTCATCACATTACCAGAAAGCAAGGAAACACAATTTCATCACATTACCAAAAAGCAAGAAAACACAATTTCATCACATTACCAAAAAGCATGAAAACACAATTTCATCACATTATAAAAAAGCAAGGAAAACACAATTTCATCACATTACCAAAAAGCAAGAAAACACAATTTCATCACATTACCAAAAAGCAAGAAAACAAAATTTCATCACATTATAAAAAAGCAAGGAAAACACAATTTCATCACATTACCAAAAAGCAAGGAAAACATAATTTCATCACATTTCCATAAAGCAAGGAAAATACAATTTCATCACATTACCAAAAAGCAAGAAAACACAATTTCATCACATTATCAAAAAGCAAGAAAACACAATTTCATCACATTACCAAAAAGCAAGGAAATTTCATCACATTACCAAAATCAAGGAAACACAATTTCATTACATCACCAAAAAGCAAGATAACACAGTTCATCACACTACCAAAAAGCAAGGATACACAATTTCATCACATTACCAAAAAGCAAGAAAACACAATTTCATTACATTACCAAAAAAGCAAGAAACACAATTCCATCACATTACCAAAAAGCAAGGAAAACACAATTTCATCACATAAACAAAAAGCAAGAAAACACAATTTCATTACATTACCAAAAAGCAAGAAAACACAATTTCATCACATTATAAAAAAGCAAGGAAAACACAATTTCATCACATTACCATAAAGCAAGAAAACACAATTTCATCGCATTACCAAAAAGCAAGGAAAACACAATTTCATCACATTATCAAAAAGCAAGAAAACACAATTTCATCACATTACCAAAATCAAAGAAACACAATTTCATCACATCACCAAAAAGCAAGATAACACAGTTCATCACATTACCATAAAGCAAGAAAACACAATTTCATCGCATTACCAAAAAGCAAGGAAAACACAATTTCATCACATTATCAAAAAGCAAGAAAACACAATTTCATCACATTACCAAAATCAAAGAAACACAATTTCATCACATCACCAAAAAGCAAGATAACACAGTTCATCACATTACCAAAAAGCAAGGAAACACAATTTCATCACATTACCAAAAAGCAAGAAAACACAATTTCATCACATTACCAAAAAGCAAGAAAACACAATTTCATCAGATTACCAAAAAGCAAGGAAAACACAATTTCATCACATTACCAAAAACAAGGAAAACACTATTTCACCATATTACCAAAAAGCAAGGAAAACACAATTTCATCATCTAATCAAAGAGGAAGGATTTCTTTTATAACTTGACCAAAGAGCATAGATGAGCCTTTGCAATAACTTTGTGTCCGTCATAAATAAAATTATAATAAAAAGAAGATGTACTATTCCTAATGAGGCAACAGTCCATCAGAGACCAAATGACTAAGATTTTTAGCAACTATAGGCCACCTTACAGCCTTCTACAATGAGAAAACCCCATACAGCATAGAAAACTATAAAAGGCATCTGAATGGAAATAATAAAACTAATAGTTTGGGTGTCACAAACAATGTCACAGTTTAGTCTTTTTACGTGATTAAGGCCTCCATATCTCATAGCACTTCCTTCTAAGGATAACAAGCTATTCCAAGAGATCAATGATCAAAAGCATAAGTTTAGTTGATCTACTTTTGAACAATTAACAGTATATAAACTTAGACATAATTCAAAGGATGAAAGCTTTGAGATAAATGCTGAACTGCACAAATGGAATCTTAAGACAGTTTTCATGTCTATTTGTTTTCAAATTTTGTTCAAACGGCCATCAACATATTAATATTGTTTGCTTAACATCCAGTGAGGAATGTTTCATTCATTTTAAAGACAGTTTGATTTTTGGGGAATACAGAGATTTTCACATGTAAGGTGTTGACCAAGATGATCCATCTGTGCCGTGATTTTTTTTGGGGGGGGGGCCTTGTTAGCAGAGTGCTCTTATTGATTAAATTTACACTGATCAACTGCCTGTCACCACAGAGATTGTAAGTTCGAACCCTGCATGTGACCAAATGTGTGCAACTTAAATCTTAGTTGATTAGAATTGTCATTGTTCTTGTTTCAGGTTACTGTCATTAATTTCTTTACCAACACAAAACAAACTGGCTGCAATGATATAGCCAAGAGTGCTGAGAGTGGCACTTAACACCAAAAATCAATCATTTTATTCACTTTAATTTGACAAAATTACATCCTCTTTGGCTTGAAGTTCCGCATATATTGAGATTGATTTTTAGGCTCACCTTGCTTTTAAGGTCATTTGAGCTTTCCCATTACTTTTCGTCTGCCGTCATCCGTCTGTCCATCTATCATTGTAAACTTTTCAAAGAATCATCTCCTCTGAAACTATTGGGTGATATGTTGCCAACCTTACCTGAATGTTATTTAGGAAATCTAGTTTTGAAGTTGTATTGAGGATAAGTTTCACCAACAAACATTGCTGTTGTTCGAAATTAAGCATAGATGTTAAATATTTTTTACTTATAAAATATATCTCAACAACTATTATTATAGTTCTTGAGATATATATAACAGAATGGCCTACACTCACGTACGTAAATTATCTGCAGCTCAAGGTCTATGTTTTGTGGGATCTTTTTGAAAGGGAGATAGCAGTTCTTGACTTAAATCTCTAAAGCTTTCAGAACAAAATTGAAATCAGGTAAAATTATCTTTAATTTGTAGAAAAATTAAAAATTTATAGCAGGTCGATCTCTGATGAAATTTTCTAAGATTCCGTCAGTCACATGTCCAATGTCCTTGACCTCATTTTCATGGTTCAGTGACTACCTGAAAAAAAAGTTAAGATTTTTTGTAATGTTAAATTCTCTCTCATTATAATAAGTAATAGGATAACAATATTTGGTATGTGCGTACTTTGCAAGGTCCTCATAACTGTAAGACAGTTTTCACTTGACCTTGACCTCATTTCAAGGATCAGTGAACAAGGTTAAGTTTTGGTGGTCAAGTTCATATCTCAGATACTATAAGCAATAGGTCTAGTATAGATGGACTGTACTGTAAGGTGTACATGTCCATATGGCAGGTGTCATCTGATCTTAACCTCATTTTCATGGTTCAGTGGTTGTAGTTAAGTTTTTGTGTGTTGGTCTGTTTTTCTTATACTGTATGAAATAGGTCTACTATATTTGATGTATATGAAATGATTATAAGGTGTACATGTCTATAGCTAGCAGGTGTCATCTGACCTTGACCTCATTTTTATGGTTCAGTGATGAAAGTTAAGTTTTTGAGTTTTGGTCTTTTTTTCAAATACTATATGCAATAGGTCAACTATATTTTATTATCTATATGTCAGTCACGTAGGTTTTATTTGACCTTGACCTCATTTTTCACGGTTTATTGATCAGTGTTAAGTTTTTGTGTTTTGGCCTGTTTTTCTTAGACTATAAGCAATAGGTCAACTTTATTTGTTGTATGGAAGAATTGTTAGCTGTATATGTCTGCCTGGCATGGTTCATCTGACTTTGACCTCATTTTCATGGTTCAGTGGTCAATGTTTAGTTTTCTTGGTTAATGTTAGGTTTATGTGACAGTTGTAAGAAAGCTTTATATTTAGGACTGTCAACATAATATCAATGATTAGTAAAGAAGGCGAGACATTTTAGCGTGTGCACTCTTGTTGCAGAAATTATAGAGAGAGTTTGTAATAATACAAACAAGATCTACAAATAAGTCAAAATGTCGGAAAGCGTCAATTGACCCCGTAAAGCAGTTGTTGTCCTTGAAAGATCATTTTTGCAATAGAGAGAAACTGTTAATAGAAAAATATTCATCACAATAGCATATAGAAATTAGTCAACATGATCGAAAATGTCAACATATTCTTTATATTAGTTATTGCCCCTGAATACTTATGTTTATCTATTCCTCAAAATTGGTTTCCGTTCTAAGTTAAGTGTGCCTCAACCAAATGCTTAAAAACTTATACTAAGGCTAATAAACACAAAACACAGATCAAATTTGAAATTGGCTGTCACTGTTATCGTTTATGAGTTATGCCTCTTCATTCACTTAAAATTGCTATTTTTTTAGTTTCCATTTTCTTACTTGAGTTTGCCCCAACCAAATGTTATGAGACTTATACAATTCTTATAACCAACAAACACAGACCATGTATGAAATTGGATGGCTTTCACCGTCCTTTTTTAAAAAGCTTTTTCTTGTTAGTATATTAATTCGTGTATATTTACAAGCTTGGGCATCTGTGGCCCATTGACAACTTCTCCATTTATTTTTTGGAGCTATCAATTATAGATAGATTGCAATAATGTGTCTATAGCAGAAATGCTCATCAAAAAAAATATCCGTATTTAAAACTTCTTCGAAATCGCCATTTGACCCCTGAGAGGAGTTAATGTCATTGACAGATGAATTTTGTGGGAGTTTTCGCAGACACTATGATAGAAAGAGAAACAGAAATAGTAAAAAAAACATCTCAATAAGATCCATAAATATATCTCTCAGCACGGACGAAAGTGTAAACCGATTCTTTATAGGAATTATTCCTATCAATGTTTTTCTTCTAATTAACGTTGAATTTATCAGTGGTAATATATGTATGTTTTGAAACTATTCATAAAGAAGCAGAAAATTCTTTTTTTTTTGTCAGAAAACACTGTCAAACATCCAATCATACAATCTACACTGATCTGTGTCCACACTTGTATGCAGATGCAAAATAGGATAGACAAAATGCATCTGATATGTGTTTGTTTCCAAAATGTGACTAACATTTCGTGTATGTTCAAGATAATATCCAGGGCTTTGCTCACCATGCGCCTTTTATTAACATGTTTAATTGGTATAATATTCATTCTCTTATTCTGGACAAATCACAAGACAAAATCGGTTGACAATGCACATGTTCGTAGTAATTTTCAAAAGGAAATATTAAAATTCTCTCTTAACAAAGAACCGGGACAAAAACAAATTTACTATATTGTCGACGCCAGAAAATAACCATGATTGCTATTTAAAAGTGTTATTTTACCGGCTTTAACTCATATATTTTCAACAGAGTTGGCAAAATGTCACATTTTCTATTTTTGCCGGCGCCGACGAAACAGCCACTGCCTTTTTTAATATTTTTTTGTAACCGTGTGATTACCTATACTGAAATCTACTCCCTTTTCTTCCCATTTTTTAAACTCAAAGTGGACGGACAACATACTAGTAACATGACTCCGTCGAACGTTTCTTCGTCTATTTTTAGCGTAACACGTACGAAGCTGTTAGCGTCATAGAGAGATGAATATCTCCATGTCAACGTCTTATTGAAACCACCAAAATGTCTAGCAGTGAAAGTGACAGTGACACGGATAGTGTTGAAGAAGTTCAAGTTAAAAAGTATCTAGGTTCCTTCAAGGAGCAACTTAAACAAGCAAAGGCACAGACTTGTATAAAAATTGGTATCAAAAGACAACCTGGTCACTACCATCTGAGAGACACCAGACATGCCGTTCTAGCCACCCAACGTCCAGCATACGGCGGAACACATTGGGATGTTGACATCCCTTTACACCTTCAGAGGTCTACACCACGACTTACACGCTATGCAATAAGGAAGGCTATTCTGAGAGAACAAGAAAGACAGTTAGAAGTAGGTAATGAGGAAAAGGGGTTAGAAGCATTATCCAAACTTGAAAATTTAAATAGGGAGTTCGACAATGTGATGGTGTATAATTACGGCAGAATTGGACTCGAAGAAGATAAAAAGAAGTCCATAGTTTATGAAAATAAAGATTTGCTTCACTGGGAGTTGATGAGGAAGAAATTTGGAAAACAACAAAATGAAGAGATGGAAGAGGAGCGTCAACACAGAATAAAAGTGCTTCGTGGAATTTATGACAACAAACACAGGACACCAAGTATTGAAAATTTAGTTGATGGAATGACAGACACTAATTTTAAAAGATCTCTTGTGAACAAAAATATTGAGGAAGCACAACTTAATCTTGAGAATAAGCAAGAGGACGTGGTCAAAGAATACCAATTAGCTATGTCCGAGATGCTGGACGAATCCCTTGCAAAGGTAGTACACACTTTTGCCGCGAACGATACAAGACTTGCTTTCGAAAATGAGAAAAGGCGCCGAATGTCAGAACATCCAACTAATTCAAACCCCACAAGAGAACAAAAAATAATGAAAGTAGCACTAAATAATCTTGTACGCGCCTTCAACGAAGTGGAAGCGAAAGAAAACAATGAGGAAACCAAATATCAAAACAAAGTAATAGAACAGAAGACGATCATGCAGGAACAATTATTACGTAAAGTTACAACAAATATCGCAAACAAGCTAGTAGCGGAAGAACGCGCAAGACAAATCAAAGAAGCAGAAAAAAATATTGAAGATCCGTCGAGAAACGCATTGCGGCATTTAGTAACGAGAGTTCAGAGGCAAATGTTGCTTCAAAAATTCAAAGGTAAATGGGTTAATTTAGTGAAGAAGCCTAAAGCTGTCGAGGATGCTGAAAGGGTAAATGAAACAGAACACGACAGAAAGCTTAGACTTCAGAGAGAAAGTCAAAGAAGATCATCGTGTATGATAAGGGGCGATGAAGATGAATAAAATTTATATAATGTTTGTAAATAAATTTGAGTCGTGCATTTTAAATCTTTTTATATACAATTCCCGTACAAATCTGCATGTATCAATTTCAGTTGTGGAGGTTAAATAAAAATCCCCCGTTTTCACCATTTTTGTTGAAAGTGTTTTATTGTCCGTAAGACTTTTAAAGCTATTTTCCTAATGTTTGTAGTTTAACCCTCTCCCTTTCACACCGGTACAGCTTACCGGTGAAACCAATTTCAAGATTTTTTTGGGACATTTAGACATGTTTAATCGCCATTTGCTGACGTACAGATGTGGTTAAGGGCTCAAATTAATCCTCAGATAACCAGCAATGCGATTTAATGTGCATCAAACCTCTATCATTATTAGTTAATAAACAAGTCGCCCCTTACTGATGTGTAATTTTTCTGTAAAAACCATTTATTTTTGTTCGAATTTTGAGGGATATTCTCAAAAAGAAGTGCAAAGAAAACTGCTCTTTTAAGAGGATTTATGTCTTTTTTCAATAACTGTGCAGTGAGTTTTTGAAGAATAGTATTAAACTAATAGTTCTAACTTGTACACTAGTTGCAAATGTAATTTTTAGTGTAGCAGCGCAATCACAAAATTGAATTACGCTAAAAATCTGAAGTCATTTCTTAAAGACATTATGAGAAAAGAGACAAAAACCGCTAAAATATTCTGAATTTTTTTGGCAAAGTTGAAATAGATGTAACAAAACATGGTTTCGTAAGTGTTGCGGTATACTAAAGTTGAAAAACACTTTTGTTTGAATGAAGAAACATGTATATTTCAATGAAAAAATGACAGTTTAAAGAGTGGATTCCTCCTAGATTTGCGTAAAAATCATGCATTTGACAACAAAAAATTATCATCTGAACACATAATTCCATAAGAAAACAAACTGGGTGAGAATCTTTATATTATTTTTTTTTTCATTTCTTTCGTAGTAGTAGACTTAAATTTCGATAAATTCACTACAATGCCAGTGGCGCAGGGGTACGCTGATCTATCCGAAGGCGCTAAGATTGAGAGTTCGAATCTCACTGCCGGAGTTGGAAAAATAATTTCCTATATTAAATGTAATTCAACTTAACTTTACTTTCAATTTCAAAAAGGAAACCTACGAATTTTTTTTAAAAGAATGTGTGTGCAAAATTGCCCCCCCCCCTTTTAAACCCTTTGCTCCATCGGGCTCGGTCAAGAGTGTCCCAGATCGAGCTAGCATTGGTAATTCAATGAATTTTCCCTTGTAAAAACAAAGTTTAGGTTGCTGATTGATTGAAAACGAATTAGACAAATAACTAGGGTCCAAGTTTGAAATCGGACAAAAAGAGCGTCTAAAATCAATTATTTTGAACGTTACGGACATCGATATTTCAAGGACTATAGCACGTTATGCGTCTATTTATACCACTATGATAACTTATATGGCTTCAACAGACTCGGGGCATTGTGTTTCCATCAAAACCTGACCCTATTAGCCCACCAATATGTCTCTGCACGACTTTTTGCCCAAGGATTTTGTATTTTTTCACTTTTTCTCCAACAGTCACGTGACTTTTGGAAATATACCACGTGACCAAAAAATGACGAATTATCTTCAAACTTAATTTTTTGAAATATTTTACCAATTATCTTTCATTTGAGCCCAACATGGCATGTGTATGACCATTGATGCGAATTCTGTATTCATTTAAACTTCGATAATGTATTTTCGATAAGTAAAGGTCTAAAATGCATGAAAGGGAAAGGGTTAACGGTTTGGTTGGCTTGCTTGTTTTGGTTGTATATATGTTTGATCAAGCATTGTAATTAAAATTGACATTTGCAACCAATAGATAGACAGGGCTTCAGCTGTATACATTATACTCTACGTTATACTTAACATCCAATAACAATTATAATGTATTTAGTTTGTGAATTGTTCCTTGTTGAAGGCCGTACGATGACAAACACATATAGTTGTTAATTTTTGTGCTATTTAGTGTTCTGTAGAGTGAGGTTTCACGGGCAATCATACCACATATTTTTATCTTCATGTATATACATACTAGTAAGCAGTATTGTTAGTCAGTTTCTTCTCACTTCTACTTCTAGTAGTGCTTGAGCAGAAGTAGTTACATACGCATTTGTATCTGTTTGTTCCTTCTCATATTTGAGTATGAGCAGTAGTAGTTACATACGCATGAGTGTCTGTCAGTTCTTTCTCCTTGTAGTGTATGAGTAGTAGTATAGTAGTGTCTGTCTGTTCCTTCTTTTTGTAGTGTATGAGTAGTAGTAGTAGTGTCTGTCAGTTCCTTCTCAGCCATAGTACTTAGCGTATGAGCAGCATTAGGTGTATAAACAGTAGTGTATGTCAGTTCCTTTCCGTTGTAGTGTATCAGCAGCAATAGGTGTATGAACAGTAGTGTATGTCAGTTCCTTCCCATATTAGAGTATGAGCAGCATTAGGTGTAAAAGCAGTTGTGTCTGTCAGTTTCTTCTCATATTAGTGTATGTGCAGCATTAGGTTCCTTCTCTTAGTAGTGTCTGCCAGTTCCTTCTCATAGTAGTGTATGAGCAGCATTAGGTGTATACGCAGTAAGTATCTGTCAGTTCCTTCTCATAGTAATGTATGAGCAGTATTAGGTGTATAAACAGTTTTGTCTGTCAATTCCTTCTCATAGAAGTGTATGAGCAGCATAAGGTGTAAAGCAGTACTGTCTGTCAGTTCCATCTCATAGTAATGAATAAGCAGCATTAGGTGTATGAGCAGCATAAGGTGTATAAACAGTAGTGTCTTTCAGTTCCTTAGTGTAGCAGTGTATGAACATCATTAGGTGTATAAACAGTAGTGTCTTTCAGTTCCCTAGTGTAGCAGTGTATGAGCAGCATCAGGTGTATAAACAGTAGTGTCTTTCAGTTCCTTAGTGTAGTAGTGTATGAGCAGCATTAGGTGTATAAACAGTAGTGTCTTTCAGTTCCTTAGTGTAGAAGTGTATGAGCAGCATTAGGTGTATAAACAGTAGTGTCTTTCAGTTCCATTTTGTAGTAGTGTATGAGCAGCATTAGGTGTATAAACAGTACTTAGTGTCTTTCAGTTCCTTTTTGTAGTAGTGTATGAGCAGCATAAGGTGTATAAAAACTTGTGTCTTTCAGTTCCTTATTGTAGTAGTGTATGAGCAGCATAAGGTGTATAAACAGTGGTGTCTTTCAGTTCCTTATTGTAGTAGTGTATGAGCAGCATTAGGTGTATAAACAGTTGTGTCTTTCAGTTCCTTATTGTAGTAGTGTATGAGCAGCATTAGGTGTATAAACAGTTGTGCCTTTCAGTTCCTTAGTGTAGTAATGTATGAGCAGCATTAGGTGTATAAACAGTTGTGCCTTTCAGTTCCTTAGTGTAGTAGTGTATGAGCAGGATTAGGTGTATAAACAGTAGTCTTTCAGTTCCTTATTGTAGTAGTGTATGAGCAGCATTAGATGTATAAACAGTAGTGTCTTTCAGTTCCTTATTGTAGTAGTGTATGAGCAGCATAAGGTGTATAAACAGTAGTGTCTTTCAGTTCCTTACTATAGTAGTGTATGAGCAGCATTAGGTGTATAAACAGTTGTCTTTCAGTTCCTTATTGTAGTAGTGTATGAGCAGCATTAGGTGTATAAACAGTAGTGTCTTTCAGTTCCTTAGTGTAGTAGTGTATGAGCAGCATAAGGTGTATAAACAGTAGTGTCTTTCAGTTCCTTTTTGTAGTACTGTATGAGCAGCATTAGGTGTATAAACAGCAGTGTCTTTCAGTTCCTTATTGTAGTAGTGTATGAGCAGCATTAGGTGTATAAACAGTAGTGTCTTTCAGCTCCTTAGTGTAGTAGTGTATGAGCAGCATAAGGTGTATAAACAGTAGTGTCTTTCAGTTCCTTATTGTAGTAGTGTATGAGCAGCATTAGGTATATAAACAGTTGTCTTTCAGTTCCTTATTGTAGTAGTGTATGAGCAGCATTAGGTGTATAAACAGTAGTGTCTTTCAGTTCCTTAGTGTAGTAGTGTATAAGCAGCATAAGGTGTATAAACAGTAGTGTCTTTCAGTTCCTTATTGTAGTAGTGTATGAGCAGCATTAGGTGTATAAACAGTAGTGTCTTTCAGTTCCTTAGTGTAGTAGTGTATAAGCAGCATAAGGTGTATAAACAGTAGTGTCTTTCAGTTCCTTATTGTAGTAGTGTATGAGCAGCATTAGGTATATAAACAGTTGTCTTTCAGTTCCTTATTGTAGTAGTGTATGAGCAGCATTAGGTGTATAAACAGTAGTGTCTTTCAGTTCCTTAGTGTAGTAGTGTATAAGCAGCATACGGTGTATAAACAGTAGTGTCTTTCAGTTCCTTATTGTAGTAGTGTATGAGCAGCATTAGGTGTATAAACAGTTGTCTTTCAGTTCCTTAATGTAGTAGTGTATGAGCAGCATTAGGTGTACAAACAGTAGTGTCTTTCAGTTCCTTTTTGTAGTAGTATATGAGCAGCATAAGGTGTATAAACAGTAGTGTTTTTCAGTTCCTTAGTGTAGCAGAGTATGAACATCATTAGGTGTATAAACAGTAATGTCTTTCAGTTCCTTAGTGTAGCAGTGTATGAGCAGCATTAGGTGTATAAACAGAAGTGTCTTTCAGTTCCTTATTGTAGTAGTATATGAGCAGCATTAGGTATATAAACAGTTGTCTTTCAGTTCCTTATTGTAGTAGTGTATGAGCAGCATTAGGTGTATAAACAGTAGTGTCTTTCAGTTCCTTAGTGTAGCAGTGTATAAGCAGCATAAGGTGTATAAACAGTAGTGTCTTTCAGTTCCTTATTGTAGTAGTGTATGAGCAGCATTAGGTGTATAAACAGTAGTGTCTTTCAGTTCCTTAGTGTAGTAGTGTATAAGCAGCATACGGTGTATAAACAGTAGTGTCTTTCAGTTCCTTATTGTAGTAGTGTATGAGCAGCATTAGGTGTATAAACAGTTGTCTTTCAGTTCCTTAATGTAGTAGTGTATGAGCAGCATTAGGTGTATAAACAGTAGTGTCTTTCAGTTCCTTTTTGTAGTAGTATATGAGCAGCATAAGGTGTATAAACAGTAGTGTTTTTCAGTTCCTTAGTGTAGCAGAGTATGAACATCATTAGGTGTATAAACAGTAGTGTCTTTCAGTTCCTTAGTGTAGCAGTGTATAAGCAGCATAAGGTGTATAAACAGTAGTGTCTTTCAGTTCCTTATTGTAGTAGTGTATGAGCAGCATTAGGTATATAAACAGTTGTCTTTCAGTTCCTTATTGTAGTAGTGTATGAGCAGCATTAGGTGTATAAACAGTAGTGTCTTTCAGTTCCTTAGTGTAGTAGTGTATAAGCAGCATACGGTGTATAAACAGTAGTGTCTTTCAGTTCCTTATTGTAGTAGTGTATGAGCAGCATTAGGTGTATAAACAGTAGTGTCTTTCAGTTCCTTTTTGTAGTAGTATATGAGCAGCATAAGGTGTATAAACAGTTGTGCCTTTCAGTTCCTAAGTGTAGTAGTGTATGAGCAGCATTAGGTATATAAACAGTAGTGTCTTTCAGTTCCTTTTTGTAGTAGTATATGAGCAGCATAAGGTGTATAAACAGTTGTGCCTTTCAGTTCCTAAGTGTAGTAGTGTATGAGCAGCATTAGGTGTATAAACAGTAGTGTCTTTCAGTTCCTTATTGTGGTAGTGTATGAGCAGCATTAGGTGTATAAACAGCAGTGTCTTTCAGTTCCTTATTGTAGTAGTGTATGAGCAGCATTAGGTGTATAAACAGTAGTGTTTTTCAGTTCCTAAGTGTCGTAGTGTATGAGCAGCATTAGGTGTATAAACAGTTGTCTTTCAGTTCCTTATTGTAGTAGTGTATGAGCAGCATTAGGTGTATAAACAGTAGTGTCTTTCAGTTCCTTTTTGTAGTAGTGTATGACCAGCATAAGGTGTATAAACAGTTGTGTCTTTCAGTTCCTTATTGTAGTAGTGTATGAGCAGCATAAGGTGTATAAACAGTAGTGTCTTTCAGTCCCTTAGTGTAGCAGAGTATGAACATCATTAGGTGTATAAACAGTAGTGTCTTTCAGTTCCTTAGTGTAGCAGTGTATGAGCAGCATAAGGTGTATAAACAGAAGTGTCTTTCAGTTCCTTAGTGTAGTAGTGTATGAGCAGCATTAGGTGTATAAACAGTAGTGTCTTTCAGTTCCTTTTTGTAGTAGTGTATGAGCAGCATTAGGTGTATAAACAGTAGTGTCTTTCAGTTCCTTTTTGTAGTAGTGTATGAGCAGCATTAGGTATATAAACAGTTGTCTTTCAGTTCCTTATTGTAGTAGTGTATGAGCAGCATTAGGTGTATAAACAGTAGTGTCTTTCAGTTCCTTAGTGTAGCAGTGTATGAGCAGCATTAGGTGTATAAACAGTAGTGTCTTTCAGTTCCTTAGTGTAGTAGTGTATAAGCAGCATACGGTGTATAAACAGTAGTGTCTTTCAGTTCCTTATTGTAGTAGTGTATGAGCAGCATTAGGTGTATAAACAGTAGTGTCTTTCAGTTCCTTTTTGTAGTAGTATATGAGCAGCATAAGGTGTATAAACAGTTGTGCCTTTCAGTTCCTAAGTGTAGTAGTGTATGAGCAGCATTAGGTATATAAACAGTAGTGTCTTTCAGTTCCTTTTTGTAGTAGTATATGAGCACCATAAGGTGTATAAACAGTTGTGCCTTTCAGTTCCTAAGTGTAGTAGTGTATGAGCAGCATTAGGTGTATAGACAGTAGTGTCTTTCAGTTCCTTATTGTGGTAGTGTATGAGCAGCATTAGGTGTATAAACAGCAGTGTCTTTCAGTTCCTTATTGTAGTAGTGTATGAGCAGCATTAGGTGTATAAACAGTAGTGTTTTTCAGTTCCTAAGTGTCGTAGTGTATGAGCAGCATTAGGTGTATAAACAGTAGTCTTTCAGTTCCTTATTGTAGTAGTGTATGAGCAGCATTAGGTGTATAAGCAGTAGTGTCTTTCAGTTCCTTTTTGTAGTAGTGTATGACCAGCATAAGGTGTATAAACAGTTGTGTCTTTCAGTTCCTTATTGTAGTAGTGTATGAGCAGCATAAGGTGTATAAACAGTAGTGTCTTTCAGTTCCTTAGTGTAGCAGAGTATGAACATCATTAGGTGTATAAACAGTAGTGTCTTTCAGTTCCTTAGTGTAGCAGTGTATGAGCAGCATAAGGTGTATAAACAGAAGTGTCTTTCAGTTCCTTAGTGTAGTAGTGTATGAGCAGCATTAGGTGTATAAACAGTAGTGTCTTTCAGTTCCTTTTTGTAGTAGTGTATGAGCAGCATTGGGTGTATAAACAGTAGTGTCTTTCAGTTCCTTTTTGTAGTAGTGTATGAGCAGCATTAAGTGTATAAACAGTTGTCTTTCAGTTCCTTATTGTAGTAGTGTATGAGCAGCATTAGGTGTATAAACAGCAGTGTCTTTCAGTTCCTTATTGTAGTAGTGTATGAGCAGCATTAGGTGTATAAACAGTAGTGTTTTTCAGTTCCTAAGTGTCGTAGTGTATGAGCAGCATTAGGTGTATAAACAGTAGTCTTTCAGTTCCTTATTGTAGTAGTGTATGAGCAGCATTAGGTGTATAAGCAGTAGTGTCTTTCAGTTCCTTATTGTAGTAGTGTATGAGCAGCATTAGGTGTATAAACAGTAGTGTCTTTCAGTTCCTTTTTGTAGTAGTATATGAGCAGCATAAGGTGTATAAACAGTTGTGCCTTTCAGTTCCTAAGTGTAGTAGTGTATGAGCAGCATTAGGTATATAAACAGTAGTGTCTTTCAGTTCCTTTTTGTAGTAGTATATGAGCACCATAAGGTGTATAAACAGTTGTGCCTTTCAGTTCCTAAGTGTAGTAGTGTATGAGCAGCATTAGGTGTATAAACAGTAGTGTCTTTCAGTTCCTTATTGTGGTAGTGTATGAGCAGCATTAGGTGTATAAACAGAAGTGTCTTTCAGTTCCTTATTGTAGTAGTGTATGAGCAGCATTAGGTGTATAAACAGTAGTGTTTTTCAGTTCCTAAGTGTCGTAGTGTATGAGCAGCATTAGGTGTATAAACAGTTGTCTTTCAGTTCCTTATTGTAGTAGTGTATGAGCAGCATTAGGTGTATAAACAGTAGTGTCTTTCAGTTCCTTTTTGTAGTAGTGTATGACCAGCATTAGGTGTATAAACAGTAGTGTCTTTCAGTTCCTTTTTGTAGTAGTGTATGAGCAGCATAAGGTGTATAAACAGTAGTGTTTTTCAGTTCCTAAGTGTTGTAGTGTATGAGCAGCATTAGGTGTATAAACAGTAGTGTCTTTCAGTTCCTTAGTGTAGCAGTGTATGAGCAGCATAAGGTGTATAAACAGAAGAATCTTTCAGTTCCTTAGTGTAGTAGTGTATGAGCAGCATTAGGTGTATAAACAGTAGTGTCTTTCAGTTCCTTTTTGTAGTAGTGTATGAGCAGCATTAGGTGTATAAACAGTAGTGTCTTTCAGTTCCTTTTTGTAGTAGTGTATGAGCAGCATTAGGTATATAAACAGTTGTCTTTCAGTTCCTTATTGTAGTAGTGTATGAGCAGCATTAGGTGTATAAACAGTAGTGTCTTTCAGTTCCTTAGTGTAGCAGTGTATAAGCAGCATAAGGTGTATAAACAGTAGTGTCTTTCAGTTCCTTATTGTAGTAGTGTATGAGCAGCATTAGGTATATAAACAGTTGTCTTTCAGTTCCTTATTGTAGTAGTGTATGAGCAGCATTAGGTGTATAAACAGTAGTGTCTTTCAGTTCCTTAATGTAGTAGTGTATAAGCAGCATACGGTGTATAAACAGTAGTGTCTTTCAGTTCCTTATTGTAGTAGTGTATGAGCAGCATTAGGTGTATAAACAGTAGTGTCTTTCAGTTCCTTTTTGTGGTAGTATATGAGCAGCATAAGGTGTATAAACAGTTGTGCCTTTCAGTTCCTAAGTGTAGTAGTGTATGAGCAGCATTAGGTATATAAACAGTAGTGTCTTTCAGTTCCTTTTTGTAGTAGTATATGAGCAGCATAAGGTGTATAAACAGTTGTGCCTTTCAGTTCCTAAGTGTAGTAGTGTATGAGCAGCATTAGGTGTATAAACAGTAGTGTCTTTCAGTTCCTTATTGTGGTAGTGTATGAGCAGCATTAGGTGTATAAACAGCAGTGTCTTTCAGTTCCTTATTGTAGTAGTGTATGAGCAGCATTAGGTGTATAAACAGTAGTGTTTTTCAGTTCCTAAGTGTCGTAGTGTATGAGCAGCATTAGGTGTATAAACAGTTGTCTTTCAGTTCCTTATTGTAGTAGTGTATGAGCAGCATTAGGTGTATAAACAGTAGTGTCTTTCAGTTCCTTTTTGTAGTAGTGTATGAGCAGCATAAGGTGTATAAACAGTAGTGTTTTTCAGTTCCTAAGTGTTGTAGTGTATGAGCAGCATTAGGTGTATAAACAGTTGTCTTTCAGTTCCTTATTGTAGTAGTGTATGAGCAGCATTAGGTGTATAAACAGTAGTGTCTTTCAGTTCCTTTTTGTAGTAGTGTATGACCAGCATAAGGTGTATAAACAGTTGTGTCTTTCAGTTCCTTATTGTAGTAGTGTATGAGCAGCATAAGGTGTATAAACAGTAGTGTCTTTCAGTTCCTTAGTGTAGCAGAGTATGAACATCATTAGGTGTATAAACAGTAGTGTCTTTCAGTTCCTTAGTGTAGCAGTGTATGAGCAGCATAAGGTGTATAAACAGAAGTGTCTTTCAGTTCCTTAGTGTAGTAGTGTATGAGCAGCATTAGGTGTATAAACAGTAGTGTCTTTCAGTTCCTTTTTGTAGTAGTGTATGAGCAGCATTAGGTGTATAAACAGTAGTGTCTTTCAGTTCCTTTTTGTAGTAGTGTATGAGCAGCATAAGGTGTATAAACAGTTGTCTTTCAGTTCGTTATTGTAGTAGTGTATGAGCAGGATTAGGTGTATAAACAGCTGTCTTTCAGTTCCTTATTGTAGTAGTGTACGAGCAGCATTAGGTGTATAAACAGTACTAAGTGTCTTTCAGTTCCTTATTGTAGTAGTGTATGAGCAGCATTAGGTGTATAAACAGTTGTGTCTTTCAGTTATTTATTGTAGTAGTGTACGAGCAGCATTAGGTGTATAAACAGTTGTGTCTTTCAGTTCTTTATTGTAGTAGTGTATGAGCAGGATTAGGTGTATAAACAGTTGTGTCTTTCAGTTCCTTATTGTAGTAGTGTATGAGCAGCATTGGGTGTATAAACAGTTGTGTCTTTCAGTTCCTTATTGTAGTAGTGTACGAGCAGCATTAGGTGTATAAACAGTTGTGTCTTTCAGTTCCTTATTGTAGTAGTGTATGAGCAGCATTAGGTGTATAAACAGTAGTGTCTGTCAGTTCCTTATTGTAGTAGTGTACAAGCAGCATTAGGTGTATAAACAGTTGTATCTTTCAGTTCCTTATTGTAGTAGTGTATGAGCAGCATTAGGTGTATAAACAGTAGTGTCTTTCAGTTCCTTATTGTAGTAGTGTACGAGCAGCATTAGGTGTATAAACAGTTGTGTCTTTCAGTTCTTTATTGTAGTAGTGTATGAGCAGCATTAGGTGTATAAACAGTTGTGTCTTTCAGTTCTTTATTGTAGTAGTGTATGAGCAGCATTGGGTGTATAAACAGTTGTGTCTTTCAGTTCTTTATTGTAGTAGTGTATGAGCAGCATTAGGTGTATAAACAGTAGTGTCTTTCAGTTCTTTATTGTAGTAGTGTACGAGCAGCATTAGGTGTATAAACAGTTGTGTCTTTCAGTTCTTTATTGTAGTAGTGTATGAGCAGCATTAGGTGTATAAACAGTTGTGTCTTTCAGTTCTTTATTGTAGTAGTGTATGAGCAGCATTGGGTGTATAAACAGTTGTGTCTTTCAGTTCTTTATTGTAGTAGTGTATGAGCAGCATTAGGTGTATAAACAGTTGTGTCTTTCAGTTCTTTATTGTAGTAGTGTATGAGCAGCATTGGGTGTATAAACAGTTGTGTCTTTCAGTTATTTATTGTTGTAGTGTATGAGCAGCATTAGGTGTATAAACAGTTGTGTCTTTCAGTTCTTTATTGTAGTAGTGTATGAGCAGCATTGGGTGTATAAACAGTTGTGTCTTTCAGTTCTTTATTGTAGTAGTGTATGAGCAGCATTAGGTGTATAAACAGTTGTCTTTCAATTCCTTCTCATAGTAGTGTATGAGCAGCATTAGGTGTATAAACAGTAGTGTCTTTCAGTTCCTTCTCATAGTAGTGTACGAGCAGCATTAGGTGTATAAACAGTTGTGTCTTTCAGTTCTTTATTGTAGTAGTGTATGAGCAGCATTAGGTGTATACACAGTAGTGTCTTTCAGTTCTTTCTCATAGTAGCTATATAAGAATTTTATTAATCTAATCTAATTAAGAACCCATAAAGAGCATCATTTTACAACAATATTGTGCACAATATGATTGGAAAAAAGCTGAACAGAAACACAATACCATACTTTAATGTTATGGACGGTATCAGAGCCTAACACAACATGTATTTTACATAATTATGACATAAAATTTTATAATAATAAAATTATTTGATATATTTTGTTTTCATCTGGATCTTATTTCTAATTTCCTAGGCACATGAGAGTTGGTAAGTGCTCTTTTGTGAACAGCCAGAAATATGTTTTATCCTTAGGTAGTTGTGAACCATGAAAATGAATATATAGTGTATGAGCATAATTATGTGTAAAATCAGTAGTGTCTGTCAGTTTCTTTTCATAGTAGTGTATGAGCAGCATTAGGTGTATAATAGTATTATAGATAATTACCTTAATAAATCTTTAGAAAATTGTTCATGTTTGTGCGTTCTGGTGATGTATATCACAAATTAGTGAACTTGTAAACTAAAAATATCTGTTTTATATGTATGTTAATTGTATTGCATGTAAACATGGTGAAGTTGACCACTGTTGAAGACTGGGGACAGTATTTTTTATTAACCAGTATTTCCTGGTAAAATCAATTCCAAGCTCATATTTCTGACTGCGGTAGGTAAAATTTTGAAGAATAATGTCAAGGTCAGATGGGCAAATAAAGACAAATGTGAACAAAAAGCAAAACAAGAATGTGTCCAAAGTACATGGATGCCCCACTCGCACTATCATTTTCCATGTTAAATGGACCGTTAAATTGGATAAAAAGATCTAATTTGTCATTAAATTTAGAAAGATCATACCAAATGGAACATGTGTACTAAGTTTCAAGTTGATTGGACTTCAACTTCTATCAAAAACTACCTTGACCAAAAACTTTAACCTGAAACTCACACTTTCATTTTCTATGTTCAGTGGACCTTGAAATTGGGGTCAAAGTTTAGTTTGGCTTTAAAATTAGAAAGATCATATCATAAGACACATGTGTACTAAGTTTCAAGTTGATTGGACTTCAGCTTCATCAAAAACTACCTTGACCAAAAACTTTAACCTGAAGCAGGACAGATGGACGGACGAACGAACGGACGCACAGACCAGAAAACATAATGCCCCTCTACTATAATAGGTGGGGCAGGCATAAAAACATTTATGAGAACATGGCACAGCTCTGTCACAAATTCTTTGATTACCCACATGGGAAGAATATATATAATGACAAAGGTTTGTTTGAAACAATTATATTAAAGTAATAGATAATTTTATAGCATTAACCACAAGCATAGAAAAGAAAAACATGAAGGATGAAGCCAAAAATGTTTGAATGCATACATTGTGCACATTCCATGATTGTTTGGTTTGAGAATCTATAAAATCTAGCAACCAAAATGGATTCTTTGCTTATAAATAAATAGAATTTGGTGCTAAAAAAGGCAGGTTAAGTATTTTTTCCAGAACAGCTGATTTGTAATAAAGCATCATTTGTACAGTATTATAGCTATATACAGGATATCACTTGTCCAGCAACAAACAGCATCCAATTAGATCATTTAAAGGCTCCAAATGCTGAGGGAAAATTGATCAACAACTAAGTTATTTCAGTACTTAATGATAGGCAGTTGAAAAAAAAACAAATACAGAAATATAAAAGTTATCAATTTTAATATATAACATAATTTATAACTCTCCTAACAATTAAGGAAACTTGCATCTATACAAGAAATTTACATGTTTTAATTGAGACTTCTGTTACACAGTAAAAGTAGTCTAAGTTTTTGTGCATGGTATTTTATGATAATCTTTACCATAATACAATGTGTATGCATATTGAAGTTGAAGATGTGGTGCCATAATTTCAAATGTACTAACATACCATTACCCCTCCCCCTTCATTTGAAAATTCACGATAAAGTCAATGTTATACTTAAAGATACCAAAACAAGTTACAGTAACCGTCAAAATGTTTGTATTACATAAATTTATAAATGCCATTTTCAAATTATTTTAATTAAGGACCATTATTTCTGAACATTAAAAGTGAAAATGGCCACATTGAATTTTCCCTCCATTTGTGTCATCAGTTACAACTTTTAAAATGAAATTTTAAAACCATTGATTGAACAGTTCATAAGTTTTTGCATGGACAAAACTAGAGCCATTGACCCAAATGACTGTTCATTAGCCATACAAATCCATTCCATTAGAAACCCAGTTAAATAATTTTTAATAGTAAATGTTCTATGCATTAATGATTCAAAATTCAAAATATTTCAACATTATTGTTGAACCCAAATTACAGGTTTAAAGAATTACTGACACAAACTGTGATCGGCAAATGAACAAATGAATTGCCACAATAACCTGTATCTTTGGGGTATGGTGAGAGGGGTAAACTAGGTCATTTAAGGTGAATATCAGAGGCACTTTGTATTTTGTATGCAACCACACCCAAAAAATCTAATACATCATTTTGCAAAGACCAAGTTTTGTGATCATAGTCATTATTTAGAGAACAGCTTAAAAAAAATGTCATATTTTGAAATACAGTTTAATTATCACAATGTGCAAAACATTTGTGACCTTAGATGACAATTAGTTAGATGAATTGTAAAAGACTAAAAATTATTTGTGACAGATTTTGCAGACCTTACATTCTATAGGAAAACAGACAAGGAGACACATGATATACAGAATAATCATACATTGTCTTAGAATACACACTTAATTTGTATGATGTATAGATACAGGTAAATTTTTCTATTCTGTGTCTAGCCAAGTCCAAATTAATCTAAAAGATGTGAACTCCTACACATGAAATAGAAACACAAACAGGTGCTCTTGGTTTACATTAACATACAATCAGTTACTGTCAATAATATGTACAAAAAGTCTGGTAAATACAATCTGACTACACTTGTAGCAGTATAAAAATAGTTCAGCTTGTACATGATTTAGCTATTGAAAACAGGATTTATTATGTAATCAAGACCATTCATTATAATACAAAATTCACAATATGTTTGATAAGAAGTCTGCATCAGAATTAACATTGTTTTTATAAAGGCACTTATCAATTTTTTCAGTAGTTATCACTGGTCCTGTTTTTAAATGTTTATGGAAAAAAATAAGCACCTATGCCAGATCTTTAACAATTCATTGCTTAGCCTATGTCTATAATTCGGGTTAATGTTTTTAAAATAAGACATGGACATATTTAATAGTAAAGCCAAAGTCCTACCAAAAAGTTAGTAAGACCAAGACTCTACCAAAAAGTTAATAAGGTCAAGGCCCTACCAAAAAATTAATAAAGTCAAGGCCCTACCAAAAAGTTAATAAGGTCAAGGCCCTACCAAAAAGTTAATAAGGTCAAGGCCCTACCAAAAAGTTAATAAGGTCAAGGCTCTAAGTGATCCTTACCAAAAAGATAATAAAGTTTTAAAACTTATCATATTTATATTGTATTCCTATTGCTGGGTTATAGAAAGTATTATATGGGAATGTATTTGATGACATTAGAACAATCTCAAAAGAAAATTCCAAAATTTCCATTCTCAATTTTATGACAACAAATGAGTTATGAAGAGTATGAAAAATTCAATGCAAATGAGTAAAAAATTAGTCAAATTTATCAATATCATGATGTGATGGTTAAAATTTGACATTTTGATTAATAAAAAAATAGAAAATAAACAGGTTCTGGCTTTTCCATATTACATCATATATCAACTTGACAGTTGTGTCTGAGGTCTCTTTGGTCTCTTTGTATATAGTAAACATTTAGGTGTCAATCTTAATTACAATGTCTGAGCAAACAACCAAACAAAGTTTGCAAGCAAGGGCATATAAACTCTTGGTTTGCATGCTTTATTATTTTAACTGTAAAAGTTTTTTTTTGTTGGTAAAATGAGATTTGGATGAAGTTAATATGGGACATGATATAAAATAGCTGTACAATTTTCTGTTTATTCTATGTTTTATTTACAATATTAACAAGTCGTCATTATTGATATGTTTGCATGGTTTAATGTTGGGTAAAAGATGACCATTTCAAAAAGTATAATGAATAAGAAATTTTTAGTTTTTACCAGTAACTGTGTAAGTTTTGCAATTTTAATTGTGCACTTTTTAAATCAATACCTAGCAAAAACATTTTGTTCTTGAAATGTTTAGATTAAAATTCCAGCACACCACTAGCACTGGAGAAATCCATTAAAGCAGAGATTCAGTATTTTCACTGTTGTATAATTATATACAAATGAATAGTATTCTCGTCTTTTTTTATTTACAGATTCAATATTTTTTATTTTTACATCATTTTTTGTAATAATTACTTTCAAAGATGAGCAGTATAAAGTTAGAAAACTGAAATTGATGATTTGATGACATTATATAATTTAAGTCTTTAGTGGATAATTATGTGATTTTATGGTGATAAGATATCACTAATGACCAAGCAAGGCCTATGTAAGGTCAATTTAAACTCCTCATGTCAGTAATTCTTATTCTTACAGGAATATGACTGTATCTTTTGTTAAAATAGTGGGTAAGTGATGGGTAAAAACGAGTTTTTGTCAACGTGAAAATTTGATAGTAAAATAATTGTGCAACTCATGTGTTATTTTACCTCTTTATTGTTGGTACAAAATATTAGATATCATTTGAAGAAATTTCTTTTTTTCAGCAACTAAAGGACTATGAGCAGACAGAGTTCAATTATTTATAAACCATAATCAAATTAATGTTACCCTATTGGCTAAACATCTATTGTTCAAGCGACCAATCATAATGCTGGAAATATTACTGAATGCTTTAGATTTTGAAAATACAATATTGGACAGCACTATATTTCTTAAATGTAAAATCTATGCCCTATCAAAAGTATAAAATACTTCTTTGAATGTCAATCACACGCCATAAATATTAATCTTGCAATAAAACTTCCTACAGAACAAAAGCTAACAACTTTTATGTACATAAGAACTATCAAGGTAATATGAATTTATTTTGAAATAACATATTGTAAACTAGAAAATACCAATGTTGACAATATATTTTGTACAAAACCTCTCTGCTTGAAACTATATTAAGGCTTCCTAAAACAATCTTTTTCTGGAAATTTAGGCAATGGCATTCTTTTCCATATTTATACAAATATGCTTAATGTTTGTTATCCCTCTAAAATTGTTAATGAGATTGAAGTTTTTTTAAAATTAAAGAAAATATGAAGTTGAAGAAAGAATACTGCATGGGAGGGTTAATGACCTTGAAAAATATTTATGTGTGACCTGAAAGATGCTTCAAAACTGATTTAAAAATAGTCTCTATGCCAACATAATTATCAACAGTGCATGTAACATAATTAGATGAAATATTCAAACATAATCAGTTTCAACATTTTCACACAGTTATTTAAAAAAAAAAAAGCTTACACAAAAAATAAAAAGTAATCTCAAAGATCCTTCTCTTGAGAACTATTACAGCTCTTCTATTAAAGAATGCAAAACAAAACTTTGATCAACTTGCTTGCTATGTTTGCTTAGATGTTTGAAAACAATAGGTAGGTGGAGTTTCAGTTTGTTTTATATATACTTGGATTTGATTAGACAATAAAAATTGACATGAAATGAAGTTAATGTTTATTGTCTAAACGAATTCGAGTATATGGTAAACAGACTGAAACAGACTACCAACCTGTTGTTTACAAACATCCAATCAAACATAGCAAGCAAGTTGATCAAAGGTTTGCTTTGCATGCTTTTATAGAAGAGCTGTAAAACAAAATAAATGAGGTTATCTCTATTACAACTTGTTATACAGCATCAGGGAGTTTTGATGGTAGATAATAACAACAAATTATTTTAGTCTTACAAACATCCAACAAGAGAGCTGTGAAAAAAAAACCTTTAAGAATGCAAATTTAATTTTCTATCCCCAATTGTGTCTCAATGCATAAAATCAATTGTACTGTGGATTTATTTATTTTTGTGGGTACCAACTTTCGTGGATTACAGAAACCAAGCATTTTCATGGATATGTGATTTTGAAGTTCTGCCAAAGTCTGGCTACAACTTTATGGAAATTTTTTTTTGGTTGAACATTTAAATTTATGGTTCACCTGTACCCACGAAACCTTACAAATAATAATGAATCCACAGTATTTTGATTGCTAAATACCCATTCATGACACTTTCATTACTCATTCATTGGTTGAAAAGGACAACAAATTTTAAAACATTATGAAACATATCTTCTATGGTTTTGAATGTCTTTCAATATACAATTGATGTCAACATGTACATTTCCCTTTGAAACAGCTGAGAGCAATGGAGTTTATTACAATATTTTAAACCCTTTCTGATGTTAATTTGACTAACTCTTGATACAAAAATAAATAAAGTTGTGTACATTATTACTGTATCTTTGTTATCTACAATTCTTTGGTGTACTTGAGATGCTCCTGCCTGTGGTTTTACTGCCTCCACTGCTATCTGATGAGTAAGATCTCCTTCGACGTAGCGAGTCATGAACTGTTCCATTAGGTGTGATTGATCGGGACCTATTACTTACAGTTCTTTTCCTATAAAAAAATAAGCAATGAATAAGTGAAAATTATGTAATTCAACTTGAACGGAAGTTTCATTACATTAAATTTAGTAGATATAGGAAGATGTGGTTTGAGTACCAATGAGACAAGGGCTGTTTCATTTACACTAGGAATTTTAGCAAGTACTCAAGTATTGTTCTGAGTATTGAATAGCAAAATGAGACTTGATTTTTTTAGTTTCCTATTAGAATGTTGTGTCCTTCTTTAAATAAAATTTATATTTATTGAGTGCGCTTATCTAGATACCATTAAAACGTTTAATCCCGCTGCAAATGTTTGCACCTGTCCTAAGTCAGGAATCTGATGTACAGTAGTTGTCGTTTGTTTATGTAATATATACGTGTTTCTCGTTTCTCGTTTTGTTTATATAGATTAGACCGTTGGTTTTCCCGTTTGAATGGTTTTACACTAGTAATTTTGGGGCCCTTTATAGCTTGTTGTTCAGTGTGAGCCAAGGCTCCGTGTTGAAGGCCGTACTTTAACCTATAATGGTTTACTTTTTAAATTGTTATTTGTATGGAGAGTTGTCTCATTGGCACTCACACCACATCTTCCTATATCTATTAAATGTATATAGTAATTTTTTATCAATCATCAAAAAGGTATTGTTTACCTTTTCCTTGATTTTGATTGTGTTTCATCATCAGAACTTTCACATGTACTACATTCACTAGAGCTAGAACTTGAGGATCCAGAACTTGAGCTATCAGAATTGAATCCTGTTGGTTGTTTCAGATCTACTTTGTCTGCTACTTCAGCTACCTCAGGTCTTTCCCTCTGTAATAAACAGAAATAGTACCTTGGATTGTATTTAGGAACATGGCTTGGGTGTTGTACTTCCATCATTATTTTTTTTTATTTCTAAAGAACCTTTCATATTATTAGTATGGGTGTATGAGCAAAAATCTTATACATTTAGAGAGAAAAATATATATTAAAAGCACCACAACTGCATCTATACAACATAAACGTAGTGTATTATGATTATAGTCCCTGTAAAATGTGTAGTGATTTTCAATAGTTAAAAGTGTTTAACAAATATCTTGATAAATGTACATGTATTCCCTTTTCAGTTTTGAATAGTTCCTTTTATAATTTTTATTCTAATTTTTAATGAACTATAGGTTGTGCAAAGGAAAACAACAGTTCAGTCATTGTAAAATGAATGATTCATTTGTTAAATGAAACAAATAATAAATAAATTTGCTATCAAGTAATTATACCTTTAATGTTTTGTACCACTTCTTTGACAACTTTGGACGACCACGAACAGTTTTATGCCACACAATTGGAAAGTTAACAACACTACAAAAGTTCTGTGTAACAGCTATTGTATCCTCTAAATTAACAACAACATGCCACCAACCACCTGGTACAAATACTGTTTCTCCTGGTCCCTGGAGAATCTCCAACTGAAAAAGTCACAAATATACTCGACATGATTATCTAAAATTTATTGAAGAAATGACTGTAATATTTTTTCTGTCTATGAAGAAATAACATAAAAAATTTGGTGCACACTGAATAAAGCGCGTAGCGGATTATTTAACAGCTTGCACCACATTTTTTATGTTATTTCGAATAGACAGAAAAAATATTACAGTCATTTCTTATATTTAATTCTAAATTCAATTTTAAACTGTAGAAAACCATGAAAAAACGTTGATGACGTCAAGGTCACATGACTAAATTATGTCTATGGGCTCATAACAAAATAACGTCAGCCAACCAGAAGACACGTTACATCCAAAATTAAATTATTTAAACTTATCTTTAATTTAGAGTTAAATGACTATCATATTTCTGAGATATTAGAAAATTGTGACCATCTTGAGAAATCATGATTTTTCATAAAATTCTATGATAAAAAAATTTAAGCAGAGATTACGTAAATTATTACTTGTGATTGAAAGAGAGAGGTAATCCCTAACTTTTGGAACAATTCCTTTCGCAATGAGAGAAATTTTATAAAGGTACTTGAAACTTTAATTCAAACAAATAGTCTTATATATGTTAGCGGCAATAAGTGAAATTAGGCATTTAGCTTAAATCCTAGGCAATAAGCTAACGCCTAGGCAGTAGGTCTGTTGCCTGAATAATGTTAGACATTAGTCTTAAATCCTAGGATTTAAGCTTAAATCCTGAAAATTGTGTGCAGGCTTTAAGCTTAATGCCTAAAATATAAATGCGAGTAAATAAAAGAAATTTGTTCATTTAAATAACATTATAAGAACTGAAGTTTAAAATGTAATCTACTGGATTAAAATCACTTTTAAAATATATGTTATTTATATCAAAACTCATCAAATAATACTTTAGAAAAAAAGAAAACTAGATACAAATTTGTGTTAAAATCATTTGTTATCACAAGTTGTGGAACTGTTAACAAAGAAGATTTACTTATCCAATTAAAAAAATTGGAAAATGGTGTGAGCAAAAAATCATATCTTAATAATGTTTACTTTTTATCAGTTCAAAGCAGCTCAACTAGTGAACGGTAGAAAATTTCAAAAAAATATATTAGCTATTTTACAGAATCTCCCCCACCCACCCCCTTTTTTTGATACAATCACTTTTTTAAAAACTTTTTTAATTTAGCCAAACACTTCTTGAATTAAACTTTTTTCTTAACCTGATTTGGGGATTTATATGACTGTAAAAAATAATTGGTGTAGAAAAAATCTTATGGTGGTGCACTCCTTTTTTTGCTACGGCCCTTTGAAAGTACCCAATTTTGATGATTTTCCCATTTTCATCAAGTTTTTCCCTATTCTTGGTCTTATATCGTGAAAAATTCACAGTGCAACATTTTTTTCTTCATTTTTTTCAATGAAGATGAAGTGGACCAATCTGAATACATTTAAGAAAACTATAGGTGTTAATATAAGAAAGTTTTATCATATTTTGAGGCTTTTCGTGTCAAATTTCCCATGCTATCAATTAATTTTGTAAATTAGAGATTTTTTTAGCACTTAATGCATATAGTTTCAGCTTCTTTGTTATACATGATTGATTCCATATCTAAGAATTTTTGAAAAGAAAAAAGTGATATGGGATGTACTTTTGTTCATGTTTCTGGTAGAATCATTGTTTGTACCCTTTACCCGTTTTCTCAAAATTTTGGCTAAACATACTGACTTGATTGATAATGAAATTTGAAAATTTTATATACAATTTTTCACAGAATTAAGTTTGATTATTACATTTTTTTTTAAATTAATTGATATTTTCCACTAGTATCACATGTTTTGGAAATAATTCCATTACGAGGTTTCAACGAGACTGAAATATCAGAAGAATACATTCTTAATTCTGTTTTTTTTTTTAAACTATTAAAATTACTAAATAAAATTTGAAGATCTGTCTAATGAATGTATAATATTACATGTAATATTAGGAGTATAATGAAAAAAACTATTTTATATAAAGAATAAATCACAGAATATACATAAATTCCAGAGTTCCCTTATTGCCTAAAACTATGTTCGGCAATAGGTTGAATAATCATCATCAGATTTCAGGAAATAAGCTTAATGCCTGAAAATTTCAGGCAATAACTTAATGCCTAGGCGTTAGCTTATTGCCTAGGATTTAAGCTTAATGCCTAATTTCACTTATTGCCGCTAACATATACAAAAAAGTCCTATAAATATATGTTTTGTTATAAATTAGGTGGTTAATTTTCCAAATTAAATAGTTTCATTTTTTTCATGTCAGGATTTTTATAGCCGACCATATGGTACAGATTTTTCTCATTGTTGAAGGCCATTTTGTTGCCAATATTATATAATATTACTTACATCCACTTCATTTGAATTTTAGTGGATAGTTGTCTCATTGGCAATCATACCATATGTAATTCATATAAAATATTTCACACATTTCACTTTCATTAAAAACTATTACATCAAACTAATGTTTACAATTCAACAACTATATGAAGGATTGAACTTGAGCCTTGCTTCTACCAATACATTTTTTTGTTAATCCACAGTATATAGCTTGGTATAATCTTTTAACACTAGCATGAAGGTTTAATATTTCACTTACTGGAGCAAATTCTTTAGGCCAAGATGGAGATTTAATTTTAGGATAGACATAAGTAAACCATGACACAGCTTCATCTCTCTGTTTCCCTCCTTCCTCTCTCTTGGCTTTTAACATGTACTTTGGGGTATTGGTGGGTAATAAACACCATCTGAAAACAAAGCACTTCAATTTTATTGTTATTTGAATTTAAACTAAAATGCAACAGACTTCATCTATATTTTCAGACTCTCAAAAAATTTAAATGTAAAACTCCATTATACATTTATGTCCCTTTCTACGGGGAAATCTGAAGATTTTTAACTCAAGAAAATACAAATTTCTTAGAGTATACCCTCAGAAATATATGACTTTTCAAGGCTTAACAAATCTTCATATCTCCCTGAAGATTTGTTTAGTTATTCTGGTGAAGGGAGAATGTAAACTTCAATACAGATGAGAGGTTTAGCTAGCTATAAAACCAGGTTCAATCCAACATTTTCTACATAGGATAATGTCTGTACCAATTCAGGAATGTGATAGTTGTTAATCATTTGTTTAATGTGTTACAGCTTGATTTTGCCATCTGATTAGAAACTTTATGTTTTGATTTTTCTTCACAATTCAGTATTTTTGTTATTTTACTTTCTCTGAGCCAAGGGAAATGAATGTTTTATTCCGCTGCTTTAACAAAAATATTCTTTCATATGTAATTTACATATCTGCTTGCATTCATAACTTTTCTTGCCATAAACAATACATTAATAATTATTTGTTATATGAAATGTTTTGTTCCTCTTTAACTGGACTACTCCATGACTATATATGTCCCTGCTTTATAAAACTGAGGGTATAATAATGATTAATGTACATGCAATAAAAAATATGATTGGGTGTTTTGATACAAGTAAAGATTACTGGAGATTTTACCTTTTATATCCTTTGACTAAAGCATTCCAGGCACTGGTTCCTAAAGGGTCTATATGAATACCAGTACCAGACCTTGCTGGTCCCATAACAAACCACCTGATGAAAAAGGATTTATAACCAGATTAGAATTGTAAAAATGTTTTATTTCTATTTTTCATTTGTCCGACCATTAGTCAAAAAGTAGATTCAGAGAAAAAAAATTCAATACATAATACAAAGTTAGGTTCTGTAATTTATTGATAATAAATAACCATGCATAAGTTCTAAAATAAGAGGCTATGAAGACCCTGCATCACTCACCTGAATATATATGTGCATCTTCAACAATGGGAATTCTCTGACATTATAATTCACAACTAAACTTATCTTTTTTGCTGATCTTTTCGGTTGTTTACAGCTTTTCTCTACTATATTTTTTTCCCAGTAGGACAAACAAATGTGACAAAATAATTGTCACTCCTTAAAGGAATGGACTGACAATATCAGCTATGTGACTTATTTATTGATCTTGTTTTACCTGTATGGAAATGGAATAAGCATGTTTAACTCTTACCTTTGTTATAGGTCTTGTATGGTGTTTTTTTATTGTAGTTCATTGATGTGTTTAGGAGTTTAGAATGACGTCCATTTCAACTGAACAAGTACACATTTTTGTTTTAGGGAACAGTGCAGGCTTCAGCTGATCCCTTGAAGGATTTTCTTGCTGTGTTTAAGACCCATTGGTGACTTTTGGCTGTTTTTTTACTCTTTCGTCAAGGTTGTTGACTCATTTTCATTCTCAATTTTATTGTCAAGGCAAGTTATAAATTTAACTGTATGGAGGTGGACTTGTCATGACTAGTTGTAAATTTACCTGTAAGGAGGTCTTCTACCTTCACCAGAATAACTAAACAAGTCATCTTTAAAATACTTTGGAACATCATAATCTCCAAGTAGTCTTTTTCTCTTAGGATGCTAAAAAAATCAATTATTTACTTCTATCATTCAAATATTCATCATATGAAATTTTCCATTTAAGCGACCCAAAGACCTTTGACAAGTTATTTGTAGGTATTTAATATAATTTATTTTACTTTTGGTCTACAAATAAGTTTTAAAAAGAGGTTAAATTTGATTCTTAGACACACCAGATATGATAAACATAAAAATTTCAAAGCAATTTCATATTAAATAGTATAAATGAGTGTTTTTTTATCTGGTATTCTGATGCCATAAATATGAATACTTTCAAAGTTACACATAAAGGGTGTGAATATTTTGTACCTCTCCATATCCACTGTCAAATATATACAGTGGACTGTCATCTGTATTATCATGCATATACTCTGCAAAGTATTTCATCTTTAGTTTGACAGAATATCCATCATCATCTTCACCACATTTGAATCTTTGATTTCTGAACTTCTTTGATAATCTCTGAAAAAGGGTTTTATATTATTTAAAATTTTTAAATAAATACACTGCTTTTAGTAAGTTTTAAAATTCTACGCATAAATTTTGTTTATTATGTCTTTGATAGTTTCTTCTAAATATATACCAATAACTAACTAAGACACAGGACTATTCATGCTATTGAGAGCCTCCAATCTTATATAGACAATTATCTATTGTTAAAGACATGTATGTGTTGTCAGATAATGAAGACTTGTGGTATCCATTTTATTGCAGCTGGTGCCAGTTAAGTAAAGACTTACATGTGTTGACCACTTTTTTGTAGCTGGCCATTCTAACTGGTCATTGGCAATTACACAAGGAGTGTATGTTTTCTCGTATCTTTCTCTGAACTCCTCTATAGACACAAACCGTGCATCAATTCTATCTACATTGTCACACACTGTATGTAGTCCACAATCAAATGTATTGGCATAATTAAATCTGTGCCATCCATTTATCTCTGTTTCTAGTTCTGAAATAGCAAGAGGTGATAACATTAATACATATAAATGAAGGAGATGTGGCGTAAACATATATGAGACATAACCCAACAAAATGAAATAAAAAATAGTGTAAGATTCGTATCATTTGGCCTAGGAAAACTTAAGTTAGAGAAAGGAAATAAAAAATTCAGCAATTTTTCCATTTGTAAAAGGACATAGCGCTAGAAAGGTTGAAGTGTTTCCACCCAAATTCAAACTTCATCTATGTTGTGGTAATAAGCATTGTGTATAAGTTTCTGACTTTCATAACATTTCAAGTCATATAATATTGTCCCCAATAACAGTAGAAAAATCAATAAAAGAAAAAAAAAATCGGGAAAATTTTCCCGAAATTTTCATTGTACTAATGAACTCAAAATCGTTCAATTTTTTTTATGTCATGTTTTGAATTCCTGCATCTGCGCAGAAATCTACAATGTACTTCCTTTTTCTGGTCTCGTTTGTATGAAACTTTGAGTAAAATATATATTTATCAGTCTAGTATAAAATAGGAAGGAACTCAATACCGATTTCATTTTTAATAATTCCTTGATATGAAAAAACGTTACCTGATGATAGCGTTTCTTTGTTTACATTGCATATGACGTCACAACTAAAATCCCAAACAACAGAACCAATATCGGAAACGTTACGGTATTTCCGTTTCTTTATTTTTTAACACATATTTAAGTTACAAAAAAATAATTCATACAGACTTCGTCCCTATTTACAGGTAATGCCTGCCTCATATTAAATTTGGTTGAGACAAACCAATTTCGTGACATACCAATGAATGAAAAGCTTAATGCCCCCCTCCCCTATGACAAGGGCATAAAAATAATCACAACGCAATCAAAAGGTCTTTCCAGAAGAAAGATCTATAATAACATTATCTAAATTAACAGTGAAGTTCATGAATTTCTTTGTCTAAATAACATAGATAATGTATGGATGTCATAAAACAAATGCGTAAGGATAAAGGATTGAGGATTAAGATTCATGTAAACTGGGCCTTATTGGCAAAAATGGCTGCTTTCGACTCAAAATTTACTCTAAGTAAAAACAAGTCTGTGTATCATGATTTTTTTAAGGCATAGGCATAGCTACAACAGTATAAGGACGATTCTTATTGATTTTATTAATTTTGATTTTAATAAAAATAGATAAATATGACTCATTAAAAAGCTTATATAACATAGTTCATCTTCTCTATCAGGTAACACCTGCCTCCTATTAACCCTAAGGCCTTATTGATGAAATAACCTTAACAGCTTAAAACTAAGAACGTGACTGAACCCAACCAACTCATGGCTACAGGTCTTACCTGGTCTTGCCTTCGATTTTGCCTCCCGGATTCTTTTCCTTGTTCGGTGGTCCATGCAGACCTCTTGCACTGTATACAGTTAGGGTTATCAACTTATCAAATCTAACTGTTAAATAGGATTTGAATCGGTTTTATTTGTTTATGAAACCAAAATTGTAAACTTCTACGATCATTGTAAAATTCAGATTTATACAAGAGGCGAATTTCATAAAAAAAAAAAAGTATGAAAAACTTCTATTACATATAAGTTGGGCAAAAATTTAAAAACTTACCATTAATAATTCAATAGTGTCTCGTTTCTTTTATCTTTTCTTATTGTGTTTAGAATTACTTTGATTTCGTTTTCTTTAAAAAAAAAATATAAGTATAAAACAATATAGGTGACGGAAATAGACTAAAACCCGTATATTATTTTTTTTCTATTGGGCCAAGTCACTGATTTATATAGTGAAATTTGTATGTACAAACTGGGACTATTATACTAGTATACTAGTTATAGGTACAAACTATAATAATAAAAATATATATTCTGAATGAAGACTTTCCCTGACCATACCTTTTAGTGAAATAAAAAAGTTTTGATTGATAATTTGATTTAAAAAAAAAAAAAAAAACTGAAAATGTTCGACACAAGAAATTTTATTTTGCCTAAAACAAAAATTCGTAACCACTTTTTTGAAGTTAAATGGCTGCTCCCTTAAAAGTGTTATGTCAATACTTTTCATGACCTTATCTCAAATTATATAAGAGGCGTTCAGCATTCTCAGAGGCTCATGATGATTAGCAACCACATCCAATTTGAACTTACAAATTCTCTAAACCCAATTTGGTCATTGCACGTTTGCTTTGATAATGATGCTGCGACTTATTGTGATTCAACCTGAGACTCAGTAGTCAGTTAAAATGGATTCCTTTGATAACAGTTGACTTGTTAACCAGGATACTTTTTTTTCTCTCTCACATAATTGACTATCTTTATCTTGAAACTTGCATTTAAAGTCTAAAATTCGGCGACAGGAAAACTGGTGAGTTGGTGTTTGAAAACAACACTTTAGGGACGTCTGCTTCTACTTGAGGGTAATAGATTATAAGTCGGTACCTTCCGTGCATGACATTACTTCGAGAAACATGAACCACCATAGAAAAGAAACGCCTTTTCTACAATTAAAAATTCTAATAACTTCATTCAATAAAGTGGCAGGTCATGGCACTGCTATACATGCTTCTCATGACCATTTGTCCATTTATCTATTGATATGTGTTTCTGTTTTATCTTAAAGCTGTGCTTTTAACAGTGCTGTAACTTATTAATTCATGTTATTGATTTTGCCTATTTAACATTTATATGCTAAAATCAATATTATTATAATAACATTTATATGCTAGTGTCAATATAACATTTATATATATTATATGATTATTAATTTGCATACATACTTATTTACATGTATTATGTTTTTGTGAATGTTTAGTATGTGTCTATTTTTTGTGTTTGTATTTTGTATTCATAACATATGTCTCAGTTCAGAAGTGGATCATAACGGGGCAGGGGCCAGCCCCTTTACATAGCCAAATATATGATAAGGCACTGGACGTCAATCAGTTACATCATAGGGACTTGACTGCAATGGCTTTTACGTTGATATGTAACCGTAGCCGTGCAATGCCATGATGATACATGCATTTACTAGTATCATATATTTAGTAGTAAATACAGTAGTTTTGAATATATTTGAAAAATAGCCTACTGTTGATATATATACGGATTTATCAATGTAGTATTCTCTATAATATACTTTTTACAAGCATCTGTCTACACGCTTGCTAACTAGGGGCCCCCTTTTCAAACTCCTGGATACGCACCTGCAAATTGGTCTAGTCCAAAACAGGGCCAATTTCATATCACATTATTATGTTCTCGGCCACCTGATATCCGTTTGATATTTGCCACTGGACGTTAAACACCGCTCCAACCTTCCAATCACCAACCAAATTGCGTAAGATAAGCACAGGGACATTCCTTTTTAGATTTTCAAGTTGGACCTTCGGACATCATACCACAGAATTGATAAAAACATTCCAACGCAATTGTTCAAGTGTACGGGGCGGATCCAGCCATTTTTAACAGAGGGATCCAACTCTATGTACCCAACCGACCGTACTAGGGCTGTATAGCCAGTCAAGATCGCCAAACACTTCCATCATGATTATATACCCATTAAAATGCATTGGTCGTAAAAATGGGATTCCAACCCCTGGACTCCCTTTCTAGATCCGACACTGAGTGTAAATATATATATATGATGCAAATTAAAAAAATTAATACATAATAATTGTGTTATTAAATATTCAAATCAATGTCACGGCATTTCATTTTTTTAAATGTTTGTTTAAACCTGGGAACAGTATATCTAACATATATGTTCCTGTTTAAACGTAACAAACAATAAAACTGCAAGAAATTCATTTTAAAACGAAATGAGACACTATATTACAAAATAAAGCCCGAATCGCTCACCTGTATTTTTTTGCATATATATTTCATCAATGATTAATTTTGCTTTTCAATATATATTATGATCATATTATCAGTGGCTCAAATTCCATTTAAATGTTCTTTGTATCTGTCATATTTTCGTCAAAAGCAAAATAATGCATTGTACCCCTATGTTACATTTTTAGCCATAGTAGATATGTTTCTTGACGTACAAGGACATGACATACAAAATTTTCAATACTCTGCGGAAACTCATTCAGCCCAAGTTTGGCTGAAATAGACTCAGCAATTTAAAAGGAGAATATTTTTTTAAGTAGGCAAACTAGATGAACACATTGTGAAAAATTGTCTTTAAAGGGCATGCAATAAATCCTTAAAGAAGTCAATTGACAATTTTGATCGTATAAACTGATTTGTAGATTTTACGTTTACTGACCACTCAAAGTCTTTGCTGTTTACAGTTTATCTTTATCTATATAATGATATTCAAGATAAGGACCAAAAACAGCAAAATTTCTGTATAATTAAAAAAAAAATAGTGGCAGTAACCCAAACAATGGGTCGTTTGGTTCGTCTGAAATTGAACATTTCAGAGCTGATAGATCTTGACCTATTGAACTTTTAACCCATTGACAGATTTGGTCTAAATGCTTTATTTTTTAGATATAAACCCAAAACGGCATTTGACCCTTATATGTTCTATTTTCAGCCATGGCAGTAGGTAATATCTTTGGTAAGCTTGCTTGCTAGCTAAACCGTGAAGTCATTATAAGGTTAGGTAAACTACCCTCATTTTGGAGTAGTCTAGTCCTACAGGCAGAGGTAGATTGGTTATCTGTCGGACTAGTCTACTCTTAAAGGAGGGTAGTTTACCTAACCTATAGTAATGACTTCACAGTTCAGCTAGCAAGCAAGCTAACCAAAGATTCCATTATTTGTATGAACCTAAATTGTTTTTCAATTTGTCAGTGTGGATTGCTTTGTGTCGATCTGATGAGTTGGGCCATTATCAACTGATTTAAAAGGGCCCCATGTGAGCTACAGACAGACAGACGGACAGGACAGGACAGGACTGATTTAAAAGGGCCCCATGTGAGCTACAGACAGACAGACAGGACAGGACAGGACAGGACAGGACAGGACAGGACAGGACAGGCAGACAGACTTTTGTATAGTTTACTACCAGACAGACATGTATACAATACAATCATACCAATAACACCAAAACATTGAATACCACGGAACCCAGTGTCTCGCCTACTCTTTCTGTTAATCACAGGCTCAACAAAAATGAGGAAATAAATCAATAAAATATTCCTGTTGATACAATCTTTTGATTGTAAGAAGCTTCTGTCCAAGTTTGGTAAAAATCCAGGATAGTTTATGAATCTAATAAATGTTTAAAAACTTTAACTGCAGACTGAATGTAATGTTAACTGGAAGAAAACAAAATTTCCTCCGTGATACTAGCTTTTGATCATAAACAAGCTTCTGTCCAAGTGTGGTACGGTAACAACCCAGGATAGTTTAAGAAAGTTATAAAAAATTTTAAAACTTTAACCACAGAGTGAATGTGTTGTTTCCTGGCAGAAAATCCAAGTCCATTTAAAAGTAAAATACGAAAAAATAGATTTCTTTTTTTACAAAATTTCCCTCTAGATACTAGCTTTTGATCATAAACAAACTTATGTTCAAGTTTGGTACAAATCCAAATAGTATAAGAAAGTTATTAAAATTTTAAAAAGTTTAACCACAGAGTGAATGTGTTGTTTCCTGGCACACAATCTAAGTCCATTTAAAAGTAAAATATGGAAAAATGGATTAATTTTTTTTACAAAATTTACTTCTGGATTCTATCAAGGACGTATGACTAACATACTGATCCATACTTAATATACGTCCTTGATTGTATCTTATGATCATTAACAAGCTTCTGTCCAAGTTTGGTACCAACCCAGGATAGTTTAAGAAAGTTATAAAAATTTTAAAAACTTTAACCACAGAGTGAACGTAATATTTCCCGGAAGAAAAACTAGGATAGTTTAAGAAAGTTATTGAAATTTCAAAAACTTTAACCACAGAGTGAATATTTGTGGACGCCGCCGACACCACCGACGATGACAGAATGAAGGATCGCTTAGTCTCGCTTTTTCGACTAAAGTCGAAGACTCGACAAAAATGAGACTAAGGCTAGTTAGACTCTACTGGACAGGGACTTACACTTAGCAATTGTTCAATGCACAAATGTAGTTGACCTATTGCTCATAGTATAGATAAACTATAAAACATGAAGACTTTACATTGACCAATGCGTTGTGTATATGAGATCTATATATAAATAAGATGTGGTATGAGTGCCAATGAGATAATATTTCACAAGAGACCAAATGACAACCAGATGCTCCGCAGGGCGCAGCTTTATACGACCGCAGAGGTTGAACACTGAACGGTTGGGGCAACTATGGACACAACATGCAAGCTGGATTCAGCTCTAAATTTGGATTGTGATTAAATAGTTGACACAGCATAGGTTTCTGACACAGAATGAATGTGGTCTAATGAACTTAGAATATCTTTTTTGCCTTTGAGCAATTCACTATGCTGTTGAATATTAATCCTCCCAAAAATGTTTGAAGAATTTTTTTTTTATTTTTATTTATGAAATCTGAAATGAGAAAATTTACCCCCCCCCCCCCCCATTTTTTTTTCACATCACCCTTTCCTTTTTTCCAAAACTGATCTCAATTTCTAATGGAGTTTGCAACAATAACTACTCATTTAAATACATCATAAAATATTAAAAAGTAAAATAAAGTGCTTGTTATCACTGAATGGTAAAGATTGTTTTAATTTATCAGTTGGTAGTTAAAGTGAATATACATTGTATATTGTCTAAAACAATGATTTAAGTTGATTCAACTACTATTCTGGACAAAGAAAGATAACTCCAATTGAAAATTTCTTGCTATTGCACAATATTGTGCAATTAGATATTTCTTGCTATTGCGCAATACTGAGCAATTGAAAATATTTGCTATTGCACAATACTGTGCAATTGAAGATTTCTTGCTATTGCACAATACTGTGCAATTGAAGATTTCTTGCTATTGCCCAATACTGTGCAATTGAAAATTTCTTGCTATTGTACAATACTGTGCACTTGAAGATTTCTTGCTATTGCTGAATACTGTGCAATTGAAAATTTCTTGCTATTGCACAATACTTAGTATAATAATCTTGGATCCTGATTTGAACCAACTTGAAAACTGGGCCCATAATCAAAAATCTAAGTACATGTTTAGATTCAGCATATCAAAAAAGCCCAAGAATTCAATTTTTGTTAAAATCAAAATTAGTTTAAGTTTGGACCCTTTGGACCTTAATGTAGACCAATTTGAAAACCGGACCAAAAACTAAGAATCTAATTCCTTAATTGTTGGGACCAAAACTCCCAAAATCAATCCCAACCTTTTTTTGTGGTCATAAACCTTGTGTTAAAATTTCATAGATTTCTATTTACTTTAATATACTAAATTTAGTGTGCAAAAACCAAGAAAAATACTTATTTGGGACCTTTTCTTGACCCCAAATTCCTAAACTGTTGGGACAAAAACTCCCAAAATCAATCCCAACCTTCCTTTTGTGGTCATAAACCTTGTGTTTAAATTTCATAGATTTCTATTTACTTATACTAAAGTTATTGTGCGAAAACCAAGAATAATGCTTATTTGGTCCCTTTTTTGGCCCCTAATTCCTAAACTGTTGGAACCAAAACTCCCAAAATCAATCCCAACCTTTCTTTTGTGGTCATAAACATTGTGTCTAAATTTCATAGATTTCTATTTTCTTAAACTAAAGTTATAGTGTGAAAACCAAGAAAATGCTTATTTGGGCCCTTTTTGGCCCCTAATTCCTAAAATGTTGGAACCAAAACTCCCAAAATCAATCACAACCTTCCTTTTGTGGTCATAAACCTTGTGTTAAAATTTCATAGATTTCTATTCACTTTTACTAAAGTTAGAGTGTGAAAAAGTATTCGGACGATGACGCAGACCACGACGCCAACGTGATACCAATATACGACCAAAAAATTTTCACACCTTAGAATCATTGCATACACTAACTAGAGTTGCCTTATTAATTCAACCTAGTTCACTGATCCATGAAATGAGGTTAAGGTCAGGTGAACCCTGTTTGAAAAACATGTAGACCTTGCATGGATCCCATATACTGGATAAAGTTATCTTAAAATGCATAATAAGTGAGTATTTCACATGAACAACAAAGTACTTATTTTTTTATCAAACAGTTACTGATGAATAATGTAAATAAGATCTAGGACAATGGACACATGACTGACAGAAACTTTGCAACATACGGTATCTGCAAACAAGACATGAAGCATCCAGGATTTCTCCCTTCTGAAATATACAGTAAAGCTGTATATTTATAGTTTACACCACAGCCAGAAATATATATACAAATATAGTATAGTTATCCATTTGTCTCAAATTCTGAGAATTGTGTCAACACCATCAAAAGAAAGAACCATTTAAACTGAATGCATTAGTATAGCATGCCTGCTCTTGCTACTGAAAGATGTTAGAAGATTCCTGAAGTAAGAGAAATAACTTTTCATTGTGTTAGTTCTATTCATAACATTACAACAGAAAGAAGAGTGGTTTTTTTTTTAACGAGAAACATGTAAGATCATGATGCTTCATAAGTCTGTGAACTGATAGCTTTTTAAAAAAGTTCATTCTAGTCAGCTTTGTTAGAACATGTCACTGTGAAATTAACATGCCATAGGATGCATCAAAAGATGCATTGACTTCTAACAAAGGTAAGTTAGTTATGGAAAAGTTGAAATATTTGAATGAGCTGAAAGTCAACCAACTTTGTAAAATCGGTTAAAGGTCAGATTAAACCATAAGATGTACATATACTTGTTACATTGAATGCACATACAAAATTTACTTATTGTGTAGAGTTGTCTCATTGGCAATCATACCACATCATTCTTCTGTTGTATATTAATCTATATACCTAATCCAAAAACATTAATTATCATTAGTCTATCTGAGAGTGCAGATGAGGACAGTCAAGGTCATATGTCAAATTTCAATATATATACCCTTCACAACAAATATATGTGCTAGTACATATGTATTGTTGACCAGTCATGTTTCTAAAGAACCAACCTAGCCAATGAACCACTAGAGTTTAGAAATGATGTCAAGATCAGAGGGACATATAATCATTACAATAACTGTAAGTAGCTGAATATTGTTACTAGAGATCAGCAACTAATTTCAGAAAAATTCTTGATAAAAAATACTTGATGATAGATTTTAGTCGTTATTTTAGTGAAAAGAGCAAATGATTGGTACACTGATGTCTTAGTAAATGAAAGAGAATTCAGGAAAACTTGATTAGGCTTAGAAGGGGGGTGGGGGGGTGTCCTGATCCTGAAAACCTAGACTTCCAGAAATCCAGACATCCCGATGTTAAAGAAATTAAAATCCCGACATCTCGAAATTCCAAAAAGGAATTCCCGGATTCCGAAAAGATCAATCCAGAAATCACAAGCTTAAAAACACCCGATCCCAATGTCTCGAAAAATGTCCTGCCCCCCCCCCCCCTCTTAGAAGGAAAAATCATCAAAACTGACATACACATGTGTTAAGGTATTTGCATATTTTACCTCTGCCCTCCCAATCACTCCTTTTTGTTTGTTCCAAGCACAACACAATTCTTTGCATCAAGCGGATCAATCCTTTATTTAGTATTGAGACAGAAGTATACACATATAATCAATAACATGCTATATATAACTAACACACATGCACACAATGCACATTAATAATGTAAATGTATAATCTTTTCCCTCTAAACATACATTTTATATATGTCATTTTCACAACAAAACAGCCATATAATTACTATTACATGTATAATAAAGTTTTACCTGAATAAATTATTCCTACATCCTGAACACGATATTTATATATTATTTTTTGTTATTCTATGAATAACAAAATTTAACAGCACTTCTTATGTAGTTTTAAGTAACCATTTATGTATACAGCTAAAATTAAAATATAACATTTACAAAAAAGTAAAGTCTTTCTGACTTGAGAATAATGTACATGTCAAAGAAGGGAGTTCTGTGTACAGCGCTTGGTTTTTTTTTTCAGATACAAAAAACAAAAAATAAAATTATGGACAGAAAGTAATTTCAAACTGTACAAAAAAAGTTGTAGAAATAACAAGGATTTAAACAAGATGGCTCCCAAGAGCTTGAATTGTTCACCTGATAATAATATGCCATTTTGAGATTTAAAATTTTATTGCAATCAGTTATGTTTGCTTATTTGTAAATCTTATTATGTGGCTTTTTTTTAAGATCTGGTAATGTCGGATGATCACAAATACTCAAAATAGGTAAAAAATCATCTTTCAAGGGCAGTAACTTCTATAAAGGGTCAATTGACAATGTCGTACATGTGACTTATTTCTAGATTTTATTTTGCTGAATATTTGTATCATTGAGAGACTCTTAATCTACTATAGTTTCTAGATAAAATGCAAAAAGGGTAAAAAGCATGTTTTCAAAGGCAATAACACCTAATGGGTCAATTGGCAATTTCTACTAAGTTAACATTTTGAAGATCTTGTTGTTGTGGTTAACCGTTATATTAACTTTTAAAATTTCTCTTAATCTATTTAAGTTTGCAAGAAAATTACCCAAAACTTAGAAATTTGCCAAATAGACCTTGACCTGCTGGTAATTTTTACTAGGTCATTAATTTAGCTTGTACTTCTTTAGTTTTAAACATAAAAGCCAAAAAATGTATTTTAACCTTTTGTTACATTGTATATTCTTAGCATCAGTGGCCATCTTTGTGGATGGATGAAATACTCTGATTCAAATATTAAACTTAGTTCCCCATAAAAGTTACAGAAGTTGCTGTGCACATAAAAAATAATTTTTTTAATGCATTGCCAAACAAAAACCAGGAGTGAAAACATTCAAAAGTTGAAAATGTAATCCTTATTACAAATACAACACACACAACTATAAGCTTGATTATATAATTGCTTTTTTAACTTTTTTTCACACAATTGTATCAAAATTCCTTTCTGTTACTAAGCAATATACTGTAAAACAACTATAATACATAAGATTACATACATTGCATAATTCAAACGGGATGAACTTATCATATATATGTAAATAACAGATGTGGTATATATGTCAATTTAACAACAACCTAACATCACAAATAAAACAAGACATTCAATATATTGTCTCCAGATGCTATAAAAGGAATAATTAAAAGTACAAACTTGAAAAAAAAGTATTCAAACATAACAAACATGTGTACTACTTGGTTAGATACATCCTTACGTAAAGACAGATGGTTCTACATCTCTTACTTCATGTATAGGGGAAATAAACTCAAAACACAAAACAAGATACGAGTCAATGAAGGTTACAAGGCGGGCACATTTACTACAAAAATCAGATTTTTTTTTTTACATTTATGACTGGGGTCACCTCTGAAATTTTTTATGAAAATTCAGAGAGTAATGCAAGGACGGTTTGAAGTTGATTTATGTGAGGCATATATATTTTTGCATCTAACGCACTATGAATTGCACGATTCTAGAAAGTATTGAATACCTTATAGGTTACAATACACCATTAGATTGTATGGGCACAGCCATTTTATGAGCATAACATGGTATTCAGAATTAAGAGTATGGCTAATCCTCATTGGTTGATAAGTGCGCCCGTAATTTTTTATTAATAGAGACTTTGTGCATTCTGCATGATATGATAGGCCAAAGAAAATATTTTCCTTAGCCCTAACGGAAATGAGACGTCTTTTCAACGTTAGGCCGAGACACATATTTTAAGGTACAAAATTGATAGGCATGGGAGATAAGTACAAAATACGCTAAGAAAAGCAACGTGAACCTATATTTTTTGGACCAAAAAGTACTGTCCAAATAACTTTTCTGTAATTCTAGCAAGGTTTCGTTAAAAAAAAATCACCTTTCTAAAGTCTGTATCTCAAAAAAGGCTATCATTGTCGCCTATGGGAAAATTAATTGTTTATTTTAATCTGAAGTGAAAATTAAATGTTAAGAGTTACCTCCCTTTGTGCAAATATTATACTTTCCCTAGATGCACACTTACACTAAGCTATATGAGAGTAAGTCTCTTGGAATCTGAACATCAAATAAAATACCAAACTCCAGGCAAAAATATCATTTCCTATGTTTTTACATAAGGTTATATTTTAGGGTTCAAAAAGAATTTTCAATAAAATGGGAATTGTATAATGAGACAAATACACATATAAAAAGGCAATGTATTATGCACATATGTTTATTGCTAAGAGAGACAAGTAATAAAACTTAACTACATATGGACTTTGGAATTTTCTGTGCAATTTTTTGTTTTTTAAATTGCAAAAACAAAGTTAACATGAAAAATATAACTTAACAAAATTCTGAATTAAAGATCATAAAGGGGATATCTAAAATGTAATAGGTAAATCATATTCCTTTATTTCACTTTTAAACTCTTACAACATTTTAGAACTAAAAATTGTTATCAAATTCAAAAGTGTAAATATTATATCATATCATATACATGTTTTATGCCAACAGAAATCATTGTAAATAAACGAGTTCTCTAATTTACTGAAATCTTAAAATAAAAACAAAAAGGGAGAAAATACAAAAAAAAATCATCAATCTCCTCTTTCTTTAAAAATAGTCTTATAATTTATAAAAAGAAACAAATATATCTAACACCATCAAGCTGTTATAATGACAGTAAACATTATTATAGTATAATTATTTGTATAAACATATAAAATTTGATGTTGTACCTAGTTTGTATATATAGTTGTAGGAACTGAAAAACAAAAAAAAACAAAAAAAATAATCCATCTAAAACAAAAAAATATGCTGCACTTTTGACCATGAATAAATTAACAGTGATACTCTTCACAAAAAATATATAACTAAAATTACTTTAATCCATATATTTCTACTAAGAAAAAATAAAAGATATGTGTCCATAAAGTAATAATTATAATAAATAATTGATGTTATTCTCTGTTTTATGAAGAGACCTACTGTATTTGGATTTCCAGAGCTATTTACAAAATGGCACATAAATGTTAATATCTGGGTGTCTAATAAATGTTAATATCTGGGTGTCTATACATATATATTGACAGATATAATCATGTACAGTTCAAGGGCTTCTTATAATAAACAACACTACATACAAAAAATTAAAAATAACAAGAGAGGCTCTGTAGTGGTTGTATTGCCTAAATCTATGCTAACTGTCATCAATGTGAACTTTTTTACCATATAAAACCTATTCTCTAATTTTTGTGCTATTTTCACATTTCCTGACCGGTGTGAGAAAAATATTTCTCCTTACTAGTGAAAAAGCAAATGATTAGTCGAAATTTAATTATGACGTCAAAATGTTTAGTTTTCTTCTGAATTTTGCTATTGTGACGTCATGAAAAAAAGGTGACCTTGTCTGATGACGTTGCATATAAAGAACACAAGTTTCTGAAAATCTTTGAAAAAGAATGATAAAAATCATCAGAGAAACAGATTCTGACACTATAACTCGTGTATTACGATATTTCTCCACTCTCGACAGTTAAATTTTAATTATTTAACAAGAATGTGTCCAAAGTGCACGGATGCCCCACTCACACTATCCTTTTCCATGTTCCATGGACCGTGAAATTGGGTAATTATCTAATTTGGCATTAAAATTAGAAAGATCATATCATAAGCAACAAGTGTACTAAGTTTCAAGTTGATTGGACTTCAGCTTCATCAAAAACTACCTTGACCAAAAACTTTAACCTGAAACTCCCACTTTCATTTTCTATGTTCAATGGACCGTGAAATTGGGGTCAAAAGTCTAATTTGGCTTAAAAATTAGAAAGATCATCTCATAAGCAACAAGTGTACTAAGTTTCAAGTTGATTGGACTTCAGCTTCATCAAAAACTACCTTGACCAAAAACTTTAAACCTGGACGGACGAACGGAACCACAGACGGACGGACAACGGAGCCACAGATCAGAAAACATAATGCCCCTCTACTATAGTAGGTGGGGCATAAAAAGCTCGGCAAGCCTTGTGCTTTAAATAATAAAATTTAACTGTCTCGAGTGGAAAAAATAGAAATACACTTGTTGTAGTGTAGGAATCTACATCTCCAACACCTTAACTTTGGCAGTAATTAATTAGCCTGAGTATTCAACTAAAAGTACCATTGTCTTTACCAGGCAAATTTTTGACTGAATTGAAGAAATGATATTTTTAGCAAAGGGTCTTATATATATTATCTATGGCAAGTTGTTGCTGATCAGTCATGTACTTTTGGTTAAATTTTACCATAATTTCAATGGGAATCATTTTGTAATCATTGCTATCTTAAATGCCTTCCAATTTGCATTATATGATAAATCTGTTTAAAGGATACTGTACCTTTATCATGATTCTCATCAGCTTTATCAAGATTTGGCTTGTATTTTTACGAGGGGGATTAAACGGCTGAATTCTTAATCATCTTGCCTGTATATGAAGTTTGAAATGATTCTGCTTTATTCTGGACTTAGAAGAAATTATGAAACTGACCATCCAGAACCAACAATTTCCAGTAAAAACCATTTTTTGTTGTTGTATTAGAATCTTTAGCAAGGTCGTTATAAACATTTTTTCTGAGGAATTTTCATTTTAAATTGGCTTTTGTAAGTTCAGAAGGAAAGTTTAAATTATGAAAAGGTAATGAACAGAGTGAAGTAGAGTTGACAGAAGCCCAGTGATGGCACAAGCTTATACTGGCCATATGGACAAAGTGGGCTAAAACATGATATGATTTACACAGAATCTTTGATATCTGTAAATTTGGCTGAAAGAACTTTCATCATCAAAGATTAACAGCACAATTAAAATGTTAATCTACATTCTAGAACAAGCTAACAATTATCATTTACAGTGGCAGATTCAGGGGGAAGGTTTCAGGGATTGGAACCCCCCTTTTTTTTTGACAATTAATGCATTTGAATGGGGACATAAACTAGTAGTTGGGACCCCTTTCTCCAAGTTTATGAACCCCTTTTAAGAATAGCTGGATCTGCCCCTGATTTATCTAATAGTTTTTAATTAGTAAATTATTTTTGAAATTAGGATTTTCAAACTTTAAAAGCGGCTTTCTAAATAAAAATTTAGACACTGGACTGGAATTGTTCAGCAAGTACAGTTTTTCTTTAAAGCGATGATTTTGAAAATTCTTTTGTTAAAATTACTTATTTTAATTTGTATTAATATTTTCTGGGTGAAATTGTTGACCAGTACCATGAACCCTTAATTGACTCTTTTTTCAGCCATACTCAGCCATGGTTTATAAACTAAAAGATCTGTATCCAGCTTAGAAAGTTTATAACTAAGGCTGCTGTGAATGTCGACATGGTAAATATGAATCCTTCTGGTTGTCCTATCTTCTCTCTCAGCCACTTTACAGAATTACCAACAAATGTCAAACTGCTCGGTTTCTTTTTTACAGGTTCCTGAAATTTATAATAATATGCAGTTAATACCCAGTAATCAAAGCGCTGTAAGCGCTGAAGGCAGTTAACCAAAAACCAAGGCAACCGTTATTATGAAAACTGTGGCAAAGTTGCCTCAACATTCATATATAGTACATTTATGTTTATCTAATGATTTATTTATTAAGGCAAATAATTTATATGTTATCAAGGTTTCAAAAGCAATGCATATAGCAATGTATATTTTTATGGTGAGTCTGCAGTGGTACAAGTTCCCAATGATTGCAGTTGTTCTACTTGGTAGTTAACCTTGGTTTTATTTGAATGCTAGAAGTTCAAGTTGACTTAGTATGAACATGTAATAGTATGAATGGACTGGTTTCCCTGGAAAGAAAACTGAATTTGTTTTCTATAGTACAAAAGTTATGAGACACGAATCAGACAAATGTTCACTACAACAGGGATCAAAGGTGAGGTCTGACTGACTTGTCCATAGTAAATGTAAATGATTTGTTACTTTGTCCCATACATATGAATATATATAATTTAGGGCTGGGGATCTCAACGGTTTTCAAGTTCTCAAACAGGTAGGGGTAGGCAGAGGATTTAGGAGGGGCAGGGTGACCCCAGGGACTCCCCCTATATTTCCTTTAATTAGTTATATTGGCCCATATATGAATATATATTGTTTTGGTGTGGGATCTCGACCGTTTCGAAGTTCTCAAACAGGAGGGTTGGGGTGACCACAGGGACTTTCCTTATATTCCATTTGATTTGTTATATTGTCCCATACATGAGTATATATGGTTTAAGGGTGAGGATCTTGACCATTTCCAAGTTCTCAAACAGGAGGGTGTACAGTGACCCAAGGGACTCCCCTATCTTTCATTTGAATTGTTATATTGTCCCGTACATGAATATATATGGTTAAGTGGTGGGGATCTCTACGGGTTTCAAATTCTCAAACAGGAGGGGGTGGGGTGACCCAAAGGACTCCCACTATTTTTCATCTGATTTGTTATAGTGTCCCATACATGAATATATATGGTTTAGGGATGGGGATCTCAACAATTTTTAAATTCTAAAACAGGAGGGTTTGGGTGACCCCCAGCGACTCTTCCTATATCATTTTTGCCTATATTTCATTGATTTTTCATATTGTCACAAACATGAATATATATGGTTAAGGGGTGTGGATCTCGACCGTTTCCAAGTTCTCAAACAGGAGGGGTGGGGTAACTCCAGGGACTCCCCCTATATTTCATTTTATTTATTATATTGTCCTTACTTGAATATTTGCAGGGGCGGATTCAGTCGGAGGGGGGCGGGCGTGCACCCCCTTAAATTTGCAAAGCATGGGTTGTTCTCAGCTTAATAAAGAATATTCCGATAATTTTACCTCAAATTTTTTTTAGCCTCGCTCTGCTTGGAGAAAATTTAAGTTTGCGCCCCTCCTAACCTAAAATCCTGGATCTGCCCCTCATATGGTTTAGGGGTTGGGAGCTAGACCGTTTCCAAGTTATTAAACAGGAGGGGGTAGAGTGGCCCAAAGGATGCCACCTATATATCTTATGATTTACTTACATTCAGGTATATATAATATAGTTGCATTATTTGTGAAAATAAAGAAAGAAACTTTCAGCTACTTTAATTGACCCTTCAAAATTGAGATAAAAAATAACCCTTTGAAATTGCAGTAATATGTTTACACTTTAAAAGCATCTCACATGCATTATCATCATTCATCACTGATTAAGAAAATTTAGACTGTGACCATGAACATGTATATATTTGTTTAGGGGCCAGCTGAAAGACGCCTCCGGGTGCAGGAATTTCTCGTTACATTGAAGACCTGTTGGTGACCTTCTGCTGTTGTTTTTTTCTATGGTCGGGTTGTTGTCTCTTTGGTACATTCCCCATTTTCATTCTCAATTTTATTAGATATACTATTCCCAGCTGTAACGTTGTATTGGATTTTTAAATTAAAATTTGTCAAAAAGAATTTTGAGTTTCTGTATAAAATATTTTTCTGCTTTTTCTTTCTTTAACATATATCTTTTGGTTTACAATTCTAGTGTTTATATTCATTTACCATGCATAGATGTATTTTTTCACCTGTTTGGATTTATTTGGTAATTGATCGCCAAACCCGGAATTACCCTTATCCGCTTCCGGAATCGGAACCGATATTGTTTAAATTTTGTCTTCACGGCCGCCATTGTTATGTGTTTACAATGTTGTTTTTGTCAATCAGATACGATTTTACTCGAATTTATACATTATTTGTCGGCGATTTTCTGTATAAAGCTAGCGGCTGAACAAAATGAACATCGCTGTTATGAAAAATAATGATAAAAATAAGTTTTTAGCTCGTTCAATTGGAGACTTTGGAGAACATGGTGAAAAGGTTTGCAAAATTAATTCTTATTTTCTTTCAAGTGGAAGGTGACTACGTCGGGCGTAGCTAGAAACCAACTATCCTAGTCGAAATTCCGCTTGTAAAAGTGGAAGGTTGCGGACCTCGGACCACCGCTAATTTGCACACCTGCCTCCAAATTGAAAAGATATGAAAATTACTTTTTCTAATTTGAAATTGCCGCCAACAGCATGAACAGTTGAACTTATTATATAATAGACTACTGACGTAGTTGTACTACGTATTGATGACAAACAATATTCCTACGACTTTTGCCATTTGGGAAATCTTAACTACTTGTCTTAAGAGATTTTCGGCGATTAAATATTTCATACAATTGTTCTTTGAAATCTTTAGCTAAAAGCACAAGTCATAATGAACTACACAAGGATTCTTAATAAGCACTACTTCCTATGTGTAACTTCAAAACTTTTAGATAAATCGACAATCATTTATGGTTTTTCTGGTCATATTTTTTGTAATCTAGAATAAAAAGTATTAAAAAAGTGTTCAATTAGTTATATATAACATAGTAGCAAGCTAGATAATAACAATGGCAAGTATTTCAGCATTTATTGGGTAGAACACAAATCTAGGGTGCTCGCATAATGCAGCTTAACTGCATAAAAATGACCATTATTTCAAGCATTGGCAGATCCAGGGGTTATATGCCTGTCTACATTTGCATAACTACAAGACACTAAGTATTAAAGGTTCATTGTTATATTGGAAATAAGATCATTACTTATGTTGTATCTGTGCACGTGTTATACATGTTTGACTGTAAAAAAAACCCCAACAAAAAACATCATACAAAACAATTCAAAGGTGATTGGAGATTTTAGTGGTTGTCATAGGTTCATGTCTGCCATATTTGTTTTTCATAAACTGTTTTGTAATAAATAAGGACATTAGTTTTCTCAATTGAATTGTGTCATATTTTTCATGTTGGGTCCTTTTATAGTCGACCATACAGTATGGGTTTTTTATAGTTGACCATACGGTATGGTTTTTTTAATAGTTGACCATACGGTATGTTTTTTTTTTATAGTCGACCATACGGTATGGTTTTTTTTTTTATAGTAGACCATACGGTATGGTATTTTTTATAGTCGACCATACGGTCTGGGTTTTTTATAGTCGACCATACGGTATGTTTTTTTTTTATAGTCGACCATACAGTATGGGTTTTTTATAGTCGACCATACGGTATGGGTTTTTTTATAAAAGCTGTACAGTTGCCTATAATTGATAAAATTCACTTTAATAAAACTTTGGTGAATAGTTGTCTCATTGGCAATCATATACCACATATCTCCTTTATTTTTATAGAACAACAATCCATTTCATAATAATTGCAAAAATAATTCCAATCATTTGATTTGCAAAATTAAAATAAAGCATAAAATGTATGATTCAAATCAAAAATCATTATAACATGTAATGATTTTTAAAAAAAAAATTTTTTTGGTGGGTGGGGAGGAAAGAGACAGAAATTTCAAGCAGGAAGTAGGTTGACTTCTTGTCAAGTGTCCTTTGATGGATGCATTTAATGTTTATATTGTCTTGTGTTTTTAATAGTGTTGTCAAATCGTAAACTTTTGGCTTACCGGTTACTCGGATAATCGTTCGACCGATTAACCGGTTAACTGGTAGTTTAAGTTGATGTTTGAAGGACTTATCTATAGTACCTTACACATAGATATAAGAAGATGTGGTTTGAGGGTAAATGTGACATTCTTCCATCAAAATCATAAATTTATTCTTATTATGATACAATGAATTGAAGTTTGTCCTTTGCCATTACAAGGCTGGTCTGTGGGGATTCCTGGCGAAGTTTGACTTTTAATAATCAAATACACCGCATCAACTAACTTCAGATTAAAAAATAAAAAAAAAAAACTTCTTGATCTAGTAGGATAGAATATATATGAAACTGATGATTCTTTCATTTTCTCTTGTCTCCAAAAATAATGTGGAGTGTTTCAATTTGAAATGATTAAGCATGTTACTCGTACTATCAAGTAATACATTCAATACATTTACATTGGTTTGCATTTCGCAATTTTTGAGTTAGCATTTCGTTTAAAGTATGACAAAGCCTTGCACGACGGGGCTTGCACATTCAGATGTAGGTCTACACAATATTAGATCAAAAATGAAATAATTAAGCAAATCGTAAAATTTAATCGTATTAGTGATTTAAAGTTGCTGTTAAAAAACATGTATACTAATTATGTTTCCTTTTAAAAGATCTTGCCCCGAGCTGAGAGACAAGTTCTAATTAACTTTATGTTTTTTAAATTAACAATAGCAATCAATATACTGGACAATTGATCTGACAAATTAATTACCACAACGACAATTTTTAAATAAAACATAATTGATAAATGAATTCAATACAAATTTATATCAAATCTATTAAAATTGAAAAAAAGTCTGGTTAACTGGTTAGCGTTTTTGGTATTTGGTTGTTCAAACAGTTAACCTTTGACAACACTAGTTTTTAAGTGTGGAATTTATTAATAATCAAACATGCCAGCAAATAAAACAAGTAATATGTCAACACAAAGATAGTAACTGTTTAAATGCATCATGCTGCTGTTTAAAGCAATGCTTAAACATCAGAAAATGAGACAAACTCCTCTATTTTTTTAAAGCACCACTAAGGTATTAATCGTTAAAAGTGTCTTCAGAATAATAAATAGCTTTTCATATAGTTAAATAAACTCATAAACTCATTCACAGGGTTTTGGAACCCTCCTTTTTTTGGATGATCAATGCATTTGAATGGGGACATCACTACTCTGTTGAGCCGATTTGATATATATATATATCAGTTATGTCTTTTGTTCATGAACCGTATTAAGAGAGAACTCCAAAAAACAGCAATCACATTTCAAGTTCATTATATAAAAAAAAGGTAGAAAATGTCGGGTATCACAATAAACTTCTCATATCTGCAAAAACCTATGTTTTTTTTAATCAACAAAGATGTTGCATAGATTGTATATTACATCTCTTGGCAACAGCTGTATATCATACACTTGTAGCTGAGCCATTTGAAATGTTGATGCAAAAGTTTAAAACTCCATCTAAACATGTCTTAGATAATAGAAATATGTAGAACTAGATAATCAATATAAAGATTACATGCTTCAGTACTGTTTCCCCTTAAGCTGACAATATAACAAACTTTAATGATTGTAAACCAAGTTGGCACCAACTGCTGAAATAGTATGCATACCTTGTCTCACTTAATGAGTCAAACAGTGTAACAGAGACAGGACAACCCTTGAAAAATGAATGAAAATTAAATTGAAAATTTTACATCAGATAGCAGAAGTGATTTTCTCTTTCAATTTATAAATGGCCATGATAGTTGGCAGAGGAAGATAATTTTAATTACTCAATTAAACATTTTCATTTAAATTTAGCAGTGCCAGCACTAATACTGTGATATTTAAGACATTCTAACCTGAATTTTCATCTATAAAATGGAACAGAATTCTATTTCACATTAAAATCCAGAAAACTTTACTTCATAAAGTTTAGCTTTGTCAGTTTCTGGAGAATGACATCCAATAAAGAAGTATCCCTGTACTGATGTTCCAAGAGAATAGGGAAATCTGATTCCAACTTCAGACAGCCTTTTGTTAGCAATAATTTGTCCATTCATATCTAAAATATGAATTGTATGATTGTTCCTATCAGCTATAACAATATTATCTAATGGTGTGGTCATGATGTCAGCTGGGTGAAAAGGTCGCCGCTTAGAGTTAATATTGGGATTGCCTTCATATGTCCCTACCACATTTCCAGCCTGTCCAAGTATTACAATTCTACCAGTCTTTATATCTAATCCATCTACCACACAAATGTTTCCATTACTGGTACTTGTAATTCTCTCTGGAACTGTAAATAATGGTTTCCTGTTTTTATCTACTTCATATAAATTCAAATAATTTCCTGCATGATCCCTTACTAGCACTGAACTGTAACCGGTAGCACCTAAAAATTTTAACATTCCTTTAAGAAAGGATAAAAACTGGTACCGATCTACGACACCTGTAATGACTTTATCCCTTGTTACATGGATACACAATGGCATAACTCTTGAATAACGCCATGATAATGTATACTTAGAGTTAGACAACTTCCCTGTTCTTTGGCCAACCGCCTGTAGCGTTTTGTTACCATCTACTGCTAAAATCAGATCTCCAGATGGGGTAATTGTCATGTCATGTACAACTATATTAAACTGTGAAATTATTTGCGGCTTTTCTTTTTTCAAATTTAAATGCATAACAGTGTCATGAGTACCATCCGATATCCATATGGAACTGTCATGGCAGGGTGACATACAAAAAATGTTATTTATATCAGTTGTAAATTGTCTGGTAACTTCAATCTCTGTTTGTTCTTCTCTCATTTCTCCCTGTTCAGAATCTAATGTTGAGTTTAAGGAATTTCCTAGTGCAACTTCTAACATTGTTTTAGTCACTTGATTTTCTTTCTCACTTTGAATTCCAACTTCTGACAGTATTCTAGTCACTTCGTTTTCTTTCTCTCTTTGAATTCCAACTTCTGATATTATTCTAGTCATTTCGTTTTCTTTCTCTCCTTGAATTCCAACTTCTGACATTGAACTAGTCACTTCGTTTTCTTTCTCATTTTGAATTCCAACTTCTGATATTATTCTAGTCACTTGGTTTTCTTTCTCTCTTTGAATTCCAACTTCTGATATTATTCTAGTCACTTCGTTTTCTTTCTCTCTTTGAATTCCAACTTCTGACATTGAACTAGTCACTTCATTTTCTTTCTCATTTTGAATTCCAACTTCTGACAGTATTCTAGTCACTTCGTTTTCTTTCTCACTTTGAATTCCAACTTCTGATATTATTCTAGTCACTTCGTTTTCTTTCTCTCCTTGAATTCCAACTTCTGATATTATTCTAGTCACTTCATTTTCTTTCTCATTTTGAATTCCAACTTCTGACAGTCTTCTAGTCACTTCAATTTCTTTCTCTCCTTGAATTCCAACTTCTGATATTATTCTAGTCACTTGGTTTTCTTTCTCACTTTGAATTCCAACTTCTGATATTATTCTAGTCACTTGGTTTTCTTTCTCACTTTGAATTCCAACTTCTGACATTATTCTAGTCACTTCGTTTTCTTTCTCACTTTGAATTCCAACTTCTGATATTATTGTAGTCACTTGGTTTTCTTTCTCTCCTTGAATTCCAACTTCTGATATTATTCTAGTCACTTGGTTTTCTTTCTCCATTTGAATTCCAACTTCTGACATTGATCTAGTCACTTGGTTTTCTTTCTCTCCTTGAATCCCATTTTCTGACATTGATCTAGTCACATGGTTTTCTTTCTCTCTTTGAATTCCAACTTCTGACATTGATCTAGTCTCTTGGTTTTCTTTCTCTCTGTGAATTCCAACTTCTGACATTATTCTAGTCTCTTGGTTTTCTTTCTCTCTTTGAATTCCAACTTCTGACATTGATCTAGTCTCTTGGTTTTCTTTCTCTCTTTGAATTCCAACTTCTGACATTGATCTAGTCACTTGGTTTTCTTTCTCTCCTTGAATCCCATTTTATGACATTGATCTAGTCACATGGTTTTCTTTCTCTTTTTGAATTCCAACTTCTGACATTGATCTAGTCTCTTGGTTTTCTTTCTCTCTTTGAATTCCAACTTCTGACATTATTCTAGTCTCTTGGTTTTCTTTCTCTCTTTGAAATCCAACTTCTGACATTATTCTAGTCACTTGGTTTTCTTTCTCTCTTTGAATTCCAACTTCTGACATTGATCTAGTCTCTTGGTTTTCTTTCTCTCTTTGAATTCCAACTTCTGACATTATTCTAGTCTCTTGGTTTTCTTTCTCTCTTTGAATTCCAACTTCTCACATTATTCTAGTCTCTTGGTTTTCTTTCTCTCTTTGAATTCCAACTTCTGACATTGATCTAGTCTCTTGGTTTTCTTTCTCTCTTTGAATTCCAACTTCTTACATTATTCTAGTCTCTTGGTTTTCTTTCTCTCTTTGAATTCCAACTTCTGACATTATTCTAGTCTCTTGGTTTTCTTTCTCTCTTTGAATTCCCTCAACAAATTCATCTTCATCAATATAATTTTCCTTTTCTATAACATCATGCCCTTTATGAATATCAGTAAGACATTTCAGACAAATGTTTTCTTTACAAATTGCAGCACATATGATCCAAATGTTGATTGCATCTAATTTTCTTAAAATAAACATTTTTGTCTGAATATTCACAAGATTTGTCTTCTAAATCCTTAGTTTGAGACATTTTATGGTTGGAAATATGTCCTTTTTTCATATATGCAATGTATCCACAAATTTACACTGGATGTGTTTTTTAGTCTCCGCCACCGTGTACCTGATACGACACAAAGATACTTGTTCCAGTTTAACCAACTAACCAGGGATGTATATAACTAAATAATTCTATATCCTGTTTGTTTATAATAAAAAATATGAACCAATTTAAACGTAAGCTGTAAATATGTCTTTTTATTTCTGATAAATGAAAAATTACTAGACCTATTCAAAGGGTATTTTTTTATTTCTTAAAATACAGGTGTGTGATAACTTCCGGGCTATAAAGTTTAAACTTATATACTAAAGTTCTGTACTACCCCTCCCTTCAAATGGGTCTTCCTTAGAATTCAATTTGGCAGCTATCAATGTGTATTTTTACTAGTAATTTTCCAATTGTCTATGAGATGTAGCCTATAGATCATATCTGGGAACCAGAATGTAAACAAAATAAAAACCACAAGAATATTATATATCTCCCCAAAAAGTGGTCCATGAAACAGCTGTATTTACAAAGTGCAACCAATATTTACATTTATTTAAATAGAAAAATCTTTAAAATCCCTTTTTCTCTCAACATTATTTATCCATTCAAATCATAGCCTAAAGGGAACCACTTCATGTACTCTCAACTTTCTTTTACAGTACAATGAATACCCCAACTCTTAATTTTTAAAGAAATTGAAAGATTTTAATTATTGTCAGCTCACCCTACTTGCATGTTTACTGACATGAAATGCCTAGAACCTGTTTAAAACTACTATGATAATAATTGAAAGCATTTCAGAACAAGAATGTGTCCCCAGTACACGGATGCCCCATCCGCACTATCATTTTCTATGTTCAGTGGACCGTGAAAATGAGGTAAAATCTCTAATTTGGCATTAAAATTAGAAAGATCATATCATAAAGAACATGTGTACTGTTTCAAATTGATTGGACTTCAGCTTCATCAAAAACTACCTCGACCATAAACTTTAACCTGAAGCGGGACAGACGGACGAACGAACAGACAGATGAACGAACTGACAATAAACTAGAGATATCTTAAATTCTTAACTCAGTATAGCTACTCACCACTTTATAATGTTTTATAATATCCAATAAACTAGAGATATCTGTACTCAGTATAGTTACTCACCACTTTATAATACCCAATAGACTAGAAGTATCTTTACTCAGTAGAGCTACTCACCACTTTATAATGTTTTATAATATCCAATAAACTAGAGATATCTTAACTCAGTATAGTTACTCACCACTTTATAATGTTTTATAATATCCAATTAACTAGAAGTATCTTTACTCAGTATAGTTACTCACCACTTTATAATGTTTTATAATATCCAATTAACTAGAGGTATCTTTACTCAGTATAGTTACTCACCACTTTATAATGTTTTATAATATCCAATTAACTAGAGGTATCTTTACTCAGTATAGTTACTCACCACTTTATAATGTTTTATAATATCCAATAAACTAGAGGTATCTTTACTCAGTATAGTTAATCACCATTTTATAATTTTTTATAATATCCAATAAACTAGAAGTATCTTTACTCAGTATAGTTACTCACCACTTTATAATGTTTTATAATATCTATTAAACTTGAGGTATCTTTACTCAGTATAGCTACTCACCACTTTATAATGTTTTATAATATCCAATAAACTAGAAGTAACTTTACTCAGTATAGTTACTCACCACTTTATAATGTTTTATAATATCTATTAAACTTGAGGTATCTTTACTCAGTATAGCTACTCACCACTTTATAATGTTTTATAATATCCAATAAACTAGAAGTAACTTTACTTAGTATAGCTACTCACCACTTTATAATGTTTTATAATATCCATTAAACTTGAGGTATCTTTACTAAGAGTAGGTAAATACTCAGACTTTTCTTTCCTTGTCCACCAATTTTTTGGAGATCTACAATTGAAAACCATTTGTATGAAGCATAAAACAATTTTTTTTGCTGTAGCCATTTAAACCAATAAAACAACTTGAGTTTCAAGGATTTTTATGATTTGCTTTAATAAGATAATTTTGATCTAATGTAATATGTATCTTCATAGGTTAGTTCTGGGCTAAAGTTTCAGATTTTCTTGATCTGTAAGCATTTGTTTTCATTTAGCTTTCCAAACTGTTGGATATAAGGGTTTCTGATAAAGGTTCATGCCAGCTTTTCACAAAAAAATCTAATGATTTAAGTTGTTGTTGAGTATAATAAATGGTTCCAAGATTCTACAATCTTATATTAGATGCAAGATTGTTTAGTATATATAAGGCAAGGCAATCTGTCAACAGTCATCATTTGGAACTATATAAAGTGAGTATATTGAGCACTTATGACTTATTCTATGCAAATTTGCTCTAACTCCCTATCTTTTTAATAAAAGAATTATAAGTGATACATGAACACACTTGATTTAAATTACCTCTTTATTCTATGTGACCTTTAAATGACTTCAGTATTCCATAAAAGCTATATATGACATCATTATTCCAAGTCACCTTCAAACGACCTTTTTATTCCATAAAACCTTTAAATGACTTCTTTATTTCAAGTAACCTTCAAATGACCTCTTTATTCCATGTAACATTCAAATGACCTCTTTATTCAAAGTATCCTTCAAATGACCTCTTTATTCCAAATAACTTTTAAATGACCTCTTTATTCCATGTAACCATCTAATTACTGATAGCTAACAAATTATCTACCTTGTTTGGCTGGAACTTGTGTAGTGGTAATGGTACAATTTGGCTCTAATATATTTTGGCGGAGCATCTGGGAATGGATTGTTGGCGATCAACTCTAGAACCTCCTCCTGCCCAGTAAGCAAACGATACACCATTGTAACAAACCAAGGATTATGTTGGTAGTTACCAAGGGCAGCAAACCACATCTGCCAATCCAATCTTGGTTGATGAGGTGCTGAAATTATACACAAAATATATTCTCTTTGGATTTATTCTCATAACATTAGAAGACTCTACACATGGACATCTTCAGCCAATGGAATGCTTGAAACACACCACAAAACATGACCAGAATAGAAGTGATGAAATTCATTAATTTTCATGGGTACCATTTTATGTGAATTGAGAAAAACTCTTTTTATGATTATTTGAATTTTTTCTTAATAGCCAAAGTCAGCATTCAAGCCTATAGAAAATGTGTACTTCAGTGAACATTTAAAATTGTGGTTCAACAATACCCATGAAATCAATATTTAGTTAGTATTCAACCAATGATAATGAATCGACAGTAAATAAGATAACTTGATGCATATAATTCCTTCACAAAGACTTGTTTGAGAAAAAGTTGATTACTGTGCATTCATTATTGTTCGTAGGATACAAATTTTTGTTGATTTAGTGGGTTTAAGTGAACCTGAATTTAAGTTTTCAAAATGTGCAAATTTTCTATAGTTTACTCTGCTGCTTTGGCAAAACCCTGAAATTAAATATTCATAAAAATACAATTTTTCCCCTATTTAAGAAAATTGGTACCCTGGAAGATAAATGAATGAATAGTATATTATATTGTTGTATTTTCCTATTCATAAAAATGTCTTTTCATGTATCAACAATGAATCCAAAGTGGTGTTTCCAAAATGCCTGAGAATTTTTACTATGAATAATTCAATGAGAAATTATTTTGCATTTGTTAATAGTAAAACAAGATTGACATGTTGAAATATCTCACCAGATTATGATTGAATTTTATGTTGACCAACCTTCTGGTCAAGAGGTTACTACAGGTATAACAAAAACTTATCATTGGATCATTGAATCATCAATGATGATCATATCAAAGTCTGATAAATACTGTCATAAAGACATATGAACCTTACAATAATTGTAAACAGAAAATATAGCTAACCTATAATAAAGTATCTGCAAATCTTATCAAGTTACAACAACTTAAAAGTTGATCAAGGAAACTATGCTAATTTTAGAAAAATCATGAACTCAAATATCCATGAAAATATAATTTCTAACTTATTTATGAAAATTGGTACCCTTGAAATGGAATGAATCAGTATGTGATTTTATTGCGATTTTCTATTCATAAAAATGTCTTTCCACATATCAACAATCTATTCAAATTAACTGTTTATAAGGAATGGTGTCAAGGTCAGATTAACCACATCTCTTTATCAATACTGTTATCCCTATACTCACCAACAATAGGTAGTTTCCTAGACAGGTTACCAGGTTTATACAGGAACTCATACTCTTTCCAACCTGTCTGCATACTGTTACTGCCTTCTACAATGACTTCTGGTCTCCCACCGACACCAGTCATTCTACACAAAAACAAATTAGATATAAATTTGGTTTGATTTTTTTTTCTATTTTTTTTCATTAGAAGTCAGTATGACAAGCAGTAGAAGTACTCTTTCTTTGCTATGATTTGTGACATAAATCTATACATAATATCCTTTATTTTCAATCACAGTAATTTTAAGCAATAAATCACTTTTGTACAAAACAATTTCTGGTCTTCTTGTCATTACAACTTTTGGCTCATCTGACCCAAAAAATCAAAGATATAAGTTGTTGCCCTATCTATCTGAATATGAATGACAGTAACACAAAATTAAATCATACTTTTAGGCCAATTTTCTAATTTGCCAAGGACATAAAGACAAAGTTCCCAAATTGCATTGACAACCCAAATTGCACCTATTCAACACAAGAGTGCACATGCTGAAATGTCTCCCTTCTTTACTAATCATTGATATTATGTTGATAGTCCCTAAATATAAAGCTTTATTAAAACTGTCACATAAACTTAACCAAGAAAATCAAACATTGAACAATTAACCATGAAAATGAGGTCAAGGTCAGATGAACCATGCCAGGCAGGCATGTACAGCTAACAATTCTTCCATACAACAAATATAGTTGACCCATTGCTAATAGTTTAAGAAAAACAGACCAAAACACAAAAAGTTAACAGAGCAAATGAACCGTGAAAATGAGGTCAAGGTAAAAAAAAACTGTGTGACTGACATATAGATCATAAAATATTTCAATACAGCAAATATACGGTAGTTGACCTATTGCATATAGTATTAGAAAAAAAGACAAAAAATCAAAATCTTAACTTTGACCACTGAACCATGAGAATGGGGTCAAGGTCAGATGACACCTGCCAGCTAGACATATACACATTACAATCATCCCATACACCAAATATAGTAGACCTATTGCATACAGTATATGAAAACAGACCAAAACACAACCAGGTGCTCTGCAGGGCACAGATTTGTACGACCGCAGAGGTCAAACTCTGAACAGTTGGAACAAGTATGGACACAATATTCAAGCTTGTGAATTCAGCTCTGAATTTGGATTGTGATCAAATTCTTGACATACGAGTTTCTGACACAAAACAAATGTCAAGATCTTACAAAACTATTATGCAATATTGTGCAATTAAAGATTTCTTCTTCAAAGTTTTCAAAAATTTGGAATTTGCGAAATTAGGGAAAAAAAATTGAAAACTACTACCTACCCCCTTTTTTTGCAAAATGTCCATTTCTTTATACATTATTTACAAGTAGTGTAAGGAAGGTACTGTTTTTGAACTACTGATACCTCCCTTACATTGCTTTTAAATTGTCTTAATTGTCCATTGACTAGAAAAACCTAGTTTCCCTCCTTTTTTTGCCCCTGATTCCCCTTTTTTGGCCCCCTAATTCCAAAACATTTTAAGCCATAACCCCCCAAAGTCATTACTAACCATCCCTTAATGGTATGGAAACTTGTGGTATAATTTTAGAGAAATTCATCCACTTTAACACAAGTTATTGTTTGAAAAATACAAAAATGCTTATATTTTGCCCCCATTTTGGTCCCTAATTCCTAAACTATTCGGACTATGACCCCCAAAATTAATCCCAACCTTCCTTTAGTGGTATTGAACCTTCAGGTAAAATTTTATAGAGATCAATTCACTAAATCTAAAGTTATTGTTTGGAAAACCTAGTTTTTCACCTTTTTTTTACCCCTAATTCCAGAATATTTTATTTATTTAAATATACGCAAAAACGTTCACAGTTTATATCAGCAGATGAAGCATTCGCTGGAAAAAGTACATCTACAAAAGCGTCCCCATGCGACGTTGACAAAAAGTCAGTTTTTAATAATGAGCAAATTAAATATGTTACAAGTATCCATTTCTATAAAAAAATTAAAAGTTAGCATGGACTCATGGCAAATTGTTTCTAAAATATTTATAGAATAAAATAAAACATCTGTTATTTGATTTTTAAAGCTGTGAAATTTAGTATGGATGCAATTTGGGTACTTGCCATTACAGAATCATGGACTATTTGGAGGGGTTCAAACCCATTTTTCTATGATTCAATGTGGATTCAAATTTAAATTAGTGGAACCATATGGTAATTATATATATATATAAATAACAACACATTTACAAAATAAACACAGTATGGAAACTTTTGTCTCGATCATAAATAAACATAGGTGACAAAACTGTCAAAACTGGTGCAAATTTGGGGTACTAACACATTATGTATCTATTAACTTGTACAAAATGAATCCAAGTTTATTAGATTTAGCTTAACATTACAAAAAAGAGCCTTAAACACAAACAGAACCAAAGTCAATCATTACAATATTGATAATGATCTTGGAAATATAATGATAGCCAAACTATAGTTTATAAATGTTAAAAATATGATCAAAAACAGCCACATAATTGTATAATTAAAACATGAAAATAAATCCAACAAATATATACGTGTTTCCAGGATGCAAAGCTACTAAAATATTAAGAACTAACATAAAAGACTTACTGGGACACACAGACAGAAAAATGACCCAAAGCAGTAAACATGGACAGAGACTATGAAAAAAGTGATGTTAAGTCTTACGTTCTAAACAGTCCATATGAACTGGTAATTTGGAAGGGGTCAACTTTTTCATTGACATTACGAACTACTGGTGGAATTTTTTGGTTTGACTTCCAATCTAATTCATTAGTATAAGGAACCTGCAATCAGAAATGTTTTAAGACTTTATCTCATTTCAGTCTTTCATGCATTATGTACTTTTTAAACATGCACTATTGAATTGAGCTATTGACAAAGGGAACCAAGTTTAAATAGGTTATAACCAATTCAGATCTTTTTCAGAAAAGCTGATATTGATCCTGACCAATCAGATCCATGGTTTCATTTGACTATAGCACTATAGACTAGCAAACATCTGTAAACTAGAAATGTATCAAAGGTTCGGTTTGATTGGTTGGTTGTTGTTTGCTTAATGTCCAGTGGCAAGTATTTCATGCATATACAGGATAAGAAAACAACAATGAAGTAACACACGTAAATATAAGACATCAAAGTCTGCCATGTCCCATGTTTACAATTCCCTGTACCTTCTAAATAATCCATATGAACTTGCTATGTGAAATTCTTTAGTTTTTTCATGCATTCTTGTAATATCTGTTGGGAGTAGTTTCTGTGATGGACGATGGATACCTGTTGTAAACGGTACCTAAAATATTGAATATTTTCTTCATTTCATACAAAAGGACCTATCAAATTATATAAACATGATTAAATATCATTTCATTAAAACAAAACTATTTTTAACATTTTGAGTGTCAAAAGTACTTTATACATGTATTATCATTTCCTATCTAAAACTAAATAATTTTTAAATGAATTCTAAAATAATAGTCCAGTAACTGCTTACACTTCCAGAGCACATTCATTTGTCCTTTTTTTTTATTTGTTTATTGATACTTAACCTTTTTTCAGTGTACTAGCTTACTGTCAAATAATCAACTAGTTTTCAAGCTTTAATATCACATACTAGTCACTGAAGATACACCTGCTTTAGTGATTTTAAAAGCAGATGCATACTGTCAAACCATTTTTTTACAGAAAAGCTAACAGTGTCAACAAGCTTCATATTGCAATTCACAGCAGCTGCAGTTTTTTGTATGTTTTTATATGCAAGTGTAAGCCTTAAAAAAATGTCCCATAGTAATCTTTGCCAAGATATTGTTATACAATAGGTATAAAATTAGACAAACATGAACAAGAGGATATGGTGAACGCCATAAAATGAGGTCAGCTGAAGATGTAAATAAGGTCAGTTAGAGGTTCTAATAAAACAACCTCTGTTATTGATATGTATCAAACAGGGGAAAAAATCTCAGCTTGTCTTATTCCATTTCATCTTGAAAGTCAATAATCTGTCACATAATATGAAGTGTCACCTTGGTTGTGAAACACTTTACATGTAACATTACTTACCAGACTTAAACAGAACATTGCTACAGCAAGCACACCGAACACTAAACATAAAACAGCTGACCATACTTTCCATACAATACTTGAATCGGTTATGAAACATCTAGAAAATAAAATTTAGATCACAAACATATATAACGCTACTCCCCAAATTTTCAAAACATTACTGAAGTCATTAGATAACTAGATATGGACAATGTCCCTCCTTCTTTTCTGCTCTGCCATATGCATGAGTATTGTTCCAAATATTTTAGATTTGACAAACAGTGATGTTGGCATACAACTGGACATTGTTACGTTGTCCGCAAGACACAAATGATGCCTGACTATAGAAAGTTATGAGTTTAACACCATGTATGATGATGTAACTGTCGGATGAGATAGCCTGACAAACCATGATCTCTTTATGTAGCTAGTACCAAAAAAAGGACTAAATCAAACTACCTGTCATTTTCAGAATATTTGAAATAAATCAAAATCCTGTGGCAATGTACACTTCCATTATGTGTATGAACAGCCTACGAAATATCAAAGCTGTATCTCTAAAACTGTAGGAGGAGATAGCCTAACAAATAATATATCCTAATCTAGATGGACAGACAGATGGACAGTCCCATGAATGGATGGACGGACGGTACAATGGACGGACGGACAGGGGAAAATTAATATGCCCCCATCCCTGACATTTTGTCGTGGGTGCATAATAAAACGTCTGTATAATAAAGTTTTGAACACTAAAACACAAAACTTAATACTGACGACCAGACAGTCAATACAATACTGTAGTCAAATTATTGTAATTATATAAAGCTCTAAATCATGACATAAGAAAATGGTTGATCAAACTTTCCATACAGTACTGGAATCAGAGAGTATTGCATATGCTTTTCAATGTCAACTAATTACAGGAACATTGGATGAGTTCACAAATATGATAGACAAGCTTTGTAGTGAGAATGTTTTGTGTTTTCAATTCATATTGTAAAAAAGACGTTCTTGATAACATGTCATTTCAAGTAATTTTCTATGTCCAAGGGCCACATCTAATATATAGTAGTCTCAAAATATTAACTAAACACCAAGACAAAAACTTATTATTTTGTTTGTCAAATATGTCTACCTGGTGGGGTTGTGAGTTATACGGAAATGTTTATAACTTTTTAGAATTTCTTTTTGTAAGTTTTTGGTGAAATGAATTGCTGTATCTCAACTTGGCAAGTATACAGTATTCATGATAATTTAGTTAAGAGCAAAACATATGAAGGGTTATTTAACATATACTGACATACTGACCTTAATACAGAAAGAAGAACTTCATATCCCAGAGATACACAACCTATTACTATTGTCCATGGAACTATTTGTTCTAACCAATGATCAAATTCTTTAGAACTAAAAGCTATAAAATAATAAAACAGACAATGAACATAAATATATATTCAGAACAAAGAATGTGCACATAGTACACAGAGGCCCAATAGACATTATCATTTTCTATGTTCAGTGGACCGTAAAATTGAGGTCAAAAGTCTAATTTGGCATAAGATCATATCAACGGGAACATGTGTTTAATCATTTAGTAATTCAGTGGTTGTTGTTGGTTGCTGTCTGTTATATTTGATTTTCTTTTTTGTTTTGTCATAAATCATGCCTTCGGTTTTCTTGTTTGGATTGTTTCACATATTGTCATATCTGGGCCATTAAAACCATACCATACAGTATGTATTTTACTTTTTATTAATATGCTCAAAAGTACATCATTTGTATTCCGATGATGGACAGGTGTATCATTGGCAATCATACCACATCTGCTTATTTTTACATTTACCATGGCCTCAGATGTGTAGGATAGATCCTCACAGTATAATGGCCAGGATTTCATACTTTGTCAAATTTGTTGTTGAGATTGTTTATCAGGAAATTTTATATTACTTTTAAAATTCCTGTCCCTTGACTGTCATACAAGCGAGAGGTTTAGCTAGCTATAAAACCAGGTTAAATACACCATTTTCTACATGAAATGCCTGTACCAAGTCAGGAATATGACAGTTGTTATCCATTCGTTTGATGTGTTTGAGCTTTTGATTTTGCCATTTGCTTATGGACTTTCGTTTAAAATTTTCCTCAGAATTCTGTATTGTTCTATTTTTCAAAGTGTTTTTTCTCTTTAAATTTAAAAATAAAAGTTCAAATAAAATGTTACCTCAACAGTAATTTGTAGACTATAGCTATTTTACCTATTTCAGACTTTATAGAAAAACTTGGACTGGTTACCACTTGTAAAGAAAACAGCTTCCAAGTCTGGTAACCTATGTAACATACTGTTACTATCTCAAAAAGGTTAGATAAAAGTCCAGTAGATCTTGTTCTCTTCCTTCCTGAAATAAAAAAGGAACAAAAGTCAATGGTACTATAATATGTTGACCTTTATCAGGTCAAATATACAATATGAATGGCTACACTTGTAGTCAAATTGTACAATGTCAAGTGTGTGTAATATACAATAATATGAATGGCTACACTTGTAGTCAAATTGTACAATGTCAAGTGTGTGTAATATACATTGTAATATGTGATTTACAGTAGAAGGCTGCCAGTACTATTAAGATCTGTATATAAACTGTTTGTTTACCAGGAGTGGGCAGTTATGGTATTAAGTGTTATTAAACCTGAAAACAAGTGTTTGTTGACTTTTCAACAAGTTTATATTTGGTCAAGATAATTTGTTGTTTCAGAAAACTGAACTATTTTAATAAAAGTTTCTATTCTTATAATCTTGATAATGAATAAAATTCAATGTATGCTTTGGAAACATTTATTGGTATATAGGATTGGAATCATATAAGAATATAGGGAAATTTTCAGCTTTATCGATCTCTCCAAACTTATATAGACTTTATATTGACTTTGATCATTGGTAATTAGACCTTTAAAGTTGAAAAAGATTCAGTCATTTATCTGCTAATTTACTTTATGTTCATAAACTTGAACAATCAAAAACTTAAGGTTTTTTTTTCTTCTCCATTTAAAAGATGCCCATAGCCAGTTTTTATTTTCCAATTAGTTTTTTTAGTGAGGAGAACTACATGTATCGAACTTTCTAAAAAAAAAAACAGATAATTTTGACAAAAATCTTAAACCATCTAATCTGTTTTACCTTTCTTTCCAAATGTCTGGTCATCTAGTAATGGAATACATAGCACTATGGTCAAAAGGTTGAAGAAGTTATAGTTCCCTGTCAGTATGATCAAGATCTGTAGCATTAGCTGCAATTAGACAATGTTGAAAAAAAACATTTATAATTGTTGTACGAAGAAGACATGCATTTTGAACCTGTAAGGAGCCATTCTATCTGGGTCATGTGTTTGTATGTATACTTTTATTCGAAGTAGTTGGGTGTTGATAGTTGGTTTGGTATAGTGTACTGTGCAGTATTTTTGACATTTTCTGTTGTCACTTTATGATTTTAATATACATTTAAGAAGCTGAATCAGTGTATATGTTTTTTATATTCAAAATGCATTTAAGAATTATTAGAATTGTGGTAAATATGGTAAAATGTTCAGCTACGCTAAATCAGCCACAATTTATGACCATATGAATTTGTTCTTTGGAGCAATCAGGTTTCTTCATTGTCCAACCTAAATTAAATGTACCGGTACCAATCAGGTAGTCAAGTCAACATTTATTGCTCTCCATTGAGAAGTGAAAAAAATATTAAATTTACAATTCAGATGCATTTTTATTTACAGAAATCCTTGTTCAAAGGGCAATAACTCCAATAAATAGTCAAATACATTTTTCTGAGCTTATTTGTAGATCTTGTATATTGCTAATCATTTTTGTTGTTCATTGTTTCTGCCTTTCTATTAGAGTTATCAAGATACTATAATTTCAGAAATGATTGATGATTTATCAATTTCTGAGAAATAGTTATGCATATGGCTGGGGACACCAAGGTACTCCAATTGTATCCATCAACTTTGTTTAGGAAAAGTAAAACTAATAGCTCAGAGCCTCAGATAGCTACAGTACCCTGGAAATAATATTGTCCCGCATTGACTAACTATTCTAATATAAAAAAAGAAGATGTGGTATGACTGCTAATGAGACAACTCTCCACAAGAGATCAAAATGACACAGAAATCAACAACTATAGATCACCGTATGGCCTTCAACAATGGGCAAAGCCCATACCGCATAGTCAGCTATAAAAGGCCTTGAAATGACAATGTAAAACAATTCAAACGAGAAAACTAACGGCCTTATTTATATAAAACTATAGGCTCTCAAGAGCCTGTATCACTCACCTGATTCTACTTGGGTTTTTGAAATCATATAAAAAAATATAAAATTTGGCTAAAAGTAACAATACTTGGCCAGCACCTCATAAGGAAAGGAACATTCATGCTATGTTTGATTTCATTCAATTCAGTGGTTTTTTAGAAGAAGACTTTTGTATGCATTTCCCATAGGGTCCTATGTTAAACTAAGTCCCCCCACTGGCGGCCATCTTGGATGTTGCAATGGCAACAAAGTAACACCACTTGGTCAGTATGTCATTAAGAACATTCATGCCATGTTTGGTTTCATTCCATTCAGTGGTTTTCTTAAAGAAGACATTTGTATTTATTTCCAATAGGGTCCTATGTTAAACTAAGTCCCCCGCTGGTGGCCATCTTGGATGATGGATCGGCTACAAAGTAACAACACTTGGTCAGCACCTCATAAGGAACATTCATGCCATGTTTGGTTTCATTCCATTCAGTGGTTCTCTAAAAGAAGTCATTTGTATGCATTTCCCATAGGGTCCTATGTTAAACTAAGTCCCCCGCTGGTGGCCATCTTGGATGATGGATTGGCTACAAAGTAACAACTCTTGGTCAGCACTTCATAAGGAACATTCATGCCATGTTTGGTTTCATTCCATTCAGTGGTTCTCTAGAAGAAGTTCAAAATGTAAAAAGTTAACGACGACGATGATGGACGACGGACGCCAAGTGATGAGAAAAGCTCACTTGGCCCTAGGTGAGCTAAAAATGAATGAAAAACAAATATATATGTAACACATAAACAAATGACAACCACTGAACTACAGGCTCCTGACTTGGGACAGGTACATACATACATAATGTGGCGGTTTAACATGTTAGCGGGATCCCAACCCTCCCTCTAACTTGGGACAGTGGTTTAACAGTACAACATAAGAAAGAACTATAAGAATTAGTTGAAAAATGCTTAACCAATCAGATGGACAATAATACAAGTGGACGTGGCCGGGTACTTGTACATCCCAACAGATCTGAGAGTACACGCAGTTAACTGACAGCTAGTTCAAAGCCACTAACAACTAATAAAAAAATCATGCATCTAAGTCATTTAATCCTTGGTCTTATACTCTTTAACATAGAAACAAACCAAAAACAAATTTTCAAGTGTAAGGTTTGAACCTGCTCATTGTTCAATACAGGCATTTAGTTATAAGCCATTTCAATTGATATTATGTAGTGAGTATTTTTATGTTGTAATGTTACACTACTGTCTCAGGATAGGATGAAGGTTGGTGCTTGTTAAAACTTTTAAACCTGCAGAAGATATTGTTTTGCACTTGTCATAAGTCTGGACTCAGGACCCTGTTGTTCAGCAGTTTGTTTGCTGGTGTATTTAATAGGTGTTTCTTGTTTCTCGTTTTTTATATAGATTAGACCATTGGTTTTCCTGTTTGAATTGTTTTACACTATTCATTTTTTGGCGCTAATTATAGCTTGCTGTTTGGTTTTGAAGGCTGTACTTTGACCTATAATGGTTTACTTTTTACAAATTGTGATGAGAAATTGGAAAGTTGTCTCATTGGCACTCAAACCACAACTTTTTTTTCATGTTCAAATTATAAGCATAATCATTAAGATCACCAATGCTCTATCATATTCATGTACATACAGATGCCTATTGTTTCGTTATATCATCTTTCTGCATAATCAAAAGAACTAGTTCAAACTTATTTATAAGAGTCATAGGGCAAAAATCGATTAATAGTTTCATGTAATTTGAATCCTTTCCGCTAAATGATACATATGAAAGCTCATCACGTATTCACGAAAACTCATTAATTTTGCACAAGCTGATCAAATTATTTCCTAATTTGATGAGAAATATTACTATTTAAAAAAAGTTTGTATATGACTTCAAACAAATGCTTTCATGTCAATAAATTTAAGAAATTTTATTACGTTTTATATTATATCAATACATATATCATGTATATACATATAAACCTTTTATGAAATCAATAATTTATAACTCCTTCATTTTTTATCAATAAATTTCTAAATCTAACCACACAAACATGATATGAAATGAAAACTTTAAAGAGAAATTTAAATGTACAAATAAAATGTCTGGTCAATGCAAGCACTGGTGTAATATATCTATATATACAAGTCAATCATAGACCAGATTAAATGTCACACTTGCTTGAACAATTTCTTTAAATGAAATACATTTTACAAATAAAAATCTCTGTTTATCTACCACCAATTTAAATACACAGGGCAGATTTGCCTTTCACTTTAGAAATTAGCATATCCTTTGATTAGTTGTCAATTGCATGGTTACCTATACCCAACTCGTTATTGTTATGACTGAGGTGATTAGGAACTTCCAATTGTAAAGATGGAATTAACTTAGATCAGTTTTTGGAGACTATTTGTTCATTTATTTGCTGGGATATATTTACATTTTCTCAACTATGGAGGTAACTAATTAATTTTTGGTACAGGTAATAGAATGTGTAAAAAGATATATGTTATTTCATATATTTACATGTACCCACCAATTCAAAACAATGTACTTTAAAGAAGGACAAGACTGCTCACTTTTTTTTAAAAAGTTCTATTGTACAAATTGAAATTGCTCTATTATACCTTTTAGGTTAAAAAAACGTTAAATAAAAACTAAAAATTAAACTCAGTTTGCTTGTCCTGTATATATAGATTAAAGTCATTTCACATTAACATACATTTGTCATGAATATCAAGGATTTGTATAGTAAGATCTAATATATACAAATCCTTGTCAAAATGAATGTAATATTTGCAAATGGACATTAAGTAGCCGTTTTTTAATCAACAATCAAGAAGATAATCACATTTTTCCCCATGCACTTTCGTATATAAATGAAAGCTCAGGAATTCAACATGGTTTGACCACTTACAAGTAGTAACTATACAATTACAGTAACTGCAGTTTCCTATTAACAATTACTTTCCTTTCTACAAATATTGACCAGATCCTATTAAATTTGAAAGATCTGAATCCACAACTTGTTACAAGGATTTTCTGCTTTAAGAAAGCCAAATTTAGTTATCATTTGGAAACTGTGTGTTACCGTTTTTTAATTTAAAAGGGCACAATTTATGGTGAGCACTTATTTCAAACATGAACAAACATCCTATTAATAATTAAGTATTTATTGCAAAAAGGGATCACACTAATGGTACAGGAGACATCATAAAAAAGGGGGATTTCTTTTACGAAGCATAAACTAGTCAATCCTAACAAATCAAACATGAAAACTCTCAGACTGTACTGTTATGTTGTTATAGATATGCACAAAATTAAATTAAATGCTTAAAGTCTAATACCTCTTCATTTTATCCTCACAACCAGGTACATTTTCATTTTTAATTCAATTAAAATTTCTTGGCTGTTCTGAAGATTATTTAGATTTTAATTAAGTGCTATTATATACCGCAGATTACGATTTGATTACGATTTACAATATCACTATACACAATTTGGTTTTGACTTTGTCTGGGTATTAAAACCTGGGTTACAATGATTAAGTCTAAACACTAGCATAATACTAGGGTATTTTCCAATACTTTTCATGACTAACGTGTCCCAGTTTAAATATCCAATATACTTTCAATATCCTTTATCTAATATATATTTTAGAATTGGAATATAAGCTTCAAACTGAAATATAGAGGAACAATTACTGTTTCTATGACTTCAGCTTAATTTAGCGTCCAATTTTTTTTTAAGCATGATCTTTTTTGTGATATACTTATGATATTCCAATATCACATCTGGCATAAAATACAGCAAGATTTTGCATTATTTTTTACTGCTGTCACATTCACCAATACTTTCTGTTTGGATTACTCACCCAATTTTGTTAATTATTAAGGAACTAGAAACAAATGTCATATAAGTGGAAGGTTGAGCTAGCTATACAACCAGGTTTAACCCACAATTTTCTTTAGAAATGTCTGTACCAAGTCAGGTATATTGTAGTTATTTGTCACTTGTTCTGTTGGTTGAATTTTTGAATTTACCACATAATTCAGTATTTTTGTTATACTTTTTAGTAGGCAGGGTATATCCACATGTTTTCTAGCTTGTTAATGTTACACAAACCATTTCTTTAAAATTAAGTATACTGATTTCTACAATTTCTTCTTCTTGAAATAGAATCATAATCAGTTGTCATAATCTTAATTTCCAATTAAACGTAAAGAGATAATAATAGAATTTCCTTTCTCAACACATCAATATAAATCATGTTATTGACGAAATGTCAATCAAGTAAATTGAATGTTACTAAGATTATGAAATTTCTGTGTGAATCTATTATTTCAGTTATTAAAGGAAGGACAAAAATATGCGATAATTATTACGATTTCATGAGATGCTACATACACAAAATTGATATCAAAATTTTGCAAAACCTATATATCCAGTCTTAATATTTCTCAATAAAAAAATGGATGGAGAGTTGTCTCATTGGCACTCATACCACATCTTCTTATAACTATCACCATCTATTTCCAGTGATGGTTAACATCTTAAATGCAATTAAATGATATGTGAAATTTTGTCTGTACTACTGGACAGGATGAAACTTTACTGGTGCAATATTTCTTTATTTGAAAAGTGCCAATTTAACAAAAACTGAAAGTAAAAAAACAATGGTGGTATTACTCCTAAATGTCAACGGAACATCAAAGAAAGAAAAAACCCTTAGCTTGGAAATAATCAATCACTCTTTTTTGATTTCCTAAATACGGTCAATCGAGAAATTGTTACAGTTAACATCTAACATGCTAAAATATTAGACATTTTAAGTCAATGGTGTAACACTAATGATCTTGTTGTAAATTTAAGCAAGTCAAAAATTGTTCATTTTAGACCCCAGTCAGTACAAAGAACAAAGTTTCAATTTATGTTTAATGATAATAGCATAGATATTGTAGAAAAATATACATATCTGGGACTAGTGTTAAATGAATATTTGAATTATATAGATATGGCAAAAGCTGTTGCTAAGTCTGCCAGTAGAGCATTAGGTTTGTTAATTGCCAAAAGTAAAGCTAATGGTGGTTTTGAGTTTTCAATTTTTACAAAACTTTTTGATACACTGGTTATGTCAGTTATTGAATATGGTGCCTCAATCTGGGGAGCTAGGGAGTTTACATGTATTAATGCAATTAAAAATAGAGCCATGAGATTTTTTATGGGTGTTGGAAAATATACCCCAAATTTATCATTATATGGAGATACAGGCTGGATGCCATGTATAATTAAACAATGGTCATGTATTTTTAGAAATTGGTCAAGATTTTTGAAAATGAATGATACCAGACTTAATAAAAAAGTATTTTTATGGGCAAATAGAATATGTAACAGTAAAATTAAAAACTGGAATTTTAGAGTTCATAGTAAATTTAGAGAACTTAATATTGAAAATTTTTGTAATATAAACTGTACTTTTAGTAAAAATGATATTAAGAATATTGAAAGTAATGTTTTTGATATGTACAAGAGAAAATGGTGTAATGATTTAAACACAAATGATCGCAGTAAACTGCGTACATATAGATTATTTAAACAAGAATATTATAAAGAACATTATTTAAGTGTTCATATGCCAGGAATATATAAAAGCGCCTTTGCTAAATTTCGATGTGGTGTGGCGCCGATTAGAATTGAAACAGGCAGATATGAAGGGGTTTTAAGTGAAAATAGATTTTGTTTTAATGATTCATGTATACAACAGAAACTCATTGAAGATGAGAAACATGTTTTACTCAAATGCCCTTTATATTCACAGGCAAGACAAGAGGTTTTTACTAGAGCAGTTTCTTTTAATATTGATTTTTTAGACTTAAATGATGATGAAAAATTTATATTTTTATTTACAAATAAAAATTTATGCTTTTATTCGGCCAAAATCTGCCATGATATTTTAATTCAAAGGAAGAATGTTTTATATAGATAAAAAATGTTTTATATTTTTATCGAGCTGTCCTTTTTTATGTAAAAGTCTCTCATAACTCTTTTGAGAGTGGCTCTCGAATGTTTTTAAGATTGTTTTGTACTTTTAATTAAAACATGTTGTATATATATATTGTGTTCATGTTTGTATTGTACATGTAGAGAGGTGAGACTATAATAAAATATTTGATTTGATTTGATTTGCTATAAACTGATTGTAAATCTTGTCCAAAACAATTAACCATTTATTATAATTAACATGATTGAAAGCCAATCAATTATAACCTTGATTGTTATCTGCATTAAATGCTTAAACAATTGATTTAAAATTACCCCAATTAACCCTACAAGGGTTACTGGAAGGGTTTTTTTTAATTACTAAATCAATTAAACATGTAGAAGAACATTACATCAAACTGGATTGGAATCAAAATTTCTGGAAAAGAAGGAAAGAAGCACTGAGTATCATTCTTAATCCTTTGACAGGACTAAAATTTAAAAAATAACATTTTATACTATTATCATAGCACTGTCACTGTATCCAACACTGTTTCAAAAACACATAGGTAAATTCACAAATGATAAACAGTTTGTACTTAAAGAAAATTTTGAACCCTACCACAAAATAAATATTTAGATTTATTATAATTACTATTTTCATTAACCAAGAAAATCTCCCCCATGAGACCTCCCCAAATGTGCATTGTCAGGTGAAATAAAAGTACCCCTGTAATTCTGACATAAGTAGAAATGGATTTCTATATCTACCTGTGTTGGACTGATAAAATTGGTTCAAGTGAAAAATTGAGATAAAATATATTGACGAAATTGTTAGCACTCACTGGGATATTAAAATACCATAAAAAGATCAATAACGAAAGCCTGGTTTGACAGATCGAGGCATTGATAATCGGTTTTACTCAAGTTAAATCCTAAAATCAAATACATTTTGACAACGTTTCAACTGGAAACATGAGGCTTGTGTAAAATCTAGATAGAAATGTTACTAGTTGTAAATATTTGAAAACAACTTTACCAAAGTGTGGAAAACATGATTAAGAAGGCTAGATTTAAGAGAACTTTAGTTGAAAACAATGAAAAGAGTAGCAATTTTAAGGTAAGAGACAAAAAAATATTATTTATAGCATACCGTAAGTTTTATTGTGACTTTCAATATAACATGTAAAATTTCTTTTTTCAATCATTAAGATAAACACATTTAATCAGCAAAGTGTATATAACTCCTTAACAAATAAATAAGGGTTTGTTTTAGGAACCAAATGTTTGTACATGTATAAGTTGAAAGCAGACTATATAGAGCACAACAAAATTCTTTTAATGAAAATTACTAAAGAAAATTGAAAGTTTAGAAGTTTAATCAACAGAAACTCCTCTTTCAACCAGGAACACTAGTCTTGTAAAGCATTGTTTCATATGTAAGATATTTTAATAACAAGTACATGATTAAACAAAGTTAAAAACTTTATGCCTCTGGTTATAACTTTTTTGAATACAATAATTAGATCTTTAAACACACAATTTATTAAAGAAGCTTAAATACTTAAATTCGCAGATTAATTTTGAATGTATAAAATTGTATTTATTTACATATATTAAGTAACTAAGTCAGTACACAATAATAATTTCACCATATTACACAGAGGGAAGTCTGGCTTCAAGATATGAAGGTAACAAATCTAAAATTTTGTAATTTGTTTTTGAAACAGCACATTTCTTCAATTGGGGGTACATGTATAATGTTCATCAGGATGCCATTTATATATATTTTTGGTTTACCCTTGTAGTGTATATCTATTACACATACACATTATTCAAACTGAATTATCTATTTAATTAATTTGTAAATACTACAAAACATCACGAATACCAAAAACAACTAAAATACATTAGAATATAAATTAAAACATTCAGTATAAGTTTCTGATGGAATAAAGCATGTTCTATTGACAATATTTCACAGAAATAGGCAACCCTTTTTTAGGATAAAAAATCATGAAGCTACTTTCAAAATTGTACAGTTGGAAAGAGCATTAAACCTAGAAACTCCATGTTTAGTGAGTGCTAAGCTTTGTACATGTGAAAGAATCACAACATCTGTCTGTGGGGTTAGAAGGTGGTCTATTTCATGGCAAAATTTTCTCCCTAATACAACATTTACTGTCTTTCAAGTGGCAAAAAAAAAATCAACTTGTCTAGATGTAAAACATTTTTCAGCAATAGAAAGGCTCCCATAAAATGACTTTAAATCAACTAATGCTTAGAAAAGTTAATTTAAACATATGCATTTATAGTGGATTGGGAAACAAGTTATTACAACTTATATTAATCACTTTCCACTTTGAGGGTGCGAGTGCTGCCTTGTAGCAGCATTAGCCTGCTCTTTTTCAAAATCTACAAGGGTGTCTTTTACATGCAAGAAATATGACTCTCCCTTAACAGGGGTCAGCCATTTATCATCCCCTGACAAAAGACTATCATTGTTTCCTCAAGACCATACTCACAAATGGTGTCAAGGGAGAGTCAAAAATTCAGTTCCTGAAATTTTCTCCCCAAAGCAGGGATTGAAAATTTAGAAAAGTTGTGAATAAATCATATATACTTATAAAGACCATCAAAGATTTACCATAAACGCTTAATTATTAAAAGACTAAAAGGTATTTAGATATAATCAAAACCACTGATAAGGTTTCAATCTTGATACATTATAGGTTTTTGAGCATTCAACCCCTTTTGAAAATAGATGATAAAAATAAAGGTAATATTAAACATATTTTTACAAACAAAATGACCCCCATAACACCAGCATAATAGACAGCAAAAACAGAGGTGTGTAAACAATAGTAAATAATATGGTTAATATTTAAAAAATGTCGCCCTATTCATGACAGTGTGGGAATTCATTTATATTCCTATCCATCATTGTCCATACTTCAATCTAATATGTCAGTAACTATTCAATCAATTAATTTATAGAGTTAAAGACATTTAAATATATATTTAATTTATCGTTGATCAATGTTTTGTCCATACAAGTACAAAATATAAATACCACCTTACAATCAGACAAAATAAATATAGGCCGTCAATAGGAGGTTTTAACTCTGCAAATCAGATTATGTAATATATCCTGATACCAAATTTTATCTCAAGATTTTATATAATATCAAGCACCATAACCCATCCATCAAAGCCACATTTAGGGAAAGTTTCATTAAACTTATTATTAAACCTGGTCTTGTGATGGTAGTCAAATAAGTCAAGTAGTATGTCTGAAATTTAAAAAAAACTCTCAGTAAAAGTTATCGCCCTGTCTGTCAAATAAAACATATGGTTATGTTTTTCCAAGACCAAATGCTTTCAGTTATTCTTTGATCAGGGTCAAGTAATCACCATTTTTTCCTCTGTTTGGAACAATTTTATCTCTCTCTCTTTCTTTACATAATGTTGTCAGAGTAGTTCATGATACACACACACATACAGACATACATACATAGCATGACCTATAGTTGCTAACTTGTGTCATTTGGTCGCTTGTGGAGAGTTGTCCCATTGGCAATCATATTTTCATATATGAAGACATTTCAAGCATTCTTGAAAGTAATTATACAAAGACCTTTCAAATCTATCCACAAATCATTAAGTACTATTTAACTTGCATCACATAAATAGGACTACTCTACAGAAATATTACTGGTATGAAAAGCTTCCCTGCAGTTCTACTTAGAAACCAAATAGCAATTAATAAATGCATTATATTTGCTCTTATTTTTGCCTTTGAAGGGGTTTAAAGGAGCATGAAAATGATAATTTAAATGGTATGTTGTTAATATTTGTTTGTAAAGTTGTCAACAATAAGATATTTAAATCATTTGATCAATAATTTATTGAGGGTCATTTGGGGGGAAATTCTTTTTTTTTTAACTTTATAAGTTTTAAGTATTTGTTGGTGTTAATTTCTTCCATTTCTGAATGGAGTACATTGACATGAAACATGTAAAAGGAAGCATTTGAATTATAAAAATTAAATGTACTATAAAGTTTCTCATTTAAAGTTTGTTTTGAAAATTCTTTTTATACATGTATGTTTTCAATAAGAATATTTTAGATTTAATTAAAAAAAACTCAAAGCCTTTTAATTCCTTTATTTCTAAATTTCTGAACGTTATTTCAATTTACTATTTACACAGTGTCACAAATATAAACATAGATTGAGTCTACCTCAAAATTCATTTGATAAATTACGAAAATGCATAAACATGTCCTTTTAATAAAATATAAATTTTATTTGCCTAGACAAGTTCAGAAACAATTTACAACCCAATATAAATCTCTAACAAAAACCTATTAAATATAAATAAATGTGTAACAAACTGCCAAGATATAAGTTACCCTTATAAAACATTCATTAACATATATATTGAGTTTCTACTTATAAAGCACCTAGCTATGAATATTTAATTTTCATTTGACAGACAGAAAATTTAAGCCCTTTAGTAAAATAAACTTCAAACACAATCAATGAATTATCAAGGTTTTAATAGATTAGTACTTATTAGATAAATATATGGAACGGACAAAAATTCAATGATTATTTGAATTTATATAGATGAGGATTTTATCTTGTTTGAACTATGAAGGACTCATGGAAATGGAGAAACCTTCTTTTCGTTAACTTACAATTTTTCTTTTATCAAAAATAAGAATTAACCTTATTAACTATCAATGGAAAACCATTCAATAATTACCGAATACAAAATGAATGTGTCCTATTTAGAAGAATGTTAGCCACAAAGATCAGATGTTCAAGCACTTATTAAAATTCTTACACTAAAAAAAATCAAAATACCCTTTTTTTATTTTTCAGAGTCCAACAAGAAGTCAGTCAGGTAGTAAGCCTGGATCCCCTAAGGCAAGATCACCACGGAAACAATCTCCTTCTCCAACAAGAAAGGGATCTGCTAAGGGATCTCCTACAAGACCCAGGTCTGGTAAATCACCAAAAAGACCAGAATCTGGAAAATCACCAAAAAGACCAGAATCAGGAAAATTACTAAAAAGACCAGAATCGGGAAAATCAGACACAAAAAGTAACAAATCTGCTAGTCCAAAGACTATCAAGACCTCTACACCAAAGGATAAAAAATCTGATTTAGAAGGGAAAGGAACAAAAGAAGCTGCAATTAAGAAGAAAAAGACAGTAGAAATTAAGGAACCTAATGAGACAGAGGATGGCTTGAAAATTAAAAACTTGTCAAATCAAGGATTGACGAGGGTACCTGGACCTCTTCTAACAGGTACAAACATAATTTACATACTTTACTTGAAGAACATACATCTCATTGATACTTGTATATGTTATACAACATTAAATTAAGGGGGGGGGGGACTTAATACACAGAGATATTTATTGCCTGTATGCTATTTTGATAGTTTTATGTAAAGTTTGAAATCTAAATGTTAAAACTTTAACTTGTTACTCAGACAAGACAAAACCTAACTACAGTAACCAGTAGGAACAAATTAGTCTTTATTTATAACTTTTCTGTCTTATTATCAACGTAACAAACTATCATTTGAAATCTTTACAATCTATCCAATTTTCTGTCAAAAATAGAAACATCAAATACTATTTTTGAAAGAAGACAGAAAAAAAGACCTTATAAGTTTAGAAACAATTTAACATTAATGGTGCTTTTCAAACTAAAGTAAAATTCAAAACATAAAAAAGAAATTACTTTTCTTTCAAAAGAAACCAATTAGCAGAAAACAATAAATTATCTGCTAACAATCAATACATGTTTAAGAACTGCAGCCAAAGATAAGTCCTTACGTCATCATTCTTGATATTTTTCTAAGTGATGTTTTACAAACATGTCAAAGAAGATATTTTTGAAGAGTTGTAATAGTTTTTGATTTTCATAAATTCAAGAGGCTTCAAAAAATAGATACATTCTTCTGTGTAAAAAATGAAGTCCATTGAAAAAAAAACCATTCCAAACTAAGTCACTCTATAGCAGAAACACTGAATATGTATTAGTTTTTAATTCTAGACAATTAAAAGTATTTTCCTCTTTTTCAGAGAAAAACATTGGTATTGTAAACCTATCAGCCAATAATCTAAGTTCGCTACCTGCAGACATAAAACGATGGACAACAGTGAGGAAATTAGATATCGGTAAAAATGGTCTAAAATATGGTCTGCCAAAAGAAATGGAACAAATGGTCAACCTACAAGAACTAATACTAGCTGAATGTAATATGCCGAGAATTCCACCTGTAGTCTGGCAAGTTACAAGTCTACTGGTTCTGGATATTAGTCGAAACAAAATTGATTTCCTACCACCAGAAGTAGGACAACTTATAAACTTACAAAAACTCAACTTAAAACATACAAATATTACTGGTCTACCACCAGAGATAGCATTGTGTCAGGAACTAGAAGAAGTACTATTGTGGGGTAATACGATTGAAACACTCCCAGAAACGCTGCCTGTTCTTCACAAGTTAAAAACCCTCGCTTTAAATTACAGAAGTTTCTGCCGCAAAGTTGGAGATGTTTTGGAGGAATTTCTACATAAAGGCCAGGTTCCATCAGATTCTATTCCAGAATTTGTTTTTGAACTCCCTGCACTAGAAGTGCTTGATTTAGAAGCAACCAAAATAAACAATATACCAAAAACTGAAAACTATGGTTTACGGGAGATGAATCTCAGTTGTAACTTTTTAAGTGTACTGCCCAAAAATACTTACAACTTAACAAGACTGACAGTTTTGGATTTATCTAAGAATCAATTCAGCACTTTACCAGATGAACTCGGAAACGTTAGGAGTTTAGTCAGTCTTAAACTAAGTCACAACTCCCTTGTTGCCATACCAACAACAATATCAAACTTGCAAAGTTTACGTGAATTTTTCATAGCAGACAACAACCTTAAACATCTACCAATCACAATCAAAGGTCTAAAAAATCTAATTACTTTAGATGTGGAAAAAAATGAAATCAAGAAACTGCCTGATGAAATTTGTGACTTAACAAAATTATCTACATTAAACATTGCAAAGAATCAGATTCATTCACTCCCAATGCATCTACATAACCTTGAAAACTTGACCGTGGCTCACAGCTATGACAAATTGCAGAAATATGGATTGTGGTTGAATGGGAATCCACTCAAATATCCACCTAAAGAAATCTGGAGGACGTCTGAACCAACAAAAATCTTTGACTACTTAAAGAAACTGGCTATCATGAAAACAGAGCATCTACAACGACAAAAATTAGCTATTATTGGAGAATCTCAATGTGGGAAAACCAGCTTTGTAAATGGCCTAGTACACAGCAAGTCAATGCTGACAAATAGTGAATCAGAGAAAACAAAACTTGTAGAACAAACAATTTGGAAATCAGAAAACATGGTTGACTTCATCATTTATGATTTCAGTGGAGATCCAACATACAAAGCCCCATCTGCTTTATTTTTGGATCAAAAAGCTTTGTTTATACTGGCATATGACCACAGTACCTATAGTATCGAAAGACATCAAGAAATGATTGGCAAATGGCTTGACTATCTCAGTTTACATGTTCCAGGGGCAGTAATCAAACTTGTTGGTTTGAAAAGTGACCTCTGCAGATATCCAGGCCAAAAAGAGGCTGAAGAAGAAAACGAAGAGACAGAAAAGGATGAAGAAGATGAGGAAGAAAACCAACAGAAGAAACATGAAGTAATAGAACAAACAAAGCAAATCTTACTTGAACAGGTGACAAATCACCAAACAAGAGCAAAAGACAAACTACTGCTGGAACTCCAACTGCTGGGTCAGAAAATAAACGAGGCAAGAGGAGCTAAGGACTATGCAAGTGATTATTTATCACATCTGGAAGACAAGCGCCACCTAGTGGAAAAATTACTGACCAATCCAGTTAATGTTATTCAAGATGTTTCAACTGTCAGCAGTATGGATTGGTTAGTTGGATTCAAATCACTTGTAAATAGCCTTGAACTTTTAGTTCTCAATTCAACATATTTCCCAAACGCAAAAAGATATGTATCAGATTCTTGGACCAAAGTCAGCAAAAGGATCAAACAACAAACGAAACACATCTACCTAACATGGGAAGAGGTCACCAAAATCTGCCAAAAGTGTGATGTCATGGGAACAGCTGTGGAGGAATGCATGAAACATTTGCATGACATTGGAGAAATTTTGTGGTTAAAAGAAAATCCAAAGCTGAAAAATATAATTTTTCATCTGCCAAGGCGTTTCAATGATATCATAACATCTCTTTTTCGTCATGATTTTGATAAATTCTTCGAGCTTGGAGAAGATTCAAAAATTGGGAACCTGTTTGTCTGCAAAGGAAATTTTTCTTTAGAAAAATACAAAGAAGTGGTTAGTTTGTTTCAAAGTCAAGGTCAAATTCCAAGACCATTGCTGAACTGCCTTTGGTTCTACCATAATTTCTCATCAGCTGAATACGATGACCTTTTGACCTTGCTACCCTTGTTCGAGATGTGCTTCTCATTGGTGGAACCTGAAGTGCCAGATGGCTGTTACTATATTCGTCCGTTAATGGTGCTCCCATGGTACAATAAGGGTGAAATTGGCACAGATCTTGTAGAAATGCAATCAACCTTGACATCAACAAACAATGAAACTTTGGCGTTTGAATATGAATTTCCACTCACAATACCGGATGGAACTTTTGAAAAGCTTGTATGTGTTCTACAAGACATTGTCAAAACTAGGACTGACTGGAAAAATGCTGTATATGCCGATTTAGAAACGGGTCAAATTTTGATAACTCGTTACCATGACAATAGATCTGAGAGTGAACATGTGACTATCCTCTTAGGAGGTCCAGATAAAGGAAGTGTTGAAAAATCTGTGAGACAATTATCTGAAATAGTTACTGAAGTACTCAGTAAAGTGAAGGGACTTGTATGGAGAATTAATGCTCCTGTGTCACTCTGGCAAAATCATTTCATTTTCAGTGGACATAAGGAATGAAGTGACAGATAGTTTAGGGGACAAAATGAATGAAATATATCATAAACTACTAACACAGACATAACATGTATCATAGCAACAAATCTGTTCAGAATCAGTTTTCAGTGAAAATTATGAGTTATTTGATAACATATAAAATTCACCATTTTTAAAAAGTCTTCTATTAATCTTTTATTTATTTGTGCCATGTGTAGCATGTAGTGTGAAGGACGTTGTTTGATATACAACTACTGGTATAAAAACTTGGATTTTGTTCAACCATAAATATTGAGGTACTTCAATAGGTACTCTGAAAGAACATATTCTTATAAGTATTCTAACAACATTCTTATATAGCTGCAACTCATATTGGAAATCAACATCATTAAACACCCCGACATTTCTATACTTTCAAGCAAATTTAAAGAGTATAATAAACAAAAGGAGGTATGTGAATGAAACAGAAACCAAAAAAAACACAGAAAATCATCTTCTGTTCAACATGCCATCTTCAACAATAGACATTTGTTGGCAAATCATGTACGGTGTAAATAACCATGACTTAACAAGTTGAGAGTGAATATAACAGAGACTAGAAACAAGATATGACAAAACACAAGCACTAACAAGGTTCCTGAATTTGGACAAGTACATGATATTGACATATGGCAGGTTTCACTAATTTCTCAAAATCTCATCTTCCCTTTTCTGTCTAGACAAATGAAGTCAAATTGTACATAAGAAAGATACAATAAAAATACAGTACAGGAATACAATTTAATTCTATGACAATTCCAAAATATAGACAACTAAAAGACTATAACAAGCAAAACAATTACAAACAATACCATATCAAAAGGATGCTAGGAGTTGATGAATTCAAGCTTAACTGGCCGATTTGAAATCATACACTCGTACATTTTTCTCTTTAACATTTAGGCAATTGTAGTGCGTAAAGTGTGACAACAGGCAGTTAAATTCTCAACACTTTGCAATATGCCAATTTATGCGATAACTAACAAAAAATTGTTTTACCAAAATAAAGAGAATTGCAAATGTAATTTATTACACAGCATTCATAGGTAATTATACTGCGATCTTTTGGAGAAAAAAAAAATACATTCATGGACAGATTATCAAATTACCATCATGGTCCTGAGTTGATTATGGATCCTTATACGATAGTAAAGTTGACCTAGAACTTGTATGACACCTATGGAAAAAGAACTTACAAAACAAACTTGTGGCAGTTAAACATTTAATCTAGTCTTTGGTGGCCCAGATGCCTGATTTAAACAGCGAAACTGGGCCAAACTGAAGTTATGAATCAGAACAGTTAATGACCCTTATTCATACAACCAAACATGTAAATATAACACCTCTATAACAATCTAGACAAAGTATAATTAAAGCAATAAAACGCATACTGATAAATGTCTTGTGCAAACCAAAAGTAGATTGTTCACTAAATATCTAGTCAGATACAATATATACTCATAGCTCATTGTTATCATGCATGTTCTATTTGCTGCTAAACATTAGGTACCAATCAAATAACTTTATTTACACACCACCAACAAAATGTGTCAAAATGAAGCAAATGACTTCACTATCTAAAAAAAAAAGATCTAAAGAAGGGACAGAACTCAACATTTGTTCTGTAATTCATCTGTACATTAGTTACCAATATAAATAAAAATACATGAATTTAAAGTGACACTGTGTATACAAGATGAAGAAGTAGGATGTTTATGGTATTTTGTATGGCTATAGAATGTCTGTTATTCCTTAAACCAAAAATGGTCAATCAGAATAAAACAAAATTATCACTTAGTAACTCATCAATTAGAAGTATGCAACAACACACAAAAATTCGGAGTTAATACATGGCATGACCAAACATTTCACAGAACTACTTTTAAATGACCTACATAGTAAGAACTATATGTCATACCGGTAGTCATTTTGTAGTGAGGGCATACATATAGAAATATTGTAGTACTATTAACAATAAAAGTTAAAAGTAAATGTGTAAGGACCATTTGTATAATGTCCGGTAAAAGTCCGGCTGGGCAAAGCATGAAACGGTCATATACTTTTTAGTTTTCAAGGCTTTTTCGGTCATTTTTACATTATTCACGATCTTTTTGACCCAACCTTTTGCCTTTAACATCAACACATTTCCGGTCTTAAATATGACATGATGATTAACTACTATCAAAACAACACCTACTTCAATACTTTCTAATTTTAATCAAGGCTAATTAGTAGTAGGACAGCTGAAATCTACCTGTTCAGGTGACAGCTGTGAACTATGTTCAGTACTGGACATCGTATTAATTGATCAGTTTATTCACAATTAATTTCTTACATTTCAGCGGTTTGTATCTAATTGATTTAGTCCAAAAGATTAAAATTATTAGAAATTAGTTTATCCACATGATTTGATGAAAATTTTATGAAAAGGTTTTAAATAAAAAATCGTCAGAACTACGTTGTATGAACTAGAACACGTGTGCACATGTGCACAGGTGGGAAATTCAATAATGCATCCTACATTTCTTTAAAAATGCTAAAATTATCATTGATGCCTGTATCTAACGTTCAATTCAAGTATTTTGTTGAAGAAATAACGTGGAAAGAGCTTCTTCTCTCAGTCGTGCTTTGAAACGTACACGGATTTTACCTATCCGTTTATGGTCCATGTTTTACCATTGTCAAGTCAACATCCGGTTGAAAACGAAAGTAATAATTTTTTGACAATGTCATTTTGCACAAATAAAAAGTCTAAGGCAGATAGGAGCACGCCGATGTGCACACTTTGAATGATGCATTGCCAATTTAACAGTAACATCCGAACATCAAATTCATATCATATCAAAGTTAAGTTTAAAATCGTTTTTTTTTTTTATGTAATGTCAATCATTGAAATGGCCGTCTGATTACCATACTATTGCCTTTTGTGACTAAGTCTTAAGGGATTAAAATCGGGATCAGATATGAAATGTCCGGCTGGCTAAAATATTTTTTGGTAGCCCTGGTAAGGACAACCCTACTATTGTAAAAAAATTGTCGAAGTCCAAAGCCTGATATTTTGGCAAAATTATACTAATAAGTGTTTAGTAAAAATTTTGTATTACTTTTTGTTGAGGAATGACAGAATGCTGGATAAGTGTGAAACTATATGGCTCCAACCACTTTGTGGTGGGGCCTTTAAAAATTCGTCTAAAATTTTCAACACATATATATATATATCAACTGCAAATGCATGGTTTAATCAATTTTCTTTTGGTTATGTCAAATATTACTCACCTGCACATAAAAGGCAAATATCTTTAAGCCTCTAACAGGTGCAAAGAACAGGAATGGTATGGCCATCTCTATCACATATGTAGCAACACAACTCAGTTTCAGAAACCACTCTGGGAACTGGTGCCAATACCAGGCTAATGGTGTAGGAATACACTGAAATCACAAATATATGGTAGGGGAGATAACTCATTTCAAATTATATTTTTTAAGGTTGCACTTGTTTAATATAAGTTAATACTACATGTATTAGTATTTGAGCATTTTTTTCAAAATTAAAATTAATACTTTAATTTTGTACTTCTCTATACTTTCAAGTCTTTTGGAAAAATTATTTTAATCTCTATCCAGGTTGTGTCTCAGCCTAAAAACATGTGGATCAAATCTGGTAACCAGTAGATATACCAAAGATAACATCTTACAAAAATTGAAGTATCTGAATAGCATAGGTCTGTGATTTTGTTAGATGTGTTTCTACTTTGTATCGACCTGATGAGTTAAGTCCTTTTCAACAGGTTTAATAGTGTGTTCTTATGCTGTACTGTTACACTACTGTCCTAGGTTAGGTGGAGGGTTTGGCACCAACAAACTAGTTTATCCCTCCAACATTCTGCAACATTCTGCAAGCACCTGCCCCAAGCCCGTAGCCAGTAATTCAGTGGTTGTCATTTGTTGCTGTATATCATATTTGGTTAATTTGTTTTGTACATCAATCATCCCATTAAGTTGTTTTGTTTGAATTTATTTACATCATCATTTCAGGGCCTTTTATAGCTGAATATGAGGTATGGGTATTTCTCATTATTGAAGGCAGTCTGTGACCTTTAGTTGTAAACTTGTATGTCATTTTGGTGTCTTGTGAAGAGTTGTCTCATTCGACATTGGCAATCATACCATATCTTTTAATTTTTATATAGATCTACACAAAAGAAGCATTGTTTGTGAATCAGCTCTTATTATCAAGTGCAACCTAAAACATCATGAAAATATTAAACAGTTATCTATAATTACTAAAATTTTCAAGAGACTGTAAATTACTGCTATTTGTTTCCATTGTCAGAATTAAAAGAAATATTCTAAATATGATGCCCTAGAAACTCTGTTTCAAGAAAGGTAACTTTATGCCATAATGAAAATGCAATGTCCCATTTTTCCAGGTTGTATTTTCATGCAGCATGATGCTGATTTCAGAATCACATGACTAGAAATTTGAAAATAAAAGTGTTGCATAGATATTACCAGTCACGTGCTAATATTTTTGGAGTCTTTGTCAAATAATATAATGTGTTTTGTATACAGTTATTTGTCAATAAGTTATTTTTCATGTTTTGCTATTGTGTTGTCAATTTGTTTTTGACTTATGAGTATAAATGTCCCTTGGTATATTTTGCCTCTCTTTTATTAAACCAACACTTAAACATGATGGAGTATGGACTAACAGGCTAGGATCAGAAAATTTAATGACCCCAACCCCTATAACTACTGTAAGGCATAAAAATGAAATATGCTTGACTACTTCTAGGAATGTACAAACCTGAGATTCAAAGTGCACTGATAATGCTGAAAAATAAATAATATCATAGTTGAAATGAGTGAACAATTAACAATGACTGATTGATATTCAACAGATGGAAACAGCTGTCAGTAAGGAAATACTACAATTCTAATGCCACATGTCTTGCATTTCAATATACATGTATATTGGAATCTTGGATATGATGGTCACACTATGTGTGTTTTAATAGTCAGTAAACCCTTTTTTACCACTGATTTAGGACAGAAAATATCAATATGTAACACTGTTATAGGGTGCAGATTCAGATAAGGCTACTTGTCCTTTGTATTTGTTCTGTTATGATACATATTTAAATAATAAAGCATATTTTATGATGTCATTCATTTAAATTTAAAAAAAATGATAAAATCATATTCAGTCATTTGTTTTGGATTTTGTTCTATATTGCATCTAATTTTAAAACCACTAAGACCCCACCATGTAAGCCAACCACTGGTTAATTTAACAACACCTGATGCAAACATCAGTCTAAACAGTAGTCATGTAACCAACCATAGAGTTATTGAGCAAGAGGTTATAATAATTTACCTGTAAGACCCCACCATGTAGGACAACCACTGGTTAGTTTAACAATACCAGATGCAAACATCAGTCTAAACAGTAGCCATTTAACCAACCATGGAGTTATTGAGCTATAATAATTTACCTGTAAGTCCCCACCATGTAGGACAACCACTGGTTAGTTTAACAACACCTGATGCAAACATCAGTCTAAACAGTAGCCATTTAACCAACCATGGAGTTATTGAGCAAGAGGTTATAATAATCTACCTGTAAGACCCCACCATGTAGGACAACCACTAGTTAGTTTAACAACACCTGATGCAAACATCAGTCTGAACAGCAGCCATTTAACCAACCATGGAGTTATTGAGCAAGAGGTTATAATAATTTACCTGTAAGACCCCACCATGTAGGACAACCACTGGTTAGTTTAACAATACCTGATGCAAACATCAGTCTGAACAGTAGCCATTTAACCAACCATGGAGTTATTGGGCAAGAGGTTATAATAATTTACCTGTAAGTCCCCACCATGTAGGACAACCACTGGTTAGTTTAACAATACCAGATGCAAACATCAGTCTAAACAGTAGCCATTTAACCAACCATGGAGTTATTGAGCAAGAGGTTATAATAATCTACCTGTAAGACCCCACCATGTAGGACAACCACTAGTTAGTTTAACAACACCTGATGCAAACATCAGTCTGAACAGCAGCCATTTAACCAACCATGGAGTTATTGAGCAAGAGGTTATAATAATTTACCTGTAAGACCCCACCATGTAGGACAACCACTAGTTAGTTTAACAATACCTGATGCAAACATCAGTCTGAACAGTAGCCATTTAACCAACCATGGAGGTATTGAGCAAGAGGTTATAATAATTTACCTGTAAGACCCCACCATGTAGGACAACCACTGGTTAGTTTAACAATACCAGATGCAAACATCAGTCTAAACAGCAGCCATTTAACCAACTATAGAGTTATTGAGCAAGAGTTAATAATAATTTACCTGTAAGACCCCACCATGTAGGACAACCACTGGTTAGTTTAACAACACCTGATGCAAACATCAGTCTAAACAGTAGCCATTTAAACAACCATAGAGTTATTGAGCAAGAGTTAATAATAATTTACCTGTAAGACCCCACCATGTAGGACAACCACTGGTTAGTTTAACAACACCTGATGCAAACATGAGTCTGAACAGTAGCCATTTAACCAACCATGGAGTTATTGAGCTATAATAATTTACCTGTAAGACCCCACCATGTAGGACAACCACTGGTTAGTTTAACAACACCTGATGCAAACATCAGTCTAAACAGTAGCCATTTAAACAACCATAGAGATATTGAGAAAGAAGTTATAATAGTTTACCTGTAAGACCCCACCATGTAGGACAACCACTGGTTAGTTTAACAACACCTGATGCAAACATCAGTCTGAACAGTAGCCATTTAACCAACCATGGAGTTATTGAGCTATAATAATTTACCTGTAAGACCCCACCATGTAGGACAATCACTGGTTAGTTTAACAATACCAGATGCAAACATCAGTCTGAACAGTAGCCATTTAACCAACCATGGAGTTATTGGGCAAGAGGTTATAATAATTTACCTGTAAGACCCCACCATGTAGGACAACCACTAGTTAGTTTAACAATACCAGATGCAAACATCAGTCTGAACAGTAGCCATTTAACCAACCATGGAGTTATTGGGCAAGAGGTTATAATAATTTACCTGTAAGACCCCACCATGTAGGACAATCACTGGTTAGTTTAACAATACCAGATGCAAACATCAGTCTGAACAGCAGCCATTTAAACAACCATAGAGTTATTGAGCAAGAGTTAATAATAATTTACCTGTAAGACCCCACCATGTAGGACAACCACTGGTTAGTTTAACAACACCTGATGCAAACATCAGTCTAAACAGCAGCCATTTAACCAACCATAGAGTTATAGAGTCATGCTCATGGTGTATAGACATTCTGTACTTCTTTGGTAGCTGAATATTTAATGGTGCCACCAAAATTGTTAGAAAACCTGCTTCCAACAGTAAAATATCCCTGCAAAATAATTTTTTTTTTCTTTCAATTTATACATTATATACACAAAATGCACTATCATATTTTAATGACAATTAATGAAATACATGTGACCTATAGTTGATAATGTCTGTGTCCTTTGGTCTTTTGTAGAGAGTTGTCCCATTGGCAATAATACCACAACTTCTTACTTTTAAATGTTTATACATGTAACTCTTACTTCTAAATTGTTTGTTTCTGGGTTTTTAATTATCTAATACATCTTAGTTGGGTCTTTCTCCTTAATATTATAATATTTGTGCATCACAGATGACAGAATTTTGCTTAGTACTCTCAGGAGTTTGGTAATTTCTATAAAAACTGTTTCTTTCAAAATATTTCCAGATGTATGCAATCTTTAAGTCTTATTTCATTTTATGTCATTAACTTACCACTGAAACCACATAAATGTTTGTCCAACCTAAAATTATAAAGATATATATTTATTAATTGAGAATATTAAATGCAGATCAGATCTGTACTGAAAATAACTCAAAGTTATTTTAATGTACAATCCTTTCAATACTGTTGTTGTTATTTTGGTGTATGTGTGTGTTTCTTGTCAGGGGTCAGTGAAAAAACTATGTGAATTAAGTTTTTTATCCTACCTTGAACTTTTGACATCGTCCCTTATGTTTACAGATATAAGATCAACAACAGAATAATTTTCATTACACACTTTTATTGTACACATGAAGACAGACATAATGTGTACATCAAGGGATATCCTAAGTACACCTACCTGGTATATAGACAAATATAACATCAAGGGATATCCTAAGTACACCTACCTGGTATATAGACAAATATAACATCAAGGGATATCCTAAGTACACCTACCTGGTATATAGACAAATATAACATCAAGGGATATCCTAAGTATACCTACCTGGTATATAGACAAATATAACATCAAGGGATATCCTAAGTACACCTACCTGGTATATAGACAAATATAACATCAAGGGATATCCTAAGTACACCTTCCTAGTATATAGACAAATATAACATCAAGGGATATCTTAAGTACACCTACCTGGTATATAGACAAATATAACATCAAGGGATATCCTAAGTACACCTACCTGGTATATATAGACAAATATAACATCAAGGAATATCCTAAGTACACCTACCTGGTATATAGACAAATATAACATCAAGGGATATCCTAAGTACACCTACCTGGTATATAGACAAATATAACATCAAGGGATATCCTAAGTACACCTTCCTAGTATATAGACAAATATAACATCAAGGAATATCCTCAGTACACCTACCTGGTATATAGACAAATATAACATCAAGGGATATCCTAAGTACACCTACCTGGTATATAGACAAATATAACATCAAGGGATATCCTAAGTACACCTACCTGGTATATATAGACAAATATAACATCAAGGAATATCCTAAGTACACCTACCTGGTATATAGACAAATATAACATCAAAGGATATCCTAAGTACACCTACCTGGTATATAGACAAATATAACATCAAGGGATATCCTAAGTACACCTACCTGGTATATAGACAAATATAACATCAAGGGATATCCTAAGTACACCTACCTGGTATATAGACAAATATAACATCCACAAAAGAGTAAAGGCAAAAACATCTCTAGCTGCCTGGAAAAGTAGTGCTGCAAAGGAGATCAGTATACCCAGTATACAAAGGAGATCAAGGCCAGTCTCGATATCTAATCCAATCATTGGCATTAATCTCAGCAAAGTTGGATGTCCATCTAGCAAATCAGCAAATGACTTTGCAGCTAAAAATATAAGATTGTTAATAATGGTCAGATTTGATAGAGTAACTAAATGAACTGGCAATGGCATAAGTAGTGTTGGTAGAGTGATAATAATTCACAATGTCTTGACTCAGATTTAGAGCATGATGTATGATATGACTTTTTTCTATTGGGGACAAATGCTTGTTTTGTTTGTTGGTGTTTTTTTGTTTTTTGTTTTTTTAAGGGGGGGAGGGGGGGTGCTGTCTCAATGACATACAGTGACATATATACAACTTTCAATTCATTCTTTACCCTTTAATTAGAGAATTTAATTTAAGAATCACAGTAGTGCATGAAAGAAGAATCCTGCTGTACTTTTACAATAGTTTGGATGAAGAATCCTGTTGTACTTTTACAATAGTTTGGTAATAAATAGTACATGTATGCTACAACCTTAGTCTAATTTTAAAATCATAAAAATAGAACTTAATTACCTTTCCCAACCGCTAATCTAGCTGGCAATATTCCATTGTCACCATATAAACCTGGAATGAAAGAAATTTGGTTAAAAAGGTTTTAATATTTCTGGAATCAAAATCAAAATTTATAACATTTATCTCAATTATTTCAGAGTAAAGCAAATAGTAACTACAACTTTAGGTAAACACCTAGAACAGAGTATAATTTCTTTCCAATATTAGAAAAGTAAATGGTACTCAGACTCAACTAAGTAATTGCAGTAGGCATACATGGCATATTAATAAAAATATTAGATATATAGTCTTTCAATTGATCAGAAGTCAGAAAAGTTGTAAATATTATTTGAGCAGGGGAATGTTTGGATTCAATAGTTTATGACAGAGGCAGGGAGTAATGAAGTCAATCATTTATTGTATGTGTCACCATTCAGTATTTATAAGATATTACAGCTAGAGTAGGTATTCATTAGGATGGTGAACATTGCTGAAGGTCATTGTTCTGTAAGTATAAAATGCTTTAGATTTCGGTGTAGAAACTGATTAAAATTAAACAAGTTATTCATAATATAAATCTTGCTTTCCAACTATATTTAATACATTATATAATATATGTTTCAATAAGTTTTTTTTTATATTTATAACTCTTTCAATTTCATTTCTATAAATGTCTTTAAAATGATGTGCTTGAATTGGTCAACAGAATCTGAACATAGAACTCAAGATGGACTTTTATAAATCAAATTGAAATAAATAGCATTTAAAAGATAAGTAATGGGTTATTTATGTATAGCTATATTGGAAATCCCTTTATGGTGTTATAAATGTTAAAATCTGAATAAGAGTAAATAAACGGATAGTTACCAGGAATTTGTACATATAGTGATGAAAATGCAAGCAAATATATTGCTGCCATGCCCCATAAAAAGGCATTTTTCGTTACTTTGTAAGATGACATCTTAATGTATAATATTAATAACCAAATCACAATAACAGTCGCTGCAACGGACCTAACAACACTTTCGGACACAGTTGCACTGAAAAATAGTTCCCTGTTCAATAGATTTCAACTACTTCATAAATCGTTTATCTGATCATAATTACAATAATTCACACTACAAAAGGTTCAATTATTTTCTTGGTTTAGCTATGATCCTATAAATCTTAATGCTAAAACAAATTGTCATAATTGTACTTTCATTTTGTAAGTGGCGGATTAAAATATTCTACTTTCGTTTTTGATGTTAAACAATATTTGATTGGATAAAATATTGCAAGGTGCCCCATTATATCCAATCAAATTGTTCCTTCAATATTTACCATTTTATGTATTAGCGGAAGCGGGATATCCAAAATCAAAATATAAATATAAAAACTACCAGGTAAATAGTAAAAAAGTAGGTGTTTATGAAAGCTTTCATCAGTTGTTCATTACGAGCAAGAAGGCTCAAGTTATTCACACCAAAACCCGTCCTCTCTAGTTCATGGAAGGAAGAGAAGTCACAGTTTGAGTATTAGCACAGGAGGTTGAAATCCTATCAATGAGGGTCTATAAATATGTCAACTCGACTATCACAGTAGAGCTTCTCTCGGAGAAGAAGCTCTACTGTGATAGTCGAGTTGACATATTTATAGACCCTCATTGATAGGATTTCAACCTCCTGTGGTATTAGCCTCACTGGACACAATTACGAACGATTTTTGAACTTTAATTATTTTTTTTCTTTGTAGAATACTTTTCTTGAATTGTTTGTACCATAGAATTAAAGATGTATGAATGCTTTTCATTTTGAATCATAACACACATAATTTTCTATTTACGTTTGGATACTTTGGTAAGATTTTCATGACCTGGTTTTATGGGTCAAGCAATTAAGCCCAATATGGACGCAATTACGAACGGCACTATATTTATATATCTGGCAGAAAAAAATCAATGACAACAATCTAAATTTATGAAACATACATTAATCTTATCTTAAACACATTTCCTAAGAAAATAAGAAGTGTAATATGGTATTTTACTTCAAATTCCTCAGCAGTAGTTGAGGACGAAATTAGTGAAAAAAATTTCTTTGAAAAGGAAATAATTCAGATTTTTTGTTTTTATGCAAGTTCTTTCACCTAAGAAGCACTGAATTGTCGTTTTAGTTAGTGAACCTATGATTTTAATTTATATTTAACCTTTACTTTCGGAGTTCTTGGGATTTTTCAATAAAAATACTTTTTTCTTCTGACAATGCTCAGGGTCACCCGTGTCTGAGAAAATGTTCATTTTTGGATTATTTGGCCAAGATAAAGGGTATCACACATATGAACAGATTCAGGAGATATTTTTCTATCTATATAATGACAAAAGAAGGCAATTTGCACTAGCTTGTGTGCTTTATTCATGTAATTTCCAAGAGAGGGAGTCATTATTTTGACATTTACGAAACTTAATTTTTCGTCGTCTGCAACATTAACAAAGTGCGCATGAACTTTTTTTTCGTGAAAACACAAGTAATTTAGTGGGTTTTTAATTAATAGAAACATTTATTAATTATCATGCATGAATATAATATAAGGGGGCAAACATTAAAAATCGTTCGTAATTGTGTCCAGTCGTAATTGGGTCCTGTAAGGCTACTATTACTACATCATTACATGTATATCACATATATATGATATAAAAAAAGAAGATGTGGTATGATTGCAAATGAGACAACTCTCCACAAGAGACCAAATGACACAGAAATTTACAACTAAATGTCGCTGCACAGCCTTCAAAAATGAACAAAGCCCATACTACAGTCAGCTGGTCAGCTAAGCTATAATTTTTTTTGGTGAAAAGCTCATTAGAGCGTATGTTTGTATTGTTTGTCAATATGCCGAATCCAAATAAAGTTTTACTTACTTTTATAAAAGGCAAATAACAAATGAGGAGGGTTCCTGATCCCAAAATCCTGGGCTTTAAAATATGAATTCCTGAGGTCCCGAATTTAAAGAAATTTAAATCTTGACATCCTGAAATTCAAAAAAAGTATTCCTAGATCCCGAAAGGATCAATCCAGAAATCCCAAGCTTAAAAACACCCGATCCCGACGTCCATGTCCTGAAAAAGGTCTTGCCCCCCTCACAAATGTAATACAATTCATACGAGAAAACAAACGGCTTAATTTATGTACAAAAAACAATAACTACTGAATAACAGGCTCCTGACTTGGGACAGGCACTTACATACAGAATGTGGCGAGGTTAAACCAGTCAGGGGACTTACTTAAATGAGTGATTTTCTAATCACTGATTCAAGTAACATTACAATGTATGTCCATTAAGGTTGGAAGTAAGAGTTGTCTTCTTTTACAATCACCTATTTAAGTAGTACAAATTAATCACTAGTCTAAGTGATTTAATTTTATTGCAGCTTTAGATATAGTATACTAATGATCCAGGGACTTATTATGTTGCTAAAATTATCAGAAACAACATCTGTGTTGATTAGTAAATTAGTGTTCTCCCCAGAAATTTTAGATAGCATCACATTTGCAGGGGTTTCATTATCTTTCGTGTTGACCGGTACATTCCTATTTGTAGGTGGTACTTTACAATGTATTCAATGAACATCTTATATAAAAATTCCTGAATTCAGGCGGTACTTATCAGTAGCATAGGAGGGTAAAAGTACCGGGTACCGCCTCTTAATGAATGGCCTGCATTTGGCGTAAAAAAAAAAAACTATTTTTTTCAATTTGTCATTTATCGCGTCGTGGCGATGCTCTATTTCCTTTACGTTATATATGTTATTGTTAATTACAAAATGTGTTATATTGTTTATATGCTATAGGCTCTCATTTGGTGAATAAGATATTCTATTTCATCCTATTCTGTGTGTTTATATTGTTGAATTCCTTACTGAGAATACAATTAAACTATAACCATAATAACAGTATTTTCAATTTATGTTTTCTATATTCATTTATAGTTACTCAATTATTTTTCACCTCTTGGGCCAAATAAAAATATATGTGTGGTTCCAGTTACCCTACCTACCCAACTAAATGAATGAATGGGTTATTATAGTGGAATTATAGTTATCCCGTACCATTGTAAACTCGTACCAACGTCAACTCGTACCACTAAAAAAAAACTTGTACCAATGCAAACTCGTACCACTGCTAACTCGTACCAACTTATTTAAATGCATTTAAATGGTGTTTAATGATGAATATAATTTTTTATATACATGATATACGTTACTTTCACTCAATACCTCTTAAGTCTGTTAAATGTATATAATTTGAAAGTACAATGACCAATTTGTAGCTAATGTTCCTTGTCTATTGGATAGAAAATACTGTGGCAGATGTAGATTATTAAAGTATTATCAGTTTTACCCCAAGAAAATATTAATTTTTCATGAATAAATCTTAGCAGTTAATCAAAATGATTTCCAAAATTAAATTCTTACTGTCTATAAATAACAATGAAATGTAACATATATAACATTCAATTTGTGATCATGGATTACAGCTTTAATTAATTTAATTTGGATATACAGTCGACTCTCGTTATGTCGAAGTCAGCCGGACCAGAAAAATATTTCGAGATACACGTAGTTCGACTCAAACAAACACCGGAAGTTCGACAATCTAAGGGACACAACTCTTGCTTAGCTTGGTAAAGCTAAAATAAATCCGGGTGAATATGGCAAGGGGATCGATATTCTAGTATCAGATCGATGTATTTGTATGTCACAGTCTTTTATTATTGTAATGACATTTTTTTTACTTATTCAATTAAAAAAAAAATCCTATGACTTTTCCAAGAGCGTAATTTCCAATCGATAGTTTCGTTATTCAGGTCGGTTATAGCTGACAAAATTGTTTATTCTCGGAAACAAGAGATTTAAGAAAATTTTGATTTCTATTCATTTTGTTTTATCTCACTCTTTCTTTTCAAAAGAAAATATAACAAGATTAAAGACGCCGTTTGAGTAGTTTTTATGTGATCATCAACGGAAGCCATAATCCTCACTGTATACACACCCAAGCTCATTAGTGTAAATCACAAATTAATTGTTTTGTAAACATTTTAAATACTTGTTCATGAACATTAACAATGTATCACTAATTATTTATAAAAATTCTATAAAAGATAATCTTAGGTAAACACTCATGGAAATAGCATGTCATAAATCAATATAGTGTTCAGTGACCGGAAATTTATTTACACGTGTATTGTCAGATTAACTCTTCAATCCATTTTTAAAAATCCCGGAGGTCATGTTTTGACATATGTGTATTAGTTCGAGATAAAAAATGAATGTTGAATGCTTTTGTTAACCTTGGGACCGTAAATTTAGTTCGACTCAACCGAAATTTCGACTCATCCAATTTCGACTCATCAGGAGTCGAATTACATACTTTTGTATGGAATAAAGTTCGGGACCACGTGAAAACTTCGACTCATCCGAAATTTCGAGTCAACCGAGTTCGAGACAACGAGAGTTAGCTGTATATATTCAACATAAGGTACAGTTAAAGCAATGTTTTAACTTTCTTCTGCATTAAGTTCTAGTTTGAAAGATCAATTTAAACAATAAAGCTTAAAAAACATTCTCTATTTTTATGCCCCACCTACGATAGTAGAGGGGCATTATGTTTTCTGGTCTGTGGCTCCGTTCGTTCGTTCGTCCGTCCGTTCGTTCGTTCGTCCCGCTTCAGGTTAAAGTTTTTGGTCAAGGTAGTTTTTGATGAAATTGAAGTCCAATCAACTTGAAACTTAGTACACATGTTCCCTATAGTATAATCTTTCTAATTTTAATGCCAAATTAGATATTTTACCCAATTTCAAAGTCCATAAAACATGGAAAATGATAGTGCCAGTGGGGCATCAGTGTACTTTGGACACATTCTTGTTGTCTGAGTTTTCATTTTTATGCCCCACCTACGATAGTAGAGGGGCATTATGTTTTCTGGTCTGTGCGTCCGTCCGTCCGTCTGTTCGTTCGTCTGTCCGTTCGTCCGTCTGTCTGTCCGTTCGTCCGTCCCTCTGTCCCGCTTCAGGTTAAAGTTTTTGGTCAAGGTAGTTTTTGATGAAGTTTAAGTCCAATCGACTTCAAACTTAGTACACATGTCCCCTATGATATGATCTTTCTAATTTTTTTAATGCCAAATTAGAGTTTTTACCCCAATTTCACGGTCCACTGAACATGGAAAATGATAGTGAAGGGGGGCATTCGTGTACTGAGGACACATTCTTGTTTAATATATTTTTAATGGTACGAGTTTACAGTGGTACGAGTTCTGAATGGTACGACTTCCCAGTGGTACAAGTTAACTTTTTTGGTACGAGTTAACGTGGTACGAGTTTTCGGTGGTACGAGTTAACTTGCTTCCATTATAGTGGAACCTGTATAGATACAATTACACTAAATATCTAGGAAAAAAATGGTTCTTATCAAAAGAAAAGAAAGGGAAGAGAAAGTATCATATATCCAGGGTTTCCGCTGGTGGTCGCCATTTTCGCAATTTGCGAAAAAATAATAATTTTGGCGATTAAAATTTGTCATTGGCCAAAGAAATATATATAACAATTTATTTTCAACCATCTTGTTTATTTACTTTTTTGGGTTTCTCGGACTTTACCTGATCAGACAATACTTGGAATTCACCTTGACCTCGTTAAGATTTTGACAGAAAATAAATAATCAGCATGATCAGCTGATTGCATTTTATAGCTATCGATTTCAAAGGACTAATTAATAAAGGTGTTGATTGTATTATATGACAAATTGATATTGTTAAATGGCGCCTGTCACATGTCACATAAAGGATTTATTCACCCCTTTGCAACGCACGTGTTTGAAGCAAAATTTTGACGACTCCACTACTTCTTTTAATGATAGTCCAGAAAAGAAAACTGTTGTTATGACGAAAAATGTACAAAAGCAAGAAAGGTCTCTGATTTAAAACTTTATCATTTGACTTTGATATCGATAATTATTTGAGTGGGTACTTTAAAGTTGTTTCAGTGACACGCATGTTTCAAGCATAGTTTTACATATTTTCGATGGTCTAGAAAAGAAAACTGTGGTTATGAAGAAATCTATTCAAAAGGTTGGGAACAATCCCTCGAATGAGAGTAACCTTCAATGAAATGACTACACCTTACATGAGGGATCAATTTCAAGTGATAAAAAACTTTTGTTTTGTTGTAAAAACCACTTCTTAGTACAAAAGGGCACATGTTTTTATTTTTGAAGAAACTTTCCAAAAGAACTGTACATCTTTCAGGTATCCAAGATTTTTTTTATATTCCAGGACATATATCTTCTTTATTTTTAAAAGTAAGTGCCAAATTTTAATATATTGTTACTGATGACAAAATGGAGGTCAAGTTCAATAATGACGATTTTGACTTTTACCGTTCAGGAGTTATGGTTCTTGAAAGATTGAAAAATGGTGTTTCCAGTTGTGTCCGTGCATTTTCTCATAAACCATTCAACCAAAGCTTTTGAAATTTTTATATGTTGTTACTGATGACAAAATAGAGGTCAAGTTCAATAATGACGATTTTGACTTTTACCGTTCAGGAGTTATGGTTCTTGAAAGATCGTAAAATGGTGTTTCCATTCACGTTGTTGCATTTACTAATGAACCATTCAATCTAAGCTTTTCAAATTTTAATATGTTGATACTGACTCCAAAATGGAGGTCAAAATTGATATTGATGATTTTCACTTTCAGCATTCATCAGTTATGGTTCTTGTGATATTGCCAGGACACAAATAAATGTTAGTAAATCCGGTTTGCTGTTGTTGTGACAGCCTCTTGTTATGATCATAAGCGGTAATTAGATGAAAGTTCAAAATTTAGGACATGGATTTGGATATAGAAACAGGAAAAAATAACATCCTAAAAATAATTATAGCGTTGCGGAAATTATTATAGCATCACGGGAGGAAAATATAGTGACGCTAAAACGGCCTGGGGAGAACACTGGTTGATAGGATGAAATCACTTCTTTAAGTATCATTATTTTAATAATTCCCACAAATTTCAACACACATAACACTGAATTTTTTTATCGTGAACAGTAGAATTTTATTACATAATCTGTAAGATGAAACCTTAATAGTCTCAATGCTTGGAAAATTCTTTAAAAAAAGTATCAGTTCAATATGTAAAGCCACTATTAAAGCATTTTTTCAACTAAAATAGAATTTGCAGCTGTATGATTGCATCAAAGGCATAAACCTTGCTACTGAAAAGAAGCAAAAAGTTTTTTTTTTTCAATTTTACATTGAAAAGATATTATCTTAAACTATGTGTTTAAAATTTTGATAAAACTACAAAATCTGTGACAAAACTTCAAATTTGCTTCTTAAATAAGTGATTTAAAAATCACTTATTTCAATAAGTCCCCTGACTGTTATACCTGTTAGCAGGATTCCAACCCTCCCCTAACCTGGGACATTCCTGAAATTTTGAGACGAACTAAACAACCCATTGTTGGGTTGCTGCCACTAAATTTGTAATGTTTAGGAAATTTTGCAGTTATTGGTTAGTTTTAGTTTGAATATGTTCATTTCCATTTGAAATTTTAGCTGGAACACTAATCAGCATGTGACAGCGAGACAAAACGTCAATATGATTTCTATGGCCATGCTAGTACAGGGGACCTTCACATAGGGAGGTTTTTACAAACATTCTGAAAAAAGGACAGAATTTTGGCAATCATTGAAAATGACATTCAAATAAGTTGCAAAACTTGTTTCCCAATCCACTATAAATAAATATGTTTAAACTAAAGAGTGTTGCCAGACAATAAAGGTGCTCTTTCATTCTGTTTAAGGAATTGGTGGATGTTTACATGTGCATGAGAAATTTGAGATAACATTCCAAGTTTCTTCTTTGTATAAATGTAAGAATATGGGTGATTTTGGAATAACACATTTGAAAATTAAATAATTACAACATCTTAACCTGATGCCTTCTCTAAACATGTACAACATGTAGGAAGGTTCATACTATGAAATCCGAATGAAAATATTTATGTTAGATATACTAATCTTAATACATGTACAAATGTATAGATATACTAATCTTAATACATGTATTATAAATTTGATTTGATGTATTGAATTATCATTCCAGATAAGATGACAATTTCAGCTTCTCAGACTCAAGGTGATTTGGAGACCAGGTTTTCCCAGTTAATACAACCCATTAGAGATCTGACCAAAAACTGGGATGTAAATATAGCTGAACAATTAGAAGATTATTTGTCTGAGGTAAAAATAACAAAACATAAGATGTTAGCAGATCAGCTTTAACTGTTTAAAAGATGTGTTTTGAAGGCAGATGACAAGAGTAAATTTCCTTTAAATGGCAAAACTCAAAACATACAAGCACACCATTTGACAGTCAATTTTATCAAAACTGCCGGAAAATACCTCTTAAGAATATCAAGCTGTGTTAAGAAAGATATTCTTAAAAATAAAATCAAATGACAAAAGTATGAACAGTTTAGTATCTAAGAAACCCTATAATTCAATGATATCCTTTTTATTCAAAATGGGTTTTCTGGGCAATTTGGGTATTTCGATGTTGAATACAAGAAATATGTTTCCTTTTTAGCTAGAGAAGGTTACGATTACCTTTGATGGAGGGTTGACAACAATGAACTTTGCTGAAGCAGCTATGGTAATTCAAGGTTCAGCCTGTGTTTACAGTAAAAAGGTACTTAATTTAATATTCAATGATAAACTTGATATTTAAAAAAAGTGGAAACGTTCAGGGAAATCTCATCTATCTGTATATCATGCATATTGGAAATATATAGGATACAAAGTACAAATTTGTTATTTTTAATACTGCTTAATTATTTTGTTTTAGTGAAGTTTCAATGTGGTATTTTTCTAAAGTGCATTCAATATAATTGTCAAATGTGAATGATTTATAGATACACTTACTGTTAGTTAATACATTAACTTGATACTTTACCCGTTAGACATAGGGGTCTTCATTAAGAATTCTATGCTTGTACAAAACAAAATGATTTATGATTTGGTATGAGTATGATAGTGTTTAGTTAAATATAAAATTAAGTATGAAAATGGGGAAGTGTCAAAGAGACAACAAGCAGACCAAAGAGCAAAATATGACTGACAGCCACCAAAGGGTCTTCAACATAGCGAGAAAATCATGCACCAGAAGGCATGCTTCAGCTGACCCCTAAACACAAATATATACTCAAATATAAGAAACACACTTTCATGTTTTACTTGATTTTGAAATTTTGAAAATTAACTGATGAGGACAGCATCATTATTAGGGGCATATATGTAACATGAATATTCTTGTCCAATGTGTTTAACTTGGTATTTTTCAGGTTGAATATTTATATACCTTAGTATATCAGACTTTAGACCTTCTTGCAAATAAAAAGTAAGTGTTTTATGTATAGAAAGTTGAATTTTTTTACTGATTCTTTGCAAATTAAAGGTGGAAGAAAATTGTATCACATTCAAGAAAAACAAAAAGTTTGGAACAAGATGTAAACTAGCTTACTACATAATATCACAGGCAAATTTATATGATGTTTCATTGCCATGAAAACATAAAGAGATATGAACATTTTTTTCAGGTGTCATTATATATACATATAGATATAGGAAGATGTGGTGTGAGTGCCAATGAGACAACTCTCCATCCAAATAACAATTTAAAAAAGTAAACCATTATAGGTCAATGTACGGCCTTCAACACGGAGCCTTGACTCACACCGAACAACAAGCTATAAAGGTATATACCCATTTCAAAACATACTTCATCACCATTTGCTTATGTTGACTTTTACAGAATTTGTCCTTTGAGTCTGATGAGTTTTCCATGGGAAACAGTATCGTTACTCTAATTGAGTACATAATATCTTTTCATGTTTGTTTACAAGTATGAGTGATTGAAATTTTGTACTTGTATTGCCATCAAATTTGTATTATTAAATCACTGTTTACTCTTTATTGTCTTCTACCAGCTATTAACAATGTTTATTTTAATGGAAATACAACTTATTTTTTTTGTAGAAAACAGAAAACAGGAAATGAAGATGGTAATAACAATGAGGATGACCAGGGGGACAATGATGGTGAAGATGAAGAGGTATTTACCTACAATGTTATTTTGTGGTTCATAAGTGTTTCTTGTTTCTCATTTTTGTATAGATAAGACGATTCGTTTTCCTGATAGAATGGTTTAAACTAGTCATTATTTGGACACTTTATAGCTTGCTGTTCACTGGGAGCCAAGTCTTCATGTACTTTGACCTATAATGCGACTATGATGGAGAGTTGTTTCATTGGAACTCATACCACATCTTCTTATATCTATTATATCTAAGGATTTATTTTGGGGGTAGGAGGGGGGGGGGGGGGGGGAGTACTTAAATATTAATAATAGAATAGTATCAGCAAAAATAAAGTGAAAAATTGACATGAGAAAATTATGAATGAATTTATATTGACTTTAGTGGTTTGTAATGTTTAATATTTTGTTTACTTTCAGTTTCTCACACTGGATGACATACAAGAACACAAGAATATTGTTTTGAAAGAAGAAAGTGATGATAAGGTAAAATTATAGTAAAGTACAAAAAGTCACGTTGATATTTGGGAAATTACTGTTAAATGTTTTCATATTGACAAATAATAATATTAACAGACATTCTACAGAACTGAAATGATATATATATTTCTGGATTTTGATGAAATGCAATGTAAAATTTTAATAATTTTTCAAGTTTCTAATGTATGAAGAGAACTATTTCATTTTTCTTGTATTTTTTATGACATTTTCTTTTTCTCTCTTTTAATAGTGTATACCACCTATACCACAGATGCCCCTATCCTTAATTCCATTTGACGACTGTGACAAGGGAGATAAACCACTTTTGAGGTAAAGTTAGACATGAATTTGTAAACTTAGCAACTTCTACACCACAAAAAAGGTCTGTTGTCATTTTAAGCAGCAAAATTTGTTTAAACTTTGTGTAATGTAATGAAAACAGATGAAGCCTTAGTGTTGTTTTCATCCTACTGTCAAATCATAAGTTTATAATCTGTTACTTCATAAGGGACAATTTAGCATAAATAACAGTGTATCATTCTAACAATTTAAAAAATCCATTTTTATAATCTCTTGCACTGTATCATAAAACCACTATAGGATTATCCTGAACAAACTAGGGAATCTATATAATGGCCTGCACATAGTGTATCATCATGATTTGGTCCAACATCTAACAAACTTTTTTGTTTCATTTCAGTAAATCAGGAGAAGTGTTGGCCAGTAGAAATGATTTCAAGATGAATACATGTTCTGTTCACACCACGGGAACCTTGCTCCTAGATATGACACACCTGGCACTCCTGAAAAAATCATTACAGATGTCTTTCAGTACACATGGTAACATAACGAAAAATCTATGTTTAATCAAACTTATAATTAATTTCTGAAATAATTTAAAGTGTTGTTTTCATTTTTTTTTCTAGAATTTTGTCCATGCAAAATAGTCCAAGTTGATGCATTTCTGAGATTCTAGATTAAATTTGTAATCTGAAATATGTGAACTTGTGTCTTTCAGCAATATTTGATATCTTTTTCCATTAAAATTTCCAGGTTGATTCATTCCAAAATAAACAGATTGTTTTCCACCATACCTTTTTGATTTGCATCTATGATTATGTTAGATTAGCCAAAAGGAAAATTTAATAAAAAACATTTAAAGTATATTGTTATTTCTGTAGTTGGTAAGCCTACAAATGGCCTAGTATTATATACTGAGCCAAAAAAGTTTAGCAACAAAATTATGAAATTTTATTTGATAACAAAAACTTAACAAAATATGATTTTATGAAAATAAAATAAAATTTTATGAAGTCAGAAGCACTATGGATGTTTTTCACTCAAATTCACTAAGAATTTCTCGGGGTGGAGTGAGAAGGTTCAAAACGTGTAAATGGGTAAAAAGTTATCAAAAGTCAATATCTGGTCCATGCTCAACGTGCATCGATGACGGATTGGCAGCGTTTTCACATTCCATTGAGTATCTTTCGAATTTGTCGTTGTGGAATCGCATTCCATTCTCTAATCAGTGCATTTTCAAGTTCTTGTAAATTTTGGAAATCACCGTGATTTTCGCGAATGCGTTGGTTCAACAGATCCCAAACAGGTTCGATTGGATTGAGGTCTGGGGATCGACTTGGCCAATCAAGAACGTTAATGTTGTTCGTCTGCAACAGATTCATTGTCAGGCGAGCAGTATGTGGTCTTGCATTGTCATGTTGAAAATGGAATCCATTATGATTACGCTGGGCAAAGAAGGGGAGAACAACAGGTGTCAAGATGTTATCACAATATCTCCTGGCATTCAATGTCCCACGAACGATCACTAAATTTGTTTTACCACCATAATGAATTCCTCCCCAAACCATCAAACTGCCACCACCGAACCGATCCTTCTGCATCACAGTGCTTGCATGGTATCGTTCATTGTTACGACGTCATACCCGTATGCGACCATCGGCGAACTTCAATGTAAAGAGGGATTCATCTGTAAACATCACTGTTCTCCAGTCCCTGTTAAGCCAGCGTAAATGGCGGTTTGTCCAGACTAGCCTTTGGTGTTGATGGTTAGGTGTTAGCTCCATTCCTTGATGTGGTCTTCGTGCATGTATCCCTAGTCTGTGAAGGCGATTTCTAACAGTCTGAGCTGAAACAAGTACTCCAGTAGCTGCCCTGAGTCTATGGACTACTCGTGTGGCGGGAATAAACTTGTCACACGTTGACATTAATCTAACGTAGCGCTTCTCCCTTGGTGTTAGTTTTTTGGGTCTACCAGATCGCGGTCTATCCTTTGAAGTTCCAGTTTGTCAAAATCTGTTTATTAGTCGCCAAACTGTTGCCCTATGCACGTGAAATTGAGCTGCTACATCGGCAACACTCATTCCGGCATCAACCATCCCAATAGCTCTGTGGCGGTCATTTTCGGGGAGGCCTGGTCGACGCCCCATGCATTTTTTTTAAAATTACGTGTGTTTTTCTGAAAATTGTTGTGTTTCTGAAAGTCAGTGAAAAATAAATTTTAAATTTCGTTTTAAAGGTACAGGTAAAAAAGGTAAAACATCGATTTCACGTGCAAAGCTTAAATGGCGCGAAATCAATCAACTGGAAAAAAGGACGATTGTTTAAAATTACAGGTAAAACTGAACATTATATCAATGATATTTAAAAAAAAATTGTTGAAACGAAAAAAAAAATTAAATGAAAAAAAAAGTGTTGCTAAACTTTTTTGGCTCAGTATATGTTGCTGAACTTTTGCTTTTATTGTGCATCCCTGGTCTTTGTTCTTTCACCAATTGAACTATACTTGATCACTGTGTTTTAAACTTGTACATCTATTTTTCATTAATGGAAAAAACATGGATGCCATTTCTTCAAAGATCCATAAAATACCTTCTCATCTAAAATTATAAAGTCTCATTCACGGTCATTTGCCATAATTCATACTCAAATAGGTCAAATTATTGCTCACAAGACAAACCTATGCAAAAACGAGAAAAATCAAACACTTGAAAATCTCAATCTGGCATATTAAACACCTGGTGTATTCTGAACTAAATTTAAAAAAATTAAAACTGTAAAAATTTAATAGTAATTCTCTGTAAGCATCAAAATAAGTTGAAATGTTTTATACATTTAAATGACTTCTAGATTGTAAAGATGGCTCATGGTTCAAGTTCTACCATATGATCTCTATATTTAATCTGGTTATTTTTTGGGGTTGAGTTTCAATCTGATTGACATACACTACATTTCCCTTTATTCCAAAAATTTAATTCTGTAATTGTATGCATTTGCAATATTACAACATATTGATATAACGGATATATGTTTTTTTTTTTTTTTCAGAATCAATGCACATTGATCCACATCTTACAGACTCAGAACCAAATTCTATACCAAACAATGTAGACCAAGCCAACATGTCAGGTATTAAACTGTTGATATTTCTGTATCTGTTAACCCTTAGACTGCTACGCGCGACTATTGTCGTTCAGATAAAGCAGTCCGCTACTGCTACGTGCGACTATAGTCGTTTCCCGTAACTCGTTTGTTTACACAGTTACCATGGAATGGGCGGAGTCAATATTCATGAGATTGCGGCAGTTTTTACTTGTATGGATTCTGATAGGTTAAAAATCTGCATTCTTTGGAGTGTCTCTTGACTTTAAATCAGGTATAAGCGATAAAACCGAAAGTGAAAATTTTTGATGAAAAAAGTGACAAAATGGCGGATATTATTTGGAGAAATGGCCAACATGTTCAGAAGTATTTCAATGATGACGATTTAACAGCGGCGGCCGATTAAAAGGATTTGGACGAGAACAGAAGATATAATGGATGGAAATAGAAACATTCTATCAAAACTGCGAACAGAAGACTTTTAAAGCGAGAACCACGGGGATTCCCAGACCTTGTTCAAAATGGATGACATGAAACAGGATTTGCGATATTTATCATTTCGCCTTTCAAATGTGAATCAATATTGACTGACATCGATAGATCTAAACTTTAAGTTTGTCAAGATCATTTATTGATGAAAGCTATAACAATGAACTTGTCGTATACATATATTTGTACAGGGAAGTAAAAGTCGACGCAGTGAAAGTCGGAGGAAAATACCGGAAAATATTTGCATAAAAAAGGCTGTTGGTCCGAGAAGAAACTTTTTTTTCTGATAATCACAATGGAACTAGTTCTTTAAAGAGATTTTTAACTATATTGGTTCAATTTTGAAGTCATGGATACTTTTACAGTGATGGATTCCTTAATAAAACACGAAAAAAATAAGTTACCTTTGTTTACCTCTATTTGCACCTGTACAGGTAAAAAATGACCAGAGACTCACACAAAAATAAAATAAAAAATACAGAATCTAACAATACTTTTTTATATAACTTTTATTGATGAATATTTAATATTTACAAAGATACAGCAATTGTAAGAGAACATGTTTACTTCATCAGTGATTAAAATTTTATTCAGCAATACACAAAAGTACAATAGAAATGAATGCAGCAGTCTAAGGGTTAACATATCACAAAGACTCCTGCATTTATTGCAGTCAGGCAACCAACAGTTTGTCAACTTCATATATTTTAGAAACTAATAGTTGCAGGAATACATTTTTAGCTCACCTGACCTGAAAGGTCAAGTGAGCTTTTCTCATCACTTGGCGTCCATCGTCCGTAAACTTTTACAAAAATCTTCTCCTCTGAAACTGCTGGGCCAAATTTAACCTAACTTGGCCACAATCATCCTTGGGGTATCTTGTTTAAAAAATGTGTCTGATGACCTGGCCATCCAACCAAGATGGCCACCATGGCTAAAAATAGAACACAGGGGTAAAATGTATATTTTGGCTTATATCTTTGAAACCAAAGCATTTAGAGCAAATATGACATGGGGTAAAATTGTTGATCAGGTCAAGATCTATCTGCTCTGAAATTTTCAGACGGATGAGACAACCTGTTGTTGGGTTGCTGCCCATGAATTGGTAATTTTAAGGAAATTTTGCAGTTTTTGGTTATTATCTTGAATACTATTATCGATAGAGATAAACTGTAAACAGCAATAATGTTCAGCAAAGTAAGACCTACAAATAAATGATTAAGATTGTCAGTCAACCCCTTAAGGAGTTATTGCCCTTTATAGTCAATATTAAATAACTTTTCTTCATTTTTGTAACTTGTACAAAAATCTTCTTTTCTAAAACTATGGGCCAAATTTAAGCAAACTTGACCACAATCATTACTAGGGTATATATTTAAAAAAAAGTGTCAAATGACCCTGCCTACCAACCAAGATGGCCGACATCAGTAAATACAGTAACAGGTGAGCGACACAGGCTCTTGAGAGCCTCTAGTTACAAAAAAGTGTTTTGATGGCACTTCAAGGGATATCTTTTTAATTACACAAAAATTGTTAAGTTTGATTTATCATGATTATTGAAACAATTTCATACACTGTAATCCTGTTTTAATTGTATTTTGTTATGATATTGATAGTCAGAGCAATTTAAATCCCATTTACTGTCATTTACTACACAACAAATATTTTAAAATGAATTTTTTCCTATCTGAAAATTTACAGTGATGTATATAGTAACCTAACCTAAGATAAAATGCTGTGAAGTGCAAGTAATACATTGAAAACTAATTATGACAACAATTACACCAACTATGAAAAATTTTGAATATTTAACTTTTTGGTCAAAGTTGTAAAATACAGCAAATTCAGCAATCTCTCTTTTTGTTTACATTCATTTATATTTTAACAGTTCTTAATGGAAATTGAACCATAGTTATTGAAAAAAAAAAAAAAAAAGGAACATTAAGGACTAATCTTAGCTTGTGATTTAATCCTACTTTATGGATCCCGGAGTGACATCTGTAAAGAATCCTGTTATCTGTCATTGTAGTTGATCATGATGATAATGATAATGCATTTGAACCACCCCTTGAAGATCTTATGGATATGCCACAGTCAGATGATATCAATATGCCACCAACAGATGAAGTGGATGGTGGACCACATGTTGAAGAAGTTCACCAAAATGCTATGGTTAGTGATCCATTCTACAATTTTACTCCCAGATATAAACAGCAAAAGGGAAAGTTAAATTCATGATGTATATCTGTTTGTCCATCCATGATGTGACCAACTTTACTCCATATCTTTGAATTTCTGTAAGACTCAAACATCAAATAGATTAATTGATGGGGTGGAAGTGTTTATTCCTGTATTGTGTATTGTGAAATTAAAATTAGTGTATATTCTTTTTTTGTTTAAGATTAGAAAAGAAATTTAACATGACACATGAAATTATAAATTGTTGTTTTATTTATTTAACAGACTTAAAAAGGAAAATCGTAATTATGTTTGTTATAATCAATTTCTACAGGAAACTGGGGATGCTGCTACAGAGGATATTGTTGAGTTGAAAAGATCGAGTAGAAATAAACAGGTCAAGTTAATACCTCCTAAACAGGTAAGTCAAAGTTAAATGAAGGTTCTTTAAACATACATGTAAATTATTTTGTCCATTCAGTATTTTACAATAGAATATATATACAACTTGCAAGACAAAACATAGCTTTATGATCATAAAACTGTTTAAAATTAAGGAAGAAGGATTCATTTATGAATGTCAAAATTGAAGATCTGACAGTAAAACCTACAAAAGTATACCTGTGACATCTGTAGGAAGTAGTACACATCAGAGTAGTTATCAAAAGAATAAATTGTAAAAGTATATGGTTATCATTAGAAAGCAGTTACTCAATATTATTTGTGCTAGTAGAAATCAACCATATATTTGCATGTGCACATATACATATACATTGTAAGACCTAGACTTGTTTTGGAACATTAAAAATACTAATTTATAAAAAAGTTTTTGGTCTGTTTTGTTGAGTTCTTAAATGTACTCACTTTTGTCTCGCCTGACAGAGTCAAAAAGCAAGAAATTAGGTATGCTGTTTCTGGCGTTGGCGGCGGTGTCGGTGGCGTCAACAATGTATCAGTTTGCAATTAGGTCTAGTTTATGGTGAACCACTAGTGGTAAGTCAAAGATATTTGGTATGCAGTGGTATTAGCATTGACAAATCTCATTACCATGGAGATTATTTGGCCCTGCCCCCTCAATTATGGTCTATTGACTTTGAAATTTTTGCTTAGTTATTATGTATTAGTTTGTGATTAGGTCAGTTTATGGGGAACCACTAGTTGTAAGTTAATGATAATTGGTATGCAGTTGTATAAGAATTGACTTATCTCATTTCCATGGAGATTATTTGGCTCTGTCCCTTCAGTTATGGTCTATTGACTTTGAAATTTTTGCTTAGTTTTCATGTATTAGTTTGTGATTAGGTCAGTTTATGGGGAACCACTAGTGGTAGGTCAATGATATTTGGTATGCAGTTGAATAAGCATTGGCATATCTTATAAACATGGAGATTATTTGACCACACCACCTCAGTTATTGTTTATTGACTTTGAAATTTTCCTTAGTTTACATGTATTAGTTTAATTGTGTTTAGGTCTGTTTTAAGGGAACTACTTATGGTAAGTCAATGGTATTTGGTATACAGTTGTATTAGCATCTTATTTCAATGGAGTTTGTTTAGCCATGTACTTTCAGTCATGGTTCATTGACTTTCAATATTTGCAAAACTTACATGTTAAAGTTTTGCAATTTTAATTTCCACATTTGCATTATCGAAATTACAAAAAGCGATATATATCTCTGTGATAACAGTTTATTCAAACAGTTACAGACTTTGCATAGTTTTTTTCAACCTAAATAATGGTTAAAAGATATTTTGATATTCAATTGGATGATGTGGTGATTTTTATATACAACAATAGTAATAAGTGTATCAAAACCTCAGCATTCATATGATTTTTTTTTGGTTATTCTATTTATGTGCAAGGAAGTTGTGTATGTTATGTTTTACAGATTGTTAACTTGTGGGAACCAATAGATCCTCATGATGCTGGTAAAATAGTAGAAAGACCTTTCAAAAAAGGTATTTATCATTCTTCAATAATTCTGCAATATTTATCTTGGTAATTGTTTATTGATTTTAAGAAAATTGTTTTGTAGTTTTTTTTAAAATTTACTATTAGTTTTATACTGTAATGAATGATTGAATGATAAACCATCAATATTATCTATTATATAAAAGAGCAGCAAAGATACAGCAAATGCTGCTTGCCAATGAAAACATGTTTTATTAAAGGAAATAAATAATATTTTTCCAGGTACATCTTTTTTAAGAATACCCGCCTGTTTGGAAGATCCTACAAGTAAGAAGAGGAAACGTCGTCCTGCTCCTCCTAAACAACTACCTCTAACAGAGTTTATTATGCAACAGAGTAAGATTGATTTTATAAACTTAATTTAGTTGTTCATACATTAATGAGATTTAGTTTAACATGTACAGAGCAGGTGATAGACTATTGATTAGTTCTTCTTTAATGGAAATATACCTTTTTATCCTTTGACTTGGCTTTTTGATTCTTTCTAATAATAAACTTACATACATCATGTAGATCAACAATCATAAATGACCAATGTCCAAACATAAAGTTTCCTTTTCTACCCTCTCACATTAATCTAATGGATTAGACCATATCAGAAATGAGACAGTCACCCAACATGTATGCAGTACTGATTAATTTAGAGATGTTTGTATTTAATCACTTATCATTAATGATCCAAGAACTGTATTAGTACTAAAATAAAGGAAAAACTTTTTCCAAATCATTTTATTTACTAAGTAATGCAGCTTAAGTTGATGTGAAACTGTATTAATGCTTCAGACTTGGGCAATGCGTTTCTTGTTTGTTTTTACCTTATTATGATAAGTGTTTAGTTTTGTGATCTGAAGAACAAGGGGTGGTGTTTCTGGTTTGTTTTTATTTTATTAGGATAAGTGTTTAGTTCTGAAGAACAAGGGATGATGTTTCTGGTTTGTTTTTACTTTATTAGGATAAGTGTTTAGTTCTGAAGAACAAGGGATGATGTTTCTGGTTTGTTTTTACTTTATTAGGATAAGTGTTTAGTTCTGAAGAACAAGGGATGATGTTTCTGGTTTGTTTTTACTTTATTAGGATAAGTGTTTAGTTCTGAAAAACAAGGGATGATGTTTCTGGTTTGTTTTTACTTTATTAGGATAAGTGTTTAATGCGTCAGACTTGGGCAATGTGTTTCTTGTTTGTTTTTACCTTATTATGATAAGTGTTTAGTTTTGTGATCTGAAGAACAAGGGATGATGTTCTGGTTTGTTTTTCATGAAAAGGGAAATTTATCACTGGTATTGTTATGTGAAGTTTCCTCTGACAGATATATAATGAACTGTTTTATTGTTTATCAAATAGATTCACAAAGATCAAAGTTTCCAAAGAACAAGCTGAAATGTCCAACATTTCCAGAGTTTGAACAGAAATATTATGAAGAGTACAAGAGGAGATTATCAATACATAAAAATGAAAGAAAATTGCGGGTAAAATACTAATGGGTTTCTTAAATCCTCAATTGTGTGTGCCGAAAATGTGCCTCTGTCTAAAAACTGGTTATTTATCTCATGAATAATGATAAGGTTTTTACCAGACCTGTAATCTTCTTTTAAAGGTGCACTAGCTACGAGATATATAAAAAATCTAAAGTAAGAATTTTTATGTTCAATCATTGATGAAAGTGAAATAGTGAAATGAAATAATAATTCCCTTTTAGCAACCAAAATGGTTCAATTTGGTCAAATTAAGCTAAGAAATATTAAAAATTAATTATTCACTTGCAAGTGAATAACTCGACTTCATTAAATCGGTATTCATGTGAACTTCAATTTAACCCCCTAGCTAGAGGTTGACGACACATGCATTGTATGTGTACTGGTTATTTAAAGAAAAAGAATGTCAACAATAAAAAGTGAAACTACGGTAAATCATTTGATTACTGATTGGATCCACATAAAATCATTCTTATACAGTTAAAAACAATGAGAAACTTATATTTTTAATCTATGAAATAAATTCAAACAGACCTATAAAAATCCAATTGCAAGTGTTGATTTAATCTATTCATATCTTTATTATACCCCCGCTTTAAAAAAGGGGGGGTATACTGTTTTACCTCTGTCTGTCCGTCCGTCCGTCCGTCAGTCAGTCCGTCCCATGAAACTTTCGTCACATTTTACTCAGGAACTACACATCCACCCTTTCTGTAATTTGGTATCAACATTTATATATGTCAGCCATACCGTGTGATGCGTTTTCAGATTCATCACTTGACAACTTCCTGTTTACCGAACACTTGTCTGATTTTACACATGATAGCCAAGTTGAAAATTTTCGTCACATTTTTCTCAGGAACTACAATACAAGGATTTCTGAAATTTGGTTTCAGGATTTATATAAGTCAGGTATACCGTGTGATGCGTTTTCAGATTCATCACTCGACAACTTCCTGTTTACCGAACACTTGTATGATTTTACACATGATAGCCAAGTTGAAAATTTTCGTCACATTTTTCTCAGGAACTACAATACAAGGATTTCTGAAATTTGGTTTCAGGATTTATATAAGTCAGGTATACCGTGTGATGTATTTTCAGATTCATCACTCGACAACTTCCTGTTTACCGAACACTTGTATGACTTTACACATGATAACCAAGTTAAAAATTTTCGTCACATTTTTCTCAGGAACTACAATACAAGGATTTCTGAAATTTGGTTTCAGGATTTTTATAAGTCAGCTATACCGTGTGATGCGTTTTCAGATTCATCACATCCTGTTTACCGAACACTTCCATATTTTTACACTATTATTGCGAACCCTATCATAGTTTTCCATAGATTCACCTGCAAGTTACCTGTCCATTTAAACTTTTGTAAGTTCTATTGTCCCATTGAACAAATACAACAGGTATTGTTCTCTGTATAGTTTATTTGATGGGACCTTTAAATTTCTTCCAAGAGAAATCTATCACTCATTGATTAATTTGCCTGAACAAAAAATTGAACTGTCAATGATAAAAATACATGTACAAATAATAAATAAGAACTCCTGCAAAACTGCATGTGGCATTGTATTTATTCAATATCAATAATACATTTTTAATTGTTTCAATATAAACACTGATTCAAAAATTAAAAGCTGATTTCTGATCAAACTTTTGTATAATTAACCTACCTATAGGAGGGTTAGCTTATCTAAGGGGGGATTAGTTTGTTCATACTTCAGTATTTATGATAGTAAAATGAATCTCAGCCAAGTGTGCATTGCTATTATTTAGTTAAGTTAGTTTGCAAAATAAATTTCAAAGTCATTTTCAAGATTTCAAAATTATTCAAGATGCAAAATTAAAAGCGTTATTTTTAATCAATTTGAAATCACTTATTAACAAAAGATTCCTAATTTTACACTCGGTTTACTCCTATTTATTTATTGCAATCCAGCTGAAAGAAATACAATTAGAAAAAAAATATGCAAATATGTAAACAAACTAATTTTTGCAAGCAATTTTGTGGTGTTGAGTCTTATTAAAAGAGGACAAATAAATCATTGTACAAATGTTACTTTTTGGTCTTCCCTTACATAAAAACAGCAAGAAAATTATTAATCTATTCAGATACATAACTGAGAAATCAACATAAAAGGAATAAGTTGAGATGAATAACTATTTGTGAAAATAAGTTGGTTTACAGAATTTGAAAAATAAACAAAAAACACACATTCATACACCTTGGGCATCTAATATATTGATTTCTGTCCTAATAAATACACTATTGACATCCTTTCATGAAAACATAACAAAATCTCAGTTTTGAATGAAGAATCAAAAACAACAACCAGGGTATATTGAACAATTACAAGTGTATTTTCATTTATTCGGAAGATTTTTTTTTTACTCAGGTAAATTAATCAATGAGTGATAGATTTCTCTTGGAAGAAATTTAAAGGTCCCATCAAATAAACTATACAGAGAACAATACCTGTTGTATTTGTTAAATGGGACAATTGTAGTTACAAAAGTTTAAATGGACAGGTAACTTGCAGGTGAATCTATGGAAAACTATGATAGGGTTCGCAATAATATTATCCACTTGCGGCGGGGGTATCATCAGTGAGCAGTAGCTCGCAGTTTCACTTGTTTATGTTTACATTGCTTATATGGTCATCTAAGGTCAAATTGATAGTTAATTGGATGGCATCTGGACTAAAATACACACGAAACAAACCTACACATTATCTACCCCATGCTCTTTACCCTGTTTAGTTTAGACTTTTAATAGTTTGGATAAATGTTTTACATTGTTATAAATCAAATATGAGAATTTGAGTCAAATCGGTGACCATGAATTTGACAGCTAGTGCCCCTTTAAAGAATAAACACTATTGACTAAATACTGACCAGATTCTATTAAACTAATCTTAAAGGTGACTGTGGTATTGAAGTAATGTTACCTTGACTTCTGTTTGGTAGTAAGGAAATGCTTTGAAGGCTTCTGTCTTGCTGTGGATGGTGTATAAATAAGTTGCAACGTCTGTCAGAAATAACAGTGGTAAATCTTATACTAAATGTTCTGGTGTCGTGTCCAATAAAATGTTGAATTAACTAAATTTTTTTATTAACAAACTTTATTTTCCACAGACATTTATACAAGAAGATATTGAAGAAGAGGAGGAAGAGGATGATGTTGAGAATATGATAGATGACCCTATAGGTATAAAGTTGAAAATTGATGGGGGGGGGGGGGCTACATTCAATTTGTTTTTATCAAGAGCTGTTTGAAAATATGCCAGGTGTTGAAATAAAAATTGTTCCTGTGACATTTGTAACTTATCTGAGAAAGTTACCTAAAGCAAGTTGTTTGATTTTGATATTTTTTTTAATTCAATTCTAATGTTTAAAACACTACACTAATATTGTAACTGAACCTGAATCAAGAGAATTTGTCAGTAATGTTATAATTAAGAGCATAAAAGAAATAAATTGAATTGTGACCCTCATTCTTATTTTTTTCCTGTCATTCAAACAGATTTACATGTAAGTGCATTTTAACTGGATTTCCAAAAGAAAATGGGATATTGATTAGAGGATGTACAGCGGTAAACAGTGGCCATGAATTAACTCGTAAACCTTTCAACCAAAGCTTTTCAAATTTTTTGACAGATAATTTGTGTTAATATGTTGTTGCTTGTGAAAAAATGGAGGTCAAGTTTGATATTGACGATTTTAACTTTCACTCATCCGGTGTTATGGTTCTTGAAAGATCTTAAATCTACTAATAGTCACTTGAAAATTTATTATATTTTGTATTCCAGATGAAGGGTTAGGATTTGATGCTGGAGATAATGTAGACTTAGATGAGTCACCATTGATAGATGATAAATTATTCCAAGCCATGGAATTAGCTATGGAGTCACACCATGGGGGATTTGAAGTTTCAAGAAGAATGAGTAAGTTTGTATATTTCTGACTAAAGCTGACTATGTGGTATAGGCTTTGCTCATTGCTGAAGGCTGTACAATGAACTATAGCTGCTAATTTCTGTGTCATTTGGTCTCTTGTGGAGAGTTTTCTCATTGGCAATCATACCACATCTTCTTTTTCATATATGACTAGAGCTTTTGAAAGATTTGGACAGATTACCCATAACTTACAAGATAACCAAGCTGTAAGGGTTCAATTTGGGTTTCAAACTTATTCTTTTTTTCAATTTTCTTTCAAAATCATTAAAGAAAATCTCTGCTTGCAGTGGCCAGTTTGATTTGTGCTATCTGTTACACTTGTAATCATGCATTATTATTTTTATATTTCAATATATATGTTGTGTACATTTTATTATTTTGTACAGGTTATTACTTGTACAAAAACTTAATACAAGTAATTTTACAGGCCATCAGACTTCAATTTACTCTTTGCACTGTTATTATAACATTGTTTCCTATTTCTAAATCTTTTAATCTTCTTTTTGTAGAAGAAAACATCTCATCGACCTGAATTTGTTGACCTGACAGGGCTTGTTTTCTCACACATACTATTTTGAAATTTGAATGTGTGTCCACACCAGTTTCAGTGCTCGTATTAGTTGCAACATTAATTTCAGTGTTTTGTATCTTTTCAATACTGTTTTCTATCTTTACACTTTAGTCTTGACTACTTAACTGAACAGTTTTGCTCATATATTTGATAGATAAAATGTACTTACATATAGAGAGTTTAAAACTTTAGGCTAAGTAATGAATTATTTGTTAAAAGGAAAACTATTTGTTGTAAACTTCAAACAGGCCAAGGTAAAATAATTATTTGTACAAGTTATTATCTTTTTCTCAGTAAAAATTGTATATTGTACAAGTAATAACTTGTATGATGGCATCTTACAAGTAATTACTTGTATAAATTTTTTGTACAAGTAATAACATGTACACAACATATATAATGCTTTCAGGGACATATCAACAAATTTTTCATAACTCTTAAAAGTTCTAAGCTTTAATAAAATAATTGGATGAAAGTGGGTCTCATTGGGGTCAAAGCGTGACGCGGGAGTGTTATTTTTAAACAATAAAAAAACATTAACTTTGATGTATATAACAGCACTTCTATAAAAGCATTGATTAACTTGCTTGCTATATTTGTTTGGATGTTTGTGAACAACAGGTAGATAGTCTATTACAGTCTGTTTACGGGAATTTGATTGGACAATAAACATTAAATTCATTTCATTTCAATTCTTATTGTCCAATCAAATCCCAGTATATAACAGACTGAAACTCCGCCTACCTATTGTTTACAAACAACCAAGCAAACATAGCAAGCAAGTTGATCAATGTTTTATTTTGGATGCTTTTATAGAAGAACTGTAATAACATTTGCATAAACTTTTTTTAACCAGGTGAGGCCCAAGTAATTGACAAGTCCACAGTTATAAGTGATTATGAAGAGCTGGTCCGACAACATGTGGTAAGAAAATATTTACACAGTATATGGCCCACAAAAAAATGCTTTCAACACACAAGGCTTGGACTTTATAGATTTTTATCAAGATTGGTCATGTTAAGTAGTTAACATGTAAGGCCACATTTAAAAGAATGTCTGTTTCCCCTCCCCCGGGTCTACCCTTTGTAAACAGACCAGGAAGGCAGGTTTTTTTTTTTTTTTTTTTTTTTTTAACTGGATGTGATTGTCATAGCATGGTCACATGAATGGTTTGACTTGTCCAGTCCAGGCCACTTATCAGTTGTTTGTGCTCAATTTGAGTGTATTTATTTAGATTATCAATCCTTCTGCTTTCAAGCACTTTCCAAAAATGGAAACAAATTATTTTCAGGAAAAAAATAATTTCAATTTTTTTTGTGGAAAATAATTTTTTGACCCAGGGGCTTATTTTTGACCCGGGTGGGGGGAGGGGAAACAAACATATTTTTAATTTTGGCCTAAGAACTCGCTATTAATAAAAAATAAATATTTCATATTTCTATTTATGTGTTGAGATGAAACTGTATTCAACTAAGTGGTAGCTTGTTCCATAGTCCTTCTAACATGTACTGTGGGTTCAATTATTCTCAACGGTACCAATTTTCTTGGATTGAGGAAAACTTGCATTTTCGTGTTTATTTCCAAAGTCTACATACATTCTTATAGAAAATTTATATTTTATTTTACATTAGAACTTGTGTTTCCCTGGTAACTATGAAATCAACAAAACTTGGTATCAAACGAATAGTAATGAATTCGCAGTAGTACAATATACCAGGAAGTAATTACTCTAGTTGATAAAATGTTTTATCGCTATTTTACATACTTTTCCTTTGATTTGCTGACTAATAATTTCCTTTCTCAGGGGTTTTGAGTGATATGAAAAATTATCACTAGAAACTAAGGCAGCATGTGCCCCTCATCAATAAAATTAACATTGTCATAATAGGTTAAATAGTGATAAACAGATTATAATTACAAATTAGTCATCTCAACTCGATTGCTTTTTTCACTTTTGCTGTACTAACTCAAGCTCAGGGCTCACGCTACCAGGCGACTTGGGCGAAGAAGTCGCCTTCCCGACCGTCACTTCGCTTTCCCCGACCCCAAAAAGCGAAAACAAGTCGCCCTGTTCTTGACGATAGTCGCTTTCAGTCGCTTCCGTCGTCGGACATTTTCAATTTTTACCAAGTTGATGAAACATCAATTTTTACTGATAATTAAAGAAATTCAGACATAATCGATTCATTATCTTTAGAAAAGAGGTTGAAGCATTGTCTTCGCAGTGTGTAGCAGGTTATTTGATAAAAATACAACTTTTTATCACTTCGTGCATTTCCGCAACTTGCTCAAGTTCCAGTGCTTGTTACTCGAAAACGTACATCAACCTAAATTTCGGCGGCAAAATAAGTTTGTTACTTCATTTAAACGTGATAAAAGTTGCCTCCAGTAAATGTTTAATCCATTTATTGCATTAAAACCGTCATGTTCCTTTCCAAATAACTTGTCAAACATCGTTTATTTTTGTAAATTTTCTTGCATTCGTCTGCCAATGACCGATTTCTAAACTACGGATCTGAACCGGACCAGCTATGACCGAAATCCGTACTTTTACAATAATTCCTACGGACGCACGGATGGAACAGCTGACAGAAGAATATTGATCCCAAAGGGAAAAATTATGCATTCCACACGCATTAAGAGACTTTTGGTTACATCTAATTCATTGGTGTATATAATTCCCTATATTTTTTTATGGATTGTTTCAAACTATTGATTAAAGTTGCTTAACTCTGAGACTATTATACTAATATCAATATATTATGGCCCAGCTTAATAACTTTTATATTTTCTTTATGAGAAACACTGAATTTCATACACAAGATAATTTTTAATTAAATTGTAATTGATATATTATAATTTCTTTACATTTTTTAAAATAATTTTTTTTTTTAGTGCTAGATATTTAGTTGGTAGGTTCTCACTATACCTTAATAAAACTTAAACAACTTTTAATTTTAATTGTAATTTTTTACTCATATGAATTGAACAACATACAAAGAACATTATTTACATATGGCCCTTTATACTATTGTAAAATCCAAACATTGTAGCGCACCGCGCGAATGAGCACTTCTCTTTCAAATTTCACCACTTCTCCCTATCAGTTTCAAAAAGAGAAGTCACTTCTCCCTATAATTCTTAAGTAGTGTGAGCCCTGGACTTAGCTAGAAAATCAATCTTGTTGAGATAACCAACGATGATCTATTAGTACATACTGTTATTTGATTGTTTATGTATAATACGGTCCAATTTGTCAGCCGTCATCACGTAAAAACGACGAATCAAAGAATTCAGCTTTATATATAACTAATATAGTACAAAGGTGTAGATTAAAAATTACACCACTCCAGGCCCTTTTGTTTTCCACGCAATTAATATTACCAATAATTAAGAAGTTCCGGGTCGAGTCCGATACCGATACCAATAGTATATTCACCTGTTACCTATTACCTTATCTGTACGTTCCACATCTAACAGGTGCACCACCAAATGATGTATTTAGGATTATGCTATATACAGGGATCATAATCACAGGGTTGACACTACTAAATTCAATCATTGTCAAATTGTTACCTATTGTAGTATTTTAATCAGTAAGTTTTACTAAGATAACAATACGAATACTAAAAATCTGGACTAAAAATAAGGTGTATATAGGAACCGTTTTCAATTTGTTATTGGGCATGACATAAAACAGTGAATCAAAGAATTCAACTTTATTTATAACTAACATAGGACAATGCTGTTGATTAAAAAATACTCCATTCCAGGACCTTTTGTTATCCAAATAATTAATATTACCAATAATTGATAAGTTCCAGTTCGACGGGTTCAATCAGAAAGATTTGAAAGCAGAGAAAACTGTGTATCTTATAATCGGCATGACTTTATCAGATAAAAAATAATACTAAAATAAGGCTTGCGCATAGTTATATATTTTAATTCAGTCACGGACCCGCGATATCACGGGTGTGTTCTAGTAGTTACAAATATTCAAAGTAAACAAGAAAGACTTATTTTAAATCATATATTGGGTTGTTACATAAAATAAATGCTCATTTCAGTAAAGAAAAATATTCATTTTAAGCTTGTGAGCCATCGGATATATTAAAGTAGATAGTTTGACAGTAACCAAAACAAATGGCAGTCAAATATAGTATAAGCAAAATTAAAGAAACTTTTCAAATCTCTGCAAATAAATATATTAATATATGTTTTCTAATTTTAAAGCCATAACATAATAATTACAGGATCAGTATTTAGCCAGTGCCCAGGAATATGCTCAGATAACAGAATTATCACAGAGAGTTTCTGAGTGGGAAGACAAAGTTTTACCTAAGCTAGCAGAAGAGGTAGGATTTTAATGTATTAACTTAAATAATCATAAAGTTTCAACCAAATTATATCACCATTATGCTATTGTGCTTAGCGAATCAAAAGACATATATTGATTGTTGTGTCAATTTGTGATAATTAGTTCACAATTTTTATTTAAACCAGTGTGTATTTTAGTGAAAATTTCATGTATTTAAAACTCAAAACTTATTTTAGTTCAAACCTATTTTAGTTCAATGATATTCCCCCAAAAATCTTACATGCTTCATAATTTAGTTTTTAACAAAAATGTATTTTTGCAGTTTCCAAAAAATATTGCAAGTATTACTATTACCATCTATAAAAGAGGATTTGCATCTTGTATCTTTTAAAGGAATAATTAAGGGGAGACAACTTCAACAAACTAGAAGAAGTACAATTATTATTTCAATATTGATGGTGTAATTTATATAAACAATTTTAATTTTATATTTCAGGATGAAAGACCACCATTTGATATCAATATCTATGGAACATTTATTATAGACAACTTGGAGAAAAAGAAAAGCAAACCATTCACGCAAATAGTAAAACATAAACAGACATATGACGTTTGTCGGACATTTTTAGCATCATTGATGCTGGTAAGTTAAAAAAGAATAAGTCCTGATTTTAGATATTATGTACATTTTTCCTTTTGTCATTGTGTCAATCCTAAGTATGAAAATGCAAGATTTTCTATATAAATGGATAAATAAAATTAAAGGCAAATGATACCCTTGAATGTATTTTTTCAAACCCATTTTAAATTTTTTAATTTTAAATTACTGTATCAGTATGTCTTTATGAATATTCAATGAGATATCGACAGCAATCAATCAACACAAAGAAAACAGAAAAGACATCCAAAGATTTTCCATAGATCTGACAGCAATAGGCAACAATATAAACTGTATGTGAAGCTTGGAATTGTCCAAAAAATAGACAAGTTTTTACGAGGACAAAACACTATGATAAAACTTAATTCAACTCCTGACAATGTTTCTCACCATTGACAGTCTTATTAACATGTGATTGAATTAGTTCTTATGGTACTTAATCTGCCTCCTTTTGTATTTGTTTTTGTTTTTTACAGGCCAATACATCAAATGTAAAGATTCACCAGGTTGGAAATTTTGATGAAGGAATAGACAAGTATGAATTAGAACTATTAACTACTGTCAGACATTTTGAACAGTTAGAAGAATATCAAGCGCCATCTATAGCTAGTTCATGATAAAATTTACTTTTATTGATGTTACCATGAATATTATGAAGAATTATTAAGACAGATTTTTAATGAATGACTTTTTTAACACAAAGTAATAGACGTTTATCAAGCAACTTTTTACAGAATTCCTACTGTTAATTAAAATAATATTAATTTGGAAAATTTTGTTATATAATTCAATATAAATCTATCTTATGTAAGCCACATAAAATATTATGTTAAATATAGATTGTCAAAATCACATTACTGCACGAGTATGCTCATACTCGTAGCATCAACAAACTTGTTTAAATATTACTCAAAACGATAATTTTTTCAGTCATCGCTAACGTTTCTTTTGATTTACAAGTCAAAATTCAAACTGGATGTTTTGTGACAATACTAAAACAAACAAGTCCGAACTCATTTCTGGGATTTGTTTTGTTTATCAGTTTCACAGGAAATCATCGGCTTTTCTACATTTTATAGTGTTTGAATATTAAGGATAGTAGTTGCACTTGGTTTATTTGGCATAAAATGATTTTAAATTTACGATTTAGTGTCTAATCTGCAGAAGAGAATTTCAAGAATGCGTATTTCATAGCAAACAAAACATGTGTGTTAGTAGTGAAAAATCAAGTTTTAAATCATAATGACAATAGTCTTAGCTGAAAAGTAATAAAATAATGAAGACAGTTATTATGGAATTTTAATTTCTTCATAATATTAGTTCTGAGCTTGTGAACATAATAGCCAGGTGTTAATTAAAATCACAGCTAATGCAAGGTTTCAAAACTTCAAGTGATGCAACACACATTATAACAGTATATTACGGATTACAAATGTGTCGAGGTTTGTGATTGGATAACAACACAGAGATGTCAGTATATATTCAGGAAACTGCCGGGGTATATACGACGTTTTTATCCCCAATTGGAACCTCAAAAACGTCACAATAACACCGGTTACTATGTGACGTAGTCAAAAGCTATCAGACTGTCAGAGGCTCACAGAGGGAAAATAATGACGTGCTTCAGTCAATTATACATTTTTGATACAAAATCACGCATTTTTACACTTTTAATACTTAAATTTAATGTTAAAAGTGTTATTATAAATTATTACATACACGATAAAATTATGTTCACAGCAAATTAGAAAATCCTTCACGTATGCCGAACATATCAGGTTGGGTTTTTCAATATATATGTGTTGTCAACAAATACCTGCACTGGAAAATAACATTAAGTCAGGGGTAATCCGTAATATATGTGTAATTCAGGTCTCAGAAAGGGTATAATACTGTGACATTCCCGGCTTAGGGCTTATATCCCCTTCGCCTTCGGCTCAGGGGATATAAACTCTAAGCCGGGAATGTCACAGTATATACCCTGTTTGAGACCTGAATAACATATAATATCTGCTTTTTATACCACTAATCATCGATTTTCTGATTTGCTGATGTTTTCAATATATACTTGTTGAATGATGTACATGTCTGTATGGCAGCAATCATCTGACCTTGACCTCATTTCTAAGATCATAGGTACTGTAAAGTTTTTGTGATCCTTGTAGTAAAACAGGGTTTTTTTAAAGAATTTTAACATTAATATTTTGGAGAGGTCTTTCATAAGCTTGGCAAATGACCAAATCCAATTCAAATTATTTTAAATAAAATATTTTTTAAACATATTCATTTCACTATGTGCACTTTTGCATTGTAATAAGGAATGATACAAGAATAATATTGAAAAGGTTGTTTTAGAGTTAGAATCTAGTTATCAAATAATTCAAGCCTGAAACAAATAGTACAAGTATTTTTGATTTTTTACTTTTTTTTAAAAAATGAACTCCCAGTCAGCATTTAACCTTTACTGTGTGGTGTATTGATGTACAAAATGGAGAAAATGAAAGAATAAATAATTTGTGAAATTTTTATGGACAATATACATCATTCAGTTGATACTTACACAATTTGACATTAGATTGTTATGTTTGTCATGTTATTAAAGTCACAATTGTAATAATGTTACTTCAACATCATGGACAAAGGTAATGATCATCTATTGTTAGCTGCCATCAGCAAAGATATTTGTAGAGAAATCATATATTTTTTTTACAATGGAGATGAGACTTTAAAGGAAACTCAATTATATTGTTAATGGAGAGAAATTGTATAATTTTTTTCCAATATAGATGAGACTTTCAATGAAAACTCAATTAGATTGTTTATATATCATAAGAAAGATGAAGAGTCAGATATTATCACCATATAAATATATGGATGCAGATCTTTGAGATTAATTCAGAATAATAAGCCAAGAGTTTTATATATATGAGAAATAAAAAATATTAAATTTGCGTTACTATTGTTTCATGCCCAATCTACAAAATAAGTAGTCTGAGATTACTCTGACGTCCAACGGCTGTTTTACAAGACAAGCTGGGCCAGGGATTTCCACTGCCAAGCTTGTCTGATGAAAACAGCAGTTGGACGTCAGGGTAATAATCTTAAACTTCAAAATCGTGACCATTAGGTGCATCCACCCTGTAACAGGTTTAGGATGGTTTTCTTTCATTGTTTGTTGAAAATATATATTTCCGGCTTAGTCAATTGATTTTGTGTTGGGGCATGTGTTGGTTTTTTTCTTCTATAAATTATTAGATTCTAATAAAATCAAGAATGAAAATGGGGAATGTGTCAAAGAGACAACCCAAGGCTAAATTTCTGTGAAAAAATAGTGCTTCATTAAGGAAGTAAAAATAATAGTTTCTTTCATTCAAAAATTTAATCTTTAAAATCAGCCAACATTTTTAACTGGTCTCTATAAATGTTGCAGAATGAGAGACATAGGGATACTTATCTGTTGGCAGTGTTAGTTCTCTACATAAAGTGTTATATTTAAGAAAATACTTTATATTGTATATACAGATACCGTTTATTCTGTAGATTTTGTTTAGCAAATATCTGTTGTCCTTGACCTCATTTTTATGGATCATTGGTAAACAATAAGAACCATTTCTGCCGTGGCGTTGTCAGTTTATTTTTGATTTGTGAGTTTGAATGCTCCTTTGGTATAGATCACCTCTCTTTTAGATACTATAATCAAAATGACAATTATGTTTGTCTTAGAATGACTGTTAAATGAATATGTCTACCTTGGAGATTTGACCATGACACTATTTTCGGGGATCAGTATTAAAGGTGATTTTTTTTATGCCCAATTTATGGGAATGGTGTTTTCTAGTCTGTCTGTCTCCCGCTTCAGGTTAAAAGTTTTTGAGCAAGGTAGTTTTTGATGAAGTTGAAGTCCAATCTACTTGAAACTTAGTACACATGTTCCTTATGATATGATCTTTCTATTTAATGCCAAATTAGAGATTTTTCCACGGTCCATAGAACATAGAAAATGATTGTGTGGATAGGGCATCTGTGTACTTTGGACACATTCTTGTTTGTTACTATGTTGGTTTCTCAGATACTGTAATCAGTGTAAATATAAAAAGATGAGGAACGATTGCAAACTCTTCACAAGAGACCATTTGAAAAAGAAATTAACAACTATAGGTCACTATACAGCCTTCAACAACGAGAAAAGCACACTCTGAATAAGTCGGATATACAAGGCCCAAAATGACAAATGTAAAACAATTCAAACAATAATACTAAAGGCCTAATTTATGTACAAAATTATAATGAACGAAAAGCAAATATGTTACACAGCATCAAACAACAACTGCTGAATTACAGGCTCCTGACTTGGGACAGTCATGTACAGAATGCGACTTGGTAAAACTAGTTTGAAGGGGGCAACCCTCCTAACCCGAGACAGCGATATAACAGTACAACATAAGAACAACTTCATTTAGTGATTTGAAATATTGTGTACATACATTGTATGCATCCAGCAGGGTTCATCGGTCTTTGACTTCATGCTGTGTTGGCTCTTGGCATAAAGCTTTATATTTTTAAAACAATCTGGATACATGTTCTGAAGATTTGGTTTGGCATATATTGATTGTCATTGACATCATGTTAATCTACGAGTGAAGACCCTACACTGCAGAGAAAATATGACAAAATAGTAAAAGAGGAAGTTCATATAAGATACATATGACAGGGTTGTAATCAGTATAATGAAACTAAATCTTCACGTCACTCAACAGTGATGGATGTTTAACAGAATCACTTTGTGTGTACTGTATCCAGTTTATCCAAGTACACAAGATTAATTAACTTATATGTACATTAAACTTGAATCAAATTCAGTATTATATAGGTTGGTAAAAAACACCTACTATTGCCTCCGGGATTTTGATAAGGCAAGTCCATGAGTCATGCAATCAGCATTTTTAAAACTGGCGAGTCCAAAGATGCATCAAGATTGTAAAATGTAGTATCAGATGAGCACAAATATCATTTTATGACATGATTAAACAAAATATAAAAATAATGTTATTCCATGCTCTTTTTTTTTGTCATAGGGATTGAAATAATAAACCATACAGCAGCAAAAATCATCTTCTCACTGATGGACTTTTAAACTGAGAACTGTGTGTCTCGATTAAATCCAAGAAGTTTAGATGATCCTTTATCTTACAGTTAGATGCATATATTTAGCATTTAAGTGATCATTTTGCCTAAATGTTGAACTAACAACTGCACAGCTGACATCTATTAGTATTGCAGAAATTTATTATAGTATCAGCACTTAAAGTCCCTATATAAAATAAAGATAAATCCCTCTTTGTATTAGGGGACACAGAACAATACATATTCATTCCATATTGTTTCTCAAATTTCTTGAACATGGATGAAATTAAATTATAGGCCAAATACTGGATTTGGTGTTTCGAGCACAAATTTTGCACTGAGTAAAGTTTTATTAAGAAGGACCCAGGTTTATTGATTCTACTGAAGTCCACTTCTGACAGCAAGATAAAGACAAACGTTGTTTGTGTCATGGTTTGTCATTTTTATGGTTTTATACGGTAGCTTATTCTATAGTATGGATTTTGCTCATGCTTGAAGGTCTTACAGTTAAACGTATAGATGCTTACACAATACATCTATGATCTTTGTTTTTGGTAGATCATTATAATCTCATTGCCAATCAAACCACATCTTATTATTTTAATATATGCTAAAAGATAAAACCACTATAATCTTTATATATATATATATTTAATCATTCATAGTTTAAAAATAATCAACAATTTGCACAGATTGTAATATTTTCAGTGTTTGAATTGAGCATGTTTCACCTAGAATGTACATAATCAAGTATCAAATAAAAAATTCAAGAAAGATTAAAAATTTTCTTTTGATAAAAATTGTCATTTTTAAATTTATAATAATTTTCATACATTATAAATTCAACAGTGAAGCCTTTCAAGAACAAGGCTCACACAACACTAAAGTTCAAGATAGCTCCTAAAGTCAATTACATCTTCTGACAGAAATAATCATTACTACAACACTCAACAGGATTTCAATAAAATATCAACCACTATTCATTCATAAATGAAAACATTGTAAGAGTGCAACAACAATTTGTTTCGACTAAAATTAACATGAAATAAGCAATTGCACAAATAAAATAAAATATATACTAGAAATTACAGGATATATAAAGTACTGACAAGTTCTAAGCCATTTTCCCATAAGCATGATGTCAGATGAATATCATTGGACGAACATTACAGTTAGCAGTTAGCCACAGCTGATAGGCTTGAAACATATTTTGATCTTACATAATTTTAAGAATTTGGGTAGATTTTTTTTTTTAGATCTATACATGCATATCTAAATGTATCTTTTTTTGATTTACTGCTTAAGTTAAATCCAATAAAGGATTGACATTTTTAAAGATTTTCAAATTTACCAAACATATGCAATACAAATCTTATCCAATTTAAAATGTAAGTGTAATTTTTTTTTTCAATGATGACAAAACTTCCATGTAAAAAAAACCCAGATGAGCAGTGAAGTTTCATCCCAAACATTACATGTAAAATTTGGTAAATATAATGCATATGGCATAATCATGATAATTGCATTAACAAACAATGAAGCAATAGTGATGGAAAGTAAAAATATAAAATAGCCTAACAACATTGTCATGATTGCATAACTCTGGAGACTGGAGTCTGAACCACTTTTCAAACCATAACAGGACTAAGGCATGTATATCTAATGTATCTAAACATTTAAGAAATTTGGTTATATACTTCCAAATTGCTCAATAGTGAAGAAACTTTTACAAATGTCTTCCTTAAACATGTTAAAGAAAACAAATTTCAACTGCTATTTCAGCACAGCCTTTACTATCACAGATTTTTGCCGCCACTTATTTACATATAAATGATATACATAGTGTGACTTTGAATATACCCTGTTTATATCTAACATGCATGCAGAAAAAGAAATTATCAAATATATATTTTTACAATCCTATCTTGGAGGACTGAAATAATATTTTGGACTTTTCTCCATTAATTATTTGGAAAAATCTGTCTAGCATTTTTCTCCATTCTAAGTTTAAAGTAAAGGTTTGGAAACATTAATAGTAAATTTAATTCTGCAATTAAAAGTAATGAGCATGATGAAGTAACCATCACCAAATTCAAAACAATTTATTATTTTATCTGTATGAATACCCAGCACAAGTGAGAGAAATCATTTTTATAAGGGGATAATACTCTGAATATTCATTCCAGTCTAAAATTGTAAAAAAAACACATGACATTCAAGAAAGAAGGTAAACAGTTATATATATTGAAATTATTTCTATAATCTTGAGGTATCTCACTTTCAATTGCCAAGTCTAAATGTTGTATAAATCATAAAAAATATTATAATATCAAGTCATATACATGTATAATATCTTGAAAAAAATATCACAACTATAATTTGAAACTAATTGCCTACAAAAAATTTTAAAACCATTTAAAGTTCAAATTTTAGAATGGATAATTGGGACTGTGAAGTAATTTAGTAACAAAAATTGAATTCATATTTTCAGGCTACCTGTATTTTTACCATTTTTCATATTTTGCTTTTTAACCTCCTATTTTAACATATCTGTTACAAATTTGTTTTTAGTTTACATCTAAGATTCTGATAGTAATTTGTACATTTTATTTCTATGTTCTGTTAATAATACTGGAGTAAGAATTTTTTCTGTGTCATCTATGCGTCTTTGAAAACGTTCATGATCAAGTGCATTTTCTCGCCACTGGCCTTTTCTTGCTGCCTGATATGCATGTGCCCATGTAATCATGTGGTGTACTTTAGCAATCTTTGCATCCTCTGGAAAGTGTACCTGGAATATATATAAACACCATAAATATACATTATACATATTAATAATTATATAAATACATAAAATTGAAGCAAAATTAATTTGTAAATTTTGGTTAACACCAACTTATCAGTCTTTTAATTGCTAACATCATAAACATAAGGAGATGTCACATGATTTCACCAAAGACAAAAGGTTTAAGATGTATGAAATTATATTTAGTACTTTACATGCTATAGCCGACTATGCAGAATAGGCTAAGTCAGGGTTCTCGCTAAGGATTTTTGAAGGCGAGTCCAGGGACTCCTCATTTTTAGGTATGTTTGATGAGTCCAACAGCAAGAAGAAAATATTTTATTGCAATATAAAGTAATATTTTAGTCTCCATTTCCTAACAGAGCAATGAAATCAAATCAAATTCAGATCACTTTTAAACTTTTGCTTTAAAATGATTATATTTGTGTTTAACTGTGTTCAGTTTATACAAAATATTTCAATCTTGATGCATCTGTGGACTCACCAGTTTTGAAAATGGTGAGTCCAGGACTCATGGACTCGTATTAGTGAGAACCCTGGGCTTAAAGCCATTGCTCATTGTTGAAGGTGACCTATTGTTGTTAATTTCTATGTCATTTGGTCTCTTGTGAAAACTCGTTTCATTGGCAATTATACATTTGTATTACATCTTTTTATAAATATAGGGTATGTTAAGGGACATACAGTCCTAAGGATAAATTGTGTGAAATATATATATTAAAAAAAAATTAAAAAAAAATAAAATTGGGGAGTGTTTCTTTACCAACCAGTTTTTTATTAGTGGTGACTGTTTTTTACATGGATTGATGTAACCTAACTAAGTGTTGTTAGGTTTTTTTTTAACTATAAGTATTCATAATATTCACTTCTTATTATGTACATGTAAATTGTCATTCCAACAATATCTAACATGCATGATTGTACATGTATCTAGAAATATATATACCTTTTTGTCCTTTTTCTTAGATTTTTTTGTATCCTCAATCTTGGCTGTTGAAGGATGTCTTCTAATTTGAACTTCCCACGCATGGTTTACGTCTTTTAAATTTTTGGAATGTTCATCTGTTTCTGGTTGTTTCACAGAGCAAATAACATTCAAATTTAAAGGCATGCTAAATGCAGAGTCAAGAAAATCTGAATCTAAACAGTTTCCATCAATTTGATCATCATCATCATCATCTTCATCATCTGACCAATCGCTGAAGTCTTCATCATCTTCAAAAGTCATAAAAAAAGAATGTGAAGGTTGATTTTGTGATTCACTAGTGTTACTGTCTGGACTAAAACCTAACATGAAAGCAACGGCTGGATTTTGGCACTTTTGGAAAGAATCGTCTGATTGACTTGTCTCCTCTGTAGCATCTTCCTTTTTAGCTTTGGATCTACGTCGCCTTTTAGCTGAGGGTCTACATTTTTTATTTTCTTTCCTTATATAAAGTATAAAAGATTTATCTTCTAATGTATTTTCTTCACTGTTTTTATCTGTTTCACTACTTATGCTACTAGGAGATTGTTGAGAGTTGGTTGCATTAATTTGAATTTGAAACTGTGAAGATTTTCCATCTAAATTCCTGAAACTGAAGCTCTTGCAATTGTCATTCATTTCATTGCCTCCAATTTTGTCAATATTGGACTTCCCTTCACCCGTTATATTTTTGCCACTTTGCTCTACTTCCACAACTTCATAATTTGAGGAATCAGGTACAACCTGAGTCTTCAGTTCATCACATTCATCATCTGTACATAAATCTAACCAACTGTTTACAACTTCTCCACTGTTGTCAGGTATTTCACAACTGTCTTCACTATCTTTTTTTTGTTGTTCCAATGGGTTGCTTTTTACCCTTTCTTTAGGATTCTCTGAAAGTGTTTTTTTGCTGCCATTTTTCAGTTCACATTTTTCTTCATCACAACGCTTTGGATTTGATTGCACTCTTTCTGTATCTAGACTAGAAGCAGCATTTGAAACCGACTCTATATTATTAGTTTTTACATCATTTAAAATTCTGTCTTTATCACAGTTTTTTCTGGAAGGATTATTGGAATGCTTTGTCTGATTTACACTACCTGTAGCACCACCAGATTTGCAAGAAATCTTTGCTAAATAGTTTTGCTTAAATTTATTTTGATAGCACTGATTCCAATTACAATAAGTCATTTTTGGAATGTATGATCTTTCCGATGTTGTATTCAATGGCGCTGTTATGCCAATCGTTGAAGCCACTACCGCAGGATGGAACATTGCCATTGGTTTGTTGTTCCACATATTGTTCTGGGATGTGAGCGGACAATAAGATTTTCCTTTTGATTCAGTCATTATTGGTTTAGAATCGTCTATAATTGTTTTGTTTACAATATCCTTCAATATTTTACATGAATTATAGCTGTTCTCATGATCAGCAGTCAAATTATTTCTGTACCCACCTAAGTTCCTATACTTTCTATTAAACATGTTCCTGAGATCAACTCCTTTACTATTGAATGATTGTTTATTATTACCACTCTTCCTGGAACTATGGTCAATCATAGTTTCAATGGACGAACTTTCTGACGAAATTTCACCCGTACTGTCGAGTCTCATGAAGGGTACCCGTGTTACGTGATTAGGGTCAATTCGTTTCCCATATGGCATAATTTTAAATGAAACTACTTATCCAGCGGCTTCTCTTGAAATCTTTGTTGAATAATGGTTACAACCGTCTGACAAAGGATTGTTGGCAAAGTAATACTCTTGTAAAGAACTGTCAATAACTTTTCTTACAATTTCTGGTGTGCTGTGATCAAAATTACGACTTCCTCCGCAAAATATCCAGCCAGATTGTTCTTGGTTATCAGAAACACAATTCACACTATTGTATTGTTTATATATATTCCAAATACTGTTTTCAACTGTTCCATACATTTTGAACTATTTAATTATTATCTTCTTTGTGTGTTGCTTTAAAAATGATCTGTGTAACGGTAAACATGTTGTCTTATATTTTTCGACATGGATAATTCCCGGAAGTTCGAGAATTTCCACAGTCCGGTTCGTTCGCATAATATAGTTCTCCGATTTGCATGAAATTAAATTTCCATATATCAATTAACAAACAAACTACAAATTTAAAATGTGATTAAAATCATTTCAAATATTTCTAGTTACATTTTTTTTTGTAGCAAGAATTAAAAAAATATTCCAAAAGAGCAAATTTTCCCAAAGCGTAATAATTTATTATTTATTTTTAGATTCATAAAATGTGACGGTCAGTGCTTTATTGCATCAGCTTTCGCTTAAGAAGGGAAGATGCCCGTTAATCGTAATATTTTGAACGAGTATAATTAAAATGCACATTGTGTTGTTGAATAAACGACTGGATTGACATACAATGCCTAAACAAATTCGATAATTAAGGGATTCCGATCTTTCTTTGTGCTATAATTAGACTGGTAGTAAATGGGGACGATTGACGCACTATGAATTGACGTCATAAGCACATGCTTACTTTCTGACTAATAAAATGTATTCTATAATTAGAAACAGGTATTCCGAAGCGAGGATAAAATTTTGACTAGGTACTACCCAAAGAACTTTAAAAGAGTTATATTTTGTTATTTTTTAAATCATTAAAAAAGATATCTGCACGCAAGATAATAGAATAGAACAGAATAGTGTATTCACTAAATTTGCAAAATCACCCAAGGTCTGTGTAGGTCCGTACGTGTAACACTTATCAATTCAAAATTTCAAGTTAAAGTTTCAGTCAAATTTTAGATTTTTGGATTTTTGATCAAACTGCGTTTTTAAATATCAAATTTCCATTTTTTTCCTTCAAATTTTAGAGTTATTGACTCCGTTTAAAAATAAATTATAGTTCAGATATTAACGCAAACTTACATAATACTAAACTGAAAATCTAAACTTAACGTACAGTTTTGCTAATTTTGAAATTGAAATTTTTATTCGGTTTCGATATTTGAATAAAACATAGGGGAGGATGACTAAAAAGCGGATACCAGTTTCAAGAGCGAAACGGACAAGAACAGAATAGAATAGAATATTTCTATTCGCCAAATTCGGGCCCAGGAGGGCATATATATATAGCATCCCATATAACAATACTTTGTTGCCAATGTTGGGCCAACGTTGGTGATTGATTGGCACAGTTGGTAAATAGTTGTCGTTGGCAGGACAACAAGAGACCTACCGTTGGCCCAACAAAACTCAGCCAACAGTTATTTTGACACCATTGGCCCATTGTTGGCCCAATAACTTTCCACCAACTGTCATTTTGGTGTTGTTGGCCAAATGTTGCCCCAACATTTTCTTACTAACTGTTATTTAAGTGGTTTTTCCAAACGATATTCGACTTCCGTTATCCATTGGTTCAGTGTTAGATCTTCTGACTGAAACTGACTTTATTTGAATGATCCTTAGGTTATCTAGAGAATATAGATTGTGTTTGAAGAGCATTGCATGAGGACTTAGTAAAAAATCAAATAATAAAGTCTTACCGAATAGGACTATGTTAAACCGTCTGTGCCAAGAGCTAGAAAATTCTTAGTATTTTGAATAATTCAAAAGTTTTTAAAACAGTATTTATGAAAAAAATATCATTGATATTCCATGACAATATTGACATATAAGCCAACATTATGCCAACAATATGCCAACGTATTAAGTACTTATCTCTCCGTTTTATACCACAGATTTTTTTTTTTTTTTTTTAAATATTATCCCAAAGTGCGAACCAAAAAATGTGGTCTTCATTTTCTTTATCTAATATTTTCAAATCTGTGTAGTCATTATCAGTGATATTGCTGTTTTTTTTCAAAACTACCTATACCCTTTTTTATTGGAAAAATATGCGTCATGAGCAAAATGACGTTGGACCAACAATGTTGCCAACAGAATGCCAACGTTGGCCCAACACATGTTTGTTATCTGGGATACAAACAATATTAGTATAAACAAGAACATATGCAATACATATATAAACAATAGATATGTAACAAAAAAACGAAAATAATACTACAGGAATCACACACAACAAAATAATAGCAATATAATAAACACTTCAATTACAAAACCAAATCAAAACGAAAACAATATTTTTCTGAAAAACTAAATATATTATGAAACAAGTGCATGGCTAACGTGTTTGATCTACAAGACGAACATGAGATATAACGGATTCTTTAAGTCGAAAAATAAGTTTGACCCTATTATGACACATCTTGATTCTCTAAATAAATGAACAAGAAGCAGAAACTATTTGTCAACTTTGTGATTACTGCTCTTAATGTGGTTATACATAGTATTGGGCTGTATATTTGACTCTCCAAGGGGCTTCAATAATGGTACATTTTCAGGTGTGGGTCCAGGAATTTGAAACGGTGGACGCCCTAATTGGTATAAATAACGGCCATAATTAGGACAGCCATTTTTTTTTACGTCAATGTATTCTGAAATTTATGTTTGAATAGAATGCACAGCTATTTGAATAATGTCAATAAGTCGTAATTTAAACCTAAACAACAAATTGGAACAGTTGTTTGATGTTTAACAATAATATTTAGTACCTAAATGTATGTTTTGAATTGGTAACACCATTGACACGATTCTATCAAATGATGACCTAAAAATGTTAAAAATGAAGGAATTCTTCGTTTTTCCCATTGCATGATGCACATTTCTGAATATCGTTGCTACCATACTATAGAACACAGGGACACATTTAAATGTTTTAAAACAATGACATCATTTTTCAAAATATTACCTCGTCGAAATTTGCGCTTTTTTATAATGACCCATAACGTCTTTACAATAAATCCATTGAATGTTGGATGTGAACTGACTGCCGCAGTGATTTAGTCTTGGATGCATGATTTTTGTCGAGCCTGCGACTTTTGTTGAAGAAAGCTCGACATAGGGATAGTGATCCAGCGGCGGGGGCGACGTCGTAAACAAACTATTTAAAAGCTTTATATTTTAGAAGGTGGAAGACCTGGATACTTCGTATACTTTGTATATAGATGCCTTATGTTACGAAGTTTCCGTCTCTCACATTTTTTATGGTTCAGTGACTACTTGAAAAAAAGTTAAGACTTCATTTTGGTGTTTCATTGGTCAATGTGAAGTTTTAATGGTTAAGTTTGTTTCTTAGATACTATAAGCAATAGGTCAACTATATTTAATGCATAAAGATTGATTGTAAGGTGAAGATGTCTGCCTGACATTGTTCATCTGACCTTGAACTTATTTTCATAGTTCATTGGTCAATATATAGTTTTCTTGGTTAAGTCTGTATCTTAGAAACTATAAGCAATAGGTCAGCTATATTAAGTATATTGAAATATTATAAGGTGTATATGTATTTCTGGTTTGGTTAATTTGACCGTAACTTCATTTTCTTGGATCATGTTAAGTTTATGTGATAGTTGTAGTGAAGCTTTATATTTAGCACTATCGGGGCGCCAAATGGGACTCTTGTGCATGGCTTTGTACATTTTTGTCTTACAAAACTATGTTTTATGAGAACTTCATTTTTTTTCATATAAACTTGTTTGCATACAAAATTGACTTTTGAAACAAAAATGAATTTTGTGACACAAAATTCACTTTTGTGTTAAATTTTCACTTCTGTTTAACAAAACTCAATTTTGTCTACCCAAAAATAAACAAAAAATTGAATTTTGTGACAAAATCTCAGACTTGTAATTAGTTCACAGAATCCAAACTAAACTAATTTGCATACAAAATTGACTTTTGTCGCCCAATTTTCAAATTAGGTAACAAAAGTAAAGTCTGTGTTACAAAAAAATGAATTTTGTCATGACAAAACTAATTTTTGTCCACCGAAAGATAATTTTGTATGACAAAATTTAAATTTGTAGTATGTTACAAATTTTGTTAAACTGAACTCATTTTTGTTGAACAAAACTCACTTTTGTCCGTACAAAATTGAATATCGAGTACAAAACCACAAGAGTCCCATTCGGCGCCCCGTACTATCAACATAATATCAACGGTTTGTAAAGAAGGCGAGACATTTCAGCGCGTGCACTCTTGTTTTTCAATTAGTTGTTAGTGGTTTTGAACTAGCTGTCAGTAACTGCGAGTACTCTCAGATCAGTACTTAGTGTCTTTTTGTTGTTGGGTTAGCAAGTACACGTCCACGTCCACAGGCTTTGTTTTTGTTATATGTATTTCTGTTTGTATCCATCTGATGAGTTAAGATTTTTTTTCAGCTGATTTTTATAGTTCGTTCTTATGTTGTACTGATACACCACTGTCCCATGTTAGGGAATGGGATCCCGCTAACATGTTTAACCCCGCCACTATCTGCATGTATGTGCCTGTCCCAAGTCAGGAGCCTGTAATTCAGTGGTTGTCGTTTGTTGCTGTCTTACACATTTGGTTTTCGTTCATTTTATTTGTATGTGTATTAATTTGGCCGTTAGATTTCTCGTTTGCATTTGTGATTTAAGAGCTTTTTATAGCTGATAATTGCTCATTGTTGAAGGCCGTACGATGACCTATATAGCTGTCAATTTCTCAAGTTGTCATTTGGTCTCTTGTGGAAAGTTATCTCATTGGCAATCATACCCTATCTCTTTTTTATATCTTTGTTTAGTTTTGTTCTTTGTTCTTCGTACCAGTTTGTTGAGTTAAGCAATTTCCAACATATTTTTTACAGTTGATATGTTGCGCCACTGTCCCAGTTTAAAGGGAGTGTTGACACTCACAAATAAATAATAAAATTGAGAATGGAAATTGGGAATGTGTCAAAGAGACAACAACCCGATCATAGAGCAGACAACATCATAAGGTCACCAACAGGTCTTCAATGTAGTGAGAAACTCCCGCAACCTGCGGTGTCTTCAGCTGACCCCTAAGCAAATATGTATACTAGTTAGACTTTGAAGTGATAATGGACGTCATACTAAACTCCGAACAAATAAATAAAACTCCTGCCACATTATAAAATATGTGAACCTGTATGTGCATGTTCCAAGACAAGAATCTGCAGTTTAGTGATAATTGACAATTTGTTGGTTGGCTTCTGTAATTTTTTATTTCATTTCGTATATTTTAAAGATTATCATTTTGTATGGGTTTTGCTAGTTGTAGAAGACCGCACATTCGATGCCCTATAATTATTTACACTTACGTCATTTGGACTCTGGTGGAAAGTAACTGCTGTCCCATTGACAATCATACCACATCTTCTCACTTTTATATTTCTTAAGACCATGATTTGATATTGATAATTTGTTGGCTCTTCGCGATTCTTTAAAGGTTTATATAAAAAAAAAAAAATCATTGATACGAAAATATTGCAGTCAACAACGTACTCCATCACTTTCTTGTATGTGTATTTTTCCTATATATATTATAAAATAATTATGCAAAGTACTAAAATGGAGCTATCAATTCAAAATTTAATGTAATAAATCACCAAACATAATTTATTAAAGGGACATTAGCTGTCAAATTCATGTTCATCGATTTGACTCAAGATCTCATATTTGATTTATAAAATACTAAAACGTATATCTAAATCATAAAAGTTTAAAATAAACAATATACAATGTATGCGCTCGATAATATGTATCAGCATTTTGCAAATGTTTGTTTTGGAAGAAATATAAAAGTTAAAAGAAAAGTTTTTGAAATTTGCATGCAAAATAAAGTATATCATAAAACATTGCACGAGTAAGAATATCAATCACATCAGATGATAGTAACAAAAAAAACCTAAACAAAGCAAGTAGTCAAACAAAACAAAAAATAAAAGTCCACAGAACAAAAACACTATATACATGCACTGAATTGGCATGAGCTGTTATTTGGATCCCATTTATGTACTATTTGTTTAATTGGTCAAAAGATGTTTTCGTGCGACAATACTATATAAGGCAGCTCATTCCAGACGTGTAGCATCATCGAATCAAACCTGGTAGTCATGACTCTCGGGAGTACTGTTGTTTCTTGTGAACTAAAATTATACTTATGAATTTAAATATCAATTAAATCATGAAAATAACTTGGAAATTATCAATGAATTATTTCAAATGTTTCTGTTGCAATAGCTCTATATTCTTCTTATTTATAAAGTAGAAATATCTGATTTTTTTCTAGCAGTTTTTCGTATAAACTATCCTAATCTTCCTAGATGAATATAAGAGCTCTTTCTTATTTTTTTTTCAAATTTCAAAACATTTTTTTCGTTACTGTCGTGCCAAATTACTGGACCATATCTGAATTCGGTAGAATTAATTAATAATATGCTGTTAAACTACCTAGCCTTTGTAAATATTTGACCATTCGTTTTAATTATCTTGTTGCCTTTTTACATTTTTTCAGATATATTATTGCCATATATAGTAAATTCCCAATCTATAGTTGCTCTAAAAAGTTTGAAACAGTTTCTTAACGACAATTTGTTTCCGGTTGAGTGGATGTCAAACTATGTTTATTTCGGGGTTTTCACCCATTCGCTGTATAACCTACATGAGGTGAAATACGAGATCCAGAACGGGTTTGTAGTAGAGGAAACATAAGAAGATGTAAAGACTACCGACAGTTAATGTTCAAATGGCGAGAAATAAAAGATTTGACCAAAATTCAGGCGGTGACTTGTTACTGTAACATTTTCCTTTGACCTAAGTGGCGAAAAATTGAAGTTTCAGTCTACTTGTAATTTCTTGACTTTTGACCTACTGACTTGAATATATAAGACCTCTTACTTCCAAGTGCCACACTAAAGCTAAGTGTTTGGTGATTACTGAAGGTTAAACATATGGTTCAAAAGACCAAAACAAAATATCTGCGCCTATTCTACTATTTGGTACTGCAACGTCAGCCTTGAACTTTAAATGATACCAACACCAAAAGAGGGGGGGGGGTTCTTACCAAGGAGCGTTTCCGAATTTAATTATACCATTCGGTGGTTTCGTGAAAGCGTGTTCGCACCAAGCGTGAGGGGTCATGGGTTTGAATCTCGGTTGGATCAAACCAAAGACTTTAAAATTTGTCTTTACTGCTTCTCTGCGAAGCACACGACATTAAGGAGCAAGAGCAAAGACTGGTGCACAATTTGTCCTGGTATGGTGACATGTCTTCATCCGGACTGTTACCTTGTCAACAAGCAAGTCCTTCTCAGTTTGTCGGTCTCGTAATTATTAGAGTAATAATTAGTTGCCTTAACATGTTCTTGTCCTGAAAATACATTTAATTTGGCGTTAGACGTTAAACACCATGTTTTCAGTCATTTACCACAATCACCATTACAATCAAATTTGGTAAAAGTGGAACGTATAAATTATAGTTACCGTGAACCACATATCTTTTTGTCAAAATTTTGGTCTGAATGTATCAATAACTGCTTGTACATTGACCTTTATCCAGTAAAATATAATTATTTTTCGTCGCCCCTTGGTGCAAGATGATGTTAAGTACAAATTTGCTAAATGGTGGACATAATTTATAAGTTTGTTAATTTTCAACATCTTAAGTGTTTACTAATATACAATTCAACCGAGTTATTTCTTTAGTCACTCATAATATAGCTCCCCGTTGTACGTCAGTGCCTCACATATACATGTAATCACGTGATTTGACACCTAAGGTGTACTTGATTATACAGGTGGACGTTACAGGATGGTAAGTTCATCATGCTTATGATGAAGTAATAAATGCGTGTAATATTTACAACTACAAATACCATAAAATCAAATTGTATATTTTGTAAATGGTCAATAAATGAGCAGAAATTATTTGTCAATACTTAATATGAATAATGGACATGTCAAGTCATCTTACACGACAAATTCATAGATGCCACTTCAACACGTAGCCTTAGCTCCCACTGAACAGCAAGCTATAATAAATTAAATGCCCCAAAATGACTATTTATCAAACAGTAGATTATTGGAAAATCCTAACAAAATCAGTCGAGTTTACCACTAGAATAATACTTTTAAAGGGATTTATAATGCACTGTCTTTAACGTAAATAAACACGCCCACCAAAACCATAATTATTCCACATGTAATGTTATCAAATATATAGATAATGGTTTTACACTAGTAATTTTTGGGGCCATTTATAGCTTGCTGTTCGGTGTGAGCCGAGGCCCCATGTTGAAGGCTGTATCTTGACCTATAATGGTTTACTTTTATAAACTGTTACTTGGATGGAGATTTGTCTCATTGGAACTCATACCATATCTTCCTATATCTATAGATACTCACAGAAATCACAACAGCAACTGCATGTAAAAATGTTGTTCATCTCCAGTAGAACTATGGAACGATTCTTATAGATTTGATAAAAGTTGTCATTCATGAAATAACATGATAAAGGATTATACTTTAAATTATAATTTTCTAAGATAATATAAGATGCATTACATTATACACCTATACACCAAATACCAAATGGCAATTTTTTTAATCTTGCATTTCAGCCCTTGTGGTCTATAAATGGACAACTGAACATTTTTCTATTATTTAATTTCAGCCCTTCGCAACTTTGATGTGTGTCCTGTTTGTCTTCTTCATCAAGTCACAGGTATGTAGAATACTGAACAAGCACGTTGAAAATCGCGTCGGATATAGCAGAATAAAAGGTTCCTATTTATATTACTTTATGACATACATGGTATTTGTTATTTGCTGCTGAACGTTAAGTAGAAATCAAATCATGTGACAATTCATCAATTTTAAATAATATCTTGATATTTTGAATTGTAGTTCTGACTTATTCCTATTGTTCAAGACAAAACCTTTATATATGTATCGGCAACAAATCTTCCTTATTGTTCAAAATTATCTTCTATTCATTGCAGATAGAAAGTCTACCCCAGGGCATTGTGGTCGATTGTAAGTTGATTTTATCAAATGTATTTACCTCTCACCTCCCTATTTTTTTCATGTCAAACCCATTTAGACAATCGTTTACATGTTAACCCCGTCTATACGAAATCGCTAAATGTTAAATTCAAATGTGTAGAGAATCGATTAAATGTCAAACCCATCTAAACACAATCGTCTCCATGTAAAACCCGAGTAAAATCAATCGCCTACAAGTCAAACCCAAGTATAAACAATCGTCTGCATGTCAAATCAAACTTGACAATCGTGAATATGTCAAATTGTCTAGAAAATCATCTACATGTCAAACCCGTTTAGAAAATCATCTACATGTCAAACCCGTTTAGAAATTCATCTACATGTCAAATCCGTCTAGAAAATCATCTACATGTCAAACCCGTTTAGAAAATCATCTACATGTCAAATCCGTCTAGAAAATCATTTACATGTCAAATCTGTTTAGAAAATCATCTACATGTGAAACCCGTTTAGACAATCGTCTACATGTCAAACCCGTCTATAGAAAATTTCTAAATGTCAAACCCTAGTATCATGAGTAGACAATCGCTTAAATGTCAGACCCGGCCGAGTATAGAAATCGTTACCAGGTTCAACCCACCATTTTCTACATAAGAAAATGCATGTACCACGTGAGGCATATGACAGTTGTTATCCATTCGTTTTGGTGTATCTGAGCTTTTGATTTTGCCTTTTGATTACTGACTTTCCGTTTTGAATTTCCCTCGGAGTTCGGTATTTTTGTTATTTTACTTTTTACATGTCAAACTCGAGTATACATAATTAATGATCGACTATACGTTAAATATCAAACAACCGTCTACATGTATTTATAACTCAAAAGATCTATCAGCGACAATCAATTTATCAATGAACAAACACATTTACTGATAACAACAATACAAAACTTTCAGAATTCAATGAATAAGATGGCATTAACTTTTAACCAACCTCTGTACAGGCTATGTTTGAAAGAACCTTTATGTTTTTGATGGAAGTTTATGCGCTATGATATGTCAAAATTTTCTAACATGATATTCAATTATTCCTATACAGTTAAACCTGTTTAAACCTAACCTCTTCGGGACTAAAAAAAATGTTCAGTATTGGCTATGTTCGGTTTTATCAGGTTCACAACGCATTAAAATTGACTGATATGACGGTGCTTAAGAACATGTTTGGTTTATACAGGTTTTCTGTTTATACAGGATTCGGTTTAGCCAGGTTTCACTGTAAATTTTGTTTATCTACTGGAAGTCAATATCGTGTTTCCAACTGTTTTCAAATATTAAGTTCCAGTTGCGTTTTCCAACTGTTTGAAAAGGGCAAATGAGAAAAATGACGGCCTGGTATACTAGAGTTAAACAAATATATTTGAGAAAGTATCAAAAACTCTGCTTTCTGGAAAATGGGAAATTGTATAACTTTGAAACCGAAAAACAATTGAGAATAAAGAAGATACCGTATGTACTTCTTCGCTTTTTTTAAAAACGTTAAAACCTCGCTTGTAGTATCTGTTTTGCACTAAACCAGCTTTATTTAAAGAGGATCGATGCTCTGTGTCTAAACAACAAGCTTTGTAAAATACTATGATAAATTGCTAGTATATAGAGATAAATAACGGAACTAAAGATATAAACCATTGGAATTTTTTAGGAAATGATTCTGTCTAGATTTTCCATACAGTAAATATTGGCTTCTCAGTTTTCTGTCAAAAACAAGGAATAAATAACAAACATTTTATTAGATTTTCAAAACAGTTTTGTTGAAAGCTTTATCAATTAAAATCATGAAAGGATAAGTGGGGAATAGCGGGCAATTTTTTTTATGACACCACATGTGGATAAACCGAGAGGATTCCGGATGTCAGAAATTTTTTGAAAAAACAAGACCCTCCTAACGTTTGTCAAGTTTTTAAAAAAATCATTTCATAAAATTGAGAATGGAAATGGGGAATGTGCGAAAGAGACAACAACCCGACCATAGAAAAAAACAACAGCAGAAGGTCACCAACAGGTCTTCAATGTAGCGAGAAATTCCCGCACCCGGAGGCGTCCTTCAAACTGGCCCCTAAACAAATATATACTAGTTCAGTGATAATGAACGCCATACTAATTTCGAAATTGTACACAAGAAACTAAAATTAAAATAATACAAGACTAACAAAGGCCAGAGGCTCCCGACTGAATAGGTCAAAAGTCATGAAAGTTAAACAAATCTGGAAAAAAATAAAATTATACCATGTGGTCACCAGTTGCAAGCTACACATCTGATGATACAATTTTTGTTCGCAGTTTTGCATCAAATAGGTTGCAATTCGGTGGTATACCCTTTTAAGGTTGAAAGCTGTTTTTTTTTAATAGTTGGGAGTCTGGTTTGTATATAAAAAATTCACAATATCGTTTATTTTAGTGGTAAAGTTCCTTAATAATGCAAATTTTTAAACAAACTGAGGGATATAAAATTGAGAATGGAAATGGGGAATATGTCAAAGAGACAACAACCAAACCATAGAACAGACAACAGCAGAAGGTCACCAACAGGTCTTCAATAGAAAATTTAAAAGTCATTAGACTTACACAATGTCCTACACGCACTTTTTCTTTTTTTAAGACTTGAAATACATTTATTGGAACTCACCTGAATATAATGTACCTTGTATAACCCAGGGTAGTATACACAATGGGCCCTGTGTTTACAATGATCCATCGTCCAGGGATAAACAATGGACTCTATTATAAAAAAAATCTATTTTTTATTTTTTGCACATAAGTTATACACGCACTTGACAACCAAAAAGGAAAGGACTTTCATTGCTGTTCTTTCTACAAGTCACAGTGAAAAGCTCACACATCATTTTAGTTGACAAAATTTATAAGACAATATTGTGTATTCATCTGAATCTGAAATAATCTAAAACCTACTATAGTGCCTAACAAGATTTTGTGAGGTAGACGAAATTGACTTTAAAACGATCGTATTGACTTTTGATGTGCAGAAATAGGCAGATCGGACATATTTTGACTTTAGTTACTTACTTCTTAAGTTTGGGATTAATTGTAATCAATATATTCCAATGAGACTGAAAATGTTTTTTTTTTATTATGATAAATAATAATTTTACCTGCCGTAGTCGTGCGTAAAATATATTTCGGTATTTCTCTTACGAAAATGAGTTGTTTAATGGAACAAAACGTATTATTTGTAAACTTTCTCTTTCCTCTTCACAATAGGCTTTTAGAAAATAACCTTTCAACTGTATATTCCGAAAATTTTGTGAAAATCGAATAAGTGGCAATTCTTACCTTTCATACCTTAACTTTCATTGATAAAACATAATATTGACTCGTCCAGTGTCCAGTTTGAAGGTCATTTTAGTTACCGTACAAATTCATGCACGTTCTATTTAATCAATAGTCATGTATGAAAAGCATAAACAAGTTTGAAGGTAAACTAATAACAACTTAATCCAATCAAATCGCCTACGATTCAATAACAATGACCAGTCCATATCATAAAAATGTATAGGGGTAAACTGGGTAGGGAGAAAATGTCAGATATATTAAGTTCATTATTTTGCAATAACGAGTAAAAATTTGTTAACCAATAGATTTGTTATAATTTCATAAACATGTCGTTATGTATAGGTATAGTTTTTGGATCTTTCATTAGCGTATTTAAGGCTGTAGAAAGTTTGGCCTTCAAAAGTCAACATAATCATTGACTTTATAAAGAAAATTCGCCTTTTTAAAACATTGAATGTTTCACAAATAATACGTGACAACAAAGCAAAATCATTTCTTAAAACACTGCAAAAAAAATAATTCTGATTGATGCAGTGGTATTGTCATAAATTGCACTGGAGTGAACAGTGGTACATCAAACGTCGAATTCCCTCACACAATGTTATCACACACTATATACTTATACGATACGTCTTTTTCTTTTTTGTCTGTCCAAAACCCTTTTTTGAAAATTGTAGGACCAATTTTATCCATAAACCATTCTAACTTGGTGAAAAGGGGCCACTACAGTGCAATATTGAAGGTTGTCTCCACTTGCTTTTATTTCACCTTGTCCTTTTTTTTTATCAGAGACATATAGTATGTATTATATATGTCTCTGCTTTTGTCAACTTAACATGACGAGCGTATAATTTTTACAAGTTTTTTTATTAAATTTTATTTTTCGTTACCCATCGTCTTTACTCCATAATAAATGATTGTGTAGTTATGAAGAAAATATATAACATTTCCTGCATAATCTAATTGCAGTTGATATAGAGTGCGGAGAAAGCACAAATGATACAGCTAACATTACCTTTCTAACCGACGTGGATTACATTACACCTGTCGCCTTATGTAATGGGACGGAAGTAATACTGACCCCTATCGATGATTTTAGATCCACAATCAATGCCAGCTACCCAGGAGGATCAGATGTCGGATGTATATTTTTGGTAAATTGTTTACTACAGAGTGATCTTTAGGGATGTGGGCATACAAAAGGCTCTGTAAATTTATTTGAATATGCTCCTTACTTAAAAGATCATGTGTGCTTTTATCGTCGTTGCAAGTTCGTCATTCATCAGTTTCTTCCAAAATTAACTTCTAAAGAAACACACTGACACGGAAAGAAGAATTATTTGACGTGCTTCTTCAGTGACACATATATAGTAGCAATACGCAGATACAATTGCAACATCTTAAACATGCTAAATGCCGCTAGGTTGACGGAGAATTTGCTAATCTTATATCTGTATCTGTTACCCTAAAACTGAGTCGACTTGGTTTTTATGTAAACGTAAATAGAATAAAATTAGCAATGCATTGGGCATGTTCAAAAACTGCTATACCGATTAACTATTTTGAAGGGGTTATGCCCCTTGGAAATATTAATTATATAGAAAATAAAATTTTATTGATTATGCCTTCATTATTTGTAGAGTGTTATGAAATTTATATCATAAGTGCATACCAGTAATGCTTTCACATGTTCGAAAATAAGTGATAATTTTTAAAAGAGTTATGCCCCTGAGATACCAATTTATATATGTAGATAATTGCATTTTTAAGCACACTCACATCTACATTACTTGTAAGATTGTTATGGGATCTAGATCAGAAGTATAAATCAGCCATGTCTTGTGCGAGTTCAAAAATCACCGTTGGCTATTATTTTGACAGGAGTTTTGTCTTTTTGAAATGTAATTTAATGTAATTTTTATATTGCATTGCATGCAAACCCACACCTCAATTTCTATTATTACAGAAGTTTATATTTGCTCATTGAAAATAAAGATATATTTAAAATAACAATGTTAGCCATCTCATGCCTACATTTCTTGTAAGACATTTATTAAAAGTAAAAACATGTTTTTTTAAGTTATTGAATTTCAGCAGATCAATATGTGCAACGCGAGGGACGTGGAAAGCTGTTCTTTTATATGGGTGTAAATGGCTGGAAAAATAAAACACAGCTGAAAACAACCCTGACATGGTTATTAAATCGATGCAATAATTTTCTTCTTGTACATACAATAGTAACCGCACTATTTTTTTTTATTAGAGAACTTACGGACCTGGAATAGATGTCTATAGCGTGAACATTGAAGTTGCTCACAACGTAAATGGTACTCTCATACAAAATGCTGACGATGTATATTCTTTAACATGTTCGTTTGGAGATGAAATAGATGGACATGCTGATGCAAGGAAAATCGATGACAGGTATCATACTTCTAAACATTTTCTCCAGAAAAAAATATAATTAATGACTAATCTAAACAAAAACAAAAACAGAAACTACTCTCTTCGGTCATCAATACTGTTTCATAAAAGTATTCCTCCGATCATCTACGAAGTTAAGGTTTATGAGCCCTTCTCAGGTAACCATGTGAATTGCAAAATTTTCAAACTGCAATAGTATCAAAACAGCAACGATAATGAATAACAGAGATGGGCCATTTTGTACATATATCAAGGGAAAATTTCGTGCAAAGCATTATTATGTATTGTTTTGTTACATTTAACAGAAAAGGGCGATAATGTGGCAAAAAAAACCAAGATTTTTTGTAGATAATCCAGACTTTACTACAAAGATCTGTATGGCCCCGCAACGAAGTTGTCGGTGCCATATAGTTTAACCCCTGTCCGAAATTCCGTAATTCCGTCATTCCGCAACAAACCATTATCCGGAGTTTTTTTTTCTAAACACCTTCAGATATTGGGCTGATTTTTTGTATGTGAGTTAACCATGATGAGTTAAAGATCAAGTTTAAGTTTCGTTCCGCTCTGCTAATTTTGGCCGAAATTACGGGCTTTGGATTTTGATAAATTGTTGAAAATCACAGTTATAAGAACTTTTTTTCTAAACGCCTTATCGCCGCGATATAACCTTTTTGTGCTAATGCGGCGTATAGCAACCAACAATCAATCAATCTAAACGCCTTCAGATATTGGGCTGATTTTTGATTTGTGAGTTTACCATGATGAGTTACAGATCAAGTTTAAGTTTCGATTTTTCAACTTTTTGAGACGGGACCATTCGTGTCGCTTTGACACATCTAGTTGTTATAAAATTTCAAACATATAGATTACTCACTTGTTTTTCTATGATGTGCTAGCATTATTGTTTACAAAAGTGTTTAACAACATTTGAATTCCCAAAAAACTTGTGCTGAATCCCTTTTAAGTCGAGCGCACCCTAGAAGGTGTACATGATTTGGTCCATATTTATATTTGTTTTAACCAATATTTTAAGTTTATAAACTTGTTTTAAGGAAATTCTTACTAGCACGGCATGCACTTATCCTCTATCTATCAATCACCGAATTGTCAAAATTGAGAGAACAAGGGGAAATGCTGTGGATTTTCTATAAAATTTCCATATGTTTAACATTGAATCAACACAAGTGCACACAATCCTTACAATCAATTTTCTCGACAAATTTCAACTTGCCCTGACTACAAAACATTGTTCACACAAGTAGAAATTCAAAACCAATACAATGTACCTATGATATAAAGTTCATACAAACTTCTTTTTCAGTCACTTTCCTCCTAAAGCTTTAACTGATATAAAATCTAGAAACATTACTACTAATCTGACGCTTGATGTCGTCGACTACGGTGGAGTTTCATTAACAGGGAAATTGATACCACTCGGAAAAAATATCCGACTAAAAGCTGAAATATTAGGTCAGTGTATAACATATTTATAATCACTTTAACAATCGGCAATCTGCGGGTGGATAAACTCGTTTATCGGCAATCTGAGGGTGAATAAACTCGTATATAGGCAATCTACGGGTGAATAAACTCGTTTATCGGCAATCTGCGGGATAATAAGCTCAACAATTGACAATCTGCGGGTGAATAAGCTCAACAATCGACAATCTGCGGGTGAATAAGCTTGTTAATCGCCAATCTGTGGGTAAATAAGCTCAATAATTGGCAATCTGCGGGTGAATAAGCTCGTTAATCGCCAATCTGCGTGTGAATTAGCTCGACAATCCGTCATCTGCGTGTGAATTAGCTGCTCGACAATCGACAATCTGTTGGTGAATAAGATCGTTAATCGGCAATCTGCGGGTGAATAAGCTTAATAATCTGCAATCTGCGGGTGAATAAGCTCAATAATCGGCAATCTGCGGGTGAATGAGCTTGACAATCGGCAATCTGTGGGTGAATAAGCTCGTTTATCGGCAATCTGCGAGTCAATAAGCTCGACAACTGGCAATCTGCGGGTGAATAAGCTCAACAGTCGGCAATTTGCGGGTGAAAAAGCTCATTTATCGACAATTTTTGGATGAACAAGCTCGACAAGCGGCAATCTGTTGGTGAATAAGCTCGTTAATCGGCAATATGCGGATGAATAAGCTCTTTTATAGACAATTGACCATCTGTGGGTGAATGAGTTCGACAAGCGGCAATCTGTTGGTGAATAAGCTCGTTAATCGGCAATATGCGGATGAATAAGCTCTTTTATAGACAATTGACCATCTGTGGGTGAATGAGCTCGACAATCGGCAATCTGTGGGTGAATAAGCTCGATAATCGGCAATCTGCGGGTGAATAAGCTCGGAAATCTGCAATCTGCGGGTGAATAAGCTCATTAATCGGCAATATGCGGATGATTAAGCTCGTGAATAAGCTCGTTACTCGGCAATCTGCGGGTGAATAAGTTCCTTCCTTTCTATTCGTTAGAAGTAGGAACGATACCCTAGGCGTATTGAGATGATTGTTAGTTTGAGTGAGACAAGAAAGTCAAATGACTAAAAATCGCCTTATATATAGATTGATCCAGATCATGTTCTTTATCATTCTTGCTTTGTATACATTTGGGTCGATGGTATGTAATACAGACGGCGAATCGAATCTTGTTAACTTATGTATTTAGTTTATCATTGTCATTTAGCCATATGAGCCTTATTAGGAGTTTGTTTTCTATCAACCCCAAAACACAAGTGCTAACTTACGTTTGAACACATTTTGTTTAGCTTGAATAGAAGAAAAAGATGCTACGTTTTTTATCTTGTGTAATAAAAAACGGACAGAAAATTACACCGAGGCAATACCATCGATGAGATGGCGACCTTAAAATTGGAAATTTTGATCCATAGGTTTTCGTGTTGGAAATTTTGTTCATTATGTAGGGAATCATTGAAGCATGACTAGCGGACCCCCTCTTATGGTAATCAGAGACCCCTCCCCATTATAAAAAGTTCTGGATCCGCCTCTGAGATCAGTAGAATGTACGTGCTATACGATCTATGTTTTCGTACTTAAATCCTAAAATAACACTCTGGTTTGATTTTTGATTTCAGCTACAAGTAACGAGACTTCCTTTAGAGCTTTCAGCTGCCAAGCTATATCATACGATGGAATTGAGACATTCGACATTTTAATAGGCGGGTGAGTTAAATCTTACGAATGCATTTGACCTTTATGGAAAAAATCAGTACAAAATAGTTAAATAAACAATTTGATAACAATATAGTTCTCTGATTTCGTTATACTCTAATCTATATATACATATGTACGACCACGCGATTTGACATGGCTCAGAAGTTTAACCAGATTGACAAACAAATGAATTAAAGGTACACCACCACCAAAAATATCCCCTATAACATGATGATTTAAAAATTACACGATGTTGAAATACGAATATGGGACAACATGACAACCGTACTGAACAAAAAAAAAAAAAAAAAACGCCATCAAGTATAAGCCATCTAGAGGGGTTTTTGCCATAGACAAAAGTTTGTTTATACAAGATCATCCAATACCCATTTGACAATTCTATATTACCAGAGTCTAGAACTATGAATGTGCGGGTTTAACTAGCTAGCACATTATTTTATAAAACTTTATAGCGTGTAACCGTTACAGAATGTAGATGTCCAGTGACAATCATGGTATGCACATTGTGAACTGATTACAATTGTAGATGCGGCGATGGGCTTATTTTCAAGAAAACTCATGGTTTTACAACAACAGGAACTGTTACTTTCAGTCCATTTTTTAAAGCTTTTAGAATGCGAGGAAATCCGTATATAAAATTCCAGTGTCAGTTTACTGCTTGTCAGAAAGGTGGTGGATGTAATGGGGTTTGTAGACTTAATTAACCAATGGGACACTGATTTTTATGTTATAATTAAAATTTGAATGCAAATTTAGAATGAATGCAATCTGAATGATACTTTAGTCAATAAAACACGACGAATTTGTATATGGTTTATAATGATTACAGTAAATACCTCGCCTGAATGTGATCAAGTCTGTCAGACGAATTTGTATACGGTTTATAATGTTAACAGTAAATACCTTGCCTGAATGTGATCAAGTCTGTCAGACGAATTTGTATATGGTTTATAATGTTAACAGTAAATACCTCGCCTGAATGGGATCAAGACTGTCAGACGAATTTGTATATGGTTTATAATGTTAACAGTAAATACCTCGCCTGAATGTGATCAAGTCTGTCAGAGAAATCGAATTTGTATATGGTTTATAATGTTAACAGTAAATACATCGCCTGAATGTGATCAAGTCTGTCAGAGAAATCGAATTTGTATATGGTTTATAATGTTAACAGTAAATACCTTGCCTGAATGTGATCAAGTCTGTCAGACGAATTTGTATATGGTTTATAAAGTTAACAGTAAATACCTCGCCTGAATGTGATCAAGTCTGTCAGACGAATTTGTATATGGTTTATAATGTTAACAGTAAATACCTCGCCTGAATGTGATCAAGTCTGTCAGACGAAGTTTTATATGGTTTATAATGTTAACAGTAAATACCTCGCCTGAATGTGATCAAGTCTGTCAGACGAATTTGTATATGGTTTATAATGTTAACAGTAAATACCTCTCTTGAATGTGATCAAGTCTGTCAGAGAAATCGAATTTGTATATGGTTTATAATGTTAACAGTAAATACCTCGCCTGAATGTGATCAAGTCTGTCAGACGAATTTGTATATGGTTTATAATGTTAACAGTAAATACCTCGCCTGAATGTGATCAAGTCTGTCAGACGAATTTGTATATAGTTTATAATGTTAACAGTAAATACCTCGCCTGAATGTGATCAAGTCTGTCAGACAAATCTAAACACAAAGATAATTAAATCGTGAATATGTCATAGAGTCCATACAATCTACAGGCTCCTGATTTGATACAGACGCATACATAATGTTGCGGGGTTAAACATGTTTATGAGCGATCAACCCTCTCAAAAACAAACTGTAAAAAATTCAGTAGCAATTGGCTTGACCTAAAGGTACAAAAACGACATGATACAACGTAGGTCGAATCGATGAACACGAACAGCTAGCGCGTCTTTAAGCACTTGAAAGAAAGCTTAATATATTGCAATTATTATAACAACTAAACAGAAATGTTTTGGGTCAATGTTGTGCCTAGGTATTTTTCTATGAATCAAATTACAAATTCGAATACAAAATAAGAATAAAAAAACCAATGTAACTGCTTTTAATATTTTCTCTAAATAGTTATCTAATATACAAGAACAAACATATTTTTATTACACCTTCTTGGTTGTTTGAATATTGAAATAATGTTTGAGAATGTACAGTTTTTTCTTCTTTTATTTTTTACAGAGTACCTGCTATAAAGACGTTCAAAGATGATCGGTGAATGGGATTGAAAACAATAAAGTGTAATGAAAATTATTTTGTCTTAATATTAATCGTCCAGCTAGTCCACCGTTATACCATATGTATATTGAACCCGGGAATACGAAGCAAGGTATCAATGTATTATTTTGTTTAAAATATTTTTTATTGGGAGTAAGACTAACATACATAGGTCTTTTTTTTATAAATAGATGTTTTATGATTGCCGTTTACAATAATGCCCATTTCAATTCCAAAAAAAAATTATGTCGAAAATGTGTGTATCTGTTCGTATAACCAACTCCTGTACCTAAAAGCTTTCAACCCAGAGTTTTCAAACTGTCTATAAATTTGGAAAAGACAGAAAAATAGGAAATGGTTAACTGCAGATTTCCCTTTACATGACACGTTTCAGGAATAACCTTTATTACTAGAAAACACTGAAATCACAAAAATACTGAAATCCCAGGAAAATTAAAAACGGAAAGTTCCTAATCAAATGGCAAAATAAAAAATCTCAAACACATCAACCGAATGGATAACAACTGTCATATTCCTGACAAGCATTCTCTTACGTAGAAAATGGTGGATTAACCGGATTTTATAGCTAGCTCAACCTCTCGCATAAGTCGGCAGCTAAGCCCTTGCACTTGTATGACAGTTGCATCAAATATATTATATTGACAACGTTCATGAACAAATATTATACTCTGCTTGAGGGATTAACCATATGTCAAGGTTTAAACAGATGCTTTTCCCGAGGGGATACAGTCTTATGATCTGCTATAAAGGGTTGGGTTTGCCCTATCTAAAGGACTATCATCTTAGATACAAATATTAAAAGATTTTTTAGTGGAAGGGAATAAAACTAAATTCAAAATTAAAATCCATAATCTTTTCACTGAAAGTTTGTTGGCAAAACGTTTTTCTTACGTAATGTCAGACAGGTACTGGTTATCCATAGACATCAGTGCAACTTTTGTTAATGGTACCAACAACCCAGAAGTCATAAAATTAGACGTACCTGATTTCCTGTTCAACCAATTTTGAAAGTTTAGAGGAAAAAAATATAATAAGTATAAAATGTATGCGTGTGATGAATTAAAAATTCTATACCAAAACATAAAAAAACGTCTAAGCTTAACATTGCCGATTGAAGCACAACTTTTGCTTCAAGTAATTTTACGTAATCTATCAACACAATTTTAGAAATACTGTATCATTTAAACCCTGACTACTTGGCGTGTGGAAACGAGTGCCTCAAGTTCATTCCACGTTTTCTATATGAACTGTACTACACAGTCTCCAAGCTTCAATCCGTCCTCGAAAAGAACGTCTGGCGTCAGAAACGTTGGACTATTTTTGTTAATGTTTTAAAGCCATGTTTTACAATCGAACAAGTTCTAGGTAAATAATTCAGTTGTACTTCTTTGTAAAGTCAATCAAACATCCATCAGACATAATAATTCAAGAAAAACGTGACGATAAAGCTTACCTATTGTTAACATTCCATATCTATAGGCAATAACTTACCAACTGTCCAATTGCATGCAGTAGTTAACTTAGTGATGGAGAAGTGTATGTATATTTAAATTATTTTCAAAAGTTAGAAGTGGCAAATTTCAACAAATAATCATATGTGGATGTTAGTATTAGCTACTGGGAAAGTGATACCATCGAGGACCAAAAGTCCTTTTGCAGAGTTTCATAAGTCATTTGAGATTGTGACACGGTGATGACTGCAGTACCTCTATTTTGACAATTTTATCTGTTATGTCAATTTTGTTCATGCATCGTTGTAAATATAATGGAATTTGATGCGACTGTCATACAATAATGAGTTTAACGCTATACAACCAGGTTCAATCTACCCTTTTCTACATTTGGAAATGCCTGTACCTACGAATATGGGAGTTGTTCATTCGTTTGATGTGTTTTATCATTTGATTTTGCCATTTGATTAGGGACTTTCCGTTTTGAATTTTCCTCGGAGTTCAGTATTTTTGTAATTTTACTATTCAGAAGTATACATAAAGACAATAGAGTTCAGCTGATTTTCAAGAAATGAACGAGTTATTATATTTACATCAACCAAAAAATAATTATAACTTTACACAGAGATACTCTAGATGTTTAGATGATCCTTTTCCATTACAACGTCTACATGACAGTGCATATAAAGTATATAAATATGGGCATTTTGATAAATGTGTTATTACGAAGGACGAGGTTTCACAATACTTCCTTTATATGTGTTCAAAATCAAGCACAGTTATGGTTTACGAAATAAGGTTTGAAGCATCATCGGTCATAGTCAATGCCAAGTAAAAAGAATCGGTCAAAGCTTGGAAAATTATTGGAGAGAAAGCACCAACTTATATAGATAAAACAGTAGACTGAGAACATTAGTGAAAGGAGATCTTGTACGACTAGATCTCCAAGGACTATTAAACAGACCTGACGGAAAAAAGATAAGCCAATCTGCAAATTCAATTAAATAAACCAAGGTACAGTGAACTTGACGAACGGTTGGACGAGTCTAAGGAATCTGAAGATGATCGATAGCAATCGTCCTTGTGCCAGCTGGAGTAAATATTCCGGAAAATATATCAGGACAAGCTTTTGAGGGAAGAAACGACATTTAATGAAGAACAGTAAAAACTTTTGAAGCGTAACAGATGGCTTATAATAGACTTTAAAAACGGACCCTCTTTATTTTATAATACACGTGTTCTAACAAAGATGGATTTCGATTCAAAACCAAAGATATTAGTGCACGTTGAATCATCCTCTCGCTAATTTCTTTTTATGGAATACTGGTTCCGTTTGGGAACAGGCTTTTATCTAAAAGAACTTTTTGAAATGGACTAAATCTCAGAACTTATATTTAATGTTAAATAAAGTTAACGATGTTGTTTAGAATTTGGAATACTGATTCATATTAATAATTTATTTAATAAATTATAATTTATCTAGAAATTGACAATGAGGGTCGGTTGAAAACAAAACTTTACGACAAAAGAGATGATTTCAGCTTTCCAATTGTGAACTTTCCATTTCTAAGTAGCAACATTCCAGCAGCACCTGCATACGGGGTATATATCTCCCAATTGATACGATATTCCCGTGCTTGCATTTCCTATCATGATTTTCTTGATAGAGGGTTACTGCTCACAAGGAAGCTATTAAACCAAGAGTTCCAAATGGTGAAGTTGAAATCATCCCTTCGTAAATTTTACGGACTCCATCACGAGTTGGTTGACCGTTATGGAAGAACCGTTTCACAAATGATATCGGATATGTTCCTTACGTCGTAACTACAATCCACTTCCCTTTTATGAATGTGACCTACCGAATTAGACTATTTACCGGATTTGTAATCACATAAGCAACACGACGGGTGCCACATGTGGAGCAGGATCTGCTTACCCTTCCGGAGCACCTCAGATCACCCCTAGTTTTTGGTGGGGTTCGTGTTGTTTATTCTTTAGTTTTCTATGTTGTGTCATGTGTGCTATTGTTTTTCTGTTTGTCTTTTTCATTTTTAGCCATGGCGTTGTCAGTTTGTTTTAGATTTATGAGTTTGACTGTCCCTTTGGTATCTTTCGTCCCTTTTTTATACCTCCCTTTGACTCACGTTGTCAATGTATGTTTCTAATAAAAGAACTTGCACCTAGATATTTGTCAATAAATCAAATAACGGAAGTTATGGAGGATAGAGGGTTTGCATTATTCGACGGCGAGACAGTTTTTCTTCATAAAGGAAACTATACTATAAGCTTAACGAAATGTGACACTTGTTGAGCAGGATATTGTTGGTTTCGTTTTACGCAGTCTTTAGTTTTTGATGTTGTGTTTTGTACATTTGTCGTTTTTTGTCAAGGCGTTGTTGAATGATTTGAACATCCGTGTGGTATCTTCCTTCTCTCCATCCCTTTTTTAGCTTTTAAAATTAAAAAAATTAAAAAAAATTAAAAAACCAAAGAATAACCGCTCCAAGATGTTAAGAAGGCATGGCAGTCGTCATTATTATATTATGAATTGTGCCCTGTGCATTTGTGTCATGTATAAGGCTATAAAAAATATCGATTTCAACATGATTATGACCTAGCAGCGACATCGCAATTATCTTTTGAGATTCAAGATTAAATCCTCTCTCATTATCATAAGCCCAGTAGTCAGCACTTTTTGTGCTGACATGATTTGTCATTGATATGGTTATATTTATAAATTTACTGTTTACAAATTCTGGGAATTTTGGTCCTCAATGCTCTTCAACTTCGTACTTTATTTGAGCTTTTTCAACTTTTTGGGATTCAAGCGTCACTGATGAGTCTTGTAGACAAAACTCGCGTCTGGTGTATATACTAAAGGAGTAAGTTCGGTAAGGGCCATATTTGGCCCCAATTATAAAGTTCATAGTTACAAGACAATACATGTTTTAAGTTGCCTTTAAGACATGTTAGAAAGTTAAACAGAACAGTTTTTGTGCAAAGTTTAACTCTAACACGTTGATTTTTACATCCATAAAAGGTCAAAATAAGGGATTTTGGTGAAATTTGACAAAATCAGCTAGATTTCAACCAAATAAAGGACTAGGAAACATAGAGCGCAGGCGTCGACAAGCTTAAGATTCAAATAAGACATGTGAAATGTCTTCACAAACATTATTTTAAAATATCTTTGTTGTCGACGCATGCGCTCTATGTTTCCTGTCCAATAAACTATGGAAATTTTCCCATTTTCATTGATTTTTTCGTGTAAAATCAACATGAGTACAACTTGTAACGTCATAATGAAGCGCAGAAACGTAAAATGTTCAACAAAATGGTTTATATCCGAGCTAGTCAATGTATTAGCTATAATTTATCGTGATATTGTTCGATAAATCCGAGTTTGAAATTTACGCTAAAAAATGGGGCCATTTTAGGACCTTATCGAACATACTCCTTTAGTCCTGGTATCTATGATGAGTTTATTTATGAGTAGAACAGTGGGGTTGCAGAACTAACTTCAGAAGCCTCCTCCTTTAAACGTTGTGTTATTGACTTTCGACTTTACAGCATAGTCTTACACTGCATTCGTGTATAATTTCATTATATCATCAGTAAAATTATCTTAAGGTGGTACCCAACACTTTCACTAAAATTAATTTGGCTCGTTTAATTTTCATAAAATTTTGTCAAAGTATTTGACACTTTAACAAAAATATAAAAGTTTTAAAAATTTTGAACCAACCGTTTTGTCAGAAAAATTACACTGGTTATATAGCAGTTTGACAAACACCAATTTTGATCATTGAGAAGCTTAATATTCCTTTTACAACACAACGTAATTAAAACGTTTAGCTGACTTTACAGAGTTATCTCCCTGTAGTGTTAGGTACCACCTTAATTAACAACTGCTTTAAAATTTTCGTAATAGGTTAAACGGATCTTACGCTGTATCAATCAAACTTTTTCATAATTTTAAAATGATAATTCGAGTTAATACGAAGTTTGTCAGGACAAAGTACAGACAAAATCATTACTGAAATTACCAGCTTAAAAAAAAAAAAAAAAAAAAAAAAAAACAACCGCACAACACATCAATATTACTTTTACTGCTCACTCGGTTTTCTGTGATATCTGTTTGACGTGGCTCGGTTCTTATTATACATCCCGTCAATGTATTTGTATTATTTTTCCTTTTTGTTGGTGTGTTTTGTACGTGTGACTTTTTGTGTTTCTTTGGTACATATGACGTGACTCTACTTTTAAATTAAAGATCCTGCCAGTATGTTATTATTCTATTATAAATGTGAAAATACTTTGAACGACAAAATTATTTCTCTGGCGTAGTGGTAATAATTTTACCCATTTTAACTGTCACATAAATTATTTTGACGATTGAATTATCGATGATGTAGTTGACAGAAAACGCACGCATGCTGGGGTCGCAATTTGCGTTAATGACAAATATAGTCCATATTTGGAGAAACTGTCTGATGGAAGTAATAGAATTGCCGCAATACGTTTGAACTTTGATGTACCTCTGGTGATAATTTCTGTATATTTACCTTCTCGTAGTAATAATTATAGCCGTGATGACTATCTTCCCGTATTAGACGAACTTATCGAAATTGTCACAAAATATAGAGACTCCGCTAATATTTTAATTGGTGGTGATATGAATGCCTCAATTTTCAGGAACCATCATAGAGATAATGATTTTAAAAACTTTCTACGTAATAATAATCTACGTATACCTGACAACTGTGTTGAGTGTAGTACATTTTATCATTTTAACAATCATGATAGTCACAAATTGACTATTTCATTTAGAATTTTGATATTATTAATACATACCGTTCTAATAGCCGTGAATCAGCTAACACTTCTACTCATGATCCGATAATGGTATCAGTTTTAATAAAAACTTCAGATAAACCAAATGCTATTCCAAAAAGCAAACATTTGCAGCGTATTAACTGGAATAAACTTGAAAAATGTGAATATCAGAGATTAATGGAATTAAATTTACAGTAAAACATAACTGAAATAGATAATCTATCAATTGAAAACTTTGATGAATTTGTGATCTCTGCCTGTGAGATAATTACTCAAACTGCTGATTCGCATCAACCTCCTAATAGTAGAAAACGTGGGAAAATAGTAAATACTGGACTCCTAATATGACAGAAATTTTAAATCGTAGTAAATATCATTTTTGGATGTGGAAACAAGAGGGAACATCAGATAAATTAAGCATTCATTATCAACAAATGAGAGTACTTAAAAAGAAACTTAGATCAGAACAAAGAAAAATAGAATCTGCTAAGAGACAGTCTAAATTTACAGATATCATGTCGCTATCTGACAGAAATGATAAAAAATTCTATACTTTAATAAACAACCAGCGAAACTTGCGCTCTTCTGTAACATCTATTTAAGAATATGACAATAAAATAATTGATAAGTAAGTAAGTAAGTAAATTGTTTATTATAGTGACATGTGTAAATCAGCATAAATTTGTACAAACTATAATTACATATATAATACACCCGGCCCAATGGACCAATAAGTCACCTTTTATTGTTAGTTCAATATAAATGTTCTAATATCACGTGTCAATTGCCAATTTAAATTTAAATACAGATAATTATAGATTAAGAATACTAAGGAAGAAATTTTAGATACCTAGAGTAACCTGTGAACATTTAAAATTTAAGATACATATTATGAAAAGTTAGCCACTCCGGTCGATAACCCGGACTTTGATAATACATATAAACATATTTTGGAACAGGACATATCAGCCTTGACCGATACTTATACTGAGAATAGTGATACTTTGGCCCAAGTCTCAGAAAAGGAGGTGGTACAAATTATAAATTCACTTAAGAATGGAAAGGCACCTGATGCCTCTAGAGTAACCTGTGAACATTTAAAATTTGGTGGGAAAACTCTCTCTTACGTTTTAACATCTATCATAACATTCTCATTTTCAAATCATATTATACCAACTATATTCAAAAAATGGACTGGCGTACTAAATTATAATCCTGGTACCTTTGATAAATATTTACACCACTGGGTCGATGACACTGCTGGTTGACGTTTCGTTCCCGAGGGTATCACCAGCCCAGTAGTCAGAATTATCCTGCAACTGATATGATTATATGATATTTTGTATACTTGCCAAATGTCATACACTAGTATGTAAGCATCTTAGTCACAGTATGGCGTTGAATGCCGTGGAGTCTTAGCAAAGTAAACTAAATGACCACATTACATGAAACAAAATATTTTATTTAGTCTGATATATTTTTTTTGGAAATAAAATAAAATAAAATAACCGAGGAATTCTTAGTGATATACTAACTGTTCCAATAAAATCCGTAGTAGCAGTTTGACCTTTCACACTGGGAAAAAATAATGAAAGCTTACACCAGCCTTAAATGAATATTGAAATTACAATAGTCTATCTCATCACTTTAAATTGAAGACCGCTCTCAACATTCATAAACTGTCACAATTTACAATAAAAAGTAAATGGTATCCTTCACACGCATGGTCATGAAAACACTGAGATATAATTTCTAATTCAATTGAATTAATAATTAGTATAAAATAGGACTAAGGTTCACGTATTAACTTCTTTTTTTTTTTTTTTGGTAAAAAAAGCAACTTGTTTTCGATGTTTCTTTTATGGTTTCAGATGGAAAACGTGTTATGTCTTATCGTTTATAGTCCTAATAATTATAAAATTGCCTTTCATTCCCATCTTTGACATGAACATTGTTTTGACTGGTTTTGTCAAAATAATTGAACAACGCTCGAGATTGCATGTTAGTTACGTAAGTACGGGCGTCACTTTTTGTGGTGTCTGTCATTGATTGAAGATGTTCGTTGTTGTTCTGCAGTTTGCATGTTGTGTAGACTAGTAAATTATTTGTTTGTGCGTTGTTTTGTTCTTGCGTGTCTGTGATGTGTTATCATAGTAGCGATATTTTAACCATTGTCATTTAAAGCGGGAGGTTTGACTAGCCATTAAACCATGTCAAAATGGCCTGTACCAAGTCAGGAATATGGCAGTTGTTATCAAATTTTTCGTTTCTATGTATGTTGGCGTTTGTTTTTTGTCGCACTTCAGTTGTTTTGATTTTCTTTTGTTTTCCCCTTATAGTTTATGTGTTTCCCTCGGGTTGAGTTTGTAACCCAGATTTGTTTTCTCTCAATCAATTTATATAAAATTGAGAATGGAATAAAATTGAGAATGGAAATGGGGAGTGTGTCAAAGAGACAACAACCCGATCACAGAAAAAACAACAGCAGAAGGTCACCAACAGATCTTCAATGTAGCGAGAAATTCCCGCACCCGGATGCGTCCTTCAGCTGGCGCCTAAACAAAAATATACTAGTTCAGTGATAATGAACGCCATTTTTTAACAACAGTATACTACTGTTTTCTTTATTTACGACATAACCGAAATAATTCTTATAAGCAACGACGAATGAGATAAGAGAAGCAGGGACTTTTAAAATCAAGGAGTGCATATGATCACCCCTGGAATTGTATTTTTTATAATGCTCTGTCATAGTTTCTACATGTATGAAATGTTTTATGGATCATTCTTTGTCATTGTTTTTTCTGCTCTGACTAAAGATTGCACTCTCGGTATCTTTTACAATTAAAAAACATATAGGATAATTGATTTGTTAAATTATATGACGGAGTAGAAATAAATGATAAGTCTCCAGTGCAAAACTGAATTTAACGGACGCCAATGAAAATAAGCTATCAACATTAAAGAATAATAGGAAAAGTTAAATGCACCGGAAAATAGTTAATAGAGGTATTATATAATTATCGATGTTAAAATATTTGATAGCATAAATTCTTAACGATTGTAAAGAACACTGTCCCAAAAAGATATGGTTCAAAATATAATGTAAGCATATATAAAATAAATGCAAAAGATACCAAAGAGATAGTTAAACTTATTTGTAGAAGACAAACTTTATAATTAATCAAATGATCAACATTTTAAAAAGAAACCTGGGCGTCAACATACGTTATTTAACTAAAGAGATGTGTAAAAGGTCAATCATTTAGTCGGCACGAGTATAGAAAAGACGTACATATCAAGAGGTCTATCATATATATTATCAACTCTATTATTTTGAATAGCTGATCTGTGGGTTTTGTGTACATAGCTTCATTCTAATTAAATATATTGATTTCAATGTAAAAAAGCTAATATAGGGGGGAATGATACGACAACAGTGAATAGTGTATCTGAGTATATAAAAATAAGGAGATGTGATACGATTGTCAAGGTGACAATTATCCACCAAAGTTCAAATGACGTGGAGATCAGTAACTATATATTACCGCACGGCCTTCAACAACGAAAAACATCAACGAGAAACACATGACCTTGTACAATACCAAATTATAAGTAGCTATATCGACAGAGTGTATGATCATGAGCACTCCTACCTACTAAAACAGCAATATAGGGTTAGAAATGTACTTTTTCAATATCAGTACCGATAAAACAATGTATTAATATGACTAACCATTTCAGGGGTACCTTACAGTTAAAGATGTAGCAGTAAGGTCATTGTTAATAGCTTTAGTGCAATAAATTTATATTCAAGTGTTAAAAAAAACCAATAATGTATTAAAGATTTTACTGCAGTGTTTAATTCGAATGATCAATGAATTTACGGGTTTTATAAACAACTTTATTGTGAATATTAAAATGTGATATCCCGATTTCAACAACAACTCTAAAAGTACAGCCACAAACAAATTGCATCCTCGTAAGTTTGTTTGAAACTGATATAATACAAATTTCGAAAAGGACAATTATTGCTGTCTATTTTAGCACTAAGTTCGTTTGATTATTATTTTTATAGCATGATATTTTCAAGGTAATGGTAAGTGTTTTATAAAATTTATCAATTATATTTAAGTTACATAGATCTTTACTGAGTTTGGCCATACACTGTGATTAATACTAATAGCAACACAAGACAAAATCTGTTATTTAAGGGGCACAATTGGTGACCATGGATATGCATACAACCTTTCAATAATGTGATAGTGTATAAACATATGCAGATGTTGTCAAAGAAAAATATACAGCTCAAATCATCGCGTCATATTTCCAATAAGTATATCAACTATATACCTCTTTTTCAATACACAATAAGGCTTTATAAGATCTGCAGCAAGCACATTTGCAATCAGAGTTTTTGAAGGACCATTAACTAAATGAATAAAATAATGCTTGATGAGATTGCGTGAATGTTAAAAGTGTTGAAAGCGATAATTGTCATACTAAACTTTCAAAGCGTTATTGACACATAAAAACAATTACAAAAAAGGACAATAATCTCTTTAATAGAAATATATGAACTAATAAACAAAATTCGAATAGTGTTTTAAGTTGTAACAAAAAGTATAATGCAAATTATGGTGGCATGTTGTATTCTAATCAAGAGATTATATTGCTCACGCATAGAACGTCTGCATCTGCTTCGATTTAATTACATGTATGATCCACATTACTAGGCCTCAACCACCTGCAAAGAAATAAGTCCCATTATATGTTGCTGTATTTTAGTACAAGAACAATTTAATATCCGAAACAAAGTTGTATGTTATCTTAACCTGAAAGTTAAGTAGCCAATCATTTTGATACAGTTGACACAAATTGTTCAAATAGAAATAGAAGACCTCTCTATGTAAAGGAAACTCAGACATGTCATACATCTTAAATTTTCGCTTAAAAATTCACCAATCAAATATCTGAAAAGTGGAAATCTAGTTGATTCAAATAATTGCAAATACACGGTGGGTATGGTTGTCCTGCGAGAGAACGTTCTGTGCTGGTGATTTGGTCCTGTCAGGTGCTGGTGGGTCCTGATTCTGTGCTGGTGGGTCCTGATTCTGTGCTGGTGGGTTTGTTTACATTGTATCAGAACGGCAATAAAACGACTGTTTTGTTGATTAATTTTTCTCTGATGCGTCATAAGTACCATGCAAAGTATATTACAACAATATTATATTGCAAAAGTCGCGCAAGTTCGTTAAACGGAATTGTCCTGACGCTGTGCTGGTGATAAGAAAAACGGTCCTGGTTCTGTGCTCCTATGTCCTGGTTCTGTGCCTTTATATTTTAGTTAAAAGTGGCATATATTCAAGATCATTGATGCTGTACTGTTATTGACTAATTAACTGTTGTCTGCTATCTTGAAATTGACATTGTTGTGAATCTGTTTACTGTTATTATGAGAGAAAAATACCCCTATTTTTTTTTATTTTTTTTAAAATTAACTGAAATCTTATTTATTGATTCATTGGCCTGTTAATGGAACCCTTCTTGCCCCCTTTTAAGATAAGAAAATATGTTTACGATTTTCGGGATTACGATCATTTTGCAAGATCACCAAAATACGTTGTTACAGTAATTTATACAATACTATATAAAGTAGATGATGTGGTATGTTTGTTGTCAATGGACAAATTTCCATAAGAAATCAAAGGAAGTATGTGTCAACAACCATACGTCATCGTACGACCTTCAACAATAACCCATAAAATAAAAATGTAAAAGGTTTTGCATAAAAAAGGAGAGCAAAAATATAGAACAAAGGACTTTCTGAGCGTTTGAATCATATGTCTTTAGCAGCCTAAAACACATTTGTTTGTGAACAATTTAGTGCTGACTATAAGAATGACAATAGTATTGCGGGTTTGTTTGTTTGGTTTTTGTTGGGCTTTTTTTTTTGGAGGGGGGGGGATGGGGGATAAGTTAGAGCGAGGTTACAGAGAAAGTTTTAAGCTTGGAATAGTTTCCCGTTAGATTTGAAAGTTGTATTTTAAAAGAAAAATGTATCTTATAGCTATTAAGAATCACTTGCTGTATCTGTAAGAGTTTTTCAACATAAGTTTTGAGACTTTTTTAATCGACACATTGGGATTTTTTGTATATGAGAACATGGTTTATCTATTAGTTGAAAATGCGGCTTTGAACTAGCTTTCAGTACCTGCGAGCATTCGTTGTCAGTCAATAATGTATGTCTTTGTGTTATTATTTTATGTGATAAATTGTTGTGTTGGTACACCACTGTAACAATGAAGGAGGAAATGAGGAGGATTGGTTGGGTGGAAGTGGGGAGGGGTATACGGAGCGCTAACAAACATGTCTATGCGGCATGGGCTTTGATAATTGTTGAAGCATCAATGTAAGGGGCATTTAATATCTTAATAAAACTATTCTTATTTTAGATACTATATATTGTTATCTGATATTGGACGAAAGATGTTGCCCTTTTATGTAATTATGTAATACAAGTTACGATCATTTGAAAACACATATTAACAGCCAAATGGATGCACAAGAGCTAAAATAGGAGTCATAGATCCTATTGACAACAATTATCTGCCCAATTTTATTGATTTTGTAACATTTGTTTCAAATATGACCAAATTCTTATCCAAAATCACCAGCACCGTATCAGAACCCACCAGCACAATGACAGGACCCACCAGCACAGTATCAGGACATGAATAAATTGAGAAAATGCTAAATTTTAATAAATTGCAATGTTTTTTCACAAAATAGTTTTGTCGTGTGGATTGCGGTATAAAAAGCGGACTCTGTGAGCATTTTTGTTTTATTTTTTCAGTTCTAGATTTTCTGAAAATGAGCATTTTTGTGTTACGCTTACTGAAACAGTTTAGAGGGTCAACTTTTTAATGGTTTACATATGAACCCATAAGAAACAAAATTGAAAAATCTCAACTGTTTTCTTCCATTTTTTATGAGTGAAAACGTCAAAAATCATCATTTTCGTCTTTGTTTACATTTTTTCATTGATCACCAGCACCCGTCAGGACCGAATCACCAGCACAGAACGTTCTCTCGCAGGACAACCATACCCACCGTGAAATATTTCATGCATATTCAGGACGAAATGCAAATAAAGTCGGTCAACCGAAAACAGACGTTGGAAAACATAGTTACTTGAATAAGATTGGAAGTTGGAAAGAGGCAACAAGTATGAATGTTTACCTTGCAGGAATAAGTTCGGTACTTGACCTTTATCGTAAGACAAGCTTCTATGCCCCTCTGTTTCTCTACACATTAGACACATGCCAAAAAGAAGGAAACTATTCATAATGATAACGACCACCTTAACATGTAACATCCATTTCATTTAAACTTTCATTTGCTGGATAGATGTTCCGTTGGCAATTATACTTCATACTCAATATGTTTATAAGTAAAAAGATGTGTACTTATTTTACATTTGCACAGCAAATACCATTTCTATAATTTTGTAGGCTTTGGACAGGATGTTCTCAATTAACTGAACACTGTAATGCCGTATGATTTTATACTAGAGATAATCAATCAAATGCACTTTGATTCGTTAAAATTAGAAATGGTGGTATCTAGAGAAGTAAGAGAGTTTTTTAGCAGTCGTATCGTTAGTTAATATAGTTCTGTAAGTTTTTATTGACCTCCTCATTATAAATTTACCTCTGATTTTGGTATTTTTATTATTTCATTTTTACAAAATTGCAAGCAAGAACGACCAACTCTTTATCAACCCTTTGATATCCTAAGTGTAGATAGTGTTTGCCTTACAAGAATAAGTTCGAACCTTGACCTATATCGTTGTTGATAATATACTACCAGTTTCAGACAACTAGAACAATAATTTTAATATGAAAACAAAAATCTGACTAAGCAAATCAAACGAAACACAGCATATTTATATCAAGATGTAATCTCATTGAGTTTGCATATCATAATTGTCCCCTTAAGATTTGAAAGACATCAATTAACCATTAGATTGATGGCCTCGTTTTCACTCCTACTAACCTTGTATATTAAAATATTGTTTAACTTTTGCGTAACCTAAATTTGGAGCTAACTATACGATGTTGATATTGGTTTTCTTTTACATGACGTCCCGGATATGTTTTCTATAACTTTTTCAATTGGCTTTTGATTTTACTTTTTCATTTCAGTTTCATATAAGAAGATTGTATTTGTTTAGCCCCTTCAATTCTCATATGAAGAAACAATTTGATAACGGCTTTGAGTGGGATTCCGTCTGTGGGGATGTAGATGCTGGGGAAACTAGCTTTTGTTTCTGTAGTCGGCTGGTATTATACGACAAGATCAAACAATTGTAACAACAGGTAGGATGATTTGTTACCAAATATGATATATTGGGTTTAGTTAATGAATTGGAGTCTAGATCACAGTTTATTCACATCCAAGTCCGCAGTCCAATCAATGAAAAATAAACGAATTGGTAAAGTCTAAATTCTTTTCGTATGTTGAGTCAAAATATGAAATGAAACAGTATTACGAATCAGTAATTCGAAAATCTTATCGCAGCTCATGTGCTCTTGTTGGCATATCCAAAGAGTCCCCAAATAATAATTAACCTTTCTTTAAATACTAAATAACGTTGCTTACAATAAAATTTGTAATGGTAATTTTGTCAAAGGAATTAGATCACGGATTGATTCCGTATATTAAAGAGAATTATTTAGTATCACCAGCCCAGTAGTCAACACTTCGGTGTTGACAACTTCGGTGTTGACATGAATATCAATAATGGGGTCATTTTAATAAATTTCCCGTTACAAAACTTTGAATTTTTCGAAAAACTAAAGATTTTATTACCTTAGCCGTATTTGGCACAACTTTTTGGAATTTTGGATCCTCAATGCTCTTTAACTTTGTACTTGTTTGGCTTTATACATATTTTGATATCAGCGTCACTGGTGAGTCTTTTGTAGACGAAACGCGCGTCTGGCGTACTTAATTATAATCCTGGTATCTTTGATAACTATTAGACGCGTATTTATCACAAATAAAGATAATTGATGAAATAAAAAATATTGAATTACCTTACGATTTAAGTTCCATCTTGACCATAAGTATTCACAAATATAAATTTATAATCTAACAGGTTGTAGATGTAAACAAACATTTCTGACATTTTAAATACATTGTGATTTCGAGATCTTTACTATGAACAAAAATGAATATGTTGATAGAAGACATAGTTACAACATATTTGTTCCGTTTGGAGGACGTGTTTTTCAACAGACTGTCGGCATTCCAATGGGAACAAATTGTGCCCCTCTACTTGCCGACTTGTTTCTTTTTTATTATGAGGCTGACTTCATGCAGGAACTTCTCAGGAAGAATGATAAGAAGTTAACGATATCCTTTAACTATACTTTCCGCTACATAGATGATGTTCTTTTACTAAATAATTCAAAATTTGGTGACTATCTGGAACGCATCTATCCCATCGAACTAGAGATAAAGGATACTACAGTTACAGTTAAGTCGGCCTCATATCTTGACTTACATCTAGAAATTGACAATGAGGGTCGGTTGAAAACAAAACTTTACGACAAAAGAGATGATTTCAGCTTTCCAATTGTGAACTTTCCATTTCTAAGTAGCAACATTCTAGCAGCATCTGCATACGGGGTATATATCTCCCAATTGATACGATATTCCCATGCTTGCATTTCCTATCATGCTTTTCTTGATAGAGGGTTGCTGCTCACAAGGAAGCTATTAAACCAAGAGTTCCAAATGGTTAAGTTGAAATCATCCTTTTGTAAATTTTACGGACGCCATCACGAGTTGGTTGACCGTTATGGAATAACCGTTTCACAAATGATATCGGATATGTTCCTTACGTTGTAACTACAATTCCCATCCTTTTCATGAATGTGACCTACCAAATTAGACTATTTACCGGATTTGTTATCACATAAGCAACATGACGGGTGCCACATGTGGAGCATGATCTGCCTACCCTTCCGGAGCACCTGAAACCACCCCTAGTTTTTGCGGGGTTCGTGTTGTTTATTCTTTAGTTTTCTTTGTTGTGTCATGTGTGCTATATTTTGTCTGTTTGTCTTTTTATTTAAGGCCATGTCGTTGTCGGTTTGTTTTCGATTTATGAGTTTGACGGTCCCTTTGGTATCTTTCGTCCCTCTTTTATATAAAAGTATAATTACTTTGGTATGTGTATCATACTTGTCCCCACATTTACAAAAAGATCAAACTGATAAAAAAGCCACCCAAAATGTTTACGGACTTTTACTTATAACATATCATCTGTTTAGAAACTAAAGGTTTATCCATATATGAAAATATTTAAGGTGCGAATAATATAAATGTTCAAAACTTCGCACATCCTTCACAATGTAGTCGGGTAGTTTCTGTTGTTTAAAAAGTAAAATCACAAAAATACTGAACTTAGAGGAAAAATCAATTCGGAAAGTCCATAATCACATGGCAAAATCAAATAACAAAACGCATCAAAAACGAATGGACAAGAACTGTCATATTCCTGACTTGGTACAGGCATTTTCAATTGTAGAAAATGGTGGATTAAACCTGGTTTTATAGCGCTAACCCTCTCACTTTGATGACAAATTCCGTTATATTTACATTGATGCGTTAACTAAACAGACACAATAAATAAAATAGTCAAAATATGGGTACATCAGGCATCATCGTATAACAATTTTAAAAGGAACAATTTAAGAGAACACAAACACATCTCTCTACATACACATTCATTGATTTGTGTGTCTGTCTGTGTTTAAGTGCTTTTTAGTTTTTCACCTCATTAAAAGAAATTCAAAAATATCCGATAAACAAGTTAACAGCAACCTTATGAATTACGTACGTTCTTTATTTAACATTATTGTAGTAACAATTTTAATTTCTGTTATTTTTTTAGTTTTTCTTCTTTCCCTTTCTTTTCGTATTGGACTTCTTTTTCTTATCTTTGTTTTTTTTCTTATTTTTCTTATTCTTCGTATTCATTTTATCTTTAATCCAGTCTAGGTAAGCAGAAATTCTTGTATGCACACTTGGAAAAACTCCATTACAAGGGCCTATGTATCCATATGAAACTATTCCTACAAGCTTTTTACCGCAAACCGCGGGTCCACCACTATCATTCTAAAAGAATAAAAGTAACTTTAAATAATAGCCACAATCAAAAATTTATGCTCATTTGGTCAGTCTAACTTTTATCGATGACTCTAAGTAAACTCTGCGTAAATGATTTGGCACAGATATAATACATTTGTTATGAGCACACCACTGTTTATTCATGTTAATCCATTTTTTAAGTATATGGTGAGAAACTTATTAATCGTTATCTTTGTCATATTTGTTAACGAAATTTAGTGGATTTTTCATAAAAGATCTTAAAAGGCTCACTCACTCGTTTTCTTCTAAACTTCGGAATTCTAAAGTGTGACACAGGGCACATTTTCTTCATTTTTTTCAAATCTAATATTTATGTAATAATGAATTTTGTTTTATTGTTAGTAACTGTTTCATAGAAGTATACTAGCAACTTGGTTTGCGTTAATATTGTGATTTACCCTGTAAGCGTAAAATAGGTTATAAAATGTGCCTGATTAAACTTCCAGTTATGCTATGAGAAATGTGATTATTTTATTAGTTGTTAAAAAATCCCCAGTGTCAATTGATCAATGATTTTGCATTGCTTATTTCGTGTATTTCCATGTAGATTACCATTCCAGATAACGAAGCATTATGCAACTGTTGTTTATCTTTGGTCTTCTACTGATGAAGCCATGGAGTTTTCATTGTGTTACGTTTCTTGTCATGGCGTTTTCATTTGTTTCATCTTATGAGTTTTAATATATCACTTTGAAATAACATCCATTCATGTACGGAAACATGCGACGAGAAGTATTGAAATGCTATGATAAAATTGAGGTTTTTGAGATATACATATGTGATAAATATTCAGGCTTCTACGACAAAACGTTTGATAGTTTTGGCATCATTTGTACATGTTTTAAATGCGAATATAACCGGAGAATGGTATTTTTTATAATGATCTTGCTTTATTGTAAACAATAGACTAGCACATTTATAAACAAAGGTATACATAATGGTATTTTCACAGCAAAGATGTTTTAAATCAAAACAACAATTGAATATATAATGGTGCAACATAAGGTTAAACATAAATAATTATCTAATTGCAATGGAATCTTAATTCGTTCTTGGAATATCTATTTGTGGTGTTTAAATCAAAATTGATTAACCAAAATTCGAGATTTATTAATTAATAAATAAAAGATACCCATTGGCTCCGGTATTTGTTATATTCTTTTCCAGAGAGGTTTTAAAAGAAATGTATTTCTCTCAGTTCATGTGTTCCTTTAAATAATCTTTTAAAGCATTTAAATTTGGCAGTACTTCTTGTAATTTTGTTCCGTAAATATAGTATTTTGTTAACAAATTAATCTTATTTTTAACAAAGTTCAATTTAATATTTTCGTAGTTAACAAATAGAATAATTTTAATATTCAAAGGAATTTCAATATTTGTCATTTCAAAGGAATTTCAATATTTGTCATTTCAAAAATCCAGTTGTTTAGTTCAAACCATCTTCGCTAGCCAAGGGTTACGATCCACTCCCGTTCTCTTCACCCTTGGCGGATTGAGCTAACATTTGTGATATCAATGTTGCGCCATCTATCGGAAGATTAAAGTCACGCCCATTCCGAATACATTATTCTTGACCAATGGTAGCACTTGAACTCTTCAATTTGGAGGTAAAATCACGGTAACGTCTAGATTCTACACACTTGGTAAAGCCGGAAACGAAAATATACGTCAACATTCATGCATTTGTGCATGAAACATACACAGGAACTGCTATTAGTTGATTAAAAATATTCGAGTTGTCACTAAATATAGTCTTATGTTTAGTTCGGTAAAGACTTGTTGCACAATAAACACGTGGCAATTGTTTACAAACACTTTCTACATTTACACGTGATCATGTTATAGGCGCTTTTTGATTGGATGCAGCGAGCTTCTACTGCAACCAATAAAAATCCTTACCTTGTGTCTCCGAAATGTTAGCTCAATCCGCCAAGGGTGAAGAGAACGGAAGTGGATCGTAACCCTTGGCTAGCGAAGATGAGTTCAAACCAAAGACTGGAGACCATATGACAGCTCAAAAATAAATGTTCTATTGCCAAATTCACATATGTTGCTACTATTTATTTTAACTTGCAAAGTAGTGTATTGGTTCCAAGATTCAAGGAATAATTCTATATTAGAACCAGCAAAGCTTAGTGCTTCTTATATATTTTGTACATGAAGTGTTAATTTTTTTCCAGTTATGACCAGTCATATTTAGATGGTTTTCCCATTTATCCTTTGCAGCAAAAGTAATATAATTCTCATTCGATATTTTGTACATGTCCTTTGAACCTTTCTTTGATTCAAAGAAAATACTTATATTAAAAGGGAGCATTGCTTGAATTGTTTATTCTTTACATCAATATTGATAGAATTTAACCACTGTTTAAGCGAATGAGCTATTCCATTATAATGTAAAAAAATTGGCCTGAATTGATCTTATTTTTGGAAATTTTGAAATGACTTAATTTTGCCCTGATTATCTAATAAGTCATGTACAGTCCAAATTCCAGCTTTAGTCCAGTTTTTATAGTAGATACTTGAACCACCAATCTTAATGTCTTCCTCTAATGGGTCAGACAGAACTTCATCAATGCGTCTTGGTTTTCTAATTTGATTAAGGATTTCCAAGCATCATTCAAAAACCTCTTTCCAAAAGTTTGATGGCCTTTTCATATAACCAATGTGACTTAGTTCAATAAAAGTAATTTGATCAATAGGGACTTATCTGTTTAAACAACCAATATAATAATATTGACCAATATAATAATCTTGACATAAAATATCTCGCTTGACCTTATATGGTTTTTATCCCAGATAAAAGCATCTTTTTATCTGTTTAATTACGTAACATATTGTCATCTGTACTAGGGATAGATAGAAACAGATGATTTCATTTAGATATGACCAAAGTGTTTTTAAATGGTTATCTTTCCTAAGGGGCGAGATATCGTTTTGACCACTTTTTCAAAGTGTTGTCTATATTTTTTAACACTGACCTATAATTCAAATTAATCATTTTATCTAGGTCAACTGTAAAGGTCATTCCAAGGAGGTTAAATGTACTGGAGCCCAATTTCAATCCCCACTTAACACAAATTTGATCTTGGCTATGTGTAATGCTTCCTATCCAAATAACATTTATATTAATATATAGTCCCGAGATTTCAGCGTAAAATTGGAGAACACGAAGAGATGCATCGAGTGGTTCTGGCGAGCCATCTAATATCAATGATGTATCGTCTGCATATTTAGAAAGTAAAAAAAAAATTATTACCTATAGTTTGCCCTTTATCTCCTTAATATTTCTTACTAAAATGCCTAATATTTCTGCACATAGCAAGAACATATGAGGGGATAAAGTATCCCCTTGTCTACAGCCTCTCTCGACAGTGAAGAATTCTGATAGAAAACTGTTTTGTGTCAATTCAACTGTTATATTATTATAAAAATTCTAAACTCTGGATACAACTGAATCGCCAAAATGAAAATATCTTAATGTATAAAAAAGAAAGGACCAAGATATGGAATCAAATTCCTTCTCAAAATCAATCAACAAGAGAATTGCTAGACTATTATTTTCTTCTGTAAAATGAAGAATATCGTATATCAATGGACAGCTTTTCCTATCTACCTGGAATAAAACCGGTTTGATCAGAACTTATTAGTTTTGACAAAACAGATTTTATTCTCTCTGCTATACAGCTTTATGCCAATTTGTATGTAGAATTTAGAAGAGTAAAAGGTCACCAATTTTTAAGAAAATGTTTTAATTTACCTTCTTTTGAAATACAAGAAATCACCCTTTGCCTCTAGGTGACTGACATTTAACCCTTAAATATCCCAAATTTATAGATCTAAGAACAAATTTACCAATATCAATCAAAAATCTTTTTTTTATAAATTCTGCAGTGTAACCATCAGATCCTGGAGCTCTTGTTATTTTTAATTCTCTTTAATGCAGCAGTTAATTCAGAAAATCTTATATTTCCCTCCAATAACTGCTTTTCATTCTCGCTCAGATTCGTTATACCATCATAAAAATGTCCCGCGCTAAATCAACCCTTTTCAAACAATCTTGTTTTTTATGAAGTTTATCATAAAACACTTTTGTCTGACTTAAGAATTCTTTTTTTTTTCTTCCACTACACCCCCAATTTCTAAAATTAAAATAGTCTTATTAATGTAATTTCTTGTCTCTATATTTAAAAAAAATTGATAGGTTTTCCTTTTCTTCATTCCACTGGTTTCTAGACCTGATATATTGTTCCTGAACCTTCTGTTGTCTATACATTTTTAGTTCTGCCTTTTTCTGGTCAATCTCTGCCAGATTTTTTTTCTAACTGTTTTAATTAAAAAATAATCTCATTTTCTTTTTTTACACTTCCTCTTTTGTTTTATAAAATAACTAGTCATTTATGGTAAATTCATTTTTAGAGTTGTTAATTATTAAATTTTCAAAGGCATCTGCCTATTATAAATTCAATAATCTTGAAAGAAAAGATCAGTAGCGAATGATCAGACCTGTAACTAATATCAATGCTAGCAAATTGAAAGATATTTTCAGAAATTAGAAAAAAGTGTAAACGAATTTTTTTTCTCTCCATGTAAACCTTCTATTGGGGTACAATTTTCTAAGTGGCTAAACTAGATTAAAGTAAAGTTTTGGCAAATATCAATGAGCGGATTATGTTATTAATCAAAATATTTTCTTCGCCTGAAATTTATCTATTATTAGATTTTGAAAATTTGCGTTGGTCACAATGAGTGTAAGGTATGAGCCAAATGAAATGTAGTTACCTCACAAGAATCCTTATCCTTTTCTTGCAAACACAGTATGTTGTTCCAATATGTCTTTGCAATACTATATTTAATTCCACAGTGTTCATTAGAGGCAGCAGACAAAGACACAACTTGTAAACGATCAGGATAATCGCCTCCTGTAACCAGATAAGGTTTAATAGTCAAAATTATGAATAACCTAGAAATGAAAGGTTGTGACATTTACTTATTTTTGAACGAATGATTTAGAGATTGTTCTGTAAGACCCATGTTCGAGATAAGCTGATATTTGAATGCTGAAATACATGGGAAACTTTGCCAATTCTTCATGTGCCTCTTTCAAGAAGCCTGTAATTCAGTGGTTGTCGTTGATTTATGTCTGTCGGATTTGTTTCCAATTGTTAAAGAATTATACCGTTGGTTTTTTCTCTCGTTTGAATTGTGTCACATTTTTCCTGTCGGGCCTTTTATAGCTGACTATAAGGTATTGTTGTTTTCTCATTATTTAAGTTTAAAAGATGACCAATTTACGCCATCCTCACAACGGTGGATTGTTGTCACATTGGCAGTCATACCACATCTTTTTTTGATATAAATGGTGTCTTTTCTATGGTCGGGATGTTGTCTCTTTGACAAATTCACCATTTCCATTCTCAATGTTATTGCCTGCCAGAGGTTCTTTAAGAATCTAAATAGCCTGTTTGGAATCTATTCAAATTTAGTATAAACAGAGTTTTGTCATGCATAGACTAATCCGGTTTGTGTCGTTCTTTTTAACTCCCCTTTAGAATTGTGAAGAAGTCATTTTGCATTACATAGTATGACAACAATTTGAGCGACGAATGGCTAAAACCTTCACAACGAAATGCCCATTTACAGTTGTTAAGATTATCATTGGGAGGGGTGAACATGGAATTGCCTTTTTTTTGCAATCTTTTACTCTTTATTAATTTATTAATTTTAGAAAACAAATTCAGCAGTGCATTAGAGAAAACAAAAATTGTATTTTTAAACTTTCATGCAAATACTCCAATTCTGAGTAATTATTCATAAATACATTTCAAAACGACAATTAAACTTACTGTACATAATAATTTAAAAACGCATTATTTTAAATTACCTTTAGTTGTTATTTGTTGCGAGGTTGTTTCATTTACAGTTTTTAAAATATAGCCAAGTGCTCTCGATCAATTGAATTGTAGAATTTAATGTTCCCTAATTGCGTGATGAATGTAGATCATTTTCGTAGTAAGAAGTTGTCCTATTGTTTAGGCCTGCGTACAGTTCAAAACAATAAATTTCTATAAATGAGTAGCAATACCAAATCAGCTACAAATGATTAATCACTGCAACTATTTTAAAGTTGAATTTTGAAGAACAATATCTTAGCAATGCAGGAGGGAATGACATAGAAATAAGTTTTAATGTTTGATAAGACATACTGTAGAATAAATCTGTATCGCCCCATCCTGTTACTGTGCACAAGTCTCCTGTATAATTTTTGCCTATATCAGTGTCAAGGTCGATTTTATTGATTGTAGACCCGAATTTAAGCGGTTTCTGAAGCTGTAGTAACATAATGTCATTTTCAACTGTGTATGTATTCCAGTTTTCGTGCTAAAAGTAATTGAATACAATTCAACTAATCAGTATATATTAACGATGTAATTAACCTGTTTACAATATATTAATAAATGCACTAAGTTGATGATTTTCGTCTTCCAGGAACCAATATTGTTCAAAATTTATTTGTTTGGCTTTTTAACTGTTTTCATCTGAGCGTCACTAATGAGTCTTATGTAGACGAAACGCGCGTCTGGCGTATTAAATTATAATCCTGGTACCTTTGATAACTATTCACAGGGTTAGTTTGTATTAAGTATTGTCTTTTACAGGCTTATATATATAAAATTATTTACCTATGTGGGTTTTTTTTTTCTTTCAGAACGACAGGTCCTTCTTTTGAAAAATCAACCCAGACGATACCAAGTTTCAATGAAATTTGCTTCAAGGCATAACATTATGACCTGTTTAAGGTCATTATTTTCCTTGATTAAAATGCAGACTATGATTTACATAAGCATTTAATTCCTTTAATAGTTTTCGTGTGCTGTGGATAAAGGCATAAATAATCCTCTCTTCCGTTTTTTAGATTGAATTACAAAATCGTTGTGGACGCACATTTTACCTTTCGAAACAAATACTGTCAATTTTTTTTTTGGGTTAATTTATTGCTTCAACCGATGGACAATATTTGAGATAAATTTGAAAATGCAAAACTCTTCTTCATAACACTGTTAAAACAAGCCAGATTTAACATATTCGTGAGTAGGATTTTAAAAATCTTATTGAGTCGCACTTTATGTGTATTTGAAATCATACAATGACCTATCGTAATGGATATTCGTTGTTCGCGTTATTTATACATATATCACGATTTCGTGCCATATTTTGTGTCGGCTCTGAATTAATTACATCTATATATACCTGTACCTTTTCCTCTATCAAATGATTAAATTACCAAATATTTAAATTTCTATAGATTATCACCTACTTTGTGATAGGGTTTGGTTTGGGGAGGGGATTTAATATTTAATATTGACTAAATTCTAATTTAAAAAAATGTATTGCCTTTCAAAAGTGAAGAAATCAATAATTCTGAACAGCTCTTTAAAAACTGATAAACAAAATAATCTGCTTTTCCTCGATGAAAATATCACGAAAAAAAAAATTATATTTATATTCCTTACAAAGTGGCTTCATACACCGTAACAATTCATTTGTGTCTTGCTTCAAGCAGTTAACGTAATATTTCTATTGCAACTGGATAATGATTGCTTAAGCTTAAATCTAGATCAATTAGTGAGTTTAATTTCACGTTACAAATGTTCCATGGGGCGTATTAAAACCAGAACACATCAGAAACGAATATTCCACTTTAGTGTGGTCGGTAAAATAGGATAGAAATCCTGCAAATTTTCGAAGGAAATAATATTTGTTGACGGTATTTAAGTCGGATAATGCATATTTTAAGGTTTTTCTTGTCGCATAAAAGTTAGGGCAGTAACAAACAAATATTTACAAAATAAATCTTTTTCTAATCAAATTGACCGACATAAACTTATATTTTTTATAAATGATGCAATATTGTCTCAATTCTTATATATAATTGGGTATAATATATTTCTCGAAAAGTGCATACCACGTAATACTTTTTCACTGGTATTATTACTTTCATCTGACTCAAAAAAGAGCTTCCAACAGCTACTCTTATATTTTTAGCCCTAAAATGAACAAAAGATCCAAATGAAGAGTTATACAGAATCGAGTTTTATGAGAGAATCTCTTGAATTGACTGACAAAAGCATTAAGACTATAATGTCTATAATTAATATAAAGCATCTTCTTATTTCAAAGTTCTTTAAAGTAGAAGGACTACTTTCTTAGCCATAGTGTTGTGTTAATATTAGGTAATTGAGCAGTGTTACATCATTATCAAAAGCATTGATTTTTATAACTTATGGTTAAAGACTTGTAAATTTCCTGCCCATCAAATTGAAATGATTCAATCAGGTGTCTTATAGAAGAAAACATAGCGGTTTTAATAAATTAGAATACATGTATGTTTGTATAACGATCCATACCTCCTATTTAAACCCGTCAGGTACCCTTTGTTTGGAAAAAATATACATTTGTAGTTTTTGTCTTTTAAAAAAATCACCAGCTACGGCCGGTTTAAATAGTGACTTCCGGTGTCAACTAACAGCTTAGTTTCCACTAATCCCCAAAATATATAGTTCAACCATTAAAATGAGGGAGATAATCTGTAAACCCCATCAAGACCCTCAAAGATGTGTCTCAATTTGGTCAAATCGGTAAATGCTATGACATGAAAAGGTTCTGATACATTCTGTGTCTTGTCAAAACAAATGACCAAAAGTGTTTTTCTAATTATATTAACCGACATAAACTTATATATATATATACTTACACATGTTATATTATGGACTAAAGATTTAAACAGTTAGCACATGTTAGCCATACCGGATAGAAAAGAGTTTAAGCGAAACTTCGCTATAAAACACATTTACGATATAATATGTAAAAAGTAAAATCACAAAAATACTGAACTTTGAGGAAGATCAATTGGGAAAGTCCATAATCACATGGCAAAATCAAATAACAAAACGCATCAAAAACGAATGGACAATATATAACATTATACTCTAAAGTGTGATGGTTGTCGCTTACGATGGATGGTGTGATCCGCAAAGTGTGATGCTTAAAGTTGCATTGTTAGCTGTGTGGTTAAAGTACGATGGTCTACCACGCTAATTATATATATATTTAGTTTCTGATACAGATTACATTATTAATTAGTTAGCAAGAAAAGTTATAACATTTCCAAATATATATAAAGTGCCTAGAAAATCAACCTAACAATGTAACTGTAAATAAGATAGCTCACGGTCCTCCAACATTGAACCTATTACAATGTGCCGCTGAAAGAACCCAACTTTTGTCAATAATTACTCCTCCACAATATTTGGTAAAATTATTATTTCCTTTTTTTCTCAACTGAACATTGACCATCCATGGATGATCTTCTATGTTGGCATTGTCACCATTAACAATCTTTACACTTGTATCAGGCAAACAAACCTAAAGTATTAAAATATATATTTGTTATAAAGTCCCAGGTAAATTACATCAAGTTTAGGAAATGCTACTGTCGTCATCAATAAATCTCCAAGATTGTTTCCTTATAGCGATGATAAATAAAAGCAATAGTAGTAGACCGCTGTTCAATAGTGATTAATCGATTTAACTGAAACAAATCCGGGTCACAAAACAAAACTGAGGGAAACACATCAACTATAAGAGGAAATAAAACGCACCAACAGAAACACGGAACTGCTACAAAAACAAACGCCAACATACATAGAAACGGATAATGTGATAACAACTGCCATATTCCTGACTTGGGACAGGACATTTTAAGAAAATAATTGTGGTTTGAACCTGTTTATATGGCAATGTTAAAAATACCACTAAAATTGTCATCCTTAAATCATCATTTAGAACAGTTCTCTATTAACGATAATACAATTGTCATCATGAAATCACCGAATAAAGACAGCTTATAGCGATTGTACAATGCACATCATCAAATTACCTAGTAAAAAGAGTTCGCTTATTTCTATTGTACAATTATCATTATCAAGTCTTGAGGTCAAATCAGTTTCCTTATAACGATTATAAAATCACCAATATAAGCGATTTCCTTATATAGCACAGCAATCGCCTTCACTCAATTATCGAGAACATTTACTGTGTTGCTTTGAAAACCGATGTAAGTTAAAACACATTGATGTTCATTAATAAGGAACACTTTTAATCATTGTAAAAATTGCATCATATATGGGAATAATATTTAAATACTTACTGCAGCCATATAGAACACTACAAACACATAAGAATGTTTTGAATTAATATCATTATTATAATTATTAAAATATATCATTTTCATTACTATTATTACAATGTATTAGTTTGAATATTAATTGTCATCGATATTGCACTGACGTTTTTGTTGGGCTACGTGTTGATTGGTCTATATATTTTTGTGGAATGTATATTGTTGTTTTTCTTTTGGTCTTTTCTTTATTTTCCAGGGCGTTGACAGTTATTTTTTTACCTTTGAAAATGAAGGGTATTTATTTATCGCCTGTCTTTTGAAATTGGCTGAAAGCGAATGGTCTGACCAGTACTGAATTTATCGCAGTAGGTATGTCTGAAAAATCGCAGAACGCTTGAATATACTTGAATATTTGATTGTGCAAAATTCATAGATTTCAGGACTAAAATGACTGTTCGAGACTCAAGTTCATTTACTTGTGTGATGCATTCAAGAGCTTGCAGCTGCTACTCAGACTTTGTAAAACGTCACCAGTGTCTGAGCAGAAAGTTGATGAACCAAGGGTATATCAAGGAACGTCTCGTCCATTTTCTAAAAAAAGGTTCACCGAAAGGTACCAAGAAATTGTTGATAAATATTCTGTATCAACTTCACAAATAATACACGATAGTCTTGACGTATAGATTTTGGATACTGACGTTGTTTTCTATCTTAATAACGTTTTATAGTATTCTTTTATTTGTTTTTTTTGAATATCACTTTTACTGTTTATTCTAGTGTTGGTGATATCCATTTGTCGTGGCTCGGTACTTGTACATCCCGTCATTGTATTCTTGTTTTTCAGTTTTGGCTACTAGTATATGATTTGTCTATATGCCTTTTTGTGTTTCTTTGATGCAATTGTTTTTGTTTTTATAGTGATTAAGATTATATCACAATGTTGACTGTTGAACCCCTATTCTGACTTTTTTACCTATTATGTCTGTTTGTTTTGTTCACACATCGTTGTCAATATATTGGAATTTTATGAAAAAAAATTTCATTTATTAGTAACATTATCAACTTACCAACAAATGCACTGACAATGAACACTCGATACATCTTTATGTTTCGAAACAATCACACTTCTGAAATCGAACATAAAACTTACAATATCTTTAACATGCCTCTTATGACTTATTACCCCTAGACATGAGGCATCCTTTAATCTGTGTTTTTTTTTCTTCAGAAATCTCATAATCTAATTAGTTATCAAAAGTACCAGTATTATAATTTTATTCGCCAGACGCGCGTTTCGTCTACATAAGACTCATCAGTGACGCTCAGATCAAAATAGTTAAAAAGCCTAAAAGTGATATCTCAGTATAATCTAAAACAAAATTTGGTAAAAACTCTATACAATGCTACAGATTTAGGCATCTTTTGATAATTTTCATCTCACTACAATATCCCATGTGAAGGTGGTATATTCACCGAGGAACTTATGTCATAGATAGTTGGTGTCTTGTTAACAGACCGCCTCTTTACGTTTTGGTTTTAATTGATAATAATAGTTATTAACCCAGATATTTTTTAATTATTTTGGTCTGGCTTTGTAGTAACTTCGATTATGTATCAAAGTGAAGACACTCCATTAACATAGGAAAGATAACTCTTTGAAATACCATATATCCACAAAGTAGGTTTTTTGCAGACTTTAAATTCTACGATTTCAGAAGGCCACATATGTTTGCAAGGTAAAATCTTTCTCGTCTCATATTATAAATTATTTTAATGTTCAAATATAGGGGATTGGATGTATTTTGTTGAAATTTTAAATCAGTAACTTAGTGATTATCAGTCTCTCGCAATTCTTTGTAGTAAATAATCTTTATATTTTTGTATACAAATAAGACAAAATCCATATCAAATGCCCAAACCTTATTGCAATCTTCTATCTTCATCAAATCAGTCTAATCTATATCAAAATTTATAATTATAAAGCTAACAGCTAATATTTGTATAAAAAATTCTTTTTTTCGATTTTTGTGGCCGTCAAAAACTTCCCCTTTTTTTAATATAATTGTGATATCAAATTGGACATCATTTAAGACAAATTTCTTCCAAATAGAAATATAATTCATAACTAAACAAACCTGTTTTGAAATTTCAAAATTGAAATTCAAGTTTCGTCGTCATATCTACCTCATCTGTAATGATATGATGATATGACGAACCAGGTATATATACAAATATTCATCTACGCAGTGCGTGGTATGTTGTTGAAGCTGTTACATCTTGTTTTGAACATAAAATTTGTCAGTAAATCGATAAAAATTCACCAGTTGTCATTGGTTAAGAAAACTTAAATAAAATCGTTTAATATCCAAACTCATGTTAGAAAATGTTCCTGTTCCAGAGTTTAATGTTCAAATTAATATTGATATTCAAAATATATGTATAAATCAGAATTAAATAGTCGATATTAAAACAAAAAACCATATTGATCCAAAAATAGGCATCGGGACAAGATCAAGATTTGATTAGTCACAGAAAGTTGAAAATCTGCATTTAGAAAGTGGAGATTCCTTTACAAATAATATCTGTAATAATTCAAGTATTTATATAGCTGTGAGCTTGTAAATTTCATTTCTATTTTTGATATAGGCGATTCGTCTTTACAATTAAACCAGACTCTTTTTAATACGCTGCGTAGGTAATCATGGAACGCATTGTGTTTAAACAAATATATACTAGAACACAGGAATAAACTAATTTATGAATATCAATCTGGTATTTTTCCAAATTTTCAACATTCTTAACTCACTTGAAAAGACCATTCTTATTTATATGTAACCGAGGTAAGGGATTTGTTGGATTATTTTTCTATTCATTTTTTTTTTGTATGATTGTCATTCTAAACTAAATTGATGTCAGAATAATCTGCAAGCATTGCGCATTTGATGAACTATTCCGAATGTTATCAGAATCTTGAAGACTTAATTGACAATGCAAAAAAAACTTTCAACTATAGGTAAGATTTAAAAACGATTTAAACACAGGTCTATTTGATTTTACTGTTTTTACTTTCATCTCAAGTTCGAATTCGGACCACGCACTGCTATTAACATTAATGAACGTTGCGTTTTAAAACGTGAATAAAACGTTTGATGAGATTATTTACATGTAGGCATAGTACAGTTCCAATAATATTCATAATACGGCTTTTATATTATATCTTACACGCTTTGGTATGTTGGTTTACTAATTCTGATCTTATTTTAAATAAATATGAAGTATTTAGAAACTTTTATTTACGTATGACAATGTTTTCTTTCATCACAAATAACAAAATCTTTAAATGAGGATTCTATGTGGAGGTCAACTTATTGATGTTGATCTATCGTGATGAAAACCGTGCATTCGGAATCCTTTCTTCTAAACTACCTGCTGTATATTACAAATGAAATTTACAAACAGCGATTTTCATGTATCAGACAAAACTGCATGTACTGTTAAATTTTTCAAACGTTTAGCAAGTTTTCTCTTTTGTAAACGTTCGTTAACCCAATGCTTACATGTTTGTACTTTAAGATTTTAATTTATGTTTATATATTTTTATCTGTAAAACATAACTGTTTGATTTCTTTTGGTTGTTCTCTACACACAATATGTCACATTAAATATAATTATGAAAATATTACGTAAAATAATAATGTAACATTATTGGCAACATGTATTAAATTAATTTAAAATAAAATTGTTTGTTTTTTGGTCCAAAATAATAATGTAACATTATTGGCAACATGTATTAAATTAATTTAAAATAAAATTGTTTGTTTTTTGGTGTCCAACGGAAAAGCTAAAATGTCTCATTTTTCATCTTTAAGTTAAAATGTTTAAAATGATTGAGGCTTGCTGATGTATAAATATAGTTTTAGCTTTCAAAAACGTTTGATCTATATTTGTTTGCAGGATTTTAGGTTTTCCCTTTTATTTATCTTTTCTTCCAAAATGATATTTATACGGAAGTTAAAAGAGAGATGAAATAAAAATACTTAATGTGACGGGAATGCATATACTGCTACATTCATCAAGGCCAGAAACGCACTTAAATATTGTAATCTCCATTACCACAAAGTTAAAACTAATGTATAAACTGTGGGCGTGTAAACAAGAATATTGAAATACTAATTAGAATGCTGAAGAGCTGAAGACACATATTTAGTTCAGTTGGAGACTCTTTGACGAATATATAGGCGATTCGTCTTTACAATTAAACTAGACTCTTTTTAATACGCTGTGTAGGTAATCATGGAACGCATTGTGTTTAAACAAATATATACTAGAAAACAGGAATAAACTAATTTATGAATATCAATCTGGTATTTTTCCAAATTTTCAACATTCTTAACTCACTTGAAAAGACCATTCTTATTTATATGTAACCGAGGTAAGGGATTTGTTGGATTATTTTTCTATTCATTTTTTTTTTGTATGATTGTCATTCTAAACTAAATTGATGTCAGAATAATCTGCAAGCATTGCGCATTTGATGAACTATTCCGAATGTTATCAGAATCTTGAAGACGTAATTGACAATGCAAAAAAAACTTTCAACTATAGCTAAGATTTAAAAACGATTTAAACACAGGTCTATTTGATTTTACTGTTTTTACTTTCATCTCAAGTTCGAATTCGGACCACGCACTGCTATTAACATTAATGAACGTTGCGTTTTAAAACGTGAATAAAACGTTTGATGAGATTATTTACATGTAGGCATAGTACAGTTCCAATAATATTCATAATACGGCTTTTATATTATATCTTACACGCTTTGGTATGTTGGTTTACTAATTCTGATCTTATTTTAAATAAATATGAAGTATTTAGAAACTTTTATTTACGTATGACAATGTTTTCTTTCATCACAAATAACAAAATCTTTAAATGAGGATTCTATGTGGAGGTCAACTTATTGATGTTGATCTATCGTGATGAAAACCGTGCATTCGGAATCCTTTCTTCTAAACTACCTGCTGTATATTACAAATGAAATTTACAAACAGCGATTTTCATGTATCAGACAAAACTGCATGTACTGTTAAATTTTTCAAACGTTTAGCAAGTTTTCTCTTTTGTAAACGTTCGTTAACCCAATGCTTACATGTTTGTACTTTAAGATTTTAATTTATGTTTATATATTTTTATCTGTAAAACATAACTGTTTGATTTCTTTTGGTTGTTCTCTACACACAATATGTCACATTAAATATAATTATGAAAATATTACGTAAAATAATAATGTAACATTATTGGCAACATGTATTAAATTAATTTAAAATAAAATTGTTTGTTTTTTGGTGTCCAACGGAAAAAGCTAAAATGTCTCATTTTTCATCTTTAAGTTAAAATGTTTAAAATGATTGAGGCTTGCTGGTGTATAAATATAGTTTTAGCTTTCAAAAACGTTTGATCTATATTTGTTTGCAGGATTTTATGTTTTTCCTTTTTATTTTATCTTTTCTTCCAAAATGATATTTATACGGAAGTTAAAAGAGAGATGAAATAAAAATACTTAATGTGACGGGAATGCATATACTGCTACATTCATCAAGGCCAGAAACGCCCTTTAATATTGTAATCTCCATTACCACAAAGTTAAAACTAATGCATAAACTGTGGGCGTGTAAACAAGAATATTGAAATACTATTAGAATGCTGAAGACACATATTTAGTTCAGTTGAAGACTCTTTGACGAATATTTATTTTAATAAAACCAATACTTAAGGGCCTAAAGTTTTATCAAATTATCATGATTGAAATATTCAGCCACTCAACGATTTACACAAGTGATACACTATTGACAATACCCATCTCTTAAAGACATATTATTTTTATACGCCCGTTTAAGGGACATATTCTATACAGTTGTTCGTCTGTCCGTCTGTCGTCAACATGTCGAAATTAACTCAAAAACGATGTAATCAATTTGCATTACCTTTGATTTGTTTATCTTTTGACATACACTCCCTTTCGTTTTGTATCAATTTTAAAATTTACATTTCCGAGTTATTGGGTTTTATTCATTAAAAAAAGATGATTTTCCAATTTTCGGACAACAACTCAAGAATGCTTTCACCAAACTTGCAAGAAATTTTGTTGAATTGCTTATATCTATTGACATGAGCTCCCTTTCAATTGTTCTACGTTTCCATAAGCCCAGCCAAACATTTATATAAAAGAGGGACGAAAGATACCAAAGGGACAGTCAAACTCATAAATCTTAAACAAACTGACAACGCCATGGCTAAAAATGAAAAAGACAAACAGAAAAACAATAGTACACATGACACAACATAGAAAACTAAAGAATAAACAACACGAACCCCACCAAAAACTAGGGGTGATCTCAGGTGCTCCGGAAGGGTAAGCAGATCCTGCTCCACATGTGGCGCCCGTCGTGTATAATATGACATTCACTATAGGCTACATGTATGATTTATTTTTCAAATCATAGACACTAGGCTCATAACTTTACAAACCTTGTTCAAATCATTTATGAGCAGATTATCTTAAAAATCTTGATATTTCATGTTCAATTGCCCACCTGATTGTATATAACATTATCAAGGTCAATGTAAAAACGAAGTAAGTTGGAACTGAAAATCTGAATTCTGTTAAAAAGTTCAAAAAAATTGAAAAATTCTGTCCAAAATAAAGCCAGGTTTCAAATTAACAGTTTTTATCAGCATCCATTTACAAATGTATAAAGAGTTTCATAATTCTGAAAAATCAACTATCACTTATGAGAGTTATTTTAAACCTTATTTACACAAACAATTGTTAATTTTTTATTTTATTAGATTAGTTTTATTTTTTAAATTTAATAATTAGGTGAAATCCGTTGAGAATTTATTATTATTTATGTAGTATTTTGATATGACCTCGAAGATCACCGTTTGTTTAAGCTATAAGTTAATCATTGTGCATCCGATTATTCATTTTAACATGTCAATTGAACAGGAATAGTCCAATTTTATTCAGAAACTACTGTTTTAACATTCAACTATTCGGATGTATATTATTGGAAATAATTCTCTAACTAGCTTTCAGTAAATGCAAGTACTCTCAGACTGATATGTTTAGTCTTTTATGTTTTAAATTATATAAGTTAACTCCTTGCCAACTGATGCAAACAATTTGTTTTATGTTGTGTTATTACACCACTTTCAAAACTAGGAGGTGTTCAGCAATCACACATGTGCCAATCCAAGACCAATACCATGAGATACAGATATTGTAGCTTGTTGCTGTCCTACATATCTGTTTTTTCGTTATTGTTGTACTTTTATTCAGTCTATTATTGTTCTGGTTTGAATGATTTCAATAGTTTTGTCATTAGCATGCTGTTTGCCTGGATAGTAAACTGTATAAATTCTTCACATTGTTTAATGCCGTACGATGACCTGTAATTGTTCACATCTTCGTCAATTTATTTAGGAATAGTTTTGTCTTCATTTGAACCCGTATCACTTTACACTGTAAACCAACTAAAGTTTCCAAACGATTTAATGTCGCAACATTCACACGTACAAACATAACGTTTATACTTCACTTCAAAATAATAATAACAAATCTAGCAAGTATGTATAGAAAAAAAGACGGGTAGAGAGGTTTCAGCTGCAGTGTCTGCAACAATATGTTTTTTTTAAAGTATTTATAAGATTCAATAAAAAAAAAATAACAATACGTATAGTCTTTTACGGCAAGGTACTTTTAACTAGAGTACATTATTCTACCATTGGAACTAATAAACACGTAGACACATTATGCAATACAATAGTTTTGTATTTTAAAAGTATGAAACTTAGGTGACATCTTGTATGTAGGAAAACATTACAAGTAAGTATGTTCTTGTTTTTTACTATATGTATTAAAATAAGGACATACATTAAACTATTAAAGAACAATGATGTAATATCAAATTTATCAAACGTTTTACAATGATTGATCATATAGGTTCCTTGTTCCTTATGTCGTAACTACAATATCCTTCCCTTTTCATGAATGTGACCTACCGAATAAGACTATTTACCGGATTTGTAATAACACAAGCAGCACGACGGGTGACACATGTAGAGCAGGATCTGCTTACCCTTCCGGAGCCCCTAAGATCACCCCAAGTTTTTTGTTGGGTTCGTGTTGCTTAGTCTTTATTAGCTCACCTGGCCCGAAGGGCCAAGTGAGCTTTTCCCATCACTTGGCGTCCGTCGTCCGTCGTCCGTCGTCGTCGTCCGTCGTCGTTAACTTTTACAAAAATCTTCTCCTCTGAAACTACTGGGCCCAATTGAACCAAACTTGGCCACAATCATCATTGGGGTATCTAGTTAAAAAAATGTGTGGCGTGACCCGGCCAACCAACCAAGATGGCCGCCATGGCTAAAAATAGAACATAGGGGTAAAATGCAGTTTTTGGCTTATAACTCAAAAACCAAAGCATTTAGAGCAAATCTGACATGGGGTAAAATTGTTTATCAGGTCAAGATCTATCTGCCCTGCAATTTTCAGATGAATCGGACAACCCGTTGTTGGGTTGCTGCCCCTGAATGAGTAATTTTAAGGAAATTTTGCTGTTTTTGGTTATTATCTTGAATATTATTATAGATAGAGATAAACTGTAAACAGTAATAATGTTCAGCAAAGTAAGATTTACAAATAAGTCAACATGACCGAAATGGTCAGTTGACCCCTTTAGGAGTTATTGCCCTTTATAGTCAATTTTTAACCATTTTTCGTAAATCTTAGTAATCTTTTACAAAAATCTTCTCCTCTGAAAATACTGGGCCAAATTAAACCAAACTTGGCCACAATCACAATTTGGGTATCTAGTTTAAAAAATGTGTGGCGTGACCCGGTCAACCAACCAAGATGGCCGCCACAGCTAAAAATAGAACATAGGGGTAAAATGCAGTTTTTGGCTTATAACTCAAAAACCAAAGCATTTAGAGCAAATCTGACATGGGGTAAAATTGATTATCAGGTCAAGATCTATCTGCCCTGAAATTTACAGATGAATCGGACAACCTGTTGTTGGGTTGCTGCCCCTGAATTGGTAATTTTAAGGAAATTTTGCTGTTTTTGGTTATTATCTTGAATATTATTATAGATAGAGATAAACTGTAAACAGCAATAATGTTCAGCAAAGTAAGATTTACAAATAAGTGAACATGACTGAAATGGTCAGTTGACCCCTTTAGGAGTTATTGCCCTTTATAGTCAATTTTTAACCATTTTTCGTAAATCTTAGTAATATATTACAAAAATCTTCTCCTCTGAAACCACTGGGCCAAATTAAATCAAACTTGGCCACAATCATCATTGGGGTATCTAGTTTTAAAAATGTGTGGCGTGACCCGGCCAACCAACCAAGATGGCCGCCACAGCTAAAAAAAGAACATAGGGGTAAAATGCAGTTTTTGGCTTATAACTCAAAAACCAAAGCATTTAGAGCAAATCTGACACGGGGTAAAAGTGTTTATCAGGTCAAGATCTATCTGCCCTGAAATTTTCAGATGAATCGGACAACCCGTTGTTGGGTTGCTGCCCCTGAATTGGTAATTTTAAGGAAATTTTGCTGTTTTTGGTTATTATCTTGAATATTATTATAGATAGAGATAAACTGTAAACAGCAATAATGTTCAGCAAAGTAAGATTTACAAATAAGTGAACATGACTGAAATGGTCAGTTGACCCCTTTAGGAGTTATTGCCCTTTATAGTCAATTTTGAACCAATTTTTCGTAAATCTTAGTCATCTTTTACAAAAATCTTCTCCTCTGAAACTACTGGGCCAAGTTCATTATAGATAGAGATAATTGTAAGCAGCAAGAATGTTCAGTAAAGTAAGATTTACAAACACATCACCATCACCAAAACACAATTTTGTCATGAATCCATCTGCGTCCTTTGTTTAATATTCACATAGACCAAGGTGAGCGACACAGGCTCTTTAGAGCCTCTAGTTTTTATATGTTGTGTCTTCTGTACTATTATTTGATTTGTCTGTTTGTCTTTTTATGTTTAGCCATGGTGTTGTCAGTTTATTTTCGATCTATGAGTTTGACTGTATCTTTCGTCCCTCTTTTGAGACATGTTTAGTTGAGCGGGTTATTTTTTTTATAGCACTTCCTTAAATATGGTCTGAAGTTGAATCATGTTTTATTGTATTTGGTTAGGGGTAAATTGTTCAACGTAGAAAATTGACAAAGGAAAAAATATTAAAAATTTAATTTTCAAAAACTAATTACGCACAATAAAATAAACTCGCCTTTTCACCTCTTTGTTTTAATCAAATGTCGTTAAACATTGTTCAGTTGAAGTATGTTGTCAGTTTGTAATTTCTTGATCGTTGGTTGGTTGCTTAAATTACAGTGGCAAGTATTTCAAGAGGGTTGTTATAAGCAGGGATAAGTTTGGGGTATAATGGACAGCCATATAATAGAAATAGGCTGTCCAAAGTATGATTCATTTGACGTGTACGTATAGTCTTCCTCAATTCCATTTGTGGTACATAATTTTTTATTTGAATTTGTCAAGAACAATTAAGAAGTGTAAAGAGGAAAACAGGAAGTTGTCACTTTTTTATGTAACGTAGAAATTCTGGTGATTTTATTATTTTTTATATCCGTCTTGATCTTGATCATAAAAAGATGTTATGATTTATCGTTTTCCTATATATATATATATATATATAAATACTGCAGACTGTTGCTTCTAGATATACTTCCATCTCAAGGATGCATGGTCGGACCTTTGCAAAAATTGTCGACAAACTAAGTAATGGAAAAACTAATGAATAAATATAACAACTACTAAAAGCTCGCGTCTGGTTACACTTTATCGTTGTTGCAGTTTATCTATCTTTTTTACCCATATGCAATCACCTTTTCATTCTCATTTAGAAGTTGAGATAGTACTGACACAATACCAGTATTAGACACATCAGTATTTAAAAGAAACTGACCTCCTGGTAAAGGATATTTCAAAATTGAAGCTTCACACAAAGCTTTCCGCAATATTTCAAATGATCTGTGACATTCAGTTGAACAGGTGAGAAACATCTTTTCTAGTTAATCTACTCACAGGAGATGCTGTATCACTTAACTTGTGAACAAATTGTCGATAATAGTTACAAACATCCCAAAAATGGTGAATTCGGAACCTGCCATTTACTAACTGATTCTACAGTTTTTCTGATTTGGACTAATGTACTTTTTACTTACAGTTTGGCAGAAAAAGGACTTGATCTTTAATAAACTCACACTTAGTAGGTTAAAGTTTCAGACTAACATTTTGTATTATACTTCATTTGATTTATTAATAAGGTCTTCTAAATTTGGACTATTAATTTAATTAGGTAACTATTAATTTGGTTTAGATGTTATATTTGTTATTCTCGTGGGATTTTGTCTGATGCTTGGTCCGTTTCTGTGTGTGTTAGTTACATTGTAGTGTTGTGTCGTTGTTCTCCTCTTATATTTATGCATTTCCGTCAGTTTTAGTTTGTTACCCCGATTTTGTGTTTTGTCCATGGATTTATGAGTTTGAACAGCGGTATACTACTGTTGCCTTTAATTATAATATCATCCGAAATAATAAAAGGGTTTTTCATTGCATTCCACGAAAAATAAACTCCATACATCTTTGAAAAGGTGCAGGAGCATAACAGAGACTGAAAAGGCATCTTCGTGTACTCAAACGACAATATTTCGTTATGAATGCAGTTTTATGTGGATCTACTGGAGTCATTTCCAGTTGCCAATAACAGGACTGAAGGTCCATGTCTGAAAATAAGCTAGAGCTGGATAGATAATCTAGGCACATAGATATATTTGGTTTAGGGTATGCATCCTTGATAGTTTTCTCATTTAGTTTCCTGTAATCTATACACCTTCTAATCGATCCGTCTTTTTTATGAACCAAACATACATTTGATTACCTTAGCTGTATTTGGCAACACTTTTAGCAACTTTGGATCTCAGTGCTCTTCAGCTTCGTACTTTTTTTGGCTCTTTTTTTTTTCTTTAAACTTTTTTGGATTGGAGCGTCACTGATGAGTATTTTGTAGACGAAACGCGCGTCTGGCGTATATAAAATTTAGTCCTGGTATTTATGATGAGTTTATTTACCTCTATGCTGACGAAGAAGGTGTAATGAACCCACTTTCCAATTGGGCTTTCAAATACGTCCTTTCTTTTCCTTCAAATATATTTAGGTGTATATCTAAAGGTTGACCTATTTGGTTTTGCCCCTGCAGTATTTATTTAATGTGTAATGTCGGAACAAGAATCCATGTCCAGTTTATCGTTTGTAAATATATTCTGATTCTTCAAAAGGTTACCCACTTATTCTGGTAGCTTAACGCATACTTCTTTCTTTGATCGACATTCGTCATCGTATGTACTATTCATATCCTTTTTTTCAACATAGGAATATAAAACATGTTCAGCTATTAGATAAATCAACCTTAGTGCATGTAGACTTGGAATATTAAGATGTTATATATACATTTCTGTACTTCGTAAACGTTTGTAATGAAGGTTCAGGAAACGCTTATATAAAATATATAAATATATATATATATACATATATAACGTTTTTGAAATGTTAGAGAATAATTTAATTCTCATTCTTGGTTCTTTAAAAGTCGTTTGATTCCATAAATATATCATCAAATAACTAACATATGAAGATCACCAAGAATAGCCGGAATCCATGTTCCTAAAGCCACAGTCACACCTTACCGGATAGCACGATCGGACGCCTAACGGATAAAAAATAAAAGTTGTCCGTTGACAAAATTGTTATCCGTTGGGAGTCCGTTGATGTACTGACCGTTTAAAAGGATGTGTAACGGATACATAACGGACACACACCGGATATACAACGTACGAGAAACGGACACGTACCGGACAGAACGGATGTCGAACGTACATCCAACGGAAGAGAACCGCATAAAACGGACACCTAACGGAAGCGTACCGGATAAAACAGATGAACAAGATATACGGAAAAGTCAAAGGCGACAATAATAATACATGTAAATCGCATAAATATTCAAAATGTTTCTGTGCAACTGGTTTTGGTTTGGTCTTCAAAATTCCACCAAAGGGCAGTGTCTGGCCTGAATAAGAACTGCTTGATTGTGAAGACGTGCCTAAACTCTAAGATCGATTAAGAATAATAAGAATTCATGAACCTTAAGAAATCTGACATAACAATAATTGGCATTTCTGACGCCAAATTTTCAATTGGCATTTATCCGTTTCAGATCCGTCCATCATCCGTTTTATCCATTATACGTCCGGTAGAAGTCCGTTTCTCATCCGTTCAACATCCGTTTTATCCGTTAAACATCCGGTAGAAGTCCGTTGGTGAATTTATCTTCCAGACCTCCAACGGATGTATAACGGACACGTAACGGATACAAAACGGAAACGAAACGGACGAGTACCGTACAAAATGGACGCCTAACGGACGTTCAACGGACACTTTATCCGTTGGACGTCCGTTCAAAGTTTTGAACATGCTCAAAATTTTCGACCGGACGTCAACGGATAAAACTTACACTTAACGGACATGAAACGGATATGGACGGACGTCTAACGGATAAGAACGGACGTCTAACGGACATGAACGGATTGAAAAACAGTTGTCCGTTCTAGCTTTCCGGTAAGGTGTGACTGAGGTTTCAGTAAGAGAGGTAATAACCAGTCAGCTACCTTATATCTCCTTATTTAATATAATGTGGGTGCGTGGGTATGCATATACTATCACTCATACGAATTGTTTATCGTAGCAACTGAGGGCGACAGATGATTTGAATATACTTTTCATGACGTTATAGTATTATCACTAAACTTTTGATATCCAGTTCTAAAAGGAATACAGCAATTGTCGTGAAACATTAAAAACTTCAATGTTTTTTTTTCTTTACAACATACTGTGGTGTAAATAGATTTAGGAAGATAGTAATACATCCTTTTTTTTATTCTTAAAAAAAGGAGATTTTGGCTATATCTTTTCCAAGGTTCAATGTCTAAAGACCAAACACGATAAAAAGTATTCAGTTCTCGAGTGATTTCGTATTAACCCCCAAAATACAAGGAATATATTTGTTATGATTTACCAGCAAGATATAAAGCACAACTAAAATTGTCAAGCTCCTTTTGTCACTGTAATATACTATCGTGTTTTCACCAACAAAAATGTAAACAAAATCAGATCGATTGCAGTAATTTTGAAATAAAAATATAAAACTATTATTCCGTTGTTTCGCCTTAAAAAAGAAGTATGGTATCTATCGATTTATAACTCGCTTCTTTCCAGTCAATGTTTTAGATGCAATCATCGTTTTTATTTAAATTTATTTAGTCACACAAAATTGTAAATATGCAAATGTGAAATACCTTGCCACTGTTAAAAGTAGGTGGGTAAAAGTAAAACAAATTGTTAAGTTTAAAGTTGTAATATCCAGAGACAACAATCGATCTGTGAACGAAAACTGATTATCCTTGTTAATCAAGCTCGGAGTCAAACATACCCGTCGTCACTAACGGATTTTTGAGGAGATGCACAAAATCTACTTGGTAGTAAAGAGTTAAATTAAATACGAACAATACACATGAACAATATTATTCCTAACTACACGAGATTGCAAGTGTATCAGTATTTGTCGGACCGACTACGTTGCATACATGTATATATATATTTTTTTTAATTCGAAGGCACTATTTAAACGTAGATATAAATAAAAGAAATTTAAGAAATAATTTATAGGGCTTGAATATATAACGATTTTACCATGGTGTTTGCGCTATATCTAAATATTTCTTTTCGAGAGCGATAGCCTATGTCATGTAAGTGAGCTACAAATCCTAAATAAAACTGTAAATGATTTGTGTCATACATATTCAGGAAGGTTTTACCACAGTCAGTGCAAGAACTTTTTGAAGTTATCCTGACTGAAAGATTTGTACATAATGGAGGCTAGGTTTTATTTAATGTTTCACTTCAATATAATAACATTAGATGTATGTTTCATTATAATACGAGATTCAGATTGGATACTATGCAATATCGCGTTATTCCTTAAGCAACTTCATTTCACAATAAAATTTATCATTCATGATGACATGAAGTCACTCAATAAAGTTCACAGGTAAATTGAATAAAACATGATCCTAGCTAAAATATGTAATTATAAGTTTTGTAACTTTATAGGGTTGTAAAGGTGTTGACCGTGCGGACATTTTATTCCGCGCTTCATACAAAATGTTCTTCTGTCAACACTTTTACACCGCAATGAAGTTACAAAAAGAAGGTTTCAATTCTTAGATAAAACGTTATTGCCCGGAAGTTAATATTACTTATTTAGTTTTTATTTATCAACATTCTTTTAAAACATCTTACCATACTTCACACGGTTTAAAATGGAATTTAGAATTAAATTAAAATAACTGTAACAATTTTTCTGTCTTCTCGAAAATAACATAAAAAAAATTGTGGTGCACACTTTCAAATAGACAGCTACGCGGGTTATGCAGTATGCACCCCATTTTTGATGTTATTTCCTCATAGACAGAACAAATATTACAGTCATTCCTGCAATATGTCACCAGTACTAAATGGACTGCAAGCTTTTTTAGTGGACAGCACTGAACTAACGATATGTACAAGTCTCGGGATTGACTACATGTATAAGATAGAACATGACTTAGGAATATTATTGTTTAGAAAGTTTTGGTGGCATTTAGATCAAAATTACCTTTTCAGACTAAAATTAATTTTCTAGGTTTTTTTTCTATTTTGAAAGAAGGAAATTACCATGATGATCATGTCTTCTGTGAGTTTAATGGAAAACTGAAATTAATCCTACTTGTCACATAAACAAATGAACACTGATACATAAAAGTTCTTTAAGGACATATTTTCTTACGATTCATTGTTTTAAGTTACTAAACTTTAGATATTTATAGAAATATTACCAAATTAGGGTCTCATTGGACCTACTCGTTAAAACAATGCACAATTCTACATAAATGTTCTTAACTTTTCTGCTATGTTCTTATTGAACTAATCTCTCTAACGTAGACAATTTATCTGTAGTTAATCAAGGCACATATTATGAAATATATAACTGCACTTTAGTTATAAATATTTAGATTCTTATATTGATAATTTCTAAAAGGACAATAAAAATTAAACAATCAACTCCAGTGTCTAATTAATAACATTGGGAAAAGATTTATCTACTGTAGATTAAAATAGTTAATGTGGTAATAATCATTTAAATATTTGTCTTATGTTTTGTTTACTTGTTAAATAATGATTGTCGGGGCATGATATATTGACTTAAAGAATCTAAAAACATTATTTTTCCTCATGTGTGTGGTTTTTTTTATTTCAAGGCTTTCAGTATCGATAGTACAAAGGAGAAATACCAGACTATTAATTTATGATCAGCCACATTTGTGAAACTGTCAATTGGTAAGTTTAAGTACAGATATCAAAACGATACTTTAGATAAAAATGACTAGAATGATTACATACTATTTTCATTTTGTAACCCCTCCCTTTTAATTTTGGTTTAATCTATGATATTTTTTTTCGAAAACAACCTTTAAATTATTTATTTTAATTATTAGTCGAAAACAAAAGATATCGACAAAAGAGAATAATTCGAAAAATTAGAAATTTATATTTATATGTTACTCCACTAAACGAATACAAGGGGATTGATTCTACCAGATTGCACCACCTTTATTGTGATTGTTACTGCTTTTTTTTAGATTAAAATCAATTACCAGACTGATTCTTCTGATAATTTTGTTCCTTTTTTGGGTATGTTTTATATTTTATTCTATACGTATAAGGCGTTAAAAAACTTAATAAAGAAAACAGAAATGCGTGAACCGGAATACTGTCCTTTGTTTGTGAAGTTCAGTTTGCCTCGCATATATCTTGTATTGTATGAAGCACATGATATTAATTGGACCATGTAAAGGCAGATATTCAGTTTAATTCAACAAAGCAAATTGAACTCTTTATAAGAAGAGGTTTAATGTAAAAGTTCGTATATTAGAATTGTGTACATCTATTTCAGTCGTCTTTAACAGTTTAATGCGATATGTATCTGATAGACGTGATTATGCAAAAGTTATAGCATGGCATTCGAGACATTGGTAAATCTTCTAATTAAAGAAAAACTTTCACCAAATATGAGATTGTGGTGGGTTCAAATACATGTTGATATTGTGTGTGCATAGGCGAATAACAAGATAAAATATAGGTCTTTTTAAAGCAAAATTTGAATTTTCGCCCCCGGTAACAGAGAAAGTCGAGTGCAACCTTAAATGTTCAGTGTGTTTTAGTTGACTGCTATGTCTTAACTACATATGAGGCATAAACATTTCATACATCATCCAGCTTCCGATTAAAATAATCATATAAAATTAGGTTACAGTTTGGTGTAATAACATAAAAAAAGCCATATTACCATAAAAAATAAAAATTATACGGTGAAAAACCTTTTTTATTAAAAGCTCGTGACGACAGACTTTACTTGTTTCTCTTTCTTTTGCATAACTTAAAAATAAAAACGTGTGTATTATCTAGGCATGGGTAATTAGTTTCATTTTCTGAAAATACTTTCTTTCATAAATTTGACTCTTCATGAAAGCAAAATGTTTAAAATTTGAAAAAAAAAGATTTTTGATTTTGATGTTTTATCGTAGCAAAAATGCTCCAACATGAGGAACGACTGCAATCGATACTGCATAAGATCGTAAAATTGTTTTCCAATACAATGTGTCGATGTCATCACTCATTGCCGACATGTTTGCGCAGTTCAGAGATCTTTCGATTCAAGTATTATTGCCGACCCTAAATTTTACAGGTGTTAAACGTTTGAATAGGTACCAACATTCACCCTTACCTGAAACAAAAGTGTAACATCACAAAACAGAAAGTTTTTAACTCTGTTTCATGAACATCCCTTATATGAATGGTTAAGAATATGCCACCAAAGCTCTGACTTTATACAATAATGTAAAACATTCCTTATTAAATAAATTGACTGTCACATTGAAGCATTCACAACACAATTGATACATTTTGAACATGATGAAAGATGATATTAACTTAAACCAGTAACTTTAATTCTTTGTTTTTTTTATTTTCTGATTTATTTGTTTCATGTACACCAAATCTCTATAATAGAAGGAATAAAGGTATATATATATTTGCTAGAAACTAAGCTAGCAAAAATATTTTTTAGAGTAAACATAACAAATATAAAAAAAAATAAGATAATTTGAAAAATAGAATAAATCAAATATATTAGATATACATTTTAAATCTCCATCATTATACCCTCTAAACGTTGTGTACTTACTCAGTTGGTTCAGTCATTAACACCAAAGGTTCATATTATAGTTATGTATCATTTGTGTAGTGAGAAAGGGACAGATCGTTTAGATATATGTGACATTTACTCACATACATCAATATTTAAAAATGAACACACAAAAGAATATAATGTGATTATGGTCTTTTTAAATTATGGTTTTATCCCTATGTATTCATATTGCATATATGTACGATCACAAATTTATTTTAAAAATAAATGTATTATCCTGTGTGCGTTTGTTCGCGCAATCTTGGCATCTCCTTTGTAATGCATTGCGTATAACATATGTAACGGGGTTGCTTCCCCTCCTTAGTACAGGTAGAACATATAAAGCAAATCTTAATCAACTGTGCTAGGGAATAAATTCTTTGGTTCAGTGGGTTAACGCACTGTCTGTCACGCAGGCGATCGGGGTTCGAATCCTGGTGGTGACGGTGTAAATTTGAAGAGTAGATACATGCTCTCCGGTTACCTTTGGCGCCCGACTAAAACATCCGCGATGGTTATCTGGAGTATAGCCAGGGTTTGTGTTGTTATAAAGATATGATGACTCTTGTGGTGGGGAATAGTGTAGCGGCCTTGCTTCCTTCCTTACTTCAGTTTGAACATATAAAGCCAGTCTTAATCAACTGAGCTAGAGAATCGATTGTTTGGCCCAGTGGGTTAACTGACTGTCACGCAGGCGACCGGGGTTAGAATCCCGGTGGTGAAGATGTAAATTTGTAGAGTAGATACATGCTCTCCGGTTACACATATATCATTTGTATGTAAATTCAATCTAAGTTATCGTTATGTATTGCAAAATTCTACTATACAAAGATCTTATCTTAGTATCAGTCATAGGTCAATGATATATGAACGGACACGCGTTGCACCTATTGGCTCGATTATTCTGTAGTTGTATGATTTTTAGAGTTTGATCAGTAGTACTAATTTGTTATGCATGTATTATTTATAATGTTTTTTTTTCAGAATAATTCATTCTTTATAAAGATTTACATATAATAATCTTGATACTATGACTCATATCTTTTTATTTAAATCTGTAGTCAAATAAAATTGAAAATCTTGATCATGTTAAATATTCTATGGAGTTGTTAAGTTCGTACGCTTCGCCTCAATAGAAACTTTACGTTTTTGGTATGTGTTAGGTTGCTACATCTGCTTTGTGTACTCTATGTGCATTGAATTTGATGATTTGGCATAGTGTGTCTATATTTTTGCATGGTCGATGAGACCTTGTGCATTTTATCAGTATAAGTTCACATAAAAAGTATCCAAATTAAAATCTTCAGAAGAACAAAGATGTGGGAAGAGGTGGTGAAGAATTTTGATTATCAGTCTAAACTCTATCTAACAAGTTCGGTACATATAAATGCTGAAAATTTCCGTAAAGTCTGTTTTTTTACCCATTAAGACATTATTGATAATGCAAATCTTAAGGATGTACTTAGGTGAGGTTTTGGAATAAGTGTCAAATGCTTGGACTCCTCTGCTGTTTTCTATACGACACAATGTAAAATATTTTGCCCCATAACACCTATTTATCTTTTAACATACAACTCACTAGCTCATAAAAGGTCATTTGACAAAATTTAAGCAGATTCTTGATTTTCTGTCTTTTGACTTGAGACCCAAATAATACCAAGCAAATATAAGGTAAAAGTCCGAGCCAACCTTTTCCCCGCCATATTTTAAAAATCAAATATCCGAAAAGGAGCTCCATGACTTATCAATATTACTAATACTCTTCCAGCTTAAATTATCAATTTTGAATTATTGATTTATTTAATTTTACCTAAGCTCACCTAAGTACATCCTTAAGGTTTTTTCTCTGCATATAACCCATCGACAGGTGTCAGGATTGGTCAACTGAAAGATCGATCATAAAAAGGTAAAACATAGATATGATCAGATATCATAGCTAGGACCAGCAGTTGCATTTACAAAGTGCAACCTAAATTATGGCGTTATATATTTTCTTGTAATTAACATAAACAAGGTCACTTTACTAAGACAATAACAATCAAAACCAAGGAGTAAACAAAGACTCAAAACACCAAAGGACATTAACATCAACAGTTATAAATAATGAATAAGAAACAACACGAACTCCACTAAAATCCGGGAGTGAAATTAGGTGCTTCGGAAGGGTAAGCATTTCCTGCACCGTATACGGCACCCGTCGTGTTATTTCTTTGTTCAGTTCTGTAATGATGGAAGGTTATAATGACTGGGAAGAATATCAGATATGATTTCTGGCACACTTTTGTCATAATGGCCAATTAGCTCATGATGGCGACCGTAAAATTTCTTGAGTGATGACAGCAATTTTAGTTCATCATAATAAAAACAAAAATGAACCCGAAATATACATTTTAGGAGATTATCTACTATTAAGTACAAATAATATCTAAATGTGTAACGTTTATTTTTGAATATTTGTGGACGAGACACTACATTTGCGTTCTTTTTGTGTAATGGTAGGGCTGAACTCATCTGTGACAGCGTCTTGAATAGGGAAGAGTGTTCTCTTTTAGAAAGACAATACAATATAATAATTTTTCCAAATATTCCCATAAAAAACATGATATATATTTCAATGCTGTAGTCAATGTTTCGGTGAAATATTTCAATGATTTGCGAAAAAATACACCAATATTTTTATATGTGACTAGAATGAATTCCATTATAGCAGATAATTTATAACAAAAAAAAGCTATATATATATATATATGTATATATATAAATTGAAGAAAAAAAAATCATTTAGGTAGAATTTTTAATTATTTATCAAAATATGGTTTTATCATGCTTTTTTTTTCAACAATATATAATAAAAAGTACGGGCCACCGGGCTTTTTTTGCTACAGGTTGTGCAAACTTGTCAGATTTTGTATAGAAGAGGGACGCAAGATAACAGAGGGACAGTCAAACTCATATATCGAAAATAAACTGACAACGCCATAGCTAAACATGAAAAAAAAAGACAAACAGACAAACTATAGTACTCATGACACAACATAGAAAACTTAGGAAATAGACAAAACAACACGAACCCCATCAAAAACTAGGGGTGATCTCAGGTGCTCCGGAAGGGTATATATTTTGCATAGAAAAGCAAACTGTGTATGATCAAAAGAAAACTACAACGTTGAATTTAAAGATAAGATATTAGAAGATAGCTCTAGTAAAACGCTTTCAAATTAGAAAAAGAAAGAAATGCTTGTTCAACAACAAAATAAGAAACTTTGTCTCTAAACTTCGGGGAAATGCATAACAACAAGAACATAAAAAAACACGTAATAAAATGAAGTACAGAACTTCCTATTTGAAAATTATTTTCAAATTTTTCAATCATTGAGAATATTTTGTTGGTTTTTTCTGTTTTCAGATTGCTGTGTTTTCAGGTCAAATAATTTGAATAAACTCTCTATCTTACGAAGGTTTCGTTTAAGTAAAAAGAACACTTAACGCTTGAGAAGATATGTCTGAAGGGAAAATGTGTTTAATAACCGAATATTTGTTTTCAAAAAACAATGCAACATTCACAATGATTTACAGATACAGAGAATTCATTTCACGGTGATTCAGATAAAAATAGTGACATAGAAGCTGAACAATGACTTCCAACAGAGCATCAGACAATGTTCTTAATATGAAGGTATAGTCTTTAAAAAAGAACATTAACAATCTTATATCAATATAAGTACAAATATTTGCGATGATTGAGACAAAAAACAACCAACTTTAACAGAGAATTCAGGATTTTGTATATATCACAAGAATACACAACAGCTTGTCGTCCACCAGTTAAATTTTAATAGTATACATATACATTTCATCCCATCAATTGCATCACATTATTCCTTTTATCAAACCTGATTTGATCCTATATATTAAAAGGTTTCTGAAAATGCATTGAAATATTCTGCTGTGATATTATTTTTTAATCTTTAGTCGCGAAAGAGAAGGCTAACAAATATAACTAGTATGCCCCATGGTTCTATGAGATTTCAATAAAGTAATAACAGGAAAAATCTTATGACATCAGATGCAACATTAATTAGCTGTTTTTGCTTTAAACGACATTGACAACATACAAGGACCATCATGATTTTCGTTAGGATGTGAATCTCGTCCATATATGTCTTTGTATTACAAACTGATTTTGATTTATGGTTCTGACCAAAAAATTTTTAGAGCTTTCTTGTGAGCAACAATCCTTTTAACGACGAAGATGTTACTTAGTTGTAAAAAGTTCTAAAGAAGTACTTCCTTAGCTCAACCGTTTACTCCTGGCTTAGTATCTACCAAGTTTTCTGAGGGAAGCAATCCCGTCACACTTAACCCACCTCAAGAGTCATTAAACTCTATAATGATGATATCTTCTTCTATTTCATATTTATATTATAACCTGGCTAGGTATTTTTTCTTACCGTGGGTTTTTATTGTTGGGCTCCTATGCAGCCGGAGAGCATGAATTTAATGACAAAATTACTTGCTTCCACCGGGACTCGAACCCGGGACCTCCACACATTATGATGCAAATTGTTTTTTAATTAGCGTCAAAATCTATTTTTTTTTTATATTTGATGCACAAGAGAGGCAACAACAAAATAGATCAAATTCGTATTAACTGCTTTATTAATATAATCATTTTCTATCATTATATCTAAGACACAATAATGATAACTTCGGAATAAAACATTTTTGAAATCAACATTGCTTTCTTCTTCTTCTTCTTCTTCTTCTTCTTCTTCTTCTTCTTCTTCTTCTTCTTCTTCTTCTTCTTCTTCTTCTTCTTTTTCTTCTTCTTCTTTCTTCTTCTTCTTCTTCTTCTTCTTCTTCTTCTTCTTCTTCTTCTTCTTCTTCTTCTTCTTCTTCTTCCAGGTAAGGAACCGAATTCATTAATGGTTCCGCGCGAAAACTTTACGCAGTGTTGGGAGAAAGATTTCTCTTGGCTATTTACAAATTACATTTAAAACGTTCGCAAAAATATACAATTAAAATTATTTGCAACTGGTTTTTCCTACTTCCTTTCAGAGCATGCCTCCAGGGCAGCTCTGAATCCCTCAACGGTGTTGGTCGCTGTAACTGTTGTTGGTAGGTTGTTCCAGTCCCTGATTGTCCTCGGGAAGAAAGATTGGCCGTAGGTGTCTATACTTGTTCTTTCTTGAAGCGATTTTTACCTCTTGTCCGGTTATCATTCGGGGTCAAATATTGGTGCTTTGTCTGTTTATTTTTTATCTTTGAGTTTGAATGTCTCTCAGTTATCTTTCGCCCTCTCCTATTAATGATGTTCACAAATAAGGAGCCAAAATTCCTAGAATTAAAGTTTTATCTTAATCTGAATTTCGGTGTATACGACTGTAAATAGTTATCAAAAGTACCAGGATTGTAAAACAATTCTTGGGTTATTATCATGAAAAAACAGTATCACAACTAAACTGTCAATTTTGAGAACACATTGTATTTTCCACTTGTATCACATGTTTCGGAAACAATTCTAGAACAAGATTTCAACGAGACTGAAAATTCAGAAGAATACATTATCTATAGTCATCATCTGTAATATTTACATTGTAGTCAATTCACGAAACGTTTTGTGTAAATGACCAAATATATGACTATATAACGTCCTTGAAATATTGTTAAATTCTACACACGATTATTTACAAAATATATGTTCAACCAATATTGCTTTTTTGAACATATGTGGTTAATTTGCAACTATACATTATAATTCTGTAATTGTATAATTTCCATTTCAGGTTTCCAGTTCTTTAAGATATACAAAATATTTTCCGATGAATGCAAGCAACGTTCATCCGGTAAGTTGTATTGAATGAACTCATCAGCAATACTAGGATTAAAATTTGTAAACTGTATCGTCGTTTCGTCAACAAAAGCTGTAATGAAGACATTTTCAATGTTATAATCTTATATTCGTATCGTACTAAATTAAATTGTTAAACTAATGATGGATTTCATTCAGGAAACGATCAAAATAATTATCCGAAATAGGTCGAGTCCGTATCGCAATTAGTCCGTATTTGTTGATAAACCAGAGCAATGTCGTCACAAATTCATAGAAAAATGAATAATACAATATGTCTCCAATGCAGCGAGACATTCCCGCACCCGGAGGCGTCCTTCAGCTGGCCCCTAAATAAATATATATACTGTTTCAGTGAAAATGCTATACTAAACTCCAAATTATACACAAGAAACTAAAATTAAAAAAACTCAAGACTTACAAAGGCCAGAGGCTCCTGACTTAGGACATGCGCAAAAATGCGGTGAGTTTAAACATGTTTTTGAGATATCAACCCTTTTATTATCACAGAAATTTTTAATTATTTCTAAAAGATAACTATTGTCAGATTTAATATAGTTTGTACAAGATATTAATCATGTTTTTGTCAGATTTGTTTAGAGTGAGATCTCTCCGGGAAGCAACGTGTGTTGGAATTCAGTATAATGTATAGTTCCTTATACTGACATTAAAATTTTAGGCATAGCTTTTGCACTATTTGGCCGGCTTGTCACATTTTATGGCGGAATAATTGGATCATATGTTTCCTTAAAATATCCGCTCTACCTTACAATCAGTTGATAGTACTGCTAACTATATAGATTTTTGGAAAAAGTTTACAAAAACCATGTCTTTAAACTGTTTAAAATAAATTAGTTGTTTGAAAACTATCAATTCAGTGAAAATATCAATAAATGATTTCTTATTATTATTATTATTATTATTATTATTATTATTATTATTATTATTATTATTATTATTATTATTATTATTATTATTGTTTTACGATAATGATTTTTATTTTTAAAGTGCATACGAAGGCGAAAGCGAAAGCGACCAAAGGTAGGAATATACTTATATGGAGACAAAAAGAGAGAGAGGTGTTAGCTATCAATTTCAAGGAAATAGGGTTTACGACCCTTTTTCATATTCAACTAGATGTGACATACTATAGTTTAGTAGTATTACACCTTTTAGTGTTATTGCGTTAAAGTCAAATGAAACCTCAAATAAGAAACATAATGAATGTGCTTTATAACTAAATGACCACCTTTTACTTTACTATTCCACGTATTTACATATACTTTTCAGTGACATGTTTTCCGTATGAAGTTATGATTCTTCAGCTAAACATACGCGATTATAAATTTACATCATTTGTTTGATGGCTGCTATATTTATCATCAAAAGCATATCCGAATTTGAAGCGTACACGTAACGAAATAATCTTTCCCCTGAAAATTTTCATTCGTATGACGTCGTGTTTTGCCAAAACATAAATTCGCCAAATCCTCCATGAAATTTCGCGGAATTTTATTTTGGATTTCATTTTTATACATTTCGAAGCTTTAGTGCATTTTTGTCTCTCTTTTCTTTTTTTTTTTGGTTATATATGTATTAAAATAAAATAGAAACAACTGTTATTCATTTGGTTTTTTTTTAATCTCAATTTGCTGAAAATCCCAGTATCCCTGCAAGAATGTGTATCGCGCATAAATAGATTACGAAAGTAGTTTCGGAAACATGGTTTATCTAAGTATAAAACAAGAGAAAAATTCTAATTGACCAACCCAATTCAAGTATTTATAGATATGCAAATGATATAAGAATTACAAAAGAATAAATTGCTCAATCAAGTCAGTAATTGGGAGACTTTGGAAAAGAAACCCAAAACCCATACTATAACAGTATAAGCAAAACAAATCCCGAAGCACTGTTAGATTTCTTCTTAATTTATAAACAACAAACTTTTATTCATATGAAATATAAAAAATGGTGTAAAGTGTTGCATTGAGACGATCTATGAAACAGCGGTTACGTCCTCTTTACTGCGATACGTTGACTTTAATGATAGTTTAGCGAAGCAACGTCACCACTGTTTCGGAGTTCGGCATTGAGATTTAGAACGCATGTTGGTGTTGTTCAATGAAATCTTTTGCAGTTGATACAATAATTGGAAAAATTAAAGTTGTCGAATTTCTTCCATGTTTTACAGATTCGGAGCATTGATCTCTGAGAGTAATTAGTGTAAGCGGAACATTGCTGGTTCTATTGGTCTTTGTTGTGAACGTTAAATATCGCGGCAGTACCTTTTTATAAACGTAACGTCGTTCCCGGCAAATTTGACAGTTGCCGATTTAACGTTATGAAATTCCGCCAACATGTGGTGTTCGAATAACATCTTTGTTTTCTAGCTTGTTATGACTACAACATTTCTTTAGTTACTTGTATTTACATGCTGTATATTGATAAATCGGTGTCGAGACGTACGAAATCATGCTTGATTTCTTTATAATTCATATTTATGTACGTACTGACAGTTATTCACATGATAAACCTTGACCGGTAAGGAACTATATTCTTACACGCAAGGATCCATAAGGCGTGCTAAGAACTATAAAAACCGGACTTTTCTGAGAACGAAATGAATTTGAACCGAGCTTGAAAGAATCCAAGAGGTAATAACGCATACACGAAAAACACATTCAAACGTTTTAACATATTGTATTTCATTTACCTGTATTATTATTGATAAAGTTGTTTAGTCATTATTTAATATCCAGAAACCAAAGATATTGTTTTTAAATTAAAGATTGGCAACAATCTTTACAGTCTTCAATAAAGTTGTTTTCCTCTTCGTGGTATTTGAAACGATTCTAATAACATTTTCTGTTGTATTTTTACAATATTCTTTTTTAACTAATTTATCTTGTAAGTTAGCTAAATGTTTATCTAGTTAATCGATGTCACTAAAATAGAATGAATCTTATATTACGTATAGATTTATACACCGAGATACTAGTAACTGTGTGTTTGGGATATGCACTTGTGATTGATAAATATTGATACGTTTCGTTTTTTATATATGATTTAACAAGGATGTTATTACAGAATCTTTTACCTTTGTACACTTCGGTATTTAAAAAGATCATACTAAATCTAGACACCTCAAATGTGTATTTAAGCAGAGGGTTAACAATGTTCACTATGTCAAACAAATCTGTAACCTGTTTTATGTGCATGTGAAGACCATAAAAGTGTCGTCTCTGTATTAACAGTTTAATTTGACGTTCCCTCCATTGGAACTTATTACAGATATTTAGTATAGGACAGACAGATCTAAAGTGCATGTCGTAGAAAATATACCACCAATGGGCGCTCCTAAAAAATGTTGGTACAATAGTACATTTAATTCAAATTCTTTGTTTTTGATTTAACAAATACTGTTGAATCTTTACTGCTGGAAATTATTGCTGGGAGTATATTCCTCTGTGTCATCTGATACTAATGCATTGATAACTGTTTCTTCTAAGTAATCAATCTCCATATTTGTGTACATTGAATTCACATCGTAGGCAATGAGAATGCATTCATTCTTGACCTTGTGTGATTCGATTTTATTAAGGAAGTCTTTAGTATCTTTAATATAAAAGAGAGCATGTGTCCATATTTAGATTCGTTATAATTCCAAATTATAAATTTGTGAATCTATTTATTTTTTCCTATATAGTTTTTTAATATTATCATTCATAAATTTGACAACAACGTCAGTAGTTGGTTAATATATTTTCAAGTAATGATTACTTTTTCCTGCTTTGATGTAATCGATCTTAATTACAATCACAGCTGTGTTAATTTTGTCGACTTTAGATATATAAATGCTATCCATATGTTTTATTTCCATTAGAACTTGTGTTCTTATTTAGACATGTTGTCCGAAACTGTTTAACCTCCAGTGTTGATAAATCTACTGCTGTGCCAATTTAATAATTTTCTAGGGCAACATAGTAAAACATATTATTACAAGCATACACAATCTTACAAAAAGCTCATACAAGCTCCTAATTATAAACTTTTTCCATTTCAATTTGGATGACATTTATTGGAGTTTAATGGTTTATGAACGATATAAGCTTACATAAAAGACTCGGCCCTTCCTCAAAGCATGCCTGGAGGACGCTCACTCAAATTTAAAAAAAACGTTCCCTTACCTCAGCGTGACTTTTCAAATAAAAATCCGGTGATTGCAGTACGCAAGTGAGTACGGGAAAAAAATGGCAGAGAGAGTCATCAAATGTAAACATCATTCCGTCATCGGACTTAAGAGTATAATCTTATTGTACATGTTATACAAGTGCTTACCTCAATATCCAATTCGTTTGTAACTAGAATTTTCATTGGACGTTGACAAATATTTTAAAGTGGTAAAGTCTGCGTTCTACCAGTCCGTAACTAATAAAGCGACCATTCAATTTCCGTATTTTTTTTGGGGGGGTTGGGGGGGGGGGGGGTATGACTCCGAAACAAATTATTCATCATTCTGTCATTCCGTCATTCTGCCACAAACAATTATACGGGTTTTTTTTCTAAACGCCTTCATATATTTAACTGATTTGTAGTATGCGAGTTAACCAAGATGAGTTACAGATCAAGTTTGAGTTTCGTTTAGCTCCACTAATTCTTTGCCGAAATAACGGGCTTTGGACCTCGATAAATTGTTGGAAATCACAGTTATACGGCCTTTTTTTTTTAAACACCTTGATATATTGGGCTGATTTTTGGTGTGTGAGTTTACCATGATGAGTTACAGATCAAGTTTATGTTTAGGTCCACTTCACTAATTTTTGTCGAAATTACGAGCTTTGGACTTTGATAAATTGTTGAAAATTCCAGTTATATGGAGTATTTTAAGGCCTTTAGATTTTGAGCAGATTTTTTTATATGTGAGACTACCATCTTGTTTGTGACCACATGCGTTGTTGAAATTGCAGATTTTCAAATTTTTATGACGGGGCCATTTGTGTCGTTTTGACACATCTAGTTTTTTGTATATGTTTTTTATACAAAAAAATACACCCTTAAAATCCATTTGAGACTCAAAATCCTCTTTTAGTCAACGTTGAAACGAAACAAAGCGAACGCGAGGTATAAAACGTCCCGTGTTTATTTTGACATCGTGAGTGTACATATGACGTCACATTGTTTAGTTGGAAAAGACAAACAAAGTCCACCAAATCGATAAAATCAAGCATTACATCATATCATGCAACGGAACGATTGAAAACAACTGTCAAGTTGTGCCTATCATAAATGTATATTTGTATGACATAAATATGTTATAGAAAGGATAGAATTGACATACAATAAATAGTTTTGAGGTGATCCTTACCATTTTCGAAATATATACCAGTATTGTATTTTAATCCTTTTCCTGAAACCTTATATTTTTTACAGCCCCCAATCTTAGCTGAAATGGCAAGTCAGACAGATGGAGATAGTATACAGGTAATCATAACTAACATATAGGAGAAAAACAGAAACAACTCTCTGGTGTAGCAAGTTAAAATTCTGATTAAGTTGCTGATCCATAAAATCCAGCTTGTCGATAAGACTGCTGGTATGTTTTTCGTCTTAAGGGCAATGGTAACGCAGTAATCAATACTTTGCATTTGTTTTGTTTTCTTAATTTTTGTACCACTGATGAATCGTATGCACTGTCTGAATCTTAAATTGTTCCGCTCTATAAAATGTCCGCGCTAAATGTTCATATACAAACACATGGTCAATATATAACTTTTACTTCAGGTATTTCTTGTCCAAATTGAATAAATTGTCTTATATTATTATAAATTATTTAATTTTTGATGTGACACGTCTTCTAATTGGCTGACAGTTTGTTGTCTATTGGCTGATAGAAATAATTTTGTCATGAGACTGATACGTCACCAAAGTATTATTATCATAATTATTCCGGTTGAAAATGGAAACTATAATTAAATTTAATAAAAATTCTTTAACATTTTTTCTTTCTATTCGAAATAACACAAAAAATGTGGTACACCCTTAAATCTAACACGCTACGAAGGTTATCGGACATGTTCCTTTCGTCGTTACTACAATCCCCTTCCCTTTCATGAATGTGACCTACCGAATTCGACTATTTACCGGATTTGTTATCACATATGCAACACGACGGGTGCCAAATGTGGAGCAGGATCTGCTTACCATTCTGGAGCACCTGATATCACCCCTAGTTTTTGGTGGGGTTCGTGTTGTTTATTCCTTAGTTTTCTAACGTTGTGTCATGTGTACTATTGTTTGTCTGTTTGTCTTTTTCATTTTTAGCCTTGGCGTTGTCAGTTTATTTTAGATTTATGAGTTTGACTATCTTTCGTCCCTCTTTTATTCAGTTAGTATCATATTTTTTATGTCATTTCTCCATAGACAGAAAAAAAATGTTAAAGCCATTTTTTTAATAATCTGATACTAACTTCCATTTTAAACCGGAATGAATTTTGATAAAGAAACGTTGATGACTTAAGACTTGAAAGAAAATAACTATTAAACATAAATATGAATATCTGTATGCCTAATGTGTATATAGGTAAAGAGATAAACATGCAATTTACTGTCATTATGAACTAAGTACAAACATATCATTAAAAAAATCAGAGTACTATTGATTACTGTACACATATATGAGATTTTCAGTAAAAATTGCACAACGAGAAAACCTAAACGGCATTTCGTCACTGCTTTAACAAAAAAGTGTGTACATCCCAAAAATGAAAATTTTCGAAATGGTTAAACGAAAGTGACAAGAGACTTAAAAAGAAATTAAAAAGCCTAGTGATGCTTTTAAATTATTCGTATGAAACGCACACATTTGTATAAATTTGTATATGTAAGGAATAGGTTTTTAAAACAGTTCCTAATTAATATTTCCAGATCATGAAAAATTCGTTAATATAGCTTTGTAATTTTAAAGACATTAAAAACATGTGTTGTGGAAAGAACCTGACTACATTACATGAACCTTCATTGACACTTGCGCGTCACCTTACATTGATGCACCATCCGTCATGAAAATTAACATTTGGTCAAATATATAATTATCGTGATAATCGGTTGATCTTCAGATAAAGAGACTTCGGAAATATTTAATGCTTTAAAGCCTAAAAACGTGTTAAACTGTTTTATTGTTGAGCCAATTAGGTCGTGATATAAACAACAAAGCATCATTGTCGATTTCAGTTAGCCCTCTTCTGGTACAAGTTTTAATGCAGATATTAGAACAAATTCTTTATAGCCTTGCTGTGCATAACAAGAAACTGACATTTTGACGTAGCCTATCAATATCTCAACCTTTGAATATAGATTACAAGCGTAAAATAAAAAACAAACCAAAAAAACATTTCCATTATAGATTTTTTTTTAAAATAACATTGAGTTATTCCGTTTATATTTTCTTTGAATTACCATGTTACCCTCTGATAGACATATGCAGAAAATTAAAGACTACAGGTGAATTTCTTTTTTTAATTTCCTTCTCCTAAGATTTGTACAAACATTTGTCATGAGAATGGTATACATTTTGTAGGTATACTTGAAACTAATGATTTTCATGTGATCGAGATAACTTTGAAATATGTTGTATCTAACTAGTTTTTCTTTGAGTTAATAGCAACCAGAAGTTGAATCATTGAGTACTCAAACAGAGGGAGCATATAAAGTTAAGACTACGAGAAGAAGAAAAAAGGTATGCGTAACTACATTGATGTTTTTAAAGAAGATATCATATTGGATTAAACTGATTAATATAACTAGGTTGTTTTATGTAATGTAGTTATTCTGTAGTTTGTCACCACTTCAGTTTTATCATGTATATCTATTATATAGTCATTTTATAAAATTTACTGTTTGCAAAAGTATGAACTATTCGATGTTCTTACCCCAGGCAGATAACCCTAGCCGTGTTGATCACAACTTTTTTGGAACTTTTGGTCTTCAGTGCTCTTAAGGAGGCTCGCCGGTATAAAAAATTCAGAAAAAAATTCAACATTTGTTTTTCATTGCAAATTTTATTCATTACCTTTAGAAGTTGTTACTTTATCTTATGGTACAAAAACTATTTATAAAAATCAATCCGTGTTGGCTCCAGACGATTTTTAAAATGAAGATATCATTGAAAAAGCTCCAAATTATCTCCCTTTGGTGCAAAAATGCCAGTTTTTGGCTTTAAATTGAAATATCTTTTTTAACTCATCGGTGACCTATATTTTTTATTATAATTTTCAAATAAGCTGTACTTTTAAAAGCATAATTGTCGATTTCAGTTATCCCGCTTAAACTCTTCTGGTACAAGTTTTAATGCAGAAATGAGAACACATTCTTTATAACCTTGCTGTGCATAACAAGAAACTGACATTTTACCGTAGCCTATCAATATCTTAACATTTGAAAAAAATTACCTTACAAAAATGTATGCTTCTTTAGAAGTCAGATCGTAAGCGTAAATGAACGGTCACCCCATTTTTGTATTTTATTTTTTCTAATAAGTATAAGATTAAGTTCATTTATAGAAGAATATAGCGAAATCCTATATTAAATTTAAAAAAAACTTAGACCCGCGAGCCCCCTTAAAGTTTGTACTTGTTTTGGCTTTCAATTTTTTTCTTCATCTAAGCGTCACTGGTTAGTGTTGTGTGGACAAAACACACGTCTGGCATACTAAATTTTAAACCTGGTACCTTTTGTTGGCTATTAATTGCGTGTTTCACTGTCCTATATTTTCTCCAATTTATTTGTTTTGTAATCCTGTTATGTAATGTTGTCATTTTAATGTTATATTTAACATTGTCATTAAAGCAGGGGGTTTGGCATGCCACAAAACCAGGTTCAATCCACCAATTTTTTTTTCAAACGTCCTGTACCAAGTCAGGAAAATAGCCAATGTTATATTATAGTTCGTATCGGTATGTGATACATTATAGTGTTGTGTTTCTGTTGTGTCGTAGTTCTCTTATATTTGATGCGTTTCCCTCATCTTTAGTTTGAAACCCATATTTGGTTTATTTCTCTATCGATTTATGAATTTTGAACAGCGGTATACTACTGTTGCCTTAATATAGAAAACAAATATGAAGACAAATGAGAATTTCTATATATTGCATTCTGCGTAATGTTGAAATTAACAGATGGTGAATGAAATCCAGGATTAGCTTCAAACTATGGTTGTACTATTTTTATGTTAGTTCAAAAACGCTTTATCAATGAATTGGGGCTAAAACAGTATTGCTCAAAATAAAGGCAACAAAATCGGTTTTATTCCTAAGTATGGCATCTGGCAATATATCGTGAACATGAAAGATTATTCTCAAAACTATTATCAATCTGATTTTAGATTCCGACATGACTTCCAGTATCAAATTATAGTCATTTGGAATTATTTACATGTTTTAAAAGTGTTTTGTTCTGACACTTGTTTCTTATGCGAGTTTGTAATATAATTAGGAGAATGTGTATGCAGAGAAGGGAAAATTAGAATAATTAGAACTGATATAATACCAATTCACTCGTGTATGTAACATCGTTTTCGATTTAAACAAGAGAAATTTATGTATTACTGAAAGATTAATACACCAGGGTTCCCGATATCACAAACTGGTTAAAATATTTACTAAATTTTATCATCGGTACAAGGACCTTATTCGTAAGTATAACTCAACATGCAGACTTCTTATGCGTTCAGGTATTACACATCTAATCTTTTATGGTTATATTCTTCACAAAGCACAAAAATGTCAGTATTCACCTCAGAAGCTAAAAAACCTTTAAACAGACTTATTAAGAAGGAATATAGTTACAATACTGTCATTAAAGATTGTATATTTTGGTTTTCATGTTCATTCACGTATAGGGTCTTTGCATCGAAAATAGACACGTCTATTTATAGGCCAGTTGTTGGCATGACACCAGTTATGTTCTTCTCATATATTTTATGATGGTATAATACTTAACCCCTAACGGGAGGGATTGTGCCTAATATTCAATTAGTTTAGTTGAGGTCTGCAGATGGCATGTCAGTAACTGCTTGTGGTCTGTTTTTATTTATGTATCATTGTCATTTTGAAACTGAATGCGATAATGCAAAAGCCAAAGACATGTTCTTACCAATAGAGGTTTGAACAAATTTTGATCTAACATTTCTGAGAAATACAGAGTCGACTGCAAATAAAAATTGAGCCTGTATACTAGTTTTCTACCACGAAATAGAAAACTTGTGATGGAAACCGTACACATTATGAAGTTTTGACTTTCGAATTATATTTTTCTTGGACAGTCTTGTAAATTAAAGCCGAAACTTATTCCATTTCATTTTTATACTATTTGATGTCTTAAAATGCAAAATCCTAAGATATATTTGCTTATAACATGAGGATGATATGAAGAATAATAAGATCGAAATAGAATAAGTAGTTTGTGAATGAAGTCCGCATATACATTAAAAATCATTTGTGTTTTAATTTTTGTTCTTGAAAACGTATGTATTTGATAGCATCCAAAAGCTGAATTAGTTGGTACTCAAACAGAACAAACAACCAAAGATGAAAAAGAAACTCAGACAAAGAGGGAAAGAAAAAGGGTAATTCAATCGACATTTTCTGTTTTAAAAGATATATGCTATGCGAATGATTGAAACACATAAATGTATTCCTTACATAGTATTTACTGTCGACTAAAGCATATAACATAACACCAAGCACTCTTCGCCCTATCAATACATTTGTTTACCATTCTGTTAAATAGGGGGAAAATCAGGTGAGGAAACCAAAATAACATTAGTGGTATATGTAAACAATACATAGAACCCATAGCAAAAAATGAGAGAAACATAGATTAATATCAAAACACAACTACTGACTTAAACGGCACACATTAATATACATAAATCTGACCAAGTTGCCAACGATATAAGTTGTTGTTGTTGTTGGTAATACACACATCATCAAAGAAGCCCACAAGAAAAAAAGACTTCATATACACCCAGGCTTGTATCATATTTATTTTGCGTGTAATAATAGGAATACAGTTTCAATGCGATTCAATACTCCTTAATTCATAGTCAAATTTGACGCTTTCATAACTTGTTTTTTTTCTAAGTATATATAATGTTAAGGTAAAATAAAGAGTGAAGCGATTAAGGTACACAGGCAAATTTCACTCACATCAATTTCACGTGAATTTAAATTCATGTGAATCTCACGTGAAATTCACATCAATTTCACCTTAAACGAGCTTATACGTGAAACTCACGTGAAAACAATTTTTGTGAGTTTCACGTGATTCTCATGTGAAACTCATGTGAATTTCACATGAAAATCACGTAAAATTGTTCATGTGAAATTCACATAAATTTTTAAAATAGAGTATTTCAAATAACATATAAATTTTCAAATTTAATTAAAATCATGAAAAATATCAATTTTTGTTGTTGTTAATTTCACGTGAAATTCATGTGAAAAATCACATCAGAATCATGTGAATCTCAATTCACGTGAAATTTACATGAAAATTTTCACGTGAGTTTCATGTATAAGCTCGATTGAGGTGAATCTCGCGTGAAATTTTTCATGTGAATTTCACGTGAGATTGATGTGAAATTCATGTGAGCAAATTTTGCCTGTGTAACTCAACTATATATTTCGACACTTGTTGTTGGTACTTTATCAATTAGTTAATTCAAACCTATTCATCCTTACCCTCTAACAAAAATGTATCAACTAGAAGGAAATATGCTTACTTGGGCGTGTAGTTAATATGCTGTCATACAGTACACATACTAGTGCATATTTTTTATAGCGAGTTGATATACTGTTATACTATGTTTAATAGCGCAATAGTTATCATAGCTAAGTTAACTTATACATAATTTCCTCAAAATATCTACAGAGTTTTCAAACAAGAATATACTTGAAGGACAACTATTGATGCATATGAATTACTGAGCAATTATTCCAAATATTTATGCAATATTGTCGATTAACTTACAAGGTAAAACATAGTTCACAACCAATAATTATACGTTAAAAATAACACGAATTTGGTTTTAAACACAGATGATATTTTCCGACATAAGTAGATCCAAGCTTAATCACATTTTCATATGAACGCACCATCAAATGTGTATTATGCATGTATTCATTGTTATTTGAAAGTTAGCATCGGTTTTAATTAACAAAGGATAGAAAATATTTGTTTTTAAATCTATCACCTGATATCATCCCAGTTTTTGTGGGGTTTTGTTTTTCAGTCTCAGTTTGCTATGTTGTATTTTGTGTAACGTCCATTGTTTCTTTTTGAATTTTCTACTGAAAGTTTTGCCATGTCGTTGTACAACTTTATCGACCGATGAGTTTGAATGTCCCTTTGATATATCTTTCCCCCTTTAAATATAATATTGTAAACAGAACAAATTCCAGGTGGTTTAAATTTTTACGGTCAGAACAAAAAAAAGGTCGAAATATCTCTAAACTGTGTTTTAAAGATATTGAACATTTATTTTCTTTAAAAGGTAAACAAAACGCCAGTAACATCTGCAATATTGGCAGGTGCCATAGTTGGAGAACCACGAATCGTTTTGTCTGTTATTGGTGAATACAATAAACGTGTGTTGGATTACAGTGAAAGACACAAATCTATTTTAGTGAATTTATTCAAGAGTATCGGAATACGAGCAGGGAGTATGTATTAAGAAAATATCATTTAATCAAACGGATTGATATTTTGTATACACAGACTGTTGACCTGTATACATTTTAAGTGTGTCTTAAGTTCGCAATTCTATTTATTAATGATATAGCTACAGAACAATTCAAAACCTGTGTTATGTTTTCATATGCTAAATATTTTCTGTATTTTTTTTGTATACTGATTTCATTATGATTTCATTTATTTTGTTTTTTGTCCATAAATTTACGAGTTTTGAACAGCGGTATACTAATGTTGCCTTTATTTATCGTGATGATAAGAATGACATCTATATCATGTATATCAATAGTGCATGTTAAAGTGCTTTCCAGGATTGATCTTTGTCGTGACCGATCAAACTGAAACAATGAAAAGCGTCGGTGATATATAAATACTATACTACTACTTTGTATTAATGGTTTATCGGTGAAATGAATAGATCAGACCATCATAGATACCAGGCTTATTATTTTGTAGGCTGGAAGCGCGTTTATAAGCCAATTAAAGAGTCTTCAATGGCACTCAAATAAAAAAAACTTTAGAAATCTAACTATATTAACAAGTTAGAGAGTTGAGCAAAGGTGATCGTTTAATGGGGTATAACATTATAAGTTAAAAAGAATAGATAGGCATGAAGTTAAGGCCAAATCACAAACTACAACAATTGAGTGTTTGTAACGCTTGGATTTTAGTTAGTGATTTAATGTGTTCTGTTGTTATTCATGAACATCAAAGCAGTTATAGAGTTTCCTATTTAATTTCGAAACAAACTGATTTGCACTTTTTCTTAAGTTTTTTGTGCTTAGTAATTTTCGAATACCCTAGTAGGTCTACAATGCTACGGAATTCAATGTATTTTTACAGGATGTGGATTCCTTTACCATCAACAAAAAATGAAATGGATGCAGCAAATTGAAAATACTCAAAGTTTTAAACTTAACGGTTTCCCTGAAATGGTATATCAGTACTATGAAAATGATAATAATAAGGTAAAATGAACACGTGTAAAACAAATTGCTAAACTCTTAGAAAACAGCGGGTTTCCGTCATTTTTGATACCTTCCAAAATAGAGTAATTTTAAAATTCTCTTTGGTTTCAACAACACACCCAAACGCTGAGCAGAATCTGAAGATGTGTGGTACGAAGTTCCCGATATGACAAATGGTAAACGATTTTAATAAACAATCTAACGGCCTAATGTAGTTCATATTTACGAAAAACGAATATAAAAGACAACAAAACAAAATCCTTTGATTTTGAGACATGTACATAAATAAATATCAATACTTATTTTACAACAATATTTTATAAAGTACAATTATCATTCCATATTTTTGTAGGAACGTTGTCTTTATTTCAAAATTAAGAATTTGGTAGTACATGCATATACTTGTTTGATGTGTTGATACATTGATCTTAACCTTAAAACTTTCCATACAAAATTTTCATTCAACTTGTATCAAGAGAAAACTTCCATTTCTATATTTGTAAACTTTGTCGGCAGTGTATACATCTCAAAAATAACTCCCCCATCTTAACATGAAACTAAAGAGATACAAAAAAGAAAAATAAAGCAGGAGGGCAAACATTATTCCGACCAAAGTAGCATGTGAAAGTAGAATAATGAAAATTAATCTGCAAAACCTATTGCAAAACATTGTCATGATCAAAACCATAAAAGATACCCCTAATCACTCGACTGGTAAGAAAAAAATTGTGGAAATCTGACATACAACAAAATGTTTTGAGAAAAAGATTGATTTTTACATTTTTATAATCTTAAAATCATTCGATATTGAGGAAATTCTGTGATTTAAAAAATGTTTTTAAAAATAAAAAATGTGGTATGATTTCCTATAAGACAACTGTTCACCAGCGACCAAAATGACATAAAAATTAACAACTATCATTCATCGCAAAGCTTTCGCCAAAGAGAAAACCCCATACCGCAAAGTCAGCTTAAAATGTCCCAAAGTACCATTTGTAACCTTATTTAAACAAGAAAACTTATGGCCTGATTTATGAATCCTATGTTAGATTCTGAGTAAAATAGTTAACGAAATTATTAAGTTATAATTCCTCGTTCCATAGCATAAATAAAGTATTACTATTTCTACTTTTTCTTTATGCTGTCTGTTATGTATCTCATAGATTTTACAGCCAAAAGAAGACGTCGTACCGGAGACTGCTGTTCAGGATAATGATATGCAACTTCTAGAATTGGAAACATATATCAATCAATCTCTTTACGTCAAGTTCGGAGACGAAAATAATAAAAATGGTATAGTTTTTTAAACTCTGACGGCTTATCATTATTCGTCTATTTTTTGTGTTTTTTTTCGTTAAACATTCCTAGAATGCATCTTGGATTGCAACAACCAACATGCTTTCCTATTTTTCAATACATCTTTACAACGTCAATAAATTAAAACAAGCATATACTAATATGGAGATATCATAATAAACCCTAATTCAATTTTTAAGGAATTTGTCATGAAATGGTAAAGGAGATCATTTAGTAAACGTAATATCTATCGATTCAAATTCAGAATTAACATTGATAAAAAAACATTTTTTTATAACAAAATATTTATTTTTGCAGTTAGAGTGCCAGTAGTATTGGTTGCTGCAAATGGTGATTTAGAAATACTCTCACATATTGCCAGGGCTGTTCAGTGTAATATATCGGTTGTGGTTATGAAAGGCTCAGGTGGCGTATCGGACTTAATTGCTATGTGTATTGAAGAGTAAGAATTAATGAGTTATATTAAATACGAAGTTTGAAATTTGTAAAGCAATTAAGTTGGATACACTAACTCAGGGTTTCCGCTGGCGGTCGCAATTTTCGCCATTTGCGAAAAAATAATAATTGTGGCGATTAAAATTTGTCATTGGCGAAAAATTTGGCGAAAAAATATATATAACGATTTATTTTTATCCATCCTGTTTATTTACTTTTTTCGGGTTTCTAGGACTTTCCCTGATCAGACAATACTCGGAATTCACCTTGAACTCGTGACAGAAATCAATAATCAGCTGATTGCATTTATAGCTATCGACACCAAAGGACTAATTAATAAAGGTGTTGCTTATATTATATGACAAAATGATATGGTGAAATTGCGTCCGTCACATGCCTCATAAGGGATTTATTTACCACTTTGCGACGTATGTGTTTGAAGCAAAATTTTGACGATTTCTCTCCTTCTTTTAATGATAGTTCAGAGGAGAAAACTGTTGTTATGACGAAAAATGTTCAAAAGCAAGAAAGGTCTCTGATTTAAAACTTTATCCTTTAACTTTGATATAGATAATTGATTTGAGTGGGTACTTTAAAGTCGTTTCAGTGACACACGTGTGTCAAGCATAGTTTTACTTATTAACGATGGTTTAGAAAAGAAAAAAAACTGTCGTTATGAAGAAATATATTCAAAAGATTGGTTTTAGAGTAACCCTTCAATGTAATGACTATACCTTATACGAGGGATCAATTTCAAGTGATAAAAACTTTTGTTTCGTTGTAAAAACCACTTCTTAGTTAAAAAGGGCACTTGTTTTAATTTTGAAGAAACTTTTCCAAAGAACTGTACATCTTTCAGGTATCCAAGATTTTTTTATATTCCAGGACTCATATCTTCTTTATTTTTAAAAGTAAGTGGCCCCCTTCTTTTAAAGTTGTTCAAAATATAATCAATTTCCTAATAAAGTAATTTTTTTAAAAGGTAATTTTTTTGTATCTATTCATTACAATGTAAAGTTTAAGACAAGTTTGAGAGAGAAATCATAGACAGCTATTGGGCAAACTCATCTTATTAAAGGCGGGGGGGGGGGGGGGGGGGCGAAAAAGAGAAAAAAATTAAAACAAAAATATACTTGTGTCACTTGTTGAAAAAAATAATAAAGTAGCGAAAATTCCAAATTATAGGTTCGGTTGAGAATTATATTTGACGGCAATTCTTATGATTTGAGCTTCCAAATTTTGAAAATTTTGTACAATAATCCAGCACCTCCAGCATTTGAGTGTATGTTTTCCAGATGGTAAGATTTCCAAGAGCTATCGTTTACTATCACATTTTCTTGTTTAAAGTCACATGAAACTTCAAATAAAAGAAATTATAACTAAATGCCTAGTTTTTTTTATTATAAAACTTATGTACATATACTTTTTTCTCAAGAACGTTCTATAATTTGTCCACATTTTGAAGAAATTTACCCTTTTTAACATTGTTTGCTTCCAGTAAACAATTCGCCGATATGCTTCCCGTATGCAGTGAACTCAGTGTGACCTTTCTCGTAAAAATCTGGTAATCGCAATACGAATGGATCTGTTATTGAAATAAAATATTATCTTATTGTACATGTTATACATGTGCTCAATTGTACCGCTTCTTTGTTGATTGTTTACTATGGTTACAATCAATAAATTACGTCTTTAGGCCACGACAGTGTATTAGCTGCCACATTTTCACATCATAATTTCTTTTGACGATTATACGATATGGATTCGAAAAAATGATAACATCATGCACAATAGGCTTAGTTTATGGTATATACATGCATTGGTTCAAGAATTTGATGCACGGTTTTTTTACCAGTCACTCGTTTCATATGACTTTAACACTAACATTATTGAAACACGGAACGCATGAAGTAAAGTTGGAGTTAGCATTCGAAAGATCAACGGCGCAATCATGACCATAATGTAACAGTAAAAATGTTTTATATATCGTCACCACAACTCCTTTTTTTTAAAGAGATTAAGCCATGACCAAATAATACTATTTACTGGTTTTGTACTTCCATCAACAACACATATGAAGCACGATCTATTTACCCTTTCAAAGAATATGGTTTCAACCTAGTTTTGATATGGTGTTTTTGTCGCTCAGTATTCTGTTTTGTGGATTTATTTTACTATTTTTTTCGAGTTGGAGGAAGTGAGTTTTATTTTTGTTAGTATTATAGTTTTGAAGTTTTTATGTTTTAATCCTTTTTCTAACAATTCTTCTTTATTTCATTAGCTCACGAAACATCAGAAAGATGTCCCCTTTGTTGCTTCATAGAAAAATACCAGAGGACATTTTTGCAAAAATAGAAATGGCTATCAGTATCATCACCAACAGATATTGGATGGTAATCTTTTGTCTGTAATCTAATTGTGCGCATGTTTTTAATTCACTCACATATTTTGTTATTTCAGATATCGTATTATTCTTTATTTTTTTTTATATATATACATGTATATATTCAAATGATTAAAGCGAGAACCTTTATTGTATCGTAATATTTCTATTGAAAGAAATAGATAAGGTTGAATTAAGCATTGTGTACAAAATGTATATATTTAAAACAAAAATATATAATATTTAGTTTAAAAATGAATGGATCGAATAAGAAAATATGGTTTACAAAAAGAGGGTTTGTGTTTTTGTTTTATTTATTAATGTGTTTTCCCTATACTGTTTTGTTCTGTTTGGAACGAAAATATTAAATACGTAATAACTGTTTTCATAATGTTTGTTAATGTAGTAAAGACTTTTATCTTTTTTGGTTGTGGTTGTTAGATTACGATATTTGACTTGATAAGGGACACACCAGAAAGTCTGTGGGAACGGCTAACAGATGGAATAATGAGAGCTTGGTCATATGATCAAGGTAAGTATATGACAAAACATATTAAGGACCAACAAACAAATCATAAAAGATATATTAGAGTAGACAGCGAATAAGTAATTATATAGTGGCTATCTGTTATCCACCATTATGTGGTTTATTCCACTGGATGTGTATTGATAGTGGATAAATACTAGACATTTTTTTTATGTGAACTATTAGGAAGTAGAATTCATAGAAACTCGTCTCTTGGACAAATAAATATCTTGTCGGATTTTTTAATTTCAAATTCAGATTTTAATATTGATCATGTCTATTCATTCATCAGCGCACATACCATTTGGTCTCATTTATCAACAATAATACAAAATAGGACTACTAATGAATAACAGATAGTCTGCTAAATATATGATTAATTTACTTGACATTGCAATGTATGAACGGCATCACAATGGAATATATGGCAAACGTGACTATCTCATTTTTTTTCATTGTCAACTTTCAATTTCTAAGCATTGACATACACACAGCCGAAGTAAATGACTTTTAAAAAAGTAATGAATACGTCATTCATAGATATAGGAAGATTAGTTATGAGTGCCAATGAGACAACCCTCCATCCAAGTCACAATTCATAAAAGTAAACCATTATATATCAGGGTTCGGTCTTCAACACGGAGCACTGGCTCACACCGAACATCAAGTTATAAAGAGCCCCAAAACATTACGAGTGTAAAATCATGCATGTTAACATTATACAGATTCCATTAACAGAAGGTATAACCTTTTAGAAAAATGCAACAGCAGGACTATGAAGAAGAACGAATGAAAATGAAACTGAAACAACACAATTTACGGATATGGGTCACATTTTGTGAACCCTTACTTTATGTCTGCGTCATAATTCACATGCAACACGTTTTGGAAGTCTTTGATTTTGATATATCTGAAGAAAAGTCGTATAAACTGTAAACGTATGATTTTTTTCTTGTCCTGTTTACAGAATGTGGATAAACATTTTTTTATTTCAAATATCAAATGGATTAAAGAGATTTTATCATCGTTTAACTACTGTTTGGTTGAAACAATACTGGATTTTTTGAAAAAATTGTAAAGCTTGTTTAAGGTTATTTTTCGGTATTATATGACTGGAAACTGGTTATTTGACTGATTTTTATTTAATAATCAATTATGTTTTAGAGGAAAATAAGAGTGTGTATGTGCCTTCATTTAAACCAATTGACCAAGACGTAATCTCAATTTCAAAATATGCTGTTGATATTGATTGGCTGTCTAAAGAAGAACTTTTTGGTGGATACTGTTTGACTTCATCAAATCATAGCGACAAACAGGTGGGTCAGAAGTTTACGACTAGTATAAGAGGTTTAGATAATCAGTTGTTTTTATGTTATTTTGTATATTCATAGTCATTTAAAATGAATAACAAAAATAATTACAAATGATGACCTCGTCAAGTTATATAGTGTTACTAAAAAAATGTGTAAACATATTTAGTACATTTTCGTTCTATTTTAAATAATTGACGTGTATCGTGAAATATTATCTGTTTCAGATTAAAGAAATTCTGTGTTCCGCTATCCTTAATCAAACAACTGATGTGCTACGATTGTTGAAGAACATAAAAATGAATAATGATGACGCTTCTCTTACACAGTTATATAGAAAGGTAAAAAGGTTACCAAACGCTAAACAGTAAGTTTCAAGGCGTAAATACGAGGTGTATAAATCTGATAAGAATATATAAAAAAAAATGAATATAGATAAAAAAAAATCTTTAAATGCTACTTGTATACCACAATCAGCCTTTAATTATATAATGAATGTCTTCAATATGTTTTAATATGTATACTAAAGACAAAGACTGATATGATAAATTAATGACTGAGGGCTCGAGGGTACAAAAATTTCAGCAAAGCTTTAATAATTTTTTTTTCAAAACAACCTTTATTAATTTTTTTGATTAGTTGTTACTAATAAAAAAATAATTCGTGTTGTCCCCAGATGACTTTTAAAATGTATATATCATTGAAAAAGCTCCAAATTATCTCCCTTTTTTTGTTGAAATATCTTTTTTAATGGAAAAATTTAGTGAAATCTTATATTTAAAAAAAAAAGGATTTATGCCCGCGAGCCTCCTTAAACAGAGGTAATACAATGAATCAAATGTACTATTGTGAACTTTTTTTTCTTTACAGAAAGTCAAAAAAATGGAAAAGGAAAAAAAGAAAAAGGGCCACACTGTTGTCGATATCTGGAAGGTTTGACTGTTTCATTTAAATATGCGTGTATAGAAAGTTTCAATATGGGATAAGAATGGTGTGTTAAATATCTCAATCTAAAGATAAAATGTCGTTGACAAAGAATGTTTTAAATATTAGTGCAACTTAATTTAAGATTTAAATTTATATATATTTCACTGTTAAAAGTAGGTAACGTAAACAAACATTGACAAAGATGATGTCATATAACATAAATGTTTAAAACACATATATCGGCTCTTACATGATTTGTAATACACTGCTCGCTAATTGTTCGATTATACGATTATAAGTTTTTGAATTATTGAGAAACTAAGGTTTAAACTTCTTTATACAATGTTGACCTCAGCTGAATTTGGCCATTACTTTTTTTTTGGTAACGTTAGGTCACAGCTTTTCACGCGTTTTGGTACTGATACATCCTTGGCTTTTAAATATTTTAAAGCGTTTCTAACGAGAGAAAAAATAAAGGAAGGGAATCAAAAACGGAGGGTATCATGCAGTCACCTTCAATAGCAAATCAATGCATCTCACCATTTCACTTTTGCATTAGTGCGATATTTGTTAAGTTGTATCATGTTGTTCGGTGAAAGATAATTTGGTTATTTTGACTTTATTTGGTTGTGAAGGTGAGTATAGACTGCGGAGCCGTCTACTGTTTCGTAATCGTTTTCCAATGCAAAAATTGTGAAAATGAATCATCAATTTGCGTGTAGGTTGCACTTTGTAAATACAGCTGTTTCTCAAACAACGCCTCTTTTTGGGGAGATCTAGAATATTCATAGAAAATTAAGTTATGCTCTCTGTGATCCATCTTATAGAGATATAACTTTGGAATGTAACCAGTAAATATACATGTGCATATTGTTTACACTGAAATCTGTGGTAACCCTTCATTCAAGGTAGGGGTAGTTAAGAAAATTTGTTAGTTTAAACTCTAAACTGTTCAGGGCATATAAACGTTGAAAATATGCCGCTCAGCCCTATATTTTGACCTTTGAAAAAATTGTAGTGCATATGAACTTTCAATTCTAGGATAAGATTTTTTTCAAAACTTCTTAGTAAAAGTGGTACAGTTTCAGCCGTAAAAGGAGTTCCTATGGGAAATTGCATTGTTAATATTTACAGAAATGTAACCTGTAAATGAAATTTGTACCAGTACGTACATCGTACACAAACAACATTATATATACAGTACAGAATTGTTTTTTTGTAAGACTTCATTTTTTTGTTATTTCTATCCGTTTTCTTAGAACGTTAGTCCAGAAGCCGTGCAGTTCTTTCAAAAGGACACTCAACCAGATAGTCAGAAGATTAAATCAGCGAAAGATGCTGAATTCCAAATCGGGAATAACCTCCTGAAATGTAAGATACACTATTTAATTGAATTTGTGTCACTACAAAGTTAGCATTTTCTAAAATGAAAATTTTATTCTATGAATGTAAAGGTTTGAAAAGTGTTACTTTCACTTTCACTTTATTACATGTTTTAGTCTTTATACAATTTCCTTATTGTATTGAACAACGTGTCTTTATTCAGTTGATATAGTCTTAACACTGTCTAAAATAAACTCATCATAGATTCCAGTATTTAAAATCATAATTTTCGCCAGACGCGCGTTTCGTTTACAAAAGAATCATCAGTGACACTCGAATAAAAGAAAAAAGAAAAAGGCAAAATAAAGTTCGAAGTTGAAGAGCATTGAGCAATTTGTCTCAACATATTCATAAGACCCTCAATATCTGTCTGAAGTGTTTAAACACTTTCTTGGTAGTCGAAACACATCAGAATGTATGCTTTTATTGTTATTAGGGCTTTGCTTTTCAAGAGTAGGAATGGTGACATGTTGCCAAAAAACGAGACAACACGAATCAAAGGAAGAATTTAACATAGATGATCAAACGCAAGATGTCAAGCCATTTCGATTTTGTGTTTTTTCAAATGATAGAACGAGTGCTAGTGAATTATGGGAAACATGTGAAAATCCAATGTGTAAGTATATCAGATATTATAAACAAACTAGTAATGATAACATATAGAATTGTTTAAATTGTATTCCTTGTCTTGTCACTGTCAAATCACTAGCATTATGTGTTGTCATTATTTGATCTAGTCATTACAGAAAAGTTATTTTATCTCGAATTTTATCGATAGTGTTCTATTCCCAAGTGTGCCATTGTGACTGAGTATAGACTTGTGCGATGGGTGGAGGATACATAGAAGGAAACTGTTATTCTGGTATGGTCGACGTTACCCCCGTTCGGTCAGTTTTTATTTTACCTATCAATGGATTTATGAAATTTATAATTGAAAAACTAATATTGCTTCAAATAATGAAGCAACGTGCTTCGACAACACTGTATTTGCAATGAGTTAACAGCTTATTTAGAACTTTTAAAAATCACGGTTATTTGGACGATTATGATGGAAAAATCAAATGAGTAATGGCAATCAGCAAACAAAGACATAAACCAAAATCTGGTAAAAGTGCAACTCTTAGAAAAAACTCTAGATCTGAACTTCGTAGAGCAAGACGGCATGAGATAACTAGACAGAGGGATGAAAAGTATGCCGAAAATATGAATACATGGTACGGAGACACCAAATCATTTTATAAGTTAATAAATAATCAGCGCAAGCAAGGAAAGACCTCTATAGCTGAAATTATAGCATAAGGAAAAGTATATGACAATACAACAGAAGAAACAATAAAGGGGTGGAATGAACATTTTGCTAACCTGCCTACTCCTGCTGCTACTCCTGAGGCTGACCATACCAACAGGGAGGCAGACATTAATGTCACCATGGAATCTTGTCTTGACGACTCAACCCCAATTTCCTTTTCAGTTTTAGAGGTCCAGAATGCTATTAACAAATTAAATAAAAACAAATCTCCGGACATTTATTGAATAACTGCAGAACATTTCATCCATAGTGGACCAGACCTGGCTGGTGCATTGACAAAAATAATTAACAACATCTGTATATCATGCGTTATCCCAGATTACATCAAGATGGGAATTTTATCACCAATTTTCAAAAAGAAAGGTTTGCCAACTGATCCGAAAAACTACAGAGGAATTACAGTCCTTCCTGTTATAGGTAAAATTCTAGAAAAATAATCGCTGCCATCCAAAACCAATTTCAGAGAGGATTCACGTCTAAAATGTCACCATTATTTTGCGCTCTTCTACTAAATGATGTGATTATCGATGCAGTATACAGAAAATCCCCTTTTTATGTAGCACTGCTCGATGCAAAATCTGCTTTTGACGTCGTAAAATATAGTAGATTATATAGGAAGTTATATCTAGCAGGGATTTCTGGTTCATTATGGCTACTTCTGCATGATCTAAGTGTTGGTGCTCAGACATCAGTTCGATGGGAAAATCTGGTCTCTGAACCTTTCGACATTAAGCAGGGAGTTAGGCAGGGAAGAATATTAAGCACAGAATTATATAAACTTTATATAAATGATGTTCTTAACCAATTAGAGGACAGTGCACTAGGATCCTATATTGGACATATTCACTGTCCTATACCAACCTGTGCAAATGATGTCACTCTGGTAGTGAATGACCATACCAATATGCAAACCCTTTTGTCAACTGTGGAGAATTACAGTCATCAGGAGAAGTATTCATTACAGCCTACAAAATGTAAAATTATTAAAACTGGGAAACCAAAAATAGAGGATAATTTTAATTTCATATTAAGTGATACATTCAAAATGTTGAAACAGCTGTACATTTAGGAATTACCCATAGTAGTAACCCGCGGCAAACCATTCCAATCCATGTCCAGGAAAACATCAACAAAGCAAGGAGAACTATGTACAGCTTGATGGGAACAGGCATGCATGGCAAGAATGGTCTTAATCCTGTAGCATGAACGTGTTACCAGTACTCATTTATGGCCTAGAAATACTATTACCAAATTCTACTCAAATGGAACCAATTGAATTCTTCTATCGGAAAAGTATCAAACAAATTTTATCTATCCCCAATAACACAACAGACATGGCCATATATATACTGTCGGGTAACACTCCAGTAATCAGTAAAATGCGTAAACTAGCCTTAGGAACCTTTGCAAACATTTCAAGACAGGAGAACTTTATAGAAAGACAAGTTGCAGAAAGACAAATTCTTATCTCAGCTGCTGTAAAGGACAGTTGGTTCACAAAAATTAGATCTTTATTAATTAAATACAGTCTACCATCAATTTTTAACATTTTAGATGAACCACCTTCGAAATTAAAATGGAAGAACCTTATCAGGAAAGCGATTGTCACCTACTGGGTTGATCATGTGGTGACCATGTCTGTCTGCTACAAGAGTATTTCTTATATTTCTACAGCTAATTATAATAGTGGTCATCTCCACAATGCTCTGGAAAGTATCCAGACTTCTGCAAAAGACATCCAACGTCTCCACATCAAACTACGACTCCTTACTGGTACATATATTCTCCAATGTAACAGGGCAGCTTTTCACCAGATTGACATCAACCCAACATGTCTTTTGTGTGAGGAGGACTCTGAAACATTATATCATTTCATCCATTCATGTCCTGCTTTAGCTTCTGCTAGAAATCATCACATGCTTGAACTTTCACACATTCTCAATAATAGCGAGCTCTGCGTTAAGTGTCGATCATTAGAAAAGGTAGAGATTAGTACACAACTAATATCGGATGCTATTGCCTTGCTCTGTAATTGTCAATGTAAATGTGGATGTACTGATTTTTTTCATCTTGTAGAGTACATTGGTAGAAAACTTTGCTTTGTGTTGCATATTAGACGTAATACACTATTATTAACATTACCGACGAATAAAAAGAAAGGTTTACTTGCAACCACTCAGTGTAAGGCGTGAATATTTAAAATCTAAATTGTTTTGTTTTAGATTTTAAAAAGTGTGAGAAACATTTGTGGGTGTTATATACACCAATCTATTTATAAATTCTACTCTGAAACCATAGATGTGCCTTTCAAAGGCAGGATATTCTTACAAGACAAGACAAGACATAGTAGACTACATAAATACATCTGACTTAATTTCATTACAATTCTGTTATAAGTGCGTTTGTTGCAGATCCGTTTAATGTTTGCATTATAACAGTGCATAAAGTACTTATACATTTTACGGCCTTTTTTCTTCAAGTTTTTGTAATGTTGTGCTGTAACACAACCGTGTCAACTTAGGGAAGGCTTATTTACGCATTCCAACACATGTTAAATAAACTTATTCTAAAAGGTTACGAATTGAATACTGTAGTTAGACCATTGAATATTGCTTTTATTGGTATTAGTATTGATTTTGTTATCATAAATTAAAAGCAAAAAAAGTAAATTGTTATTTACGTATACACATTCATGGATCTTCAATCTGTCAATACCTGTATCTTGGCATTGCGCAAGATCATTTGACTGTTTATGACGTCTTCTTAACACTTAATCCATTGGATGTTGGATGTGTACCGATTGGTAATTTTGTATAAAATGCATGATTTTTTAGTTGTTAATGGCTTTTTAACTAGCTGTCAGTAATCAGTATACGTACTTTAAGTAAGTGTCTTTTTGTTGTTGAGATATACCAATACTATGCCATGTCCACTCTGTGTTTTTGTTTGATGTCTTTCTATTTTAATTCATCTGATGAGTTAGGCCTTTTTCAAGTTCGTTCTTATGTTGTACTCTAACACCACTGTCTTACGTTAGAGGGTGGGTTGCGATCCCGCTAACATGTTTTACTCCGCCACAATCTGTATGTATGTGCCTGTCCCAAGTCACGAGCCCTTAATTCAGTGGTTGTCGTTTGTTGATGTGTTACATGTACATATTAGTCTTTCGTTCATATTTAGTACATAAATTAGGCCGTTATTTTTCATTTGAATTGTCTTACCTTTCTCATTTCGGGGACTTTTATAGCTGACTGTGTGGTAAGGACTTTGCTTATTGTAGAAGGTCGTACGGTAACCTATACTTGTTAATTTCGTGTATTGTAGAGAGATGTCTCAATGGAAATCATACCACATTTTCTTTTTGATATTAATCCATCCACATTATGTATGTGATTGTCCCAAGTAAGGAGTTTGCAGTTCCTTGGTTGTCGTTGTATATTTGTTTTTTGTATTTTTTCGTTACAAAAAGATAGTCTTCGACTTCAGACTGAATTATTATCATGTGTTCACTTGTTAACAATAATGGGGTAAAAATGAATTGCAGGAATGGAATGATTTGCAGAAATATTGCAAATATATATATTATGTTTACTGTATGTACGTATACATGACCGAAGTCAGAAGCCTTTAATTCAGTGGATGTCATTTTTTGCTTTTATAATTGTTTTTCATTTTTATTTTGTGCGTTAATCAGGCCTTTTGTTTTCTAATTTAAAATCTTTTCGGGGACTATGCAGTATGGATTTTACTCATTGTTGAACACCGAACGTTGACTTATAATAGTTGACTTCTATGTCATGTGGTCTTTTGCGAAGAGTGGTCGCATTGGCGATTATACTGCATTTTCCTACTTGTATATGGACTTTTATTTGGAATGGAGAATAATGTTTACAGTCAAAAGTTAATATCAATCACCAACACACATTTGATAAAAAAATATTCCGACTGTCTTGTTCTACCTTAACCGTATTTGACACAACTTTATAAGACTTTTTGGGTCCTTAATGCTCTTTGCCATGGAACATGTTTGGCCAAATAATTATTTTGATCTGATTGTCACTGAAGAGTCTTATGTAGACTGAATGTGCTTCTGGTGTATTAAGGTAGATTCATGGTATACCGCCATCTTGGATTGTACAATCACAGTACAAATTCGGTCTAGTTATTTGCCCAAATCAGCAAATGTGTAAACAGATTTGCAATTTAATGGTTAGACTGTTTCTTTATATAAGATAAACTTGTTAATCTATTGTGTTGTTCAAAATTTTTTAACAAATACCAAATTTTTTGATTTTATAAAATCATATTTTTCAAATGAGCCATTTAAGGGGAGATAACTCTTTTAGTACAAAATTTATACTGGGCTAATAGGGAAATTTTTTTATTTTTACCTGTGGCAATAAAACAAGTTCGGTGACACCATGTTTTCTTTTTATTTTCTTAAAACATATTATGAAAGCTATCTTCTCACAATTTATTTCAAAATTCTATCTCATAGAAATTTTTTTATGCACTCTTATGTGTTTTTTCATGAACAAACTAACCAAATTTAGGCAATTTTCAACGACTCATAGCTTGAAAAATAGCACGGTGACCCATACTTTTTATTATATTTTTGACAAAGGCATTTTAAAATCTTCATTTTGGCAAATTATAAAAAATTCTGTCTCAAAAAACATTTACTTATGATCTACCTTAAATTATTTTCCTGGTACCTTTGATAACTAATTGTACTCTTCATCATTAGAAATTGGGTTGTTTTCTCATCATTGTCACTTAGTTTTTGTAGGTATTTGTTCATTGGCAGCTTTGTTCTTATCATTTAAAGCATGTTGTGTTTAGCTATTGCAACACAGTCTTTATAACATGTGTTTTTTTTGTTATTCTACTTGCTGCTAGTTACCTAGAATTCTAAAATAAACGGTGGTACTTGTCGCCGCCAAGTATCCTTTTCCTTTGTTCAATTTCGACATCTTCATATGAGACTTCAAATGCAATTTTGTATCTTCCATAGTCAACGCGCTTGGTGCCACATCTGAAACTGAATACGAGTATACTTTCGGATCACGTAATATCATTTTCATTTTCTACAGGATTCGTGTTGTGCGACAAATAAGTTTTAATTTTTCAATATTTTGCTTTTTTTTAGTAACCGAATGTACAGCCTTTGATAGAGTTAGATATAAAGCATATTAACCACACTATTTCATCTGTGCTTATTTTTATGTATAATCCGTTCTATAGTTGTTGGATATCATTTGATAGAATCAATTTGAACATTGCTTGCATTGTTCTTTTTTCCAGTAACAACTCTGATATCAAGTTGCTATCTTAAGGCTATGGCTAAGGTTGCAGAAAGCTGGTTTGAGGACTCACTTCAACGCAATTTAGAAGACCATGCTAAGTACAGTTATTAATTTGTCAATTAAATATTAGGGTTGTTTTTTTCAGTTTATCAATTATCATTTCCTTTATTATCTACCAAATGTCGATGTAACAAAACATACCATTGAAAGTTCTGTGCATACTTATATATATATATATATATATATATATATATATATATATACTGTCTTTCTTCATACATTTGAAGGGAAAAGCAGGTATGAATAAGTTTGTTTAATTAGAGTATTCATTTTAATATTCTTTCCCGAAATGATATGTTTGATTGCGTCGATAGTTATACTGGATAAATATCGTTGTGCATCAAATCTGTGTTCTTTCTATATTAAAAAAAAAGACTCATAAAAATAGTAATGAAAAGTCGATTGCTACGGATATAGTAAATTGCAATACAGTATTTTTAGTATCAAATATAGTTCAAACTAATAACAAGGACTGAAATAATGCTAGTTATGTGCAACACGTTTTTATTACTTTTATGAATACTAGGTTATTTGCAAACAGAGCTGTACAACTTCTTGATAAACTGTTTCAACATGACGAAGAAATGGCAACTGACGCACTGGATCATGCTTCTGTAGTTTGGGAATACATTGAAAGCCCTCTTCATTTTGGGCATCAGTTTGGTATGGAAGATTTCATATCTCATACGTCTACACAGAAAGATGCAAACAAACGTCTATATTCCTATATAAATTATAAATCATCTGACATCATTTTTAATGAGAAGAACAAAAAGGACATTGACAATAATAGCCCACAGCCTGAGTGTCCAGATTTTATAAAGGTATGGCTATTCAAGAGAAACATTGTATTGGTAACTTGCATCCTGTTTTATAGTGTACATCAATTACCGATCATTACTTTAAGTATCTTAACTGGGTCGTTGAGTATTTTTTTGATTAGCTAATTAAACTTCATATGCACTTCTAGTATAGCAATGACATAACGAGACCCTGTTTTTTCTTTGTTAATTTATATTTACAATAATGGACTGATATGGTTGTCCTGACATTTTCAAAATTGTCTGCAAGCAGTGTATGTGGTGTAAGTTCATAAAACATAAAACCAATTCAACAATTACATTAAAATTAACATTTATGACCTATTTATGTATCGATTTATTTTTAAGCACCATCATAAAAAAAGCCAATGGTATAAATATTTAACAGCACCAGTTAGCAAAATGTTGATAAACGTGGTAAGTAAATCAATTGTTTATACTGGGTAGTCCCTTTACAGGATGCATAAAGTGTGAACTGTTATTTTCAAACTATGAATCAATGCCGATGAGGTGGACTGCTTGCCCCCAGCCATAATATCAGCACTAAAACAGACGATGATTATACTAACTTATAAAAAATTCTATAAAGAGAGTTTGTTTTGAATTTACTAGCCCTATTTCGCTACAGCTGTTGGCAAACCTTTAAGACCTGAATGTAATACTCACTTATAGCCAGTCATCGGTGCTGATAAAATTTATAACCTACTAATCTGAGATTTAGCGTTGACAAATATGGAAAAAAATAAGAAACTGCGTTTGAACGTCCTTATAAAAATTTGATTTTGATGATGTAATCTATTGTTTGCCAATCAACGTTTTTACTTGAATTGGTTAATCGAGAAAAAACACTAAATATGAACGAAATTATATCTTTTTTTGATAAACTTAAAAGTTACTTACTATTATTTTTTAAGTTAGTTTTGGTTGTCAAAAATTGCCTCGCATATTCAAGTATTATACTTTCTTTCATGTTTAATTGTTCATCATTCATAATGAACCATTGACAGCTTTAATGAGCATGCACAAATCAAATCAATGTATAGACACGAAATTTCTTGCGAACAAAAAATATGTAGAATTAACGATACGAATAAATACTTTTATAATACCTTATTTCTTTTTATAATTAAATGCTGAGGTATTTATGATTAGTCGTCTTTTTTAGGCATTGTATATTACAGTTCTCGCTATGTTCGTGATCTTCCTTACGACCGACATGCACTATAATTCGATATCTGTATTGGAATGGGTAGTCTCTATCTGGATAATTGGTGACTTTTTTGAAGAATGTTTTATTTCGGCAAGTTTGTTATACTTTATTGATGAGAACTTTAGTTCATTGTAGACGACATATCAAAATCATGTCAATTAATTTAAAACTACCACATAAGAAATCAATTATGGTGTTTTGCAACGGGGAGCTTACGAGAAGAAAATAAATATTATCTACAGACTACTCACTGCACAAAAGTTCAAGCTAAGTTTGAATACCAATTTAGAGAGAAGTGCAATTTTAATTACGAGTGTATGATTCTAAACAATAATCTCCTGCAAATGGCTGTCTCTTTTTAACTTTACTTAATTAATAGGTTACCAGAACTACAAAATCTTAGTTATCAACACTCTTCTACACACCTCCATAAATGACAATTTTCTTTTCTTTTTATTAAATCTATTTATTCATAGGTACGACCAAGGGATGGTAACTGTTCGATTCAACGAGTATTTCTATATATTTTTGACATATGGAACTTTATGGACATTGTATGCGATGTTATGTACATCACTGCCTTCCTTATGCATGCAGTTGGTCCCGAGGAAATACATAATGATACTAGAAGAATATATAGCTTGGCATTGTTTCTTATGTTCCTTCGCCTATATAATATTCTTTTAATGTTTAAAAAAATTGGTATCATCATTATTATAGTCAAAGAAATGGCAAGTATTACGTAGTACGCTGATTTATGTTTTATCTTGTTTGAAAATTTAGTACAGTATCATTGGTCCTCACTTTGTTATCTCAGTATGTCCTGTTTCTTGAACTTGCTAGACTTCTCAATAATAAGTTACATTGTTCACAATAACAATTTCAAATGTATTGAAGAAATGTATTTGTTTAGCACTGAGCTCATTTAACAAAAATATATCGAAACCCGTTTGTTAGCGCCACATCGACCAATACGATAAATATAAATCAACAATAGTTTTTATTGGGTTTAATTACACCGTCTGTTTGTCATATTGTTGTATTTTTTAATTTTTTTTTTATGTTAAACGAAAAACAATCGTATTGTCAAAATTGATGAAAAAAGGAGAAGGAAAAAACAAACATTATCAAGGAAAATTCAAAACGGGAATTAATTAACGTACTGTAATTTAAAATCACAAATAAGTATATTAGGTGGTACCTAACACTACAGGGAGATAACTCTGTAAAGTCAGCTAAACGTTTTAATTACGTTGTGTTGTAAAAGGAATAGTAAGCTTCCCAATGATCAAAATTGATGTTTGTCAAACTGCTATATAACCAGTGTATTTTTTTCTGACAAAACAGTTGGTTCCAAATTATTGAAATTTTTATATTTTTGTTAAAGGGTCAAAGTGAATACTTTGACAAAATTTTGTGAAAATTAACTGAGTCAAATTGATTTTAGTGAAAGTGTTTGGTACCACCTTAAGGAAATATAAAAAAAAAAATAGAATAACTTTCCGGAGTGAAATATTTATTCGGTATCTTTATCTAACAAAGATAATGTATTTTCAGTTTTTACACATTGTTAAAGTAATGAGGCATTGTTTTTGAATTGTTCTGTTTAATATGAATATATGTTTCAGCTCGTGGATTTATTGTATTACTTAGTCATTCTGGTGATTTTGATATTAGCTGCTGGTACAGTTTATCATGCAAACATTTATACAAATCATGATGTCAAACCATTTCCAAACGGAATTCAGAACTGGCGAATTTGGACAATTCTCAAGACACCGTATTGGCAGGTTTACGGCGAGCCGTTCTTAGATTTACTGGAAGGTCTGTATACTAATGACACTATGATAACCGAGTAAAATCGGATTGATAAGAATATGAATTACCTCAGCTGTATTCGGTACAACTTTTTGGAATTTTGGATCCTCAATGCTCTTCAACTTTGTACTTGTTTGGCTTTATAGAAATATTTTGACATGAGCGTAACTGATAAGTCTTATGTTGACGAAACGCGCGTCTGGCGTACAAAATACTTGTCTTAAATCTATTTACTATATAATACAGACATTTACGATGTTTTGCGATTTAACTGTATGCGATTGATCTTAGAAAAGACTTACAATGCGTGTAATAAAAATGTACATTGTGTTTGCGAGTTAATAAAATTGTTTTCTTGTTTACAACATCATATTCTGAAAATACCTTTACCACAGACACTAGTGATCAAGACTACGTTTTTGGCATATTTTTGTGAAAAGAAAAAAAGGTGCGAATGTTGAATATTCGAAAAAATAATTAATAATCGCCAAATTTTAAATGGCTTATATATCGAAAACAAGCACACGAATTTAGTTTTACTAGCGACTTTTTTCTCAACAATTATGTATTAAAAACATCCGTACAGTTAACTTCAATGGATAGTCATCTGCATTTTTTAGATTACACTCCTTGTACCTTGTTGTAGGTTTTGTCCATTTGCCATTTAAAAAAAAATCATTATATTGGATTGTACAATTTTTCGATGAATTAGTCTCACTATTTCATAAAGATAAGTGACTGTTTCCTTCTGTCAAAACTAGTGCTAGTACATCGAAATTACTGAAAAGACTTTTGTTCATCATAACTTAAATACTTATTTTCGAAACCCTGAAAGTTAATATTGTAAGCGACAGTTTAATTTAACGGACACAGAAAAGCACGAATCATTCAGTAACATTTTCCACTGGGATAAAAAAAAAATATTTTATTGCCAAGCTTAAGCTCTCTTTTTTGTATTTTTTTTCTAGCTAATAATGTGCTAAATCCAAGTTTCCGTTACAAAACGTTATTTGATGCTAATATGTGCATCGTATTAGAATCTAAAAAGGTATTCATCAAATATGTATTCAACCATTATTTTCTCAGCGCATATTTACATAAAACATTATAAGGACTAACATTGAAATGTACAATGAAAACACTGATTACGGTTGTTTGTAAACAAACTATATGTATCACACATTAACTGAATTTCTTTACACTTGTCTCGTTTTAAAGCATCAGATAACGGCATTTGTACAGATAATGTAACAATTTGGAGTAATGATCCAACGGTTGAGAGGTGTCCTACCAGAGACTGGATAACTTCTGTAGTTGCCGCATTCTACATGATGCTGTCTAACTGGCTTTTATTAAACATAGTCATAGCTATGTTAAGGTTTGCATGAATATTTTTATCATAAATGATACCTGTAAATTATGTTACTAATTAGAGGGAGTACTTTTCCCTTTTTCATTTTCATAGCAACAGTTATAAAAGAGGGACAAAAGATACCAAAAGGGACAGTCAAACTCATAAATCTAAAACAAACTGACAACGCCATGGCTAAAAATGAAAGAGACAAACAAACAACAGCACATATGACACAACATAGAAAACTAAAGAATAAACAACACGAACCCCATTCAGACTTATATTTTTCAATATAAGTGTATATTGAAAAATATTCAAAACTATAGCGTGACCAGATACCTGTTAATCGACGTTACATTGAATTCTGAATCAACAAATCATTTGAAATAGAATTATCTAAGGAATGCTGATGCAGTATTTGACTCAATCCTATGTCTAAATAATATGAAAGTATTTTATCAAATAAGCGTATATATATATAAGTGTACAAGATCTTCTTCTAAAGTAACATAATTTCTAAATAAATGGCAACCCATTTAAAAAAAATGCTACGATGCAAGTACAGAGAATTATATACATCTCCATTAACCTACAAACATTCAAATCACTTCTTTATCTCGTTTTATGACAGTTGAATTTCATCGTCAGAAAATTGAACTTATGGTTAGTATTGAATATATGACTTAAAATACATTGCGTTGAATAACATGTTTCTGTGTCTTGCCTCAATATACAGTGTAAACGATATATTTGATTTTATTTGCAGCGCACGATTCAACTTAATTACAGCAAAGTCAAAACAGAAATGGCGATACCATAGACATTCAGTGGTTATGTGTTATGAGAATAGAATACCTTCACCAATAAATCTTGTCATGAGGCCATTAAGCTTTTTCTGTTATGTAGCTAAGTGCCCGTGCTGTTCTTGTGTCAATGAAAGACCAAAAGGCAGGTGTTTATTCTTGTTTAATGTTTGATTACGATGAACCCGTAAGGATATTTTAAAAAATATACCGTCTAGATCTGCTTATATCAAAAATTTGTTCACTTGATTTTACATTTCTAATGTACATTCTTTCACAACTTAATGACAAACGTGTATTTTACTGTTTTTCGTTTTTTAATCATATTCTACGTCAAACATTTGGATAGTTTTTCAACTGTTAGGTTTTTTTTACTTTGTTCTGTATTTAATACTTTGGATACCACTGGTATAGCAATGAGAACATTTTTGCACTATACATATAGATTACAACTACCATATGAATGTGTCGGTCCTTTGTAAGAAACCTGTAAAACAGGCCTTGTAATTTTTTGGTGTATATCTTGATTTCCCGATTGTACATTGATGTAGCCATTAGTTTTCTTGTATATATTGTTTAACATTTGACATTTCATGGCTATTTCTAACTGATTTATGTTTAGTTTTTTTCTGATTGTAAAAATGTTGTATGGTTATAAGCTTTATTTCTTTTTCATCATTTTGTCTAGAGCTGGTGTCTGATTTATACCAATCATACCTCCCTTTTCTTTTTTTATGAATAATGACAACAGTTTGGTTTTAATTTTCATTTATGTATGTACATGTAACAATATAAAACAGTATATATACATGTATAATCTCATTCCATCATTAATATTGGTCATTGTCGGTATATATTTATCTTTAAGTTTAACAATGTACTGTGAAAGAGCTATCTTCTAACAGATACTTAGTATATAATGGTTATTGTGAAACCACTGATTTAAAGGACAATTTTCACTTATTGCCCAAAATAGCCTAAACTATAAAACTCCAAAAAGTTCTCAATTTGGTTCGTAATTTGGGTCTATTTCAAAAGTCTTAACACTCAATAAATCAGTTCTTTTCATAAAAGTACATTTTACGTTCCAAATTTGTCAAAATGTGATGATTTTGGGCAATTTTCAGACCTGAAAGCTTTAAGCCTCAGGAATAAAGATTTGGCCGCTACCTACATGTACCATCCAAAATGTTTTGTAACCAAAAGAATCCAAATCTGATATATATAATTCATCAATATAAAAACTTTTTAGATCTTGGATGGCAGCCAAGTTTAATTATGCCTAAAACAATTAAAGTTTTACCATAGTTATCTGTGGTATAATTTTCACAATTATTCAATGGTTTTGTTGTGTCTGATTTTCGAATAGAAAAATAAAGATGGCAAGACCTGAACGATGCCGCCTAATTTTTTTAAGTAACATATGAACAACAGAGTCAGTGTGGGGCCACTAAGCTAAACTGCCCGCTTTGCACCAGCCAATATAAATGAATGCCTAGGGTGGGAATCGAACCCACATACGCCAACTCTGTTGTCCCTATATTTTTTTTTTAAAATAAACAAAAACAAATTGTCAAGAACAAATTTAAAAATATAGCGCTCATAGGTTTGTCTCAATAATGATTTGCTTAGTTTGCTCATGCAGTATCCCAATATTGCTCTCAATAGTATAAATAGGCTCATGTGTGCTCAAATAACCATTTAGATTAGTCTCAATATTGATATATATCTAACTCAATTGAGTAGATCTAGCTCAAATTTTACTCAACATATAACTGATCATATTTGCTCAATTTAAGATCTCATGGGTGCTCATAGATAAAGTTAACTGATTGTATTTCTCATAGATATAACTAATCATATTTGCTCAATTCAAGTTCTCATATGCATGTATGTGTGAACAAATGTCTAATATAAGTTACTAAAATTTGACATGAATATGGTTACACATTTAAATTAAATAATGCTGTAGAGTATGATAAGCACAAGTATGTCATCAAATTATCATATAATTTTGGCGATACATGTCATGTTTGGTCAAAATAAATTTATACAATACTACAAGCTAAGGAAGACTTAAAAAACAGGACAGTTAATCTATATTTATATCTCCAAAACTGTAAGGTTTCTCCCAATATATCTATAGTAATTCAGTAAATGGGATTAACCCAAATTCTGACATTTCAGTGTAAAGTAAGACTCTTGATTTTACGAGCAAGAGTCTTTATACACTCAAAAAGAGTCCAACTCTATTGGAAGAAGAAAAAGTCGAAGATTCTCTGAATATTATATGAACAATAAATCCAACCAATAATTATATATTAGAATTACTTACATAGACATAGTCAAAGTCATTACAAATTCCGCGTATTTTCCAGTCAAGTGACATATTCACATATAATAATGCAACAAACTAAGTCGGAGAAGGAGCGAAAATCCGAAACAGTATCTTACAAAACAGAAAATAGTTCCGTGTGTGTGTCCAAGTGATCAATCTACTTGTTATTTACGAAGAAAAGAAATTTGACTCCAAAAATTGTTGAGATCTTTATAAAAACAAATTGTTGTTATAAAAAATACACAAATAGTAACCTTATCTTTAAAGGCCTTGCAGGTTCTTGTTACTTCTACCCAATCTGCTGGTATTTTCAAAATGGCTGCGGGCCGGGCGGGACGTGACCTGATAATTTATTTTAATATTATGACAGATTAAATTTTCCTGGTTTTGCTACGTTAATATTATAGACAAATATGCTACAAACGGTTTAAAAAGGTGACTCCAAATCAAATAATTGAAATATAATTACCTTTCTGTGTATAAATGTGTGAATTGATTTCCTCTCGATTTTCTACACGCTCGCTCTTGCCCTCTTGCGCACTCGTGGTATTCATCCGCAACAACAATTTTTCGACACATCATTGATATTGAAGATCGTTTGATTAATATACAAATATTTCTAACGACAAAACATTTTCATATTATAAATTTTGCATTAAGAAAAATTAAAAAAAACTGAGTATCCATTGAAAACATGAATTTAAAAGAAGCGATACGGAATTTTATTCTGCACTATATAGGTCCGCGGGTCTATAATGTCGGTTATTATTCCAACACTAATTATATATGCATCTCTTTGATCTTTGAAAAGTAGGCGATGGCAATACACCCGAGGCCCCCTCAGGGGCCTCTGATGTAAAAAGGGTCCAATACATATGAATTTACGTGAGATGTATAATGTAACATCCATTATTATGCATATATCTGAGTCTGCGCTAAGTATAGATATATTCTCGAGAATTTTATTACGATGTTGTTTACAAATTGAAAGAAGCACGTAATAATAGAACTAAGGGTATATCATTGGTTTTTAGTTTCATAGCGTTTCTTTTAGAATTTCGTATGAATTTTCTAATTTACTATCTATTTATATGTCGGGACTATTCAAACGTTTACTGTCGTTTATATTTTGTTTTTGCTTAGTATCGATCTAATTCATTATAAACAAATTTATTTCAGGTTATACGGAGAAAATGTTGAAAAAGCAGAAAGACCTTGCAAAAGAGATAATAAGAATTGAAAATGGCGAAACTTAAAATTCAGAGCATTCAAAAAGTTTTAGCAGTGTCTCGACGCATGTTGTATTCTTCACGTGTTCGTATAATGTTTACACTTTTTTGGAATTTAAACCTTTATAGACCTATTGTCACAAAATATTAATCAACCTTTTTGATTTTCTTGGTGAATCGATATGCAACCGGTGTTAGATAAACTGACATCAATATAACTGTTAAGTGTCTTCAAATATCAGCCGTATGTGTACAAGGAAAAGAAACGTGTGTACTGTGAGCTGGGTTAGTTCGAAAGCTTGGTGGTAACGTCCTACTTACATAAAACTAGGCTAGATAGAATCGTAAAGAAGTAACAGGACAATTACTTACTAGCTATTAAACTTTAAAATGGGAATACTTAATTACGGTTTAGATTTGCAAAAGGTCAAGCTTTTCGTAGTTTGTTTATGTTTATGTTAATCTTAACAAATGCTTTAGATTTAAATCCGTTTTGTCAAATACTTAGCAACAACATATATAAAAAAGAAGATGTGGTATGATTGCCAATGAGGCAACTGTCAACAAAAGACTAAAATGATACAAACATTAACAACTATAGGTCACCGTACGGCCTAAAACAATAAGCAAAGCTCATACCGCATAGTCAGCTATAGAAGTCCCCGATATGACAATGTAAAACAATTCAATAGTTATCAAAGGTACCAAGATTATAATTTAGTACGCCAGACGCGCGTTTCGTCTACATAAGACTCATCAGTGACGGTCATATCAAAATATGTATAAAGCCAAACAAGTACAAAGTTGAAGAGCATTGAAGATCCAAAATTCAAAAAAAGTTGTGCCAAATACGGCTTAGGTAATATATGCCTAAGTTTTTATTGAAAACAAAAGTTTTGTAAACGGGAAATTTATAAAAATGATCACATTATTGATATTCATGTCAACACCGAAGTGTTGACTACTGGGCTGATGATACCCTCGGGGACGAAACGTCCACCAGCAGTGGCATCGACCCAGTGGTGTAAATAGTTGTCAAAGGTACCAGGATTTCACACGAGAAAACTAACGGACTTGTTTAAATAAAAAAAAATAAACGAAAAACAAATATGTAACACATAAACAAACGACAACTACTGAATAACAGGCTCCTGACTTGGGACCAGCACATACATAAATAATGTGGTGGGGTTTAACATGTTAGCAGGATCCCAACCCTCCCCTTACCTTGGAAAATGGTATAACAGTACACCATAAGAACGAACTATAAAAATAAACGTTTAAAAAAAAAACGATTTCGATTACCCAAAAAAAATGTTTAAAATTTGTACATTTCCCTTTAATTTAGCCATTATTTTGCACTTCAATACTAAATGCAATCTGTCAACTAACTTTAACGATGTACATGTCAGTCTGGCAAGTTTTATTTGACCTTGACCTAATTTTCAAGGGTTATTGCCTAATGTTCATTTATTGTGCTTTTGACTGTTTTTCTAATATTATATACAAAAGTTCAACTGTCTTTGGTTAATGGAAATATTTAACGATGCATATAAAGGCAACAGGGTTCATTGCTAAATTGTGTTTGTGTTTTGGTCTATTATTTCTTAACTTTAATCAACTAATCAACCATATCTATATTTGATTTATGAATTAAAAGAAAGGTGTATGTGTCTATCTGACTTTACTTACTTCATTTAATGTTTCATTGGTCAATTTTCAGTTTTCCTGGTTAACTTTGTTTCCTAAATACTATTTTCATATACGCATTTGCATGTAGGGGCCAGTTGAACCACACCTCCGGGTTTGGTATTTTCTCGCTGTATTGAAGACAGATTGGTATTACTACCATTTCTTTTTTAATCAAATAATAAGTAAAATGTTTACAAAATTTCCTTTGTACATGTTCGTTTATTTTTTATACTTTAGTTTATTTATGATTAATCAAGACATGGTATATTGTTCGTTCGCATTTTATGTGGACACATATCCATAGAATAACAGGCTTCAACTCATTATATTTTAATTTGAGACCCTCGATTTTGTTGTTGGTAAATTTGAAACAAAAGTGTACTTAATAATGTATGCTATGGTCGACTCGCTATTATTTGGGTTTTTTTTATTTCGTAAACTTTCGTTCAAAGGCACGATTGTGCTCTTAGATATAACTAATGTATGACATTAGTTAAAATGCCATGAAAAAATCAATACGCATGGTTTTGCATCATTTATCCTCTAGCTCTAAAGGACATGGAGGGCAAAAAAAACTTGCTTTACAAAAATAGCCTTGTGATTTGGTGATGGCCGCTTTGCTTTGCTTTTCAGCAGTTTTAAATGTTGTATGTACATTTCATTGTTATTAGGGGTGGGCCTTGGTGGTCAAGGTCACATATGCTTGCAATTCATCTACCGTGTCAATATCATGTCAGCGCTACCTTCCACACGCTCCAAGTGCATTCGATTCGGTTATGAATTGACTATGATTGTCATTTCTCCTGCAAATGATGAGTGGTCTTTCACAGGTAGTCCAGTTTCCTTAACCAATAACTAAAGTAGTTAATAATTTCTATTAATAAAAAACATAATATCAAAATATTTACATACACAATAAATCACTCAAAATTACTCTAATCAGAAAGATTATACTATATTACATAACTTCTTAATACAAAATAACTAAAAACTTATACTTGATTTGGGTTTGGGGCAGACTCAGCATTTTCTAAATTACTGACATAATTAAACTCGGTGTAGCAGCTATTGGAAAGCTTTTAGAACATAAGAGTAAGTGTTTACTCACTGTAAATGCTGTAGCTTAGGCTACAAGAGCCGGAATAACAATGTCAGTAATGCACATGGAAGTAATGCTCAACTCGGTGTAGCGGTCAACTCGGTGTAGTTAGCTACAAGAGCCGGAAGCAATGTTAGATGCTACTCGGTGTACCCAGAACTACAAGAGCCGGAAGACAAGTGTGCTACAAGAGCCGGAAGAGCATTACTTCAAATTGATGTGGATGAAGATAGCAAAACTGCTAGACAAATTTAAAAGCCCATTCAAATATTAATGTACATGTACTGTACATGGAAACAAATGAAAACTACAGAATTTTGGGGAATTAATGAATTATGTATTCCCATTACCAGATTAATTAATTAATACGGCCAATATGGCTTTAACAATTTTAACTGAATCTGCCCAAAGTACATGCATATAGTCGACAAGTGTAAATACATACAATAATCATGATAATGTACTAAATTAAAAGGATAAATATATGAAAAAATATTCACAAGAAGTTATATGTTAACAAAGCAACATTAAATGTGCTAAACAACATTCAAAATTTATGGAAGAGCGGCGGGGATGGTAGTGGCTGTATAAACTTTGATAAGACACAAGACCTGGCAGTAACAATGTTAAACAATCAATGATGTCATAATTAGTTATCAGCCAATCAAAAGCCTTGAAAATCAGAACTAAAAATAACTGTCTTATAGTTGAGTCTATAGGAACAATTTAACAACATAAACATGACTTATACTTATAAGTCTTAATTTATTTTGTAAATACTAATTAGAATAGAAAACCATGTTGATCCTTCAACTGTATTCTTATCCCACCAAATATAGTAATAGTGTTGTATTGTAATTCTGAGATCAATCAGCATACATGTATAGTTGTAGATGTTCCTGATGTTTTAGTGTTCATAGTGTACTGCAAGTAATTTCTCATTGTGAGCTCTGTAGAGTCTGACAATAAACTAAGTGTATATACATATGCCTAGAAGCAAGAAACAACCTAAGACAAAACTCTATAAGATAAACCAAGTATGTGCACAGCTTAAAAATGATGCCATATATTCTACTATAAGGCATAACAGGTTACTGAGTACTGTAAAGACTCTGCTTAGTATCATCCTATGCATTGACATATACCTCATATTTGCAAGGGAGTGCAGCTTCTCATATACCAATTTCTACATTTACATGTATGGATAATTTGACGACGGATCTTACCACTAGTATAGTAATAAGAAAGGTGATGTCGACTTACTATTTTGATTCTCGATTATATCACTCCCTAATGTAATAATTAGACAAAACTAAAGTAGTTAATAATTTCTATTAATAAAAAACATAATATCAAAATATTTACATACACAATAAATCACTCAAAATTACTCTAATCAGAAAGATTATACTATATTACATAACTTCTTAATACAAAATAACTAAAAACTTATACTTGATTTGGGTTTGGGGCAGACTCAGCATTTTCTAAATTACTGACATAATTAAACTCGGTGTAGCAGCTATTGGAAAGCTTTTAGAACATAAGAGTAAGTGTTTACTCACTGTAAATTCTGTAGCTTAGGCTACAAGAGCCGGAATAACAATGTCAGTAATGCACATGGAAGTAATGCTCAACTCGGTGTAGCGGTCAACTCGGTGTAGTTAGCTACAAGAGCCGGAAGCAATGTTAGATGCTACTCGGTGTACCCAGAACTACAAGAGCCGGAAGACAAGTGTGCTACAAGAGCCGGAAGAGCATTACTTCAAATTGATGTGGATGAAGATAGCAAAACTGCTAGACAAATTTAATAGCCCATTCAAATATTAATGTACATGTACTGTACATGGAAACAAATGAAAACTACAGAATTTTGGGGAATTAATGAATTATGTATTCCCATTACCAGATTAATTAATTAATACGGCCATAAATCAGATTGAATACATGAAATGTATGCGGTCTGAGTGCCCCAAAATTAAGTAAAAGTTATAACAACCAAAGATATAAATCAAAACAATACATTTATATACATGCAATCTTATCATTGTTAATACATGTATCATACTACACTACATAAGTCCTAATTATTCCTAAACCTAAATGACGACAGACATAGAAGTGATCCTAGATCGATCCGCAATATAGTATACTGTAAAACTAGTACAATGTATCTCATATAATAATATATAGTTATATAATGATTGACAAATTTGCCAATTTTATCAATTCTTTGCTAAAGAATTTTGAGCTCTTTTCAGGTCAGACTCTGAAATTTTTATATATCTACAGTAAGCATCTGAAGACCATCTTCCCATAACTTTTATCAAGTGGTCTTCAACCTGAACTGAACCGGCAGTTGTCGCTGCCCCTATACGAAAAGAATGGCCACTGTAATAGGTAGAGTCAATACCTAAACTATCTAAAGCATGTTTGAATAAAGAGAGAAATTTAGCTCTGGTGACAGCAGCCCCAGTTAAATCGACAAACAATGGAGTTTCAGGAGACGGATTCCTTTGAAAGCGATTATTCATATACAAACAGCATATCCTATGTGGGCAAATCTCAGTACCTGTTTCAAAAAGTTTAATAGTCACACCTTGTCTAAAAGGATCTGTTTTAGAAATTTTAAGCTTAAGATGTATACTGTCGCTTAGAATAGTAATATCTGAAATGCATAAATTAAAAGCTGGATCAAAATTTCCACAACTATCAACTGTGAATTCACCACATCTTAAAAAACCAAAAAATGCAACTGTACACATAGTTTCTAATAATAAATTCTCATAACTACTGTTCTGGCGCAGCCAGAGACAGACTTTCTGTAAAATATCAAAAGTTATAGGGTACCTTGGTTTAGGATTGGTTTTATAAGTACGCTTTACTCCATTCAGTATAGCTTTGAGTCGTCTTAACTTAGTTAAATCAGGATAATTAATGTTAAGTTCTAAACATTTGAACCTAATACCACACAAATACAATTTAATAGTACTATAACTTATATGTAGTCTACTTGTACAATAAGCAACAAAAAGTAATAATAACTGTTCATTGACTGGTACACAGCCAGGCAATATTAAAGAAACAACACCAGTTAATAACAAAAAAGAAGTGTATGATCTAAAACCAGTTTCATAAGTTTTTCTTGTGCCTGTAGATATTGCTGCCTCCCACAACTGGCTAACTACGGTGTCGAGCTCCATAACACAAGTTGAGGAGGAGGAACTTTGCACGGAACCTCCTGTGCTTCTTTTGCAAGGCGACGAAATTTGTTTATCTGCAAACGAGACAAAGCATCAGCTTTAGAATTAAATTTTCCTGGTACATGTTTAGACAAAAACACAAAATTTTGTTGTGCAGCAATTAATGTAAGTCTCCTTACTAAAGGCATTATATGAGCTGATTTGGAACGTCCTTTTTTCAAGATGGCTACCGTAGCCTCATTATCACACATAAAAATTATTCGTTGCTTTTTCCACATGTGTCCCCACAAAACGGCTGATACCACTATAGGGTACAATTCTCTAAAAGCTATAGATACTTCTTTCTCATCAACTACTAAATTTGAAAACATTGATGGCCATGATTCAGCAAACCACAGTCCTTTATAATAGCCACCAAAACCGATAGAACCAGAGGCATCTGTATATAAACACAAGTCATCAGAAGTTATATTTTCTTTGTTATAAAACATGCTGACACCATTCCAATTTGAAAGAAAAAAGAGCCACATTCGAATGTCTTCCCTGCATTCACATGTTAGTTTGATATAGTGGTGTAACGCCTTAACTGTTGTTGACACTAAGATCAGATGGGATACAAATGTTCTCCCTGGGATGACGACTCTAGATGCAAAATTTAAATGGCCTAGTAATTGTAACACCTCCCGTTTTGTGCAGGATTTTTTAATCAGAAACTCTTTCAAGAAAGTTGAAATTCGAATAAGTTTATCGTTTGGCAGTCTTGCCTCCATTAAATTTGAATCCAGAATAATTCCAAGATATTCAATAACTGTGTCTGGACCTGAAGTTTTATGTTTAGCCATTGGAATCTTGAGAGTGTCAAAAATGTAGTATAATAAATCCATATTTCTCTGTCCACATTTATGTGGATGTTCAAAAGTTATGAAGTCATCAAGAAGGTGCAAAATGAATTCTATGCCAAAATTATTCTTTGCTATCCAACATACTGCTTGCGACAAGTTATCAAAAATTCTTGGGCTTGATCGACAGCCAAATGCAAGTTTGGTATAGAAATAATATTTTGTACGCCATTTAATACAAAACATGTGCCACTGTGAGGGTAATACTGGCATTAACTTGAACGCATCAGAAATATCGGTTTTACACATGGTTGTGTATCTTCCTAAATTCTGTATAATTTGAATTGCATCGTCAATGCGCACATATGATAAAGAGCAACTATCTTTGTCAATCATGTCGTTAACACTTTGATGCACAATATTTTCATGTGGGGAAGATAAGTCTACTATAAGTCTTGGCTTTCCTGAATATTTTCCTATTGCAACACCTATTGGGCTTACTCTGTATTGCTGAAAATGCAATTCCTCAAATGGCCCTTCTAAAAACCCTTTATTAACTTCACTTTCAATAAGTTTATCAACAATATCTGGTTGAGTAATAGCTGATCTTAAATTTCGACATTCTTTAGTAGGAACATCTGTATTAGAAATTAAGGTATCGAAACCAAAAGCACGGCCATGGCATAAATAGTTTACAAATTGTTTATCTGGATGATTATGTAACTGTTGCTTTAACTCATTTACATTAATTGGAGTATCAACTTTTTCTCTCTGGTTAAAATCTAGTCATTTATTAATATTGTCTGTGTTGTTTTGTTTTGGATTTTTCTTTCCTGGACACCTGAATGCTGCATGGTTATTAGAATAGCAAATAGAACAAACATGCGCATATTGACATGGTTGCCTATTACACCTCCTATCATTAAAGTTATTACAGATTTCAGTTTCATTATGAGTTACTCTTTTTCTACCATAACGGTCCAAATCCTTCACAGCAAAAGTTGAACTTTTAGAATAACTAGCTGTGTTGGCCACTTTGTTTGTTACTGTATTTTGAATTTGTGGACAAAATGATGACAAATGCATGGTAGATGCGCAATTAGAGCATGAATTGACCTTAGCATTCCCTGCAACCATACTTAACATAGTGGTATCTTTGATGGACCAATCAACTTTAATGTTGCAGTCTCTCAATGCTGCTGCTGCCCTGGCTGAAAATTGACAATGGTAGTCATAAAACTTAGCCCCATATACATTGTATATATCAATAATATTGGCCTCGTATCTGTCCAACTCAATTCTCCTATTAGTGAATTTCGAACACATCACTCTCTTGTATTTTCCAAAGGCAGTTATGAATTCACTAATGGTCAAAGATTTGAGAAGCCTAGTGTCTTCGTGGTAAGATAAGTTGACTGTTATAGACCCTTGTTGTTGAATAATGTTCTTGTCGGCTTCATGTTTTGGAATTAACAGGGCCGCTAAGTTAACATCTTTCCCTTCCCAAATGCGTTTCTTTATAGCATCAGAAACAATGTCTACATGGGGAATACATTCTGATGGAACCCCGAATTCTGATATAGGAAAGAGATACCCACCATTTAATGGGAAAGCCTGGCTACATGGAGATTCAGCTCCTGCACTGGTGCTTGGCCTTGGACCGGGATCGTTGTTTCCCATGGCTGCGTATGCAGTGCTGAGGTTGTTATCCTCAACGCCAACGGTTACTGGTTTGTCATTGATGTTAATTAATTTAATAACTGTCTGCTGTAAACCCAGCATCGTTCCTTGCATGGACTGCATTGAATTTAACATCCCTGTCATAACTTCATTGTTGACATTGGCACTGGGCGCCGCCATATTGGATGACGTAGATCCGGTCGTTCCACTCTGGAAATTCATCCGCGGTTCTGTCACGGATCTGCTCCTAGCCGAATTACTTCCGCTGTCCGAGATTAAATCTCTTTGATCGGGAGCTTGATTAGAACTGGCAATTGTAACTGAGTTCAAATTAGAACTTGCATCAGCAGTAGATGTACTTGGTGCAATGTCTGATGATGCTGATGTCTGTGAGGTGTTGCCTGTCATCTGTTGGTCAGCTGGGGCGATGTTCCTACGCGAGATGTTATCCATGTAAATCTTCTTAAGCATGTTTTTTCCCAGAGAAACAGGAACAAAAATGTTAATACTTTCCAATTCAACTTTCAATTTGTTAGCAGTCCAGTTAGCTGGGTCGGAACTGTTCCACTGATTAGACCTCTGTCTGAAACGAGGTGCACGGCGATCGGCCATGATCACTGAAAGGTCAATGTCCGAGTGTTTATGATTTAATAAATTCCACTTCGCAAATAATCTGATAACAGTTATATCCTTGGAAAACGTATAAATATCGAATGATGATAATAATGTCAATAGTGTAAATAAGTTGTAATAAAATATAGAATGTTGTATATAAACTCTGTATAAACTTTGATAAGACACAAGACCTGGCAGTAACAATGTTAAACGATCAATGATGTCATAATTAGTTAACAGCCAATCAAAAGCCTTGAAAATCAGAACTAAAAATAACTGTCTTATAGTTGAGTCTATAGGAACAATTTAACAACATAAACATGACTTATACTTATAAGTCTTAAATTAATCTCCCTTCATTTATATCTTAAACAAATCAAAACAAATCTTTCCACGTCTTATCACAAACAAAGACATACTTCATCATGCGTTCTGTATTAACATAGAGACATCTAGTTACACGATGGAAAAGGGAGGTAAAACCCAAATATAACATGGTATAGGACTGCAATGAAAGGAACATTAAAAAAAAAAAAATGTCGTTCATCGAATGGAAAAATCAAGCTTAAACACATCATACGAACAGAAAAAATGCCATATTCTTGATACGGTACAGGCATTATTTTTTCTTATGTAGAACAGTGTAGAATAACAGGGTTTAAAGTTAGCAAAATCTTTTTTGCAACTATTTGACAGTCACATAGAATTCCATGGTTTGACAACAATGTGTGAGGAAGACAAACACACAAAGTTAAGAAAATTGCAATCAAACTGTTGATAAGCGGAAATGCTCTGAGCGTTGCAGATAGGAATGAAACTATTTTCTGAAAAAAAAACTCATTCTAGAAATTAAACACTAGACAGGCACTTGCCGACATTTAAGTCCATGCTGGCTGGCACCTTTTTTGCATTACTTTGTTGTTCTACATTTTTCTTTATTTCACTACAAATGAAAGACCATGAAACGTGTCAGGATAAACAAACAAAAACAGAAGCCTTACATCGAAAAAAATTGCATGTACTTTGGCATATATGTCCTCAAAATCATGATTCCAAAAGTAACTAAACGCCATCACAAATTTTATAAGAAAGACCATAACTCGAATATGCAGTATGAACAACAATGATGTATCTGCAGATTCTGCACTTTGAGAAAGAAAACAAAATCTAAGCCTGGTTTTTTTACTTTGACTGTTAGTGAAATACGAAATTTTGCAATATGTCATTCGGTCAATTTTTAGTGACAAAATTTAAAGTTATGTTTCGATTCTGATTCACATTGGTATTTGGGTCAGAAAAGCAGAGATACAAAGTAACACAGGACGTTCAAAGTTCATTCGAGAAGATTACTCCCATTACAATTTTCACTTCCTAAAAAGTCCACTAAAGACCTTCAAGCAGTTGTTATTATATAAAAACAACTATGAAGACACTGTTACTTTGTTCTATTGATTATTGTTGTTGACCTTCAAACACGCATCTTAAATTAAAGTGTCATTTAGGTGTCGTGATATCCTTGCTATAAGTACTAACTTTGTTTGAGAAATGGAATAAGCTATATAACATGCCAATACCAGTCCGACACCTCCAAGGACAATCTTTATCAATTTGTAAAGCTTCTGGAATAAATAATAAAATTTGATAGTTTTAGATGGCAGTCAGCTATGTATTGACCTCAACTATGTTATCTAAATCAATCTATGGATTCGAACTTTTTTCGAGTTGTATTAGCCAGGAAGTATCTAATTGGCCGTTTTAAAATCTAAGGAATAATGGGTAATTTCATTGTTCGTACTCTAAAATGAAAATAACGTCACGTCATTGATTGAATTTCCATCGTTTATGACATTATTAACTAATCACGACGTGTTGGTGTACGCGCCAGAATGCATTAGATTCTGAAATGGCCAATAACAGGACACAATCTTTCGATTGTTTTTTACATGTGGATAAGTTTCTTGGATTTAAAAGAAATCAAACTGATCTCCAAATACCTGAAGAATAGGATACAATGGATAAGAAGTTAACTCTGTTGTCTTAACATTGTTTCTATCTAAGGTAGAGCTGACAGTGCAATTCGGGAGTAAAGAAGATTGGTCGACACGATGTATAAATCGTGCGTCAAGATAGAGTGAAACGTTTATCTGGACTATTACCCTGTGACTAATACGTTAAAGCTCAAACTCAGCGTGTGAATCTAGTACAAAGAAGGGTGTAAGTTTATACCATATTAACATGTCTTCAACATTATAGACATGTAATTTTTGCCACGGCAAATGAAACACAAAAAAATCGGCGTTATTAACATTTTTATCTTGGACGAGCATCGAGAAAATAATATAAGATTACCTTCTACATTAAATGCAAAAGTTCAAAGTTTTACCTTTTTAATTCCACCATGCTGTTTCTCGGTATGTAGTGGTAAATTTGATGACGTTGCTTCCATGTCTTCACCGTCTTTAGATATTGAACAAAAAGTAATATGATTTTAACAAAAAAAAAATGTGCTTGTCACACACAACGTTAATTCAGTGTCCATCTGTTTTAATATTCAGAATACAAGGTATAGATTACCTTTGTCGTGTGTGGTGCACTATTTTGGAATTCAAATATTTTTGAGGAATGACTGTAATATTTTTTCTGTCTATGAAGAAATAACATAAAAAATGTGGTGCACACTGAGTAACGCGCGTAGCGGGTTATTTAACAGTGTGCACCACATTTGTTTGTGTTATTTCGAATAGACTGGCAAAATATTACAGTCCTTCTTCAAAAATATTTGATAAATATGAGTTATTTGTAAAAAAAAATATTTATAAAACAAAAATGACACACAATTTAACAAAAAAACAGCTTGTGTTTATCTTTTAAAATGAAAAAAAGTTTTTCTTTCGAAAGGAATAGTACGTCCACAAATCCCAAATTTGTGCAAATATCTAGAATTTCTACCTCCTTTTACTCAAAAAGTAGCATATGAAGGTATATATTCTATTACATAGTTGATTTAATCAGGTTAAAAAAAGCCAAATTGTAAATGTTCATCAAAACTGTATCGTATCTTAAAAATGAGCCAAAAAAATGTTACAAGCATTTTTCTATGATTCAATACAGATTCAAAATTATATTGGTGTAACTGTATAGTAAATAAGGATAGGTCTACAATATAAACATAGAATGGAAACTTTTTTTCTGGATCATTGAAAAATACAGGTGAAAATACTTGTCAAAATAGGCGCAATTTGGGTACTCTCACGTTAATTAACAATTTTGCTGGAGGTTGTGTTTGAAAAAGTGGTAGCCTGCTTCTATTGACTTTTATCAAATGCAGACAAGCTTCAGAGATAGACCATCGTGACGAAGCGATGTTTCCCTCTCTTGTTTGGCAACCAAAGCTATCGTTTTTGAGAAGTTTATTTTCTTTATTTTCAAGGTTGTACATTGGTTGTCAAATATGACACGATCCGTTTAGGTACACAAGCTGACATTCTGTCAAAATGTATACATAATTTGTCGCCTCGAACTGTAGTGTCTTCCCTCAATCTAGGTGGATCTGTAGTTGTTAACATGCGTAAACCAACTAATGTTAAACATTTAATGAATACACTTTCAATATGTCTATAGTTATCAAAGGTATCAGGTTTATAATTTGAAACGCTAGACGCGTGTTTCGTCTACATAAAACTCATCAGTGACGCTCAGATAGTTAAAAAGCCAAACAAGTAGAAGGTGGAAGAGCATCGAGGACCCAAAATTCCAAAATAGTGCACCAAACACGACTAAGGTAATCTATACCGTGTATTCTGAATATTAAAACAGATGGACACTAAATTAACGTTGTGTGTGACAAGCACGTACATTGACAATTGTATTTTATAAGCGTCTTCTCATAGTAAAGGAAATTGAAGGCGAGTACAAGATGAATTTAATGTTCCAGAAAACTTGCAAGAGATATATACTGCAGAACACAGTTAGAATTATTTAGATCGTGTTCACTTGAGGAATTTTGTAGCATACATTTAAAACAACACAGAAAGGACATAACAGAGCATTGCTCTGAACAAGTGATCATAAGATGATGTTGTGTTGTCTTTCTATTGATTCAACAGATTGCAGATTGAATGGTTGTGGATAGGTTTTGGAAAGAACTTTTGATGTATTTCAGTTCATGGAGTACATGACTTGTATGTCTTGCTCTTAAACTATTAAAATCAAAAATTTCATTTCAAGAGATGCACTACTACAACATTCGAAACGTGTAGCTGACTAAAGTTATTTGGGGTTAATTGTTTTTAAAATTACAAATCCTGGTTATGCCATTACCAGATTTATTTGATTAGGAAAAACTAAGATGACGGCTTGCAAAAGCTACAATGTATTGGCATGAGCTCATCCACTGTTGCTGTAAGAATGTTGAGGGACATATAGATGCTTGAAAGCAGTATTAAAATGCAGGCATTATGTAAACGCTCACCAGTCTGTTAATGAAAAACTGATTTCGACTGTCTCTGCTATGACTATAGGACATTGATCAAATACCTGCTTTTAACTAAAAGACGTTGAACATGTTCCTACTGTAACACAGGGGAATTAAACACGTACCTGCTTTAAATTAAGTACATCCATCAAGTACCTGCTATAACTATAGGACATTCGACAAGTCCTTTCTATTATAATAGATATTCAATAAGGCATTTAGTAAGTTTCTTCTACTATAACAGGAAATTCAACATATAAAAATGAAATTCAAAATTGAAATATACGTTATATTTATTATGCGATCGGTCTTTTTCCTCGTGATCGAAAGTGAAGTATTATATAAACGTATTTTAATTCGGTCATTTACAATTTTAATACACTAAAAAGATATATAAGGTACGATAAGGCCCGTTTGGCCCCCTATTTTCTCATTTTTCAAATTATGTTTTGGAAAGCTACTTATCACGTTAAAATATTCCCTTAGGTTTAAAGTTTGTTTGTCTGAACTTCAAAATCACTAATTTCTGAAAAAGTTTGGGGGTTAAAGGGCACCAAAGAACTCCCTAAGAAGAGAAACTTACGATTTTTGGCAATTGTTTCTTAAAATTTAATAGGGTGTGCCTACGTGACCTGGAAAAAATTACTTATTATATTATTCAGACAACAAAAACAGTGCTAATGGCATTCGAATAAAAAATGCCTGTGTCACGTTGGCGCAGGCACTTAAAGAATAACAAAATGTTGTAAATAACACCTAAAAAAGAGAATAATAATTACAATATTTGAATATCTTGACAAAAAGTTTACCCCCCACCCCCCACCCCACCCCAAAGCTCACCCAGTTGCTAAAATAAGTGGTTTTGAATTTCATCCTAACAAACTCCAATAACTAGGGAATATTTTAACATAAGAAGTAGTTTTCAAAAACAGAATTTGAAAAATAAGAAAAAAGGAGAGGGCGGGGGGGGGGGGGGGGGGGGCAAAAAACAGGCCTTATCGTACTTTGTCCTTTCACGCTAACTCTCTTGGCAAGAACACACGATGAAAAGATTGTGTTTGATTTGAACGATAAAATTCAAATCAAACACAACCTTATTAGTGACATGAAGTATAATTTAGTGATAAGAAAACCAATTTAACGTAGAAAATATAACTAAAATTCGGCATGTATGTATGTATTTACGAAGATCCCTCCGTGATCGGAGCACCCCTCGATTGCTCCGAGGGTACAGTGGAATCCGTGTACACTCCCTATCAGGATTAATGGAGATGTATCACTAATTACTTATATACAACCCACCAGGATAATCCCCAACCCAACACAGAGGGAGTGTTAGGAGACACAGGGAAGTCTGTTACTATGGTGGAAGAAACCGAAGAACTCGGGGGAAACCACCGTGCTTCTCGGCGGAAAGAGACAAACCGAAGAGATATCTATAGCTTGATCTCCAGGTCAAAGTCGGGGACCACTTTGACCAACCGAGGCCCCCAAAGTACGTATTATAGTTTAATCTCCAGTCTAGGTCTCAGAGATGTGTGTGGGAGGGTGAAAATTACCCTAATAATGGTACTAAATTTCCAGCGCCCCGAGTCAGGATCGAGCCAGGGACTTTCAGCACTGTAGCCATCGGGGTTTTTTCTCTTGATAAAATTTTATTCAAATATGTACAATGAAACATTGACCAGACAGTACCTGGTGTCATAAACAGACAGTTACATAATATAGTCAGTTACAAACATAGAAATTCAATGTATTATGCCTCGTTCATACGTACCTTTAATTCGAATTGAATTCGAATCGAATTCTCTAATCGCGTTCACACACTCTTCTTTTTTAATTCGAATTGGCGAATTCGAATTAACTAATTCGCATTAGAAATACGTTTTTTGTTAATCCGAATTAAAAGTCAACGTCGTTATGACAGTAGAGCGAATTTGACGCGCATTCCAATTAGAATTAGAATTGATGTGAGGACGTAAAACGTTTCCCATGCGAATTAAACTAATTCGAATTTCTTAAGGCGAATCGAATTCGAATTAAGTGTAAACTCAGTATAAAAGTTAGATGATTAAGGTTATAAAGAGTAAACAAATTTGGTTAAAAAAATTGTGTTGTCAATTTTTTCATTTTTTTGGGGGGGGGGTAATGTGTAGGCGCGTGCCTATAGTGCCATACGGGAAATTGGCCCAATTTTGAATTTCATATGCTTCAATTGTTTGATACATTCAACATCCAGAATGTTCTTCAGTACCATAATTTTTTTTATTAGTGAGTGCTTGCATCTCTTATATCCCAGTGAATTTGAAATTAAGGTTACCATATCGAAATTGACCAGTTGCTTAGCTAAATATCTGATCATATTCAGCATGCCTTTATATCAAGTTACAGTGCAAATTTCCCGTTAATACCTCAGTTGGCATTTCTTGCTGAATTTTCACATTGCATTCATTGTCAGTTTGTACTCGTCCTGAAAGGCATGAACTATTTATGAGCTATTTAATACTATTTTCCCCTATAGATATAATAATTCATGAAAAACGTAACGATAAAGCTTACCTATTGGTAAAATCCCATATCTATAGGCAGTAACTAACCAACTGTCCAATTGCATGCAGTAGTTAGTGATGAAGAAGTGTATGTATATTTAAATCATTTTCAAAAGTTAATAGTGGCAAATTTCAACATATTATCATATGTGAATGTTAGGATTACTTCTAGGAAAGTGGTACCATCGAGGACCAAAAGTCCTATTGCAGAGTTTCATAAGTCATTTGAGATTATGACACGGTGATGACTGCAGTACCCCTATGTGACAATTTTACCTGTTATGTCAGTTTTATTCATGCATAGTTGTAAATATAATGGAATTTGATGCGATTGTCATACAAATGTGAGTTCAGCGCTATAAAACCAGGTTCAATCAACCCTTTTCTACATTTGGAAATGCCTGTACCTACGAATATGACAGTTGTAGTCCATTCGTTTGATGTGTTTTATCATTTGATTTTGCCATTTGATTAGGGACTTTCCGTTTTAAATTTTCCTCGGAGTTCAGTACTTTTTTTATTTTACTTTTTCAATTCAGAGGTATATATAAAGGCAATAGAGTGCAGCTGATTTTCAAGAAATGAACGAGTTATATTTACATCAACCAAAAATAAATTGATAAATGTGTTATTACAAAGGACGAGTCCTTTGTCTCCGTTCAAAAAAAGCACAGTTATGGTTTACGAAATAAGGTATGAAGCATCAGCGAACGAAAATTGGAAGAACCTGGGGAAATTATTGAAGAGAAAGCACTAACTTATATAGATAAAAATATTAGTCCTTGAAGATCTTGTACGACTGGATCTTCAAGGACTATTTAACATACCTGATGGAAAAAGGTATGCCAATCTGCAAATCCAACTAAATAAACCAAGATACAATGAACTTGAAGAACAATTAGAAGAGCTTCAGAAAACTGAAGATGATCAAGCAGGAGCAACAGCAGAAGTTAATAACCCAAAAGTACAACGATAGCAATCGTTCTTATGCCAGCTGGAGAAAATATCTCAAAGCAAGCGTTTGGGGGACGTCTTAATAACGAGAAAAGGTAATTATTGAAGAACAATGCAACGAGAAAATTCAGCACCCGGTGGGCCTAAGCTGGTCAAGATGAATACATGTCGTATATGCTAGTTCTACATTACTTTCGTAGACAGAGTACTGTCCATACTTTACTAGACTGAGTGATAATTGTCAGTTTGCTTAAGACAATGATTGAAGCAGTTCGGTTATGAGTTATGAACGAGAAAGTAGATGTAGCTTTTCATGTACAGATTGATTGATTGGTGTATACTTTACATTTAGTGGCAAATATTTCATGCATTTTCAAGAACAGTTTAGATTTAGAATAAAAATAAATATAATGTAATTTGTGTTTGTTATCTCATGGGAATAAGGGTATATTAACTGTATGTAGTCCAATACGAATGATATTTTTTTTTATTAATCACATCAACAACCCACTTTACATATAAAATTTTAATCCTGGTATATATAATGAGTTTATTTACAACCACTAAGTCGATGCCACTGCTGGCGTAGTTTTAGTTTCCAGAGGGTATCGCCTGCCCGGTAGTCAGCACTTCTGTGTTGACGTATCATTGGTATGTTCATAATTATAAGCTAACTGTTAACAAAACTTTTAATTTTTGAAATATTAAGCCTTTTCTTCTTCAGTAATAGATTACGTTAGCTGTATTTGGCAAAACTTTTATGAATTTAGGTCATCAATGCTCTTCAACTTCGTACTTTTTTTTGGCATTCTTAACATGTTTTGATTCGAGTCTTTTATAGACGAAACGCACGTATGGCGTAAATATTAAATTTCAATCCTGGTATTTATGATGAGTTTATCTACAACCCACTTTCCATTGAATGACATTTGTCTGTTTATTATATGAGCTACGTCGGATAGGAATCGACCTTATGCAAACGAAAATCAATACCTCTGTTAACCTATTCTGAATTGAAATAGTTTTTACAGAAAGTCTGTTATTGTTACAAAAGAAAATAAGAAAACAACCCTTTAAAACGGACCAAAATGCATCTTACATATCTTAATTTTTTCAAAATCGATCAAAGTCTAATACATGTATCTGTGTACATGCACTTGCATAAGGTCGATTTCTATTCGACACAGCTCATATTTCATTAGTCATTTCCATTTAAATGTACATTATATTAAGGGAATCGAGTTCAGCTGATTTCCAAGAAATTAACGAATTATATTTGTATCAACCAAAAATAAATAATGACATAATACAGGATGTACTCTAGATGTTTGGAGGATCCTTTTCCATTAAATCATCTACATGACCATGCATATAAGGTATATAAATATGTGCATTTTGGTAAATGTATTATTACAAAGGACGAGGTTTCATAATACTTCCTTTATCTGCGTTCAAATTCAAGCACAGTTATGGTTTACGAAATAAGGTATGAAGCATCATCGGACATAACTAATGCCAAGAAAAAAGAATCGGACGAAGCTCGGGAAATGATTGAAGAGAAAGCACCAACTTTTATAGATAAAAACAGTAGACCGAAAACATTAGTGAAAGGAGAACTTGTACGACTGGATCTTCAAGGACTATTTAATAGACCTGATGGAAAAAGGTATGCCAATCTGCAAATACAACTAAATAAGCCAAGATACAGTGAACAGTTGGATGAGTCTCGGGAAACTGAAGATGACCAAGCGGGAGCGACGGCAGAGGTTGGTAAACCCAAAAGTACAACGATAGCAATCGTTCTTATGCCAGCTGGAGAAAATATTCCGGAAAATATCTCAAGGCAAGCTTTTGAGGGAAGTCTTAATAATCGAGAAAAGGCAATTATTGAAGAACATTAGAGCTCCCAAACGTTTTCAGAATTGCACTACTTAGAATAGACTTTCAAAACGGATTTTCTTCATTTCAATTAACTTTCAAATATACACGTATATGGATTTCAATTCAATACCAAAGATGTTTGTGCACGTTTTTACGAAATATTTATATAAGCGGCTTTCACCGAGAAGAAATTTTCGGAAAAGGCTAAACCTCAAAACTAACATTTAATTTTAAAATAGGTTAATGATGTTTTATTGAACTTCGAAAACAGTTATGCCTTTTTTTACTCATGTTGTCAATATATATTTCTAATAAAAGAATGCAATCAGAAATTTGTCTATGAATTAACAAAAATGTTATGGAGGGTAGAAGGTGTGCATTATTCGACCGTTGGATCGTTTTCCTTCATAAAGGAAACAGTTTGATATAAGCAACACGACAGACGACATTTGTGGAGCAGAATTTGTTAACCTCCCGGTTTTCTGTTGTCTTCATGTGGTCAGTCTTTAGTTTCTTATGTTGTGTTTTGTAAAATTTTGTTTGTAATTTGTTTTTTTCCCCCGTTTTTTTGCTCAGGTATGGTCTTCAACTTATGATTTTGAATATTCGTTTAAAACTTTTAATTCGAAAATACAAATAACAATTCCATAGAATAATAGCCCGAGATGTTAAGAAGGCCTTCCGTGAGATAATCGGATATGCGTCGTAATTTGCAACACAAATATTCCATAACATTCACAAAATTTCATAAAGATCGTTTATCGAGTAGTGTACTCCTATTCCTCAAGAGGAAGGTATGCATAAGAATTGAAAGTCAATTTTCAAAATAATTACTATGCTTAACATTTTGATTAGTGAATAATTCAGCTTATTATTTAGATTAATGCCAACGGAAGATTTTTGTTCCCACGTAAGCTATCGAAAAGACAGAATTTTATAGGTTGATAGGTAGCTGTTTTAATTCTTTCAAAAACTTATGGCACATTTTAATAATTTCAGAAGTGTTTGGGTAAATCTTTTTGTTGATTAGTCTTTGCACTTATCTCATTTCTGTAACCTTTCAAATGAATTCAATGTTGATTTCGTTTGTCCATAAATGCAACAACTTAAAATAACATGTGAAATTTAAAATTTTAAAATTGCTCTTAAAAGCAGAGGACTTGGCTCACTAGTATTCATCAAATATTCGAGTTTGCCTGGTATTAACAATGGATTATTTGAAATAATTTCAAGAGAAATCAGTCACATGCCCCTACCAACGAGGGATATTTATACCTCGTTTTTCTTTTAAGTTGGTCAGCATTCTATTTGTTTGAAAAAATCCTTAAGCCTGTAAACATTGTAAACTCAAATATATTTGAAATGGGACCGATGATCGAAAAGGCGCTTCCTGTACAATGAGCTCGTACAATTGGCTATTAAATAGTTGATAATAACATATAAGAATTCACGAAACCACACCGGGTATCCCGATCCGACCTCGGCGGAAGGTTCTAAAACCCGAGGAGCAATTAATGAAAAGTTTGAAACAGTGGGTAAGTATAAGTATAGACTCCGAAACTAACGGGGAAGTAAGTTGCGTTGGAATCGGATCCAGATTTTATTTCCCGCCATTATATACTTTTCATTAATTGTTCCTCGGTTATTTGGAATTTTCCGCGGATTTGATACCGGGATACCCGTGTGGTAACATGTTTGCTGTGTCAATAGTATCATTGGACAAATACCTTCCTCAACGATAAAACTGTAGGGCTTGGTATAGGGGAGCTAAGATTAAAGATGAAGCTGGTTTTGGAAACTGGTGTTCCTGCGTTTAGGACAAAGATAAATGCAAATAACTTTCAATTTTTCCAAAATGTGTGTTTCTTTACAAAAAAAATAGAACTGATTAAGTAGCATATATCACATAATATAGTTTCTGTTTTATCGCGTGATCATAAATGACCAAAATAAAGACCACTTAAAGTCAAAATAAAAGTGCAAAATTTAAAATTTCCAAGAATAAGGATCAGTATATTCTCGGAAACACTTGTATCACTTTCCCATGGCTATTGCCAATCATGTGATAAATAAATATGGCGTAAATACATCCTGTATGCCATAGACATGAGTCAACGTAATATTAGTAAAATAACACGAATAATAAGTGAAGATAGCTTATTGATATAACCACATGTATCCTGGACAAAAGAAGCCCATTGTATATAAATCCTGTTAATTAAAATCAGAGTAAACTTATAAAAAAATTATGAATGTAAAACTATTAATAAATCTTCTGAATAGAGTAATACATAAACAACACATATTTGTGTGATACAGAATTTACTCAAAATTGTCTAAAATCTGCTCTTCGGGTCTAGGCAGAAACATACTTCTCTATTACTTTAATTGTCAATATTCACACTGAAATACCGATGAATATGCAGTAATGCTAGTAACTGTCGTCGTTCTTTGTTGATCGTACATTTGTTTTCAACATACGCAAAAAATAATGAGACTTTCCAATACTGTTTTGGCGTGTTTGCAGGGTGATTGGCTCTGGTAGTCTGTCGACCACATCGCCTCGGCATATTTTCAACGATATCGAAGGGTTCTGATAATTCTAATGCCGATTGGTACATCTCATTCCAAACTGATGAACCGTACACTGTAAAATGTGCTCCAAAAACTACATGTCTTAGACTGAGTATTACAAATTCAAATCTTGTAAAAGGTACAAGTTACTGTCCGATTTTGTCATAATCTAAAATTCACTTTTATTTTGAAACCAAATGACGTTATTTAATGATATTTCATCAATTAAAAAAGTGAAAACATAGGTGTTTCCTTTAACATTCAATCTATAAATTCTTATTTTGCCATTTTTTTTTTTGCATGCCGAATCGATGTGCACGCAACTGCGTGTTAGCGTATAGGGAGCTACGCGCCTGTTAAGAGAACAGATTACACCTTAGCTAACAGAACAAAGACGAAATAGATGTTGTAGAGAACAGATTACACCTTTAAAAGCTAACAGAACAAAGACGAATCAGAGGTCGTAGAGAACAGATCACACCTTAGCTAACAGAACAGAGACGAATTAGAGGTCATGGAGACCAGATCACACCTTAGCTAACAGAACAGAGACGAATTAGAGGTCATGGAGACCAGATCACACCTTAGCTAACAGAACAAAGAAAAATCAGAAGTCGTAGAGAACAGATCACACCTTAGCTAACAGAACAAAGACGAATCAGATGTGGTAAAGGACAGAAAACACCTTAGCTAACAGAACAAAGACGAATCAGATGTTATAGAGAACAGATCACAACTGAGCTAACAGAACAACGACGATTCAGAGATCGTAAAGAAAAGATCACAGAATAGCTAACAGAGCAAAGACAAATCAGACAACGCAGAAGACAAATAGTTACATCATCGATAGCATGAGCATATATTTATAAAAAATCAATATCCTGAATACATGCAAACCTTCGATACTTGTACACACAGACAGCACAGTGAAAACTTCCCACCATTCAAACTGTATGAGTCGTCTGGTCAGGGGCAAAAAAAAGGTAGGAGCAAATGTTGGGCAATTCCCTGAAGGAAACTGTCGCACCTAAAAAATCTAAATGAGCTGGTACATCAACAAATTTGTTGCATAAAATTAGATACCACTTATGTATTAGTAGATTATGTTATTACTTTGAATACTTCAAAAACATTTGATTGTTGGTAGATGCAGACTTCAAATGGAAATATGAAAGTATGGTGTTGCCAAGAGCTCAGGATTTCCACTCAATATCTACCAACCTTTGACCTATTCCTGATAATTAATCTATCAATGTTTCCAATTGGTTTGGATAGTCGAAATAAAATTAAAGGAGTTGAACTTGGTAAACTACTGTTACCTCTTAAACAATGATAAAGTATTGTACTAAGTTTGATGAAGTACAACCTCATCATGATATTTAATGATTTTATAAATTCTAACGTTTAATTTTGTCAGTTTTTTAGATTTTTTAAGAATTTTCAGTTCAGTATTTTTCTAATACTTGTTTGGTACAAATCACAGACTTTGATGTATCCTACATACCTGCCATAATTCATTCTTTTAATTTGATTATGCTAATGGCATCATAGTCCAGCATAGAATATCAACTTCAATAACAGAGAATGCAACTTCAAATCTACTGATTGATTTCAAAATTCTAATGTGGGCAAAAAAGCAAAACTATCATAACATTTTGAATCCATCAATATTTGCTTTACCAAAAATCAAAACAAGATAAAAGGCTGACATATAGATAAGACTCGACAGAGTAATTTCAGTATTGAATTAACAAACAAAATAGATCATAAATATTTATTTGATCCCTCAAAACAAATACACAAACACAGTTATTGATATCACCAGACCTGATTTTTTAAGTTTTTGTTCCCAAAATTCATGTTTATAGAGAAATCCATATCTTTTAGTTAAAGTGACCTTTATAAACATGTTACAAATAACCTTTAAATTAAGAGACAAAGAAGCTATCATTGTATATTCGAAAAATGAAACCAGGTGCTTTACAGGGGGCAGCTTTATATGACTGCAGAAGTCAACCCTGAACAGTTGGGGCAAGTAAGGACACAATATTCAAGCTTGATACAGCTCTGAATTTGAATTATGATTAAATAGGTGACACAACACAGGTTTCTGACACAGAATGAATGTGGTCTAAGAGCTTTTAAATTGGACATTTACCTATTATGGTCCAATATCCAAAATCAAAATACATGGTAAGATTCAGCATATCAAAGAACCCCAAGAATTCAATTTTTTAAGAAATCTAATAAAGTTCAATTATGAACCCTTTAGACCTAAATGCTGACTAATTTGATAACTGGGCCCAAATACCAAGATTTCAATTTTTGTTTAAATCAAACTAAATTCAATTTTGGAGCCTTTGGACCTTTAAGTAGACCAATTTGAAAACGTGACCAAATATAAAGATTCTAAATACACGGTTAGATTCGGCATATCAAGGAACCTCAATAATTCAATTTTTGATGAAATCAAACAAAGTTTAATTTTGGCCCCTTATTCTTTAACTGTTTGGACCAAAACTCAAAACCAAAGCCAAAAATCAATCCCAACCTTCCTATTGTGGTCATTAACCTTATGTTTAAATTTCATAGATTTCTATTTACTTAAACTTTTAAAGTTATCGTGCGAAAACCAAGAAAAATGCTTATTTGGACCCTTTTTTGGCCCCTAATTCCTAAACTATTTGGACCCCCCCCCCCAAAAAAAAAAATCAATCCCAACCTTTCTTTAGTAGTATTGAACCTTCTTTAAAAAATTTATAGACATCCATTTACTAAAACTTAAGTTATTGTCCAGAAACTAAATGTGTCTTGGGACGACGACAACATCCTACCAATATCCGATGCAAAATTTTTTTTGCGGTCGTATAAAAATAATAAGAGAAATTTGTTAAAAAAGAAAATTGTAACAATGCATATTGCAGTCTTAAAACATTTGATTGCTTTCCAAGCTACAAATAGACATTACCACAATTAATACATTTACTTTTATTTAAATGAAATAATTATGTATTGAAATATTGAAGTTAAAACATGAGCATAATTACCCTACGCAAATGAGATTTTGTAATAATGTGGTATTGCTTCTCTGGACAATGTAGGTTTTATGTGACAGGTGATTATTAATAAAACATGTTTAAACTTGAAAATAACAACAAAACATGAGTCAAATGTGTAAGGTTAATATGGAACTTATTTGGCCAAAACATGGTAAAAATATAGAAACCTAACAGGATCCAAAACCTGTTTAGACAATATCAAAATTTATCAATAGTCAGAGAATTCAGATTTTTGTTTTCACATTGCATAAATGACCCAGCGCGAGACATTTGCGCTTTTTCTTAGGACATTTGTGCTTTTATTTTTGGACACTTGCTCTTCAAATCATAGGACATTTGCTCTTTTTAAAAATGGACATTTGCACTTTTAACATAGGACATTTGCGCTTTTGCAATATTTGGTTTTTATGACTATCCTCCTCTTTTATCTGGGCTTGGGACCGGCAGGTTAATACCTGGCAGGGTTAAAAGTTTAAAAATCATTGCATGGCACATTTCTTAGCACACAGATATATGTTAAAAAGTTTATATATATAGCTAAAACTAGTAAAAGAAAACATTCTAAAGACATGAAAACATGTACAGTCATAACAGGTCAGTTTCTGCTTGATATCTGAAGCCCAAGGACTGAAAAAAATCAGCTCTTGTTATCTGTTCTGAATGGTATTTCGCCCATATTTCAAATAAATAATCATGTTTCTCAATTCTGCGGTGCCTGTTCATAAATAAACAAATCTTAATGTAATTCACCGACTGTTGTGAAATGATGCTCTTCAAAAAGAAAAGAAAATTAGCAGAATGAGTGAGTAGACCTGTTCATTAAAGTAGGTATGGAAGGATTCTGCATCATTTGTCGTTATAATGACAAATATAAAAAGCGGACATTTCGCAAATGTCTGGTCAATTTAATACAAGTGATTCAAAATTTAAAGCGCAAATGTCCTATAGTTTTACAGGTAAAAAATCGCAAACGTCCTGTGCACAAATGACCATGGTAACAATGAAACATTATTTTGTGTTGGTATTTTTTCTCATGGTGACTTTTTAACATGCAGTGACATTTGGAATATCTATTCTATCTTAATCCATACTAATATTCACTTTCATTCAAGTAGAACATAAATATTATAAAAATCAGACTTCATATAAATGTAAACCGTTATTCAGATTAGAACTTCTTTTTATAAATAATTCAACACTTAAATATCTAAATAAACAAAATAAAATACACTCTTTAAGTAAATCTAAATATCTAATCTTCTAACATATATTAACAATCAAATAAACAAAATATAATTAAGTAAGTTGTAAATATTAACCTTTTTAACTAGCCACTGATTCAATTGTGTTCATTACAAGACAAGCATACATGTAACAAGATTGATTTTTTTCTTGAAGTTCGTTCTTAGCTATACTACTTTTGAATAAAAGACATTTTCTAAAAGTCTTTAGTTCATTATGAAAAAACCTGGCTACATAATTAAACATATGGCACATACTGATTTCTGTTCCGCACAACCTACACACAAACACAATCGAATTATATGTATATAAATGTTACCTCCATTTAATAACAATTCAAATGAATGTCACCACATTATTCCATTTCAGGAATCTCAAAAATGGCAAAAAAATATGTCACTCCACTTTGGTAAAATCTCATGAGAATCAATTAAATCTGCCTCAACTACAAGTATGAACATTTATTACCAACTAATTCCCACAATGTTTACAGAAATTGTCAAACATATCACATCTATACCATAAATGTAAGTATACATTTTTTTTTTTAAATATGCTATGAATTTAATTACCTTACAAGGAAGCGATCCTTTTGTTTTTACCTTTTTTTGAAGTGATGATGATATTAACAAAAGACATTCCCTGATTAAGAAAGGTGAATAAAACAATTGTCAAGATACAAATCTGTATACCAGGGTCAAACAAAATTTCTGTGCAAAGCGTCTTTTTTGCTATCATATGCATTTTTCATTTGATCTTTATTTGTGATAATTTTTCATATCCTGCTTCTTGCTCAAGATAGAAAAATATTGCTAGCATCCAATGCTTTCAAATAACAAACGGCAATATTAATTATCAAGTTGCCATATTAATAAAAAGATATCACACAAAGATGTAAATGTATTACACACACTAACTTTCGCTCATTCTTGAACATTATACACACCCCCTTTTTTTAATTCTTGAGCATAATCATACTTTTTTTCAATTTTTGAGCACAATCATACTTTTTTTTAATTCTTGAGCATAATCAGTTAACTACAAAACAACATGGATTTCAGTTCTTTGGAAAATACAGTTAAAAAGAATGCTTCAAAAATATTTATTGCTAAAAAGCTTGTTTTGATGTTGTATTCCACAATATGTATATGTGTACAAATGTATATAAAATGTACATTTTACAACAAAAAAAAAACCAATGAACAAATGTATATAATGAGGGATAATCAAAAATATTGAATTATGGTCAAAAACTTCATGGACAAGGTGAATAAAATCTTAACTTTTCGTCTACATTTATAAATGGTATACTTATGACCTTATTCAATTTGAGATGAAATGATATTTGCATGCATAAGTTGATATGATAAAACTGGAAGATAAAGTCATCTTTCAAAGGGAGTGTACTCTATACTAAGAAATTATTGCAAGGTTTTTATTAATGCGAATAATGGGACTGGTGGGTGAGCATGGCTATAATAAGAACTCCTATTCTGAAATATAGACCGGTATGCAGATTTGTTTGAAATTGCAATAATTAAACTCAAATTTTTGTCCCTTTTTAAAAATCAAAATAATAAGTAGATATGAATACAAGAAAATCAGTAGTTTAAATTCACTTTTAATCAATGAGACCTTTCTATCTAAAAGCTTCAAATATACAGCTTCACACCATTCATACAAGTTTGAACAAGAGATTACTTTTTATTTTTAGAGATTCTTAAAAAAATTCAATGTAAATGATAGAGGATCCATGATGGAAATTTGATAGGAATAATAACAATAGAGATCAGCAAATATACAAAAGTATAAATAAAGAATGTTTAATTCATTCATTATTAATAAAAAAATATATGAATAGTAAAAAGAAAACCAAAAAAGAAAAAAGTTGTGCATAATGAATTTTGATTGCACTTTTAAATAAATGTTACACATTTTGACACTCAAAAATGAATTTGTTGAAAATGAAACTAGGTTACAATTACATTATATATTTTTTTAAACTATTCAGAAACAGATCTTTTATGGCATGTATGGAGAGCCCTATGAGACATTATTTTGTCACAGTTTGTGAAGATACAGAGAAAGTTATGTCTTGATTAGGTTTCAGAGTTACAGACATGTAAAATTTCTATCAATATACATCATATTTGATAACTATCACATAGAATACTGGTGAGCACTGGTATATCTTATTTTCTAAATTTCAACATCTTGAAATACTTTGGACGATATTGAGAGATTAGGTTTTTCATTCAGCATGACCAAGATAATTCTAATTAAAGGAAAAATTTAATGCTTCTCTTTATAATTTTAATTTTATAGAGCTACCAAAGCTTTGATTGAGCACACATTGTAAATTTTCAAAGCATTTTTATCCAAATATTGTTTTAAAAAATCATACAATTCTTAAATAAAACAGCTGCTGTATATAACATTGATCAATAATCTTATAACTCTTTCACTGATAAAAAAACTTCCTGTAATATATTTTGATATTTCATGTTACACGTATTTTGTTTGACTTTTTTCTGGCCTTAAATATTATGTTTCATCAGAAATATCTACTTCTTAAAAAAAATAATGTCAACTGCAAAAATTATATTTATAAGTACAAATGTATACGAACAAAAAACTTAAAACATTCAGATTGTTGTAAAAATTGTAACAATACCAAATTAAGTTGAATTGAGCAATGACAGCAGAATGGTTACTTTAGCATTGAAATCAATCTTAGACAAGCAGCATTAAAAAAAAAACCTTATGTATCATTGGTGGTCTAATCTAAAATTGAAACATTTAATGCTATATGATTACCCAATGTAAAATGACAAAAAAATACTGTTTACCTCCTGTTCTAAACCAAGAACAAAATGATAATATTATATGAATACAATAAAAAGAATCATAAAACATTTCTAAAAAAAAGAATACCCCCTCTTTGATAATTTAATCCCTTCAAATTGCAAATTCATATAAAATACTAAGAAAAGTGTTTTGAAAGAACTTATTGTTTATCCTATAGCTAAGAAGTGCATAAAATCTTCTTTATTTTGTAATGGAGTCCTAGTAGGTCTGCCTAATTGTTTTCTATGTCCTTTCTCTGCTTTAATCTCTAACAACAAGGGTCCGTCCATTGATCTCATTGCTGCTATAGCAGTTTTTATCTCTTCTTCTGTTGTGGCTGAAAAGGCCTAAAATAGATGAAACATTTAATTCTGTTTATTAATAAATATTACTATCACAGTTGGTAAATGTTGTTTTTCTTAAACTTTCATTATTAGTTATACTGTAAATTCTGAAATTAATGCAAGGTTTTTATTATTGCGAAAAAATGCGACAGAGTTGTAAATGCAATAATTTAAACTCAGATTTTGAAATAATTTATATGAATTAAACAGGATTTTTCACAAAATCGTAAAAATTAAAATTGCATCTAAGTCTAAAATGACAAAATTGCAATAACAAATGCACACAATAATTTCTAAATTTACAGTAACAAGAGTGCACACACTGAAATGTCTCACCCTCTTTACTAATCATTGATATTATGTTGATAGTCCTAAGTATAAAGCTTTATTACAACTGTCACATAAACTTAACATTAACCAAGATAGCTAAACAAAGACCAATGAACCATGAAAATGAGGTCAAGATCAGATGAACCATGCCAGGCAGACATGTACAGCTAACAAAGCTTCCATACAACAAATATAGTTGACCTACTACTTATAGTTGAAGAAAAATAGACCAAAACACAAAAACTTAACATTGTGCAATGAACCGTGCAATTGAGGTCATGGTCAAATAAAACCTGCGGGACTGACATAAAGATCATAATATATTTCCATACACCAAATATAGTTGACCTTTGGCAAATATTAGATAAAAAGACCAAAACTTAAAACTTAACTTGACCACTGAACCATGAAAATGAGGTCAACGTCAGATGACATCTGCCCGCTAGACATGTACACCTTACAATCATTCCATACAACAAATTTAGTAGACCTATTGCATAAAGTATGAGAAAAACAGACCAAAACACAAAAACTTAACTATAACCACTGAACCATGAAAATGAGGTCAAGGTCAGATGACACCTGCCAGTTGGACATGTACACCTTCCAGTCCTTCCATACACCAAATATACTAGCCCTATTGCTTATAGTATCTGAGATATGGACTTGACCACCAAAACTTAACCTTGTTCACTGATCGATGAAATGAGGTCGAGGTCAAGTGAAAACTGTCTAACGGGCATGAGGACCTTATAATAAGAGAGAATTCAACATTACAAAAATTCTGAACTTTTTTTTCAAGTGGTCACTGAACCATGAAAATGAGGTCAAGGACATTGGACATCTGACTGACGGAAACTTCGTAACATGAGGCATCTATATACAAAGTATGAAGCATCCAGGTCTTTCACCTTCTAAAATATAAACCTTTTAAGAAGTTAGCTAACGCCGCCGCCGGATCACTATCCCTATGTTGAGCTTTCTGCAACAAAAGTTGCAGGCTCGACAATAATAGATTTACATTCCTCTAGAACAATCTAAAATTGATTTTTAGGAATGAGATACACCTTTTTACCTCAATTCAATCGGCTTAAATAACTTCATTGAAAAATCTTTTTTCACGGTGATGTAATAACAATAACTTGTGAATTAGGAAATGTCCTTTTCAGTAACTGCATCAAATTAGGTATGGCATTTTTCAACTCTGCATGAAGTTATTACAAATTCTGTGCAAGACTCTTAGTTCTAAAATCTGAAAATTTAACTATCTGAAGTGAGGAAATTTAATCCAATAGACAGAGTGGCAGAATGAATGGACACATCATTAGCTATATCCTACCTGTTTATAACCACACCCTTCAGCAATTTTAACAAATGAGAATGTATCATGGTTCTTTGCATCTGATGGTTGTCCTCCTACTGAATCATGTGCTCCATTATTTATAATCACATGTTTTAGATTGGCTGGTCCATTCTGACCTATAGATGCCATGGATCCTAAATGCATAATGGCTGCACCATCACCATCCAAGCAGAACACCTTTTGAAAATAAAATAATATGAATGTAATATGAGAAAGACTTCTTGAGATTGTGCACAGACAAAAACATGATTATTATTGGATCTAATTCAGAAAAGTTAGTGTTATACATACTCAATAATGTTTCAAGTAGGTAAATGGTAAAAATAAAATATATTATTAATAACTCAAAAGGGAGATAATTTACTTAATCTCGGATAATATAGCACAGTGTTGTATGGGTCTGCTGAATTTGTGAACGCATCTGAACGTATATTGTTCTGCCTAACAGAAGTTTCTTTGGCAGAGACAAATAAACATTCATTCATTTTGACATCACACATACACTAAATTTATTTTGGTTTCTGAATATTAACTGTAATGTAGAACTATGCCTATGTAATTTATTTTTTATCCTTTTACCTGTCTTCTTGGTTTCTGTAGAGCTATTCCCAAGGCTATTGAAGAGGCATGACCCATAGAACCTACTGTCAGGAAATCTTTCTCATGACCCATGTCCTTAGTCACCCTAAAAAAAAACCCAGACAGAATCATTATGGATATATGGAAACAGCTACCCAATGACATAAATAAACAGCTATTAAAAATATAAAATAATCAATCAATTGTTACTAAAAATAGTCTTACAGTAGCATGTGTAGCTATTGTCAAAATGGAGCATTTTCAATATTAAAGTTCTGTCCTGTCAAATAATAGAACATGAAAAAAACAGAGCTGTTTAAAGGCCATTTTATTGTCTATGTAAATGAGTCATAAAAAAACTTGACAACCAGGACTCATTTTTGAACTCTTTAAAAAATAGATGCTTATTTTTATATGTGGAGTAATAAATTTGCCTAACCTTGTAATGCTCTATTACAAATCTTTAAAAAAAAAAACCTACAGAAATTATCTTCAAACAAGCTTCAGCAGACTATAACAATATTAAAATTGCTGGAACACTTTCTCTGAAAATCATTCTAGGCCGATTGGAAATGAATTTGCTATAGTGTTTATAATGTGGTTTGAGAGATGACTCACATGTGTGAATCAGTATCATACCCTCCCCTTCTTCAGCACCGAAAATCTAAACTTTACACATATATCATCCACAATATTGTTACTTACCTGTATTCAAATAACTCTCTAGATGTCATACCAGTTGTGCTTATAACAACATCCTTATTTCCTAAACAATCTATTAGAACTTTTAATGCACCTTCTCTATTTAATGGAAATCTGAAATTAAAATAATAGACAAAATTAAAACTATACTGTACTCAATCCATCCCTATCCTTAAACAAATAAGCTGCATGCATTGCATAGAAAACTGTAATAGGGAGTTTTAATCATAAAATATGTTTTCAATATCTTAAAATAAAATTGAGAATGGAAATGGGGAATGTGTCAAAGAGTCAACAACCCAACAATAGAGCAGACAACAGCAGAAGGTCACCAATGGGTCGTCAATGTAGCGCTCTTTTATTAACATCATTATGGCCTATGTTGTTTTCAATTTGCCTAGTTGTTTTCTAATAGATGTTTTTCATAACCTGGATGTCTTACATGGCCTAAAGCTTTCAGAGAATATTTTTGATTTGATTGATTGATTGTTGGTTGCTTTACATCCAGTGGCAAATATTTCATGCATGTTAAGGACGAGAACATGTTTACAATAAAAAAAATAGGTAGGTCTAGTAATAAAAGAGGCCATTCAAGATGATCGTCGGGGAAATTTTGACTGCCACTGCAAAATATGGGTGTATTGGATAGGGACAGAAATTTTGCCTTGCAACAGGCCAGCTACGGATCCCTCAAAGAGTTGATGCAAGCTAACTAAATAATCCATGTGCACAACCTATATACTCACTGTGGTTCTCCTGTCTTAGGAAGTTTGTATGGAGAAAATATTTGTCTCTTAACAAGTAAGGCATATGGTGCATTGGCGCTCTTCATATAATGTTTGGCTGTCAGCAAAGCCTACAAAAAACACAAACCTTCAAATTATTCTGTATTGGAATAGATATATGCTGTTCACAATACTTAGTGTTTTTGGCAGTTTCCTGTTTTCAATAAAAAATCCCATTTTTTCTAAAATATTAATAACCTTATTTCACTATTCTATTATTTTTTTCTTTTTATCTCTTTTGATGAAAATTGTTTGTCCAACCCAAATACATATATCATAATGAAATAGGAATTTTGTGGATAAACATTAAGTATAACACAAAAAGTATTTTACTGACATTCAGAAGAGGCCAGGTGAATGAATTAATGAATCTTTATTGCATTTACAACAACATAGCTTTAGCAAAATACATGGTATATACATATATGACAGAATACAGGGAACAATTAAATAAATCAAATAATGCAGAGATAACATATAATAACACATACGTGTGTGCAACATATTAACTTATAATTTTGTGTGTTGAGTTTCCAAGCAGCTTTTAGATAATTACATAGTTTCTAAGTTAAGCTTCTTGAGGTGAAAATTTTAAACTGTATTTAGGCAAGGAACAAATAATTTAAATATGAATGTCCACCCTCCTATGCGGACTATCAATGCTAGCTAAAAAGTTGAGTCTATAGGAAACACAAAACCATGGATGAAGATAATAAACAGACCTGTTCAGCTCCCTCCTGATAATCTGGTAAAGGCTGGAATGGTATACCTAGTGCAGCTGAAAAATAATTTAACATATGCTAGACTAATATCTTAATAGTGAAAGATGGAAAAATAAATAGTTGTGTAGATATTTCAGTGGTTAACTTATGAAGTTATTGTCTGAAAATGTTTTGTTATGAGTTTAAATACTATGATTATTTTTATTTTAATGTGCACAAGCATGTTTTCCATGTTTATTTTAAATGAGAGATGATCTTTAAGAAAACAACTCTGATGTTTACTACTAAATAAAATCTTATATTATGTATGTTCAAATAACTATTCTGCTGACAATTAGTGGTTTGAAAAAATAAAAGATCTACAATTTTTTCAAAAGAAAATCAAGACACAAACCACTGTAAAAAGATTAGTATAGTTTTTTTTTAGGAATAATATCTTTTCACATTGATTTTACACATCAGGTTCTTGTTATGTTTTCTTAGTGGATTATTCCATATATTCCCGCAAAATCATTGAAATTTGTCTTTTGCCATAATATATATTAATCTAACCAAAAATATCAAAACAAACCTCATTCAAAACCTCAAATCAAAATTATATTTATTATAATTGGAGTTTATTATAAACTTGTCATCTCACTCTATTGGGTAGTTAATTATCTTTGCACACGGTCTGAGTCACAGTGCACATCCCATTCTAAGCTTTATTGCTACGCAATTATTTTTGTGCACATCAAGAAAGACTTTTAGGTATGGTATTACTATTCCTTTGTTCAAAAACTCTACAGATATATGTCCTGTAGTTGTACTTTAAAAATACTATAGACTCAGAATGAGTATTTTTAGCAATTCTGAGTCCTTTTTTATAACTAATAAAGGTGATCCATCGTGAAGAAATTTTTTCATTTCTCATATGTAAAATGTACATTAGACAAATTAGGATTATCCAGCGAAAAGTATAATGGCCATTTATTCAGAAGTGGTGCTGCATCCACTGCACACAAAGCACGACTGGAAGATCATCTTGTTCAAACTTTGGGACGATGGTCCTCAGATTGTTATACCAAATATATTCATACCTCTCCAGATGTACTTAGACAAGCTCAAATTCAAATGACCTCTACTTTGAATTTAAATTTGTACTGACAGCAAGGAGTGGATTGATTTTTATCCTTCTCATTATTTCAACTTGGGGCTACAGCTGCAAGCATCTGTATTTGGCTATTTTGATACAAAATTTTTAGTCAATCTATGAAAAATTATCTCAATTCCAAGTTTCAAGATTTAGCTAGAGTTATCTCCCTTTGCATATGGAGATAGAACATTATACATTATTGGTCTTTAATTGCAGTTGTATAAGTCCCCAGTTGCCATATTGTAAATAAATGCATATACTTTTAGATTCTTGAATAAATAATAGTTTAGTACTTAGTCTTTGTATATATTAGTATACTTCTCATCACACTTACAGTTTATTACAAACTACAGAAATGTGTCCTTTAGAAATTGAGGATTGGGTTTATGCTTATGACACAGCAACTCAAGGCAGAATTATCATTTCTGTGTTAAAGAGTGGTACGGGTAAACGACGAGACATTAATTTGGTATTAGCTATAACAACTTCATAATAAATCAAGAACAAGTGAAGTCATAAATCAAATGTTACAAAAACTTGTCATGTGTAGATTTTGTCACACACAGCAAAAGAGCAAATTTGTGTAAAATTAAACATGCTGGCCATCTTGATTTTCAAATAAGCATTACTAAATATCATTCATATACATCAGCTATTACAGACACTAGATTTGATTCAATAACAAATTAACAATAATACAGAAAGTCACTAAAAGATAATGTTACAGATTAGAATACATACCTAAAAGACCTGGAGTTGATTGTCCTTGTGTTGAATGCTGTGGCTCATCTCGTTTTCCTGGTTCTCCTCGCCAACCAATAAACAATAACATAGGTATACTGTATACAGACTGTGACGTCAGAGACATGATTGGATTAACTATGTTACCTAGTCCTGAGTTCTAAATTATATAATTACAAAAGTATATCATAAACAGAATGAGATATAACATGTATTAGGTAGATAATATGAACAATTCAGTGGATAAAGCCCAGTTACTGTTAATGAAATGAAAACTTCGATTAAGGAATAACAGTACCATATTTAAAGACTTTCCAAAGTCAATTTAGAATTTAACTGTAGAAAACACAATTAAACTAACAGCACTGAATGAAGACAGAGACAGCAAATATTTAATGAAAAATGGTGTTACATGTCTCATAGCATTAGAATGTAAAATCATACATTATAAGACTATTCCCAAATGTTAGTCCTCTAGGGTTTTAGGAAATAGACTACTTTTAGAAGGTTTAATGTTAAGCACTGTAGTCTTCTCATATAATCAACAGAATCCTATGCTACAATTAGCTCACTGACACTATTCTAACCTTCATTGCAAAATATCCTCTTATTAATCTTGTCCTAACACATATGTTTTCATAAAATGTGAAGATAATTTCATACTGAAAATTTGTAAGGGGAAATCTAGACTGTTGTTAGACACATTACCTTCTGCTATCTATGTATACTTTGTGTAGTTTATATGTTGTATGCCTATAGTTGTTATGACTTTGGTAAATAAAGATATATTGTTATAGATAATGGTAAGGCTGGTACCTATCAAAACGTTTTAACCAGCTGAATTTGTTAGCACCTGACCTAAGTCTGGAATCTGATGTTCAGCAGTTGCCATTTGCTGATGTAGTTTCTTGTTTTTTTATGTACATTGGTTTTCCTGTTTGAATAGTTTTACATTAGTCATTTTTGGGGCCCTTTTGCTGTTCGGTGTGACCCAAGGCTCCATGTTAAAGACTGTACTTTCACCTTTAATGGTTTACTTTTACAAATTGTGGCTTGGATAGAGAGTTGTCTCATTGGCACTCATACCACATCTTCTTATATCTATAAACTTTCATATTCTTAACATATACCTGTAGATAAACCATTGAATGTTTTCCTGTTGCTAGGTGATAACCTGACGCCAAGGCAACAGCATTGCCTTCATTAGCTGCTATCAGATGTTTCCCTTCTGGTGCATTGGCTGTCACATAGGCACAAAAATCTGTAAAATAAATAACTTGTGGTTCTTAGCATTGTGTAGGAGTTTTATAAATTTAGACGAGGTAGACTCAAGTCTGTGCAGAAATGGAAAAAAAATGAAAATTTTCAATTTATAAAGGGGCATGACTCTAGAATAGTTTGAGAATTACTGTCCAAATTTGAACTCTGTGTGTTTTGGTTCTTTGTATTGTGTGTTTATTAAATTTAATATGAGAAAAACATATAAAGTAAGGGGTATGGAAACAAACACTTTTGCAAATTCCAAGCTATAAATGGGCATAACTCTAAAACAGTAAGAGGCTCACTGCTAAACAGTCTGCAAGTTTTGGTTCTTAGCTTTGTGTATGAATTCATAAAATTTGGATGAAGAAAACTTGAGTTACAGTGTACGGAAACAAAAAACGGGACGGACAGAAAGATTGAGGCGGCCAACTATACCTTCGGTAATTTTTTTTTACATGGGTGAAATTTTCATCAAGGAGTCGCACGTTAGATGCGGGCGAGCTGAAGGACAAAGGGTAATACTTAATGCCACCGATATGTATATCAGAGGTATAAAAATGTAGGAGTCTTTGTTCTAACTCTGACACTTTAATGAAATCTAACAATATTAAAATTAATGATAAGTATTATATAATGAATTATGTTCTACAGTTTACATGCTGACAACGATCGTCATCTTTATCTAATTTGTACATCTGTGACCAATACATATATTATAAATCTATACCTATTGTCATTTCTTCATTGATGGCATGATATATGATTTAGTCACATACTTTTATACTTATATTTTTAAATAGCCAATAATCAGAAATAATTAGTAATTTTATATTCACATTAATACTTGTTAAATGATGTACCATGATGTTAGCTGTTACAAACAGATTGTTTGTCTTGTCAGAAATCATGAGATCAATACAATGTACTGTCCATTGGTTTTAAATTAAATCTGAATATACTTTCATGTGTCTGAGGTTTATTGAAATATGCATATTGTCTTGTTAATAAAATTAAAGATATAACTGATTTTTATATATAAAAAAGATTTGGTGTGATTGCCAATGAGACAACTCTTCACAAAAGAACAAATGACACAGAAATAATCAACTATAAGTCACTGTACGGCCTTCAACAATATAGTTCACTTGTTCAAGTTGTTGTACTATCTTGCTGTAAAAGACTTTCTTAATGTATCAAAAGATATAAGCATTAATTTTGATCATAAATCGAAATTGACAAATGACTAGTCCATGCAGAAATGACCATTTTTTTTGTATAATCATAAAGTATAAATCAATTTGTAGCTAGATGTTTAAATTTTTTAAATTGCAAAGAATTTTTTATTTTTAACCTTTCAGCAGTGAATCAGGCACTCCAGTAAAGTAATCTATTCCAAGTCCTACACATGCCTTGTAGAATTCTCCGGGGTTTAAAAAATCTCGGACAAGTTCAGTAAATTCAGCTTCTTTATTTCTCCTTTGTTGTTCTTCATATTGCTGAAAAAATTTATACCAATTATGGAAATTAGGAGAATTTTTAATATTTTCTGTAATTTTTTGTCTAATCTTACACTCATGAACATCTGGAATTAATGGCTAAAGTTTTATTCTTGAAGACATTGACCTTAACTAGGTGGAAATTAAAACTCATCAATAGGCTTATACAAATGCATTTAGAAACCGGGCCAATTAATAAAATATGTACTATTCTAGCATCATAAAATACTCTATAAACTAGAATCTTCTCATAGGTCCGAAGTAGTTAAAACATTTTCATCTGAGTTTAAAAAATTCCCTCTTTGAAGAACTTGTCTGATTTGATGGACTTTTCAAATATATTCTATTAAAATATCCAGAATTACTGATCTTTAAGTGGAAAAATATCTTTTTATAGGACTGATAGTTAATAATTTTTATCATTCATAAAACCAAACTTTAAATAATGTAATAGCATATGTATTTGATCAAACATCCACTGTCTATAGGACTTTAATGCCAATTGTGATCTTTAAGTGTAAAAAGATGGTTAATCATTTAAAAATATAATCCAAATACATTAGATTTTGAAATCACGAATAGTCATTTTATTCAGAATGATATATATGACCCCCTATTTCCAGAAATTGTTATGGTAGATGCAATAGGTAACACAGATCAAAATCTGAGATACACAATTACAAAATCCATTGTACTGCAATGGCAGTCAGAACAGAAGACAAAAACTTGGTGTACAGGATAGCAACTACAATTGTTTTCAATGGCAATAAGGAACACATATATTACTGAATCTGCCAGAGTGATAGCTGGTGATCAAGTGTGTATACAATAAGTTCATTTAGATAATCACAAACAGGAATTGTAAGTAGATAGGAAGTAGGAAAAGCAAATAATCCCAGCAAGTTGCATTCTAACATCTACCAACTATAAGATACACATGAATTAAACAACCTTATCTAGAAAATATCAAAGAGATTAGACAAAAGGAAAAAGACTTTTATGGTAAATAAGGTTTAACCACATCCCACTCTCTGATATACTTTGAACAAAGTTTAACCTTTTTTGTCACAAGCTATATGTATTTATGATATCATATATTGATAGTAATTGTGTAAATTTAAAGACTAACAATTATTATTCTACAGGAGAAAACCACCAATTATATCAGCATTTCTTTTCAATCAAATATTAAAGGACTTTTAAATGTTTATAAATAAAATATTTTACCTCATGCAACCAAAAGAGATATAATAACATGTAGTGACTTCTTTTCCTATAAATGTACCTTCAACTTAAAATTGTTTGTTTCTAGACCTGGTTAAATATTTATCCATTTCAACCTCTTTCAATTAAATAATCATAAATACAAATTATTTAAAAGACATGTTTATTTTCTCAGTGCTTGCCCACAATTGAAACTTGCACATCAGCAATTTTCTGAAACATTTTCAAACCCCTCTTATTTCCTCGCTCATATCACTGAAGACAATATATATCTTGCCATATAATAAGTATGTGCTTTTTGGTGTATCTAATTGAAATGCAGAAATCTTAAAATTAATATAAATTCAGAAATGTTTGCATCCATTTATTATCACAATCTATGAACAATGTACGAAAAAATTTAGATTACTTAATGCTATATAGGGTAAAGCTAAATACAAAAATTCTGTCAAATTTAAAAAAGTTTAATTTAGCAAAATCCATAACATCAGAATCATTTGCAATAATAAAAAATATTTTAAAATTTCTAATAAGTATGTGCTTTTTGACGTATGTAATTGAAATGCAGAAATCTTAAAAGGTATATTTATCCAATTCATCATGAAAGAATTATTAAAATTAATATAAATTCAGAAATGTTTGCATCCATTTATTATCACAATCTATGAACAATGGACGAAAAAATTTAGATTACTTAATGCTATTTAGGGTAGAGCTAAATACAAAAATTCTGTCAAATTTAAAAAAGTTTAATTTAGCAAAATCTTAATCATCAGAATCATTTGCAATAATAAAAAATATTTTAAAATTTCTGAATTCACAGTACATGTGTATTAGTAAGTATTTGTGCTATATCATACCTGACTATACTGAATATTTCAAAGCAGATACTGTGGGACAATCATAACGGGACTTATCTTTGTTTATTAGTATTTATGACACCAATTTCATTTTATTTATTATTAGGAATAAAAAAAAAATCAGTCAGTATTCTCAAATGCATACATTCACCACAGAAGTTAACAATTAAAAAATCTTTTGCTTTTGTTTCCAGGACTGAAATATAAAACTCAAACATGCTCCATTTGGGGCCCTTTATAGCTTGTTGTTCGGTGTGAGCCAAGGCTCTGTGTTGAAGGCCGTACATTGACCTATAATGGTTTCCTTTTTTTAAAATTGTTATTTGGATGGAGAGTTGTCTCATTGGTACTCACACCACAACTTCCTGTATCTATCCATCATAGGGTGACCTAACCTAGATTGGATGCTCCATCATAGGGTGACCTAACCTAGATCGTATGCTCCATCATAGGGTGACCTAACCTAGATCGGATGCTCCATCATAGGGTGACCTAACCTAGATCGGATGCTCCATCATAGGGTGACCTAACCTAGAATGGATGCTCCATCATAGGGTGACCTAACCTAGATCGGATGCTCCATCATAGGGTGACCTAACCTAGATCGGATGCTCCATCATAGGGTGACCTAACCTAGATCGGATGCTCCATCATAGGGTGACCTAACCTAGATCGTATGCTCCATCATAGGGTGACCTAACCTAGATTGGATGCTCCATCATAGGTTGACCTAACCGAGATCGTATGCTCCATCATAGGGTGACCTAACCTAGATCGGATGCTACATCATAGGGTGACCTAACCTAGATTGGATGCTCCATCATAGGGTGACCTAACCTAGATTGGATGCTCCATCATAGGGTGACCTAACCTAGATTGGATGCTCCATCATAGGGTGACCTAACCTAGATTGGATGCTCCATCATAGGGTGACCTAACCTAGATTGGATGCTACATCATAGGGTGACCTAACCTAGATTGGATGCTACATCATAGGGTGACCTAACCTAGATTGGATGCTACATCATAGGGTGACCTAACCTAGGTTGGATGCTACACTGAATGAAGAACCATCCAAGTTCCATTTAGAAATCATTGATAGCCATTTAATAAGAAATATCAAATGAAAGTGTGCCAGTGCTGCAAAGGCAATATAGGGAAGATAAAATATTTGTAACTATTAGTTTTTATCCTTAGGTAAAAGAAATCCACCTGACAGGAAACTATATTGGTCAAATTCATTAAAGACTATTTACAATTGATCAGAATCAAAAAGGGGAAATGGTGAGACTTAAAAGAAAAATATTATGTTTGGTTTTTGTCTTGCCATTTGTATCCTATTCATCTAATTTTTTAGTATGGTTTAAATCAAATGTTGTTTTATGCCTGAGAATACTAAAACAGTAAGAGAAAAAAAATTGTTGAAAGAAAAACAATAATTAGTAAGTATATAACATATGCTGTCTGAACATAAATCCTTTGAAAAAGCATCTATTAATATTGAATAAATGACATTGGTGCCGTAACTATTAAATAAGGCCAAGTAAAAAAACATCGCTATTCCGAGTGACCTATTCTTTGTACACTTTATTAACACTTATTTTCTAAAACCAATTAAAACATGTGAAACATTTATCAAAAACAAATTTTTCAGGAAAAACCCTTTCATATTTACCTTCAACTTTGAAGTCACTAGCTACCAAAGATATTTTTTACTTGGCCTATGTATTTAAAAGATTATGAGCATAGGAGTCTTCATGCTCTGTACAATGTAACATGGGAACTTCCTTACCTTTTCTTGTAGAGACTTTAATAATAATAATCAGCAGCAACCACAGAGGTCACATGGAAAATAAAAAGATGCATATTTAACAATAACAGTACAGTGAAACCCTCTTTAAATGAACCATGATAAATTCAGAACAATTAAATTTTAGAATTTCAGTGATTTTTTGTTTAACTTTTTAAAATTTCAAACAAGAGAACTTTTCTGATATTGCACTTAAAGAAATAGCTGTAGAATTGTAGCTCTTAGGTCCTTAAGGTATTTTTTTACTATTTGGGGACGATATAAGAGCTACAGTTCTGCAGCTAACAAAGAAATATAGAAAGTGTCTTGATAACAGGTTTCAGTGTACATTGACATTTTAGGACATGTCAGCTGTATCTCTTCGTGCATCTGCAAAAAAATGTGCAAAACTTGTATGTTTTTTATTAATATTAAGCAGCGTAAAACAATTTAGTTATTTATAAATTAAAATCAGATGCACATTTTCTACTGAAATTTACTTATAAAAATTCAGATGTTTGCCATGAAAATGCAAAAGAATTTGTGCAACTGATATTTCTTTCTTTCACCAAGATGTGAATATGAAAGGTGTTGTCAGCTTAAAAGTATTTCATAGAAGTATAGTAGGCATAGAGAAGAAGGAAAGACAAGACAAATGAAATAACACAGGCAAGCATCACCCAATTCTGTAAAACAAAAAAAGTAAAATATGGAAAGAAAAGAAATAAAGAACTCGACTGGATGAACTGTAATTCCCAGGAGATATACAACTTATGTTTAAAATTGTGTATTCCTGTTAATTTCAGGTCTAAAAATAAGCAATGAAGCATGCGATTTAAGATTTGTACATTTTTATATTGATAATAATATCAAGCTTATTCACTCTCTCACACTCAAACTTTATGTCACAGACAAACAAAATTACAATTGTGATTTATGTAGTGTTATAACTTAATATAATTAACCATTTTGAACATAAACATTGATATTTTATCGTGTGTTTTTCTATGTTGTGATGTTATACTATTGTTTCAGAAAAAGAGAAGGTTTGGTACCATTAAAACGTTTAATCTCGCTGCAAATCTTTACACCTGTCCTTAATGTCAGGAATCTTATGTACAGTAGTTGTCGTTTGTTTATGTAATTTATACGTGTTTCTCGTTTCTCGTTTTTTATATAGACTAGACCGTTGGTTTCCCGTTTGAATGGTTTTACACTAGTAATTTTGGGGCCATTTATAGCTTGTTGTTCGGTTTGAGCCAAGGCTCAGTGTTCTTAAATGCGTACATTCACCTCAGAAGGTAACAATTAAAAAATCTTTTGCTTTTGCAATAATATGTTTCCAGGACTGAAATATAAAAGTCAAACATGCTCCATTTGGGGCCCTTTATAGCTTGTTGTTCGGTGTGAGCCAAGGCTCTGTGTTGAAGGCCATACATTGACCTATAATGGTTTACTTTTATAAATTGTTATTTGGATGGAGAGTTGTCTCATTGGCACTCACACCACATCTTCCTATATCTATGTATTTTATGAAAAATTGTTATGTTTATAGATTCTATTGAAAGTAACATATGAAACAGGTCAAAAACTTTGATAAGAAAACACTGATCCATTATATAATACAATTTCATTACATTTTCTTTCAGGGAAATATCAAATTTCAGGCCGACTCTAAAATCTTCTTAATATCTATTCAAATGTATATATCTATAACAGGTAAAATAATTCTATCAATCTTATAAGGTTGGAATGTGATATAATAAATATCACATTGCACATTGTTTATAAAGCATGGAATTATTCTTTGGAATTATGATTATGAGCAATAGTACGAAGCAAGTTATCTTCCTTGCTGTGAACTAATTCGTGTTTATAGCAGAATTTAATGTCTTTCAATGCGTTCAATTTCAACACATGTAATGACAATGAATGAGGAAATGTTGGTATACTGAAATAACAGTGATTTTTTTTCTCTCTGAAATTTCTCATCATTGTTTTGTATTACTGCAGAAGTGTCAACTAAAAACATGATTTTTTACACAATACAGAGAGGCAAAGGTACCAGGGTTCCAACTACGTCGCCATGGTTTAGATAAGTACATGAAGTAATTTTTTAATAATTTGATTCATTTTAGCGTTGATTAATAATGTTACATATGAATAAAACATTAGATTATAAAATAATAATATCTCCCGCCACTTTGGAGGTTAAAAAAGCTGAATCCAATATTACTACTTCCTAAAAAGGGAAAGAAACTAGCTTAAATCATGTATTAAACTAGCTTTATTATGAAATTTTACAGATTTATGATTCTAAATTGAGTTACAAGATGGGCTGTACAACAGTGAAGCATGCATAATGAAATGTGCTTCATGCAAATAAAATCATGGATTCTTGAAAATTTGAAGGTTCAAGGTTGAACCAGAATGGAGATGATTACAAGACATGGGTACCATCCATCAATAATATTGCTGAAAACAGACCAAGTTTCACAATATCAATTCAAAAATGTACTCAAAAAAATGATTCTTCAATGCATATACATGAACAAGCATTTAAGAAAGTAATGACGCAGTGTGTGCAATATACAGCTGTTGATTACACATAACTTGTGCCAGTATGACTTTCCCCCCTTTACAGTTTGACATTCACCATGCTATGTGTAACTTTCACTAAGAATTGACCTTTGATTGGCAAAAAGCAAATATATTTTTTCATATTTTCATACACATGTTAAAATATTGTTATATGAAGCAAAATATATTAAGGTGTTTTTTATGATACATGTAAAAATGTATTTTGTATTATTCGATCAAACCTTGGACAAGCTGTTCAAGTGTTTAATTTTTATCAATTAAATTGGTTAAACTGTAATAAACTGATGCAGTGGTTACTGCATTTATACATTTTGAAGTTGAAATGGTTTCAGTATGCAATACTTTCAATCTAAAAAAAAATTATGTATTTTTTTTTTACCTTACATATTAAGCAAACTCACATTGCATAGAGCTTTGAATAATGTTGTGATAAGAAATGTTTTTGTCACATTATAAATTTTAAATAAATATTAAAATAATGGAACAAACCAGTACATTTATTTATGAATTTAAATCATTTCTTATTATGTTTCAGTAATGCTAAATGCAGTAATTGCTGTTTAAAATGCTGAAGAAAAATATTTATTTACTTCAGATTCCCCACAAAATTTGACTAGCCAACTAAAGGCAATTGTACAACTTTTGTTTTTTAACGCTATCCAATGCTTGGTGTAGAATGGTAAAGGACTTATCTGTTTTTTATTTGCGTTTCCACACTAAAAATGTTCCACAACAGATTTATTGCATTTGATTCCAGACAACATGACAAAGAATGAGCCATATAGAAGATAAGAAGTCATAAGTAATTGTGTTTATATGAATATGGAAGGCGCCAAAGATCTATAATTTTGCAATATTCTTAATTTTGCTTCAGTACCATTACTGGCTTTTTCAAACAGCTCCACACTAAACAGGACAACCAGATGAATACAGTTACCAATGGTTTAGTTTCCTTTGGTAACTGTGTTTGGTCGGTTATCCTGTATAGTGTAGGGCTGTTTGAAAAAGCCTAGTGGTACCGAAAAAGAAAATGGAAAAAAATTCAGATAATCCAAATTATGTTCATATTTCATCTGATATAAAATCTAAATTTTGTAATAATTGTACAGTTGCCTTTTTTATTTTTAAATTCCACTGAAAATTCACTTACAGATTGAGTACCATTACCCTGCTTAGAAAGAATGAAAATAAACAAAGACATTAGAATAATATGACATATTGATATTCAGAAAATCAAGTGAATATGGAAAGTCAATCAAAATACATTTCAAGTAAATTACTATCATCTTTGTATTTTATATACATTCAAAATATTAGTACAAATTCAACATGCACTGGCTCTTTTCATCTCACGTAAATCTACATCTTTTATAGAAACAGTATCACTTTTTGTAACTAACGCCAGAGGCTGTCTTTATATTAATGTTCCTTACATGGTAGTTTGTTGATGACTATACTTTAAGACTCAGATAGTCAATCATCAATTAATCCACCTCCAAATAGATTTGATGTCATAACATAAACAAACAGTAAGAGATTAATAAGATCTTGTGCAATGTTAAAATCATCAGAATGCAACACTGAAATTGTAAAATTTTCTTAAACTATTAAACATTGTTGTTACAGTAAATGATTGTGAAATTGAAGTACATGTATATATGTAAAAGTCTAAACAGATGAATAAGTTTAACCTAAGAACCAAAAAGCCCTCAATGGATTTTACCTTAATTTAGGATTGTAAAAAAAACATGCATGTGTCATGTGTGTATAATCTTTTAAAATTTGAAGTTTCTATAATACATTTTTACAGAACTTGAAGCTTTGATAACACAATCTATCTTCAAATAACCTTTTCACATGTTTCCCATATTAAGCTTTACTTATGGTTTCTACATGTGTATTTATCATATGAAACTGTTGAATAACCAATTAAGCCCCATTTTGAAATAAAATCTCTTTTAAAACCCAATATGGTAACGAATTCAAAGAATATTAGATGACAGACAGAAGAACTGAGAAAACAGATGTAAAATGATTGGAATAGTTGATCACAAACTTGTTATAACCAGATGATCTTAGCTTAAAACAATGAATATACAAACAACAGTCATAAAACACTTCATTGAAAACAGAAGATTGAAAAGAATAAACTCCATCGGAAAAAACTGGGTTTCATATAAACCAAATATATTACATATATAATTATTTTTTTCAATTATTGACACCACATGTGGAATAAAAAGAATGTATTAATGTATCTTACCTGTTCCTGCCCCTGAGGATTCTGATTGGCTACAGGGGTAGTCCTCAATCCTCTCTGTAATGTCCTACTCCCTTCAAGTATCTTTGGTTGCTTTAACTGTAATCAACATATAAATAAAAGATATAATGTTTGGTCTCACCAAATGCATATATAATGACATATTATTGAGGCAATGAGCTTGGTATTGTGATATGCTAGATGCAGATACTGAAAACAATTAAGAGTTCACTTAATTGTATTTGAAGCTTTGCAGGTGTCCATCGGTAGTTTTACTGTTGCAAATTTAGTTTACCTGGCAACGCATGGCGGAAACAGGTAAACTATTATTTGAGACAGTAAAACTACTGATGGACGTCCCTAAAGATTCAAATTCAATACAGTTATCTCCTTTCTAATGCAAAAGAAGTACATTTTTCAATTTCAATTATTTTTTTAGTGTAAAATTTTCATTAAAGAAAATTCCGCGAAAAGATGTTATCTTCTTATGTCCATAAACTAGGTACGATATGTATGCTTCCGGTCTCAAACGTAAACACTTGGCTTTTTCTGGCTTCTTGGCCCCTTTGGAATGTAATACAATTTGATAAAAAGAAGATTTCTGGTGCAATAAGAGTTTTTTTTGCTAATTATTGTAGAAATTTCATGTCAATACATTCCGCATTTCAAAATGTTGGCAACCTTTATTACAGGCAAGGAGATAGAGAAATTTACGCTTACTGTCATCCAATCAGAACCATTGATACAAAATAATTGCATTAGAATGAAAGATCTACATGTACATTGTACACTTTTTTTACAACATTCATTTAAGATTAACAAATTTTTGAAAGGTACTTCAAAACAAATTCATTAGAAGCGAAAATCTTCAAAGATTCTGTATCATCATCTATGGAATTGAATCAATGCTTAAAATGCCCAAAACAAAGGAAATTCAACCAATGAAGTGATTATTTTCATTAAGATTTTATCATTTCTATATATTCTTGGTAGTTTTACTACCATTTTTGGGACTAAAGTCCCTCCTCTCAAAATTTTGACCCCCAGCAAACGCATGTTGAAAACTTAAAAGTACATGAATTGAATCTTTCTGATGATAAAGACTATATTACAATATAAATACAGCATACATATATTATTATGACATATTTGTTTTAGATACTAACTTATCAGCAAGAGTATCAAACGAGTTGAGCAAGTCAGCTTAAGGGCGAGCTGATGAAGTCAGTATCAAAAAACAAAATGCCATTATTCTTTTTATCAGCATTTTGTTTTAGTTGAAATGTTGTTTTGATTGAGAATATGAAGTTAAATGATATATATGTAGTAAGTAAAACTACTTTTGCATGTACAAAATATAATGACAGTTGTTTGAATGAAGTTGTGTACATTTCATTGATAAAATGATGTTGATGGACTTGAGTGTGCGACTTTGCTGCACTGATATACATTGTACATGATGTCATTTAGGAAATAACTGTATTGTATTTTAAGCTCCGACGGCATCAATTAGGGATTTGATGGTCGTAAATTAAGTTTACTGGCGACGCGTTAGCGAAGACAGTAAACGGGTATTTGCAACCATCAAATCCCAAATTGATGCTGTCGAAGCTACAATATTGTTATCTCCATTCTAATGCAACTGACAGAAAACAACGTTAAAACATGTATTTAAGATCTGTCATATGCCGTCTGCGATTGCGCATACGTCCCATGGCATCAATTTTCAATTGATGCCATGTAAATAAGTGACGTTATCCAATCAAAATGAACGTTACAAATGTTGTTGCATTAGAATGCCTACTATTCTTAAGTATCAAGTCCTGTCTATGATCTTACAAAATTTTATGCAGTAAGATCAAAGAGAAAATGTATAAATTGGTGATAAATGTATACATGCTTAATATTAGGATTCTGGTATGGTATATACCGGTGTAGGTGGAAAAGACTAGATGTAATAGGACATTTTCATTTATGGATAATTAAAATTAATTACAAAATGTCTTCAAAATTACTGAGCATGCTAAGATGAAAATAAATTATATAAGCATTGTCTTTTGAACAGGTTTAAATCTTTTTTTTTGTGTTCTAATTTTTATTCAAATTGATAATGCTTTACAGATTGTATAAAAACCAATTACTTCGTCTCATATTTTATCAATATTAATCTATATATATATCATATATATAGTATGAGTTGACATGTACCATATATAAATTGTACAGAATATATATATTAAAATTGATTTGTTTGACAAGAGGTTGACACATGGTTTAAACTTGCTTTCAATTCTATAGTTCCTATATATATGAATCACACAATCAATTATTAAATAAAAAAGGTTTTGCATGAAATGCAATTACTGGAAGCAGAGGATATTTGTTTAAACTATAGAGCTGTGATCAAACATTTTTTCAAATCATGCGTTTTAATTATTTTCATAGGTTGATCCAAGGATTTGTTTTGTAAGATTTGTCACTATCCAAGGGGACCCCTCTTCTAGGGAAAATATTTGGTTGATTAAATAGGGAATCACTGAAGCATGACTGGAGCAGGAGACCTTTAAGGTGTAATATCACCAAATCATGGTACGTCACATCCGGTTGTATACGAAAAGTAGGTTGAAAAAAATATTCCCTTGAATTTGACAGTTGTAGGTTATTTATCCTAAATTTTATTGCAGTAAAACAATTTCTGTGTCATAAACATATGTCTTGGGTATTTCAAAACACCATTATTTTTTATTTGGGATTTCTATAGAATATTTTGTAATCTTGAGGTTACATGGTGACTAAACCTTGTACACAGATATATAGAATAAGGGGAGAAATTTGATTGTTTTACTTCTAATGATGGTTATTTTCTTATATATGCAATGAAATGTTATGCATACATGTGAACCTCCCGACGGGAGTACAAAACTCCCGTTTTCAGGGGTCTCCTCCCGTCCTCCCGTTTAGGAGAAAAAACTCCCGTGTATGAAATATTTCATGAATGAAAATTTTCAGACGCCATATTTGATCATTTCTTACTACTGTGGGTGTAATTGACACCTGTGTTAAATTTTACCTGTACATCATAGAAGATGTATAATTATATGGCTTCACTTGACAGCTTGGGTGTCAAACATACTGGTAATCAACGATGTTTACCTCTGGCTAACTGCCGTTGTGTTATAAAAACGTTGTGTTATAAAAACGATGTGTATTGGGAATATTGAAATACTTTTTTGTTACTTCCCTTTGTTTTATCCTGTTTTCAGTTATTTTGCTTTTAAAAATGTTAATGGTAAAAAGACTATAAATGAGTAATATTTTAATCAAATAATCATAAAAGGATGTTGATTTAATGAATTTAAATGTTTTGGGACAAATAAAAAAATATAAATTGATAAATTATTTTAGTAATCTAGACCTCCTTTCAAGGATTAAATTGAAGTTTATATTATAAATCTGTTTCCCATTTACAGAAACGCAAAATTTACAATATGTACATTTTAACTCATAAAAGTTCTAGTTAGTTTAATTATTAGTTAAACCTTCAAATTTAAATTAGTAAATGTTAGTGTATATTAGATTTTATTGTGTAAGCTAAGAAATAGCAAAACATTTTACACTGTTTAAGTCTTTTTAAGTTTTTTACAAATATGACTTTCATAATGCTTAAAAGCCATGCAGTACTAGTGTTAGTGTATGTTATTTTTTTTAATTCATATATGATGCTGCAAATAAACATGTGGAGCTTATTTTTTTCTTATTTGTCTGTACATTTACCAATGATATGGAGATGGAGACAAACAAAAATCTATACAGATAAGATAAATAAATATAATGATTGATTTGCAAGCAGTGAACAATCATTTATCAAAAACAAAACAAAACAAAACAAAACAAGAAACAGATTCTTCTTAATATTTTATTTTATTTAAATAGAGAGGCAATCAGGGTACTATAAACATATTACAATTTGATGGAAATTTGAAGAAAAACCACAATTTCTACATCATATGGTTACATTTACGACAAAATTTATGTCGATAAAAACCCTCCTGATCTGAGTCCTAATCTCCTGACCAAAATTTCCAAATCTCCTGATCTGAGTTTCACAGTCCATCACATGTATGTGTTATGTGAATTTTTTTCTATAGTACTGGACAGGATAAAACTTACTCATGCCAAGTATTTCTTTATTTGAAACAAAGATAAATTCTGCAGATTTTTTTGAAAAGTGCAAATTTAACAAAGACTAATAGGGGAAAATCAATGGTGGTATTACACCTTAAGGGCAGTCACTGCCCCCTCCTCCCTTTATGAAAATTTCTAGATCCCCCAGTCCAAATATTTATGCTGTCTTTCGAGGCTTTTTAAAAAAATAATCTGGAAAGGCGTCCCAGAATTTTTTGTTTATTAGAACTACATCCCCCACTGTCTTGGGCGATGATTAGTTGTTAGCAGAGACATATATACACATGTGTATATATGTCTCTGTTGTTAGTAACTGCTCAAACATTATATTTTTGTTTCATTTCGTTGCTTTTGAGATCTTATTTTCTTCTCTGTGGTTAAGACAGTTAGATATAATGTCCTACTACTCAGCTGGGACTATTATACATTGTACTAGAATCAATGTCACAGTACAACTACTATAGTATATATATATAGTTTATAAGAGTCTACTCGGCTACTAGTGGTCAGAGAAAAATACAAACTGTAAAAACACTTACCAATAATTTGCAAATTGAAGAACAAATTCTGTTCATCTTTGTTAATGTTGCCATTTGTGGAAAATGCTACGAATACATTAAATTTTCACAGAACATGAATAGAAATATTATAGATAACCAGATAACGTTCCGTGGTTTCCGAGCACGCACCTGTCCCACCTGTTATTTGACCCGGAAGAAGTATATTTACTTGTTCCCTGTTTAAAGAAGATAATCTCAATGCATTAATCTCCGTAAGTGGAACCAGTATAAAAGTGAAGAAAGACTGTGAAAAAGCAAAAGGTTTATGTACAATGTCTCTCTATGTGGAAATTTTATCATGTACCTTTACAGGAACAGTCTATTTTTTTTTGTATGCATATGAAAAAAGATGTTAAGTTGATCCTGATCCTGATCCTAAGGTCAATAATTGACACTACTGTTCTCTGTGTGCTATCTTCCTCCTCTTATGGTACACCGTTGCTCGAGGTAATATCTCGCGGTACTTTGGTATACTTGTTGATGACACTCGTTTAATGTTGCAAGAATTATTTCCCTTTGAACGTAATCTAATAAAATTGTCCTATCAGTATTTTAGAATATTGAAAAAAATCTTAACTGTATAATATGAGTTGTTTGTTTTGTATGTTGGTTTTTTTTTCACTTGTAAGTTTGTTGGGCACTCAAGCAAAATTACAAATAGTATACGTCCCCATTCAAATGCATTGATCGTCAAAAAAAAGAGGGGGTTCTATCTAACCCACGGAACCCTCACTCTGGATCCGCCACTTGTAATTTTAAAGTGACTTTCTAAGTTATGCTGGAAACTTCAAAAATACATTTATCGTATAATTAATAATATATATCAAAGTTCATTATTCTATTAAAGTATGGTCAGATCATATGTTTCGTACGTCATATATCATGTATATGAATTCATACTATATACATGCATGCTTTTACAATGGAAATTGTGACGACATGGTGCATTCTTAATAGTATGAAAACCCATTAGATGAGGATATAATGCAAATCGGGGAATGCTATGCTGTTCAAGAAGAGTATGAATCGTAGAATACCAACAGACATGTAGAATGTGCGACTCAGGACATGTTGAAAATGAACTACACTTTCTGATTGAATGCCAATTTTACAATGGACTACGCAATCAATTATTCTCTGGACTTAGTGAAACCTTATTGAATTTGAATAACAATGAAAAGTTAATTTTTTTATTGTCAGATTATCCTTGAAAAACAGCTTGATACTTAGAACAGTCATTATGACAATCTTAATTAATACTATAGTATACTGTATCGATTTGAAGTGACTTATAGGTCCATTGGGCCGGGTGTAATTTAACACAATGTCACTATAATAAACATATTTGTATTGTATTGTTTTGTTGTAAAAAAAAGTTTTTTTTTTAACAGAATAATGTAGAGCTAAAGAAGAAGAATGGAACTAAAAGGGAGACAACTGATTATTTTTACCAGTTTATATATTAGTTATACATTGTATGTGTATGTAAGGAGATCTGTAGCCTTCTCCATACCTGCTTTAGTAACATCAGAAGGATTTGAGAAAAGCCAAATTGGTATTAAAGTCATTGCAAACATTTTTAAGAAAAAGGAAAAAAATTCATATACATGAGTATCATATATTTAGAATTGAAAATAGAAATGGGGAATATGTAAAAAAGACAACAACCTGACAAAAGAGTGGATAACAGCCAAATTTAAAATATTTATTAATTTTTGAAAGAAAAGGGATAAATCTATGTTTTTATTGGATTTTATTATTTTTATATATAATCTGCAATACTATAAACTGAAAGGCAAATGATAATCATTAAAAGAAATCTAGAAGGTACATTTATAATCAATGTAAGTAAAATGATATTTCCTATCTCATTGAATTACCTCCCCTTTAGCTTATTGGGCATTGGCCTACAATGATTTAGTCCAGTTTTGACAAGCATGACAATCCTCTATTGTATTGTTCTGCACAGTATAAATGTTTCCCCAGTTGACTTCTTATAAAGGCAACAAAATTTTGAATTAAAAAATAAAATGCTCATTTTCTATAAATGAATTGTCATACATACATGTACTTTGCTTGAAATAGTTGTCATTGGACTAGATATGAGAATATTAAAGATTATGTATGGAAAAAATGTACAGCAAACTGGTCTTAACAATCTCAGTAAAAGAATATTATCCAATGTATGTTAATTTCCAAAGAAAAAATGTTCAGTAAAACATAAATTTGATTGTCTATGACATTTAAGACTCTATAAATGGGAGATAACTCTATATTTTCAGGTTTAATAACTAGCAGCCAGTCTATTGCATATGCCATCAGTAAATTTGTCTGTGGTATTTTAGCAGATGTTGTAAGCCCAAAAGCACTCAATAGTGGTGGACTAATACTGTCTGGTATAACAGCTATTAGTTTTACAGGTACTTTGATTACGGTATAAAGGATTTTGATCCAAATCATATTCATGTATAAATGCACAATCTATTTACATTTTTCTGTGTTAAAGAGATATAAATAATAAAGGTTTATACATTTTTTTTTATTGAATAGAATTTATGATTCATTGTAGAAGTTTGTGAATTTATCTATGTTCTACAAGAATTATATATATTCACCATTATTTGTATAATAATCCTTTCTTATATGACAAAACTTTCAAGCACTAGTAATATCATGTAGGAAAAGAACATGCTTAAGTAGTGATTATTGCACTGCATGCACTGAGTGCATTTCCATGGAATAGTGCATGCTAGCTTGTGATTATCTACCCTTGGAAAATCCCAGTATTACAGATGTCCTTTTGTTTTTGTGTTAATGGACCATTCAGTCATCTGCAAAAAATTATATAGACCAAAAAAAGAACATGCTTAAGAAGTGATTAAGCACTGCATGCAATTCCAAGGTCTCTTGTCTGCTAGCTTGTTATTGTCTTTCCTTTGGAAGATCCAAGTTTATAGACCATTCATTCATCTCCAAAGTTTTGCTTAGGCCTATTTACTTTTTACGAAGTAACTGTTTGGTCAATAAATTGCTGCACCATAAAATATTGTTAAATTAAGGCCTTCTTTTTAGAACAGAATTACTAGCAACTGTTGGACCTTGTCATATTCAAGCAAACTTACAAATATTTTTTGTATTATAATTTAGGTTTTAATTCAACTTTAGTTTTGTGTTTTTGGTGGTTTTTAAATGGATTATCACAAGGAGCTGGATGGCCAGCTGCAGCAGTAATTCTAAAGCAAGTAAGACATAAGTTGTCTCATATATGTATTTTTATAAACTTGTCTTAAAATAATTATATTATATATATTACAATATACATAGTATACCTGTACCAGCTATATCAAACAAATATATTACAACACTTTATAGATATAGAAAAACGACCATGCAAGGGCTGTATAGCCAGTCAAGGTCATTAAAAACTTCTTCCATTTGTTGATATAGAAAGATGAGGTATGAGTGCAACATTTGGTTTTGAGAAAAATAAGCAATTATTTTATTTGACTTTTTTACTTAGATATAAGAAGATGTGGTATCAGTGCCAATGAGACAACTCTCCATCCAAGTCACAATTTAAAAACGTAAACCATTATAAATCAAGGTACGGTCTTCAACACAGAGTCTTGGTTGGCTCTCACTGAACAGTAAGTTATAAAGGGCCCCAAAAATTACTATTGTCAAACCATTCAAACAGGAAAACCAATGGTCTAATCTACATAAAAAAAACCTATTCTTCATCGGACATTAAGTTTGACTTATGATACTATTACAAAATCATTCATATTTCTGAATTTATTCTTAGATTAAGTCTTTCATGTTGATTGTCTATTACTGTGTATTTATCTATTTTCGAGGGTACAATGTACCAATTTTCGTGGATTGAGAAAAACTTGCATATTCATGGATATTTAATTTCGTGGTTTTGGATTAGTCTGCATACATTCCTTAACTACGATTTTTAATGTTCAACAAATTACAAGAAAATTTGTAATTTGTTGAACATTTAAAATCGTGGTTCCCCTCTACTCACAAATCCAGGAAAAATTAGTATCCAACAAATATTAATGAATCCACAGTATTATTAATATAAACATATTGTATATGAACTGTATCTGTCCTAATTTTATATATCTTTCAAATGAGGCAAAATTTGTTTGGATATTTATTAATGAAAAGTTGTCTATACTTAAATATTTAGGGAGCTATATTATTACATGTCTAGATGTTAGACGAAATGTTAATTAATGTATGTAATAACAATGATTATTGTAAAGATTTTATAGTTCTGATCCTGCCTGTAATTAAATGTATGTGATTTTTATAGAATGAAGATAATAACATCTGTCTGAACTTTTTAATGATTCATTTTAATATATAAAAATGTCTTTCTGTTACAAATCATGATGTACTGTTTTATGTGTACATGTTATGCTGCCCATCAAGGGCCCTTGATTGTAATCAGAAATATTCTTATTCTTTTGTTTCCATCAGTGGTGTCCTCCAACAATATTTGGAACAGTATGGAGTATATTATCAACTTCAATGAACATAGCAGGAACATTTGGTCCGTTAATCACAGCCACTTTTATTGCAAGCATTGGATGGAGAGAAAGTATGAGACTAGCTGGTAAGATTCTGTGATAGGATAGAGTGAAAGTATGAGACTAGCTGGTAAGATTCTGTGATAGGATAGAGAGAAAGTATGAGACTAGCTGGTAAGATTCTGTGATAGGATAGAGAGAAAGTATGAGACTAGCTGGTAAGATTCTGTGATAGGATAGAGAGAAAGTATGAGACTAGCTGGTAAGATTCTGTGATAGGATAGAGAGAAAGTATGAGACTAGCTGGTAAGATTCTGTGATAGGGTAGAAAGAAAATATTAGACTAGCTGGTAAGATATGTAACAAATCGATTGACTAAGTAACATTCATGCTTAATGAAATACACATGTAAGTGTATGGTCAATACACTGACTTGGACCTAGATGTTTAGATATCAAGCTGTAGTATGGGTTATACTTAATGATTGACATGTATGTTAAAAGTATAATTACAAAAATATCAAGGAAATCAAAAAACGGAAAGTCCCTTATCAAATGGCAAAATTAAAAGCTCAAACACATCAAAGAAAAACAATTGTCACATTTCTGACTTAGTGCAGGAATTCCCTTATGTAGAAAATGGTTGATTAAACCTTGTGTTGTAGCTAGCTAAACCTCTCACTTGTAGGACAGTTGCATAAAATCCAGAGACTCAATATGAATAATTTTTCAGAATGATGTCATAAATAAGGAAGTCTTTTCAAAAGAAAAACATTTTCTACTTTTATTTTTGCATTGTTGGATAAAAAGTTTTTTTTGCTTTCAGGAATGGTTTCAATACTGATAGGATTTATAACTTTTGTACTGATAAAAGATAAACCAGTTCAGAGCCAGGATATAAGCATGGATGTTAAAAAAGGTAAGAATATTAATGGTGAAAGCTGTAACTGTAAGTTTAGATGTCTACATATTAATTTGTATGCTAGTTTTCTTTCCTTTAGAATAAAGCTAGAGAGTATATATTCAGGAATCTTTTTTTATGATCATATTTGGGTTAAATCCATGTAGTTGTCTAATTTGCAATCTTACAACAGATTCTCTTTTGGGGAAAGACGGCTTCAAGCCGTCAATCCCCTATGGGATTGACCAGAGTGACACTCCCTCACATCATTCATTTTGATTTTATACATGTTATAGTGTGGAAAACCCCCCAACAAATCTTACTTAGATTGAAGAGAAGGAGACCCAGAAATGAATAGTTTGACTTTAAACACTTTTTTACACATTTCCCTTCTGTTTCTCACAAAATTATCGTATCTTGAACTCTCCTTTACACTATTAACGCTTATTTTACAATCCGGAAAAATTAGTATGACGAGATATTCTAAATATATCCAACCTACATTGCATTTTATAGTGACGTCATTCTTGGAAGAAGCAGGGATATCCTTCACCAGTTCACTGGTTTAATATTTCAATCATTCTTAGAGATCGTGCACTAATTACAAATTTGTATTTGTTAAATCTAAACATAATATTGTTTACTGTAGATGATTTAAACATCAACATACAATACTTTAATTTGTAGGTCAACAACTTTCAAAATCAACAAAGATCGTGGGGTTACATGAGACAGGGGAAAGAAACGATTTTATTACTTTTTTCGAGTCCTACTAATCAGAGACAAGAAGCGTCAAAAAGCGACAAGAAGCGTCAAGAAGACTATTTAGCGACAAGAAAAAAATATTCTTCTTGTCGCTTCTTGTCGCTAAAATTCTTCTTGTCGCTAATTAGTCAGACCACTTTTTCTGTAAAAATTCTGAGAATCTTCCTCCAATTCAGGAGCACCTCAATTGATGAGTAATTATCCACTAAAATAAAAGTTAATGTATTTAAACACTTCAAATGTAACATTTCATTGGATTAGTAGTCTTCTATTAAAACTAAATTTTTGTGTACCTACATAATCATTGTAATGGTAAAAAAAAAAATAATAAAAATTTGCATTTTGTAGTTTAAACATATTTATTATTTACAAATATTTCAAAATTAAGATTTGGAAACAAGCTTCACACAGTTTACATCTCTCATATTGTTTTTTTTTATTAGTACCTGATTCCCTGTGATGAGAGTTATAACTCCGAACTTCATAAAATTCATTGGAAATTTAAAACTGAATAGATTTTTCAGTCCACACTTTCTAAAGAAAAAACCTAAAAATCCAAGAGAACTGTCACAAAAAATGGAAAATGGCCCGAGCCTGCAGTTCAGTAGTACACAATCAAGATTTCAGAAAATATTGTAGTTGTTGTGAAATGACAGAATTCAGTTGAGTTTTATAATTAGCTATCAACTTTAATCAAATGTTTAGATTTAAAAGATGCAGATCTCTTTCATTGGTCCAAATTGAATCCTAAACTAAGGAAATGAAATTACATAAACAACAATTGATTTCAATATTGTCAACCTTTCTACATGTTCTAGCTGTTCTCTTTTTCATTCTTCATATGAAAACTATCAAAAGATACCCCAAAAAAACATAATTAAATAGAAACAAGGGCCGTCTTTCCCCTCAGAGCTATTCAGCTCTTTGATTAATATTGTTAACTCCATCTTATTTTAAGCAACTTTTCTATACTTTATGTCCAAAAGAGGTAACCAATATTGATTTATTAACAGAGGAGACAGAAACTATTTCAAGATGTTAGATTTTACCGTTACCAGGTTTTATATTCTTCACTCCCCCTTGTTTTAAGCTTTTTATGTCCCCACTATAGAGGAGGGGGCATTATTTAAGTTTTGTCTTTGTCTGTCTGAAGATATCCGATTTTATCTATTTTATGTGCATACTTCGATAAAGGCCTGCAACTTAGAAAATTAGTTAACTTAAATACTCTAATAGATATCAAAATTTTCTCCCCTTGACCACTGATCCTTTCCTCGTGTATTTGAATTATTATTTTATGTTTCTTTAATCACTCTGTAATGTTTATGTCATGTTGTAATTAATGTTATGCTCTTAATGGGCCCTTTAATGTAATTTGGAAAATAAAAATATTGTATTGTATTGCATTGTATGTCCGTGGGTAATTACATCATAAAGTTGGTTTCTGTTCTCTAACTTCAGTTTGCATCAACCAAATATTAAGAAACTTATACACAATCCTTATTACCACAAAACACAGATCAAGTTTGAATTCTGGTGGCATCCCCTTAATTGTTCTAGAGTTATGCCCCTTTACAAAGGAAAAAATGTTCAATTTTTCGTTTCTGTTCTCCAACTTTATTTTCTACACTATAAGTCGAATAGAGATATTATTGATTTATTAACAGAGGATACAGAAAGTATTTCAAGATGGAAGATTTTAAGATTGCCAGGATTTCTGGGTGTATGTTTGTGTTATATGACCGTATCATTAATACAGTATGGTATTATACAATGGGGCCAGCTATACTTAGTAGAGGACATAGGACTTAGCTTGTTAATAGGTATGTTTGGACTATGCTGAATACTTGTCTTATTGGCAATTATATATACCACTTACCCTTATTTGTATATACAAAGATGTGGTATGAATGCCAATGAGAATATTTATAGTTTATTCCTTGCCATGTCAAACTTAAAATTTGTATTTTTACTGGTTCCCTTTGTTAAAAAGGAAAATGCATGGCCTCGATAGGCCACTTCATGGTTAGTTCAGCTGTATTGAATAGGGGTCTATTAAGGGGCAGACTTTTTTTTAAAGAGGTGGAAATAGTTAGATGGTAGATGAAATCCTATGCATGTTCCTGGTGCGGGAATTTCTCGCTACATTGAAGACCTGTTGGTGACCTTCTGCTGTTGTTTTTTTCTATGGTCGGGTTGTTGTCTCTTTGGCACATTCCCCATTTCCATTCTCAATTTAATTCCAAGCAACTGCTCTGTTTTAATGATGTTTTCCTGTATATTTAGGTAAAGATTGCATGAAATGCAATCAAAACCTTATGGGACTGACTTGATATCTAAATGTTCCAAGGCTGATCACTACCTTTTTTGATACACAAAATATAGTGCATTGGCCATATACCATTCTATACATACTATCCATGAACATTTCCAGAAATTTATTGTTGTAATATATGCTCAGATATTCAAGACACAAAATGATGTTGCACTTGCAGGAATCTAATATCTGTTCTAAAAATATAAATTATGTCATTGTTAACCTCATCTATAAAAATTGGAGTTATCTTCCTTTGTCTAGAATAGCTGTTAAATCAACGACAACCAATGCAATTTTTAATTTTACTTCCCACTGATAAATTGAAGCAATCTTTACCGTTCAGTACTTTCAATTCTTTCTATTTTTACCTCCATTATGAAAATCTGCCCCTTGTTCAATATGGCCTAACTTCCTGTGAAGGGGCCTATTACATCTTAATTTAATTATGTCTCCCTACTGAACATAAACTCCAGTAAATTGGAGCTTTTTTTAAAAATTTTTTATAAAAAGACAGATTTTCACAGCTCTACAATTCCACTTTCAAATTACAAAGGAAGAAAATATCTGAGATTTATGCATGAAGATTGACTTTATTTTTTCACACTACTTTTTTAAGATTCAGCTATACAACCTGTTTAATTTTAATACATGTAATTCCATTATCTCAACAGGAAGTGGTTTTGTCAGTAGTGTGGAAGTAGGGGGAATTGTGGGAAGTTTTATAGCAGGATATTCCTCAGACCACATGATCTCAAAAGTTAGTATGTTGATATAATTGTACCCTTGTAGAACTCAACAATGGGGTGTTCAACAAAAAAGGGTTATACAAAATCAACCCTCACATACATTTTTTTTCTAGAACAGTATCATTGATAAAATAACATACAAAAATGATTGCAGGAATCCCTTAAAATATTGTACAGTATAACAGACTTAACTAACCACTAAAACCATCTCCTCTGAGAATTTAAACAAACTGACAAAAATAAACAACAATTGGTCTAGGTAATATGGTTTTATACAGGCACAACTCCAAAAACCAACTTCTTTGAAAAATTAAACATACAAACAAAAACAAACAACCAGAAAAAAGCATGTTGTTTAGTTTAACCTGACTTGGAACAAACAAAACTGTTGAGGTTGCACCTATTTTATAATAACACTTATTTTGTATTTCTTTATTTCAGAATTCAAATATTCCACAGTTTTTAGTAAGAAAGACATTATGGATACATTTTTTCATAGTATTAGGTGTAGCTCTCTATAGTTTCATCACAGTTATTGATAAAGATTCGTCTAAGGTAATCTATTTATAATTTTTTTTGTTATTAAATCCATGCTTATAGGTTAAACTTATCTCAAAGATTTCAGTGTGCTTGCCATATTTCTGGAATAAATTTCATTAGGTATGCTCAAGCCCAAAGATTTTGAAACTAGGACCAGCCTTATTTTTGCAAAGATTTACTCTTTCAGATTAAGAAAAAAATGAATGACAAGAAATATCTACTCTTGAAAAAATTGTATGAAAATTATTTATTTCAATTAAATGGAAGACAATAAAAAAAATGAAAAAGTATTACATTTTTAGTATTACTTAATTCTGTCTCATTAACATATACCGCATTTCTCATTTTATTCATATAACTTTTTTTTAAAGCAGAATTTTTCATGATGTTGTTGAAACCATTAGTTGTTAGTTTAAATATATTTATTTATAGTGGATTGTGAAACAAGTTATTGCAACTTATATTAATCCCTTTCCACTTTGCGGGTGCGAGTGCTGCCTATAGTTAGTTGTTAGTTTATCAATATCATTTTAGCATATACAAATTTTGTCATGGTCATTGTTGCATCTGTTGTAAAGAAAATATCTCTCCTACTTTGCGGTCTGATATTGTATAATTGATTTATCCATACTAGCCTTTTCTCCAATTAAAAATGTTTTTCTTTGTTCCAGATGTTGATATCTTTAATAGGTTTTATAATTGGCTTTGCCATATATGGACCTATATCAATAGCTGGAGTGATTGCACTGGAATCTTCACCTAAAAATATCTCGGGGACTACTTACGCTGTAGCTGCTTTGTTTTCAAATAGTAAGTTTTCATAATTTTAAAAAGATTGGATGTATTATAAATTTATATGAGAAAAAGAAATCAAAAGAAGTTACTGAAATAATAATAACAGTGCATAGTAGAAATGCAGTAAAATTACTAAAAAGCTTTATATATTAAGTCATTGAGGGTGTCATCAGCTCAGTACTTCTATACTGACATGATTAAAAAAAGAATTGTAATTTCCCAGATGATAAACATCAGAATTATTAAGAAATATAAGGGGCCTTATCTTTATGCAAAGTTAACCTTATTCTTTTTTGTAATTTTTGGTCATATAGCTCTTTGTATATACTGAATATATTCAGAAATTATTGCTAAAAATGTGACAGGGTTATACTGGCAATAATTCAAACTTGCTGTTAGAAATTGTTTATATGAATTAAACAGGATTTTTCTCAATATCACAAAAATTACAATCGCGTTTTAGTCTTGAATGACAAAAATCGCAATAACTTAAAATGCACGCAATATTTTCTGAATTTACAGTAAACAATTTTAAAATCTCTGCAGACAAAGCAATTTTCAGGATTTATCTCATCAGGAATGGTCAAAACCTTACATTTGAAAGCCAAGGATGTATACAGATAATATTTGAACGCATAAAGAGCTAGATAAAATGTTAAAATGAAAACTTATATCTCTCTGCGTTCAAGGTTTTAAAGGACCAAAGCTACTAAACAGTTGTCTATACCCTACATCATTCTTCAAAAGTTTCCACACAAGTGAAGACAGAGGAGCTTTTAAAATTGTATGAATTAATATCACGCCGGCCAGGATATTCAACTGCAAGAATGTAGGTTATGGAAGCATGGAAATTTATATTTATAACCCAACAAATGAACTCTGATGAAATATCTAGGATGACAGCAATTTCATAATTTGACAATTTGGTATTTTCCTAGTAGTACTGTAAATTCAGAAATTATTGTGATGTTCTTATTATTGTGAAAATTGTGACAGGGTTATAATCGGTGCTTTGCTTTTGCGCCAATTAGCATTTCATTAGTGCCAAAGAAATCTTTCATTTGCGCCATAAACCATATTTCATTTGCCCCCAAAAATAAAACCTTTCATTTGCGCCAATAATACAGGTAGATAGTATAAACAATTGATTTTTGAAAAAGAAGACTTTTAATGATAAAGACAGTTTTTGTTTGTATAATAAAACACAATTATTAGAAATCAGTCATCATAAAACCATACAAAGTATGTTAAAACTTCGTTGAAACACAGTTCTGTTACTTTGAACATATTTGAAAAGCAGTAAAATTGCAAGACAGTTCTAACTTAAAGCTTTATACACTACAGTAAAGTTATAATTCTGGCCGTATCAGTTTTATTCTTGCTTTGCAAGTTTTATGGTACATCTAAACAATTTTTATCATGATGCATATGGTAAGCTATATATACTGTATTTGTGATCATAAAAAAATACAAACTTATTTCCTCTGTCTCTGAACTTACAATGTCCATCTATACACCTCAAACACCTCAAACATTTGAACACCTTATAATTCAAAACCTCAGAGTATGAACAATTATCCAGGAGAAATACTGTTACAGTAGAAACAAATCTTATTCACTACACAGCAATGGATATTTAACATTTCCGTTATATGTTGCCTGTATTACCTGTGAAATGTTGCAAATAAAGTTTTTATATTTTGGTGCAAATAAAAGATTGGATTTTATAAAAAATTGGCGCAAATGCAATGCGCCCGTTATAATCACAGTAATTTAAAATCACATTTTGGAATTTTTTATATGAATTAAACAGGATTTCTCTCAATGTTGCAAAAATTCAAATCACATTTTAGTCAAAAATGACATAATCAGAATAATAAACACACTTAATAACTTCTGAATTTACAGTATTACATTGAGTTACATTTAATTTTGATAATTTTCTTTTTCAGTTGGTATTTTCCTGGCAGGATTACCATTCAGTTACATAGCCAAACAGTATGACTTACAGACAACATTCTTTATTCTGGGAACATTTTCAATCATCATGTTTTTGTATTTGATATTAAAGTTAAAGTATGAATTATCATCATATAGGGGTGGACTAATGAAGGTTTTGTTCATGAAATGAAATTCATATATCATTATAAATTGCTCAAATTTGTGGGTTGTTACAATTGCAGAAATGTTTTGCAAGGTTATTTTTGTTTATCAGATAATATTTATAATTGTCAAAGGCTATACATGTACTTTACTATTAAAAATAAGACTAAAATTTTAATGAATATTGATTTTTGAATGCTTTTAAAATAATTTTGAATTTTAATTTATAATAATTTTTTCATCAAATTTCAAGGACCTGTGATTTAAAAAAATGTTTAAGCACTCTATGATGAAATTTTTCAAAATTATTATGGCATTGTTTTTGAATAAATTTTGTTGTGACAAACACATCAAATCAATTTGACATGAAATACTACAAAGAGACTGTTTTGATATGTTGATATACCTGATGTGGTGTAAAGCTATCACCAATCAATCAATCAATGTCGATATAATAAAACATAAATATTAATTTTGATACATTCTGATTTAAAAAAAAAATGGTACTTGGTGATTTTTGTGTTTAAAAAAATTATGGTAAAGATAGATTATTTCATGCAGGGAATGAGATGTAATTTGACAGTGGGGTGTAATGTAACCTTTATTTTATTTTTAATACCTGTAGCTAATTTTAAAATTTTCTATGCGATTATATTTTATACAAGGCATTTTTTTGACAATCTGAATTGCTGCCTGAATGAATATACACAATTTTGTTGTAAACAACAATTGTACTTTATTAAAAATATTGGTGCTAATCTCTAGTGTTGTTTTTGTTGATGTCATTTTTATGGTTCAGAAACAGCTTAAGGAAAAAGTTACGCAAAATCCACACTAATAAGTTACAGGATATCTATATTTAGTATATGTAATCCTTACAAAAGTAAAATCACAAAAATACTGAACTTCGAGAAAAATTCAAAACGGTAAGTCCCTAATCAAATGGCAAAATCAAAAGCTCAAACACATCAAATGTATGGATAACAACACTCATATTTCTGACTTGGTACAGGCATTTTCTTGTGCAGAAAAAGGTGGATTAATCTTGGCTTTATAGCTAGCTTAACCTCTCACTTGTATGACAGTCACATCAAATTCCATTATTATGACAACAATGTGTGAAACCAAGATATACATGTCTACCTGACCTTGACATCATTTCATTAATCAGTGATCAAGGTTAAGCTTTCATAGTCAAGTCGTTATCTTTTCACTTTACGGATTAAATAAACAATATTTGACCTTGAACTCATTTTCATGCTTTATTGGTCAATGTTTAACAACTCATTTTCATGCTGTATTGGTCAACGTTTAACAACCCATTTTCATGCTGTATTGGTCAACACATAACTCATTTCCATGCTTAATTTTTCAATGTTAAATACTCTTGGTTTTGTTAGTTTATCAGATACTATATGCATTAGGTCAACTGTATTTGGTGTATGGAATGATTGTAAGGTGTTTATGTCTGTCGGGCATGATTCATCTGACCTGTACCTATTTTCATGATTTATTCTTCATTCTAATATGACGTGCTTCTTTAGCTGTTTAAACAACACTGTGATAAAATTCTCGATAAAATATACTTAGCGCAGACTCAAAGATATACATAATAATGGCTGTTACAATATACTTGCCACTTAAATCTACATGTATTGGAACCTTTTTGCAGACCCTCTGCCGATTTTATTGTTTTAAAAAGGGCAATTAAAAAAAGACAAAATAAGTTTTTTTCTTATTCATATGCATAATAAAAAGAAGTAATGCACAAGAGCTTGGAGAAATCAACAAAATAAAAATTAAATAAAATTCCGCGAAAGTCTATTAATCTTTTTGGAGCATTTTAGTTATTTCAAAACATGACGTCATACAAATGAAACCGCTAAAGTTGAAAGTTTTCTGTTGCGTGAACCATCGGAATTCGAATGATATTGTATTAAAACTGATTTTTGAGGTAGTTTTTGTTTTATTTTCTATTCTATTGCATTATTCCCATATTTACTCGTTTCAGCAAGTCAATATGGCAGGTCCTTAGTTACAAAATGTCAACTTTGGATTTAACGGAACCTTACGAGAAAAACATGTAAATTAAAAATGGGAAATGTTGGGTTTGAGAATTTAAAGAATTAAAAAGTTTTTTTCCAGCAGTTATTCACGAACTAACTTACGCAAGCTACATTACAAGCAGAGCCAAATACAATGAAAGTCCCAACTATGTATTGGCTTCCGAAGCTACACAAAACCCCTTACAAATATAGATTTATTTCGTCTTCAAGCCATTGTTCAACTACTAAATTGTCTATTCTTCTTACCAGCACACTTGGTACAATTAAAAACCTGATAATAAATTGTTCAAATAAGGCCTTCGAAAATAGTGGAATAAATTACTTTTGGAGTGTCAAGAACTCGTTGGAAGTACTTGATAAATTGCATGTATATATTGGTGATTTTGAATCTGTTCAAAGTTTTGATTTTTCTACCCTGTATACCACATTGCCTCACATTCTCATTAAGAAAAAATTCACACACCTAATTAAATGGGCATTAAAAAAATCAGAATGTGAATATATATGTTCAAACTCTTTTAGGTCATTTTTTAGTAGCAATAAACAAAAAAACTATGTTAATTGGACATGCTTTGATACTATATATGCCCTTGAATTTTTACTAGATAAAATTTTTGTTCGCTTTGGGGATTCCGTATATCGTCAGATTATCGGAATTCCAATGGGGACTAACTGTGCACCACTTATTGCGGACCTGTTTTTGTATTGTTATGAGTTACAATTTATGACAAAAACAAGCAAAGACCCATCGAAACAACATCTGATAAACAAATTTAATAATACTTTTAGATATTTGGATGATATTTTGGCTCTCAATAATGACGACTTCAGTATGTATATTAATGAAATTTATCCTGTTGAACTTACTTTAAATAAAGCTAATACTAACAATGACCACTGCCCTTTTCTCGATCTTGATATATATATCACTAATGGAAAGATGAATACTAAAATTTATGATAAAAGGGATGATTTTTCATTTCCTATCGTTAATTATCCGTTTTTAGATGGTGACGTTCCCTTGTCACCATCTTACGGTGTTTATATATCTCAACTTGTACGATTCGCTCGTGTATGTAACAATGTTTTAGATTTTAACGAGAGAAATTTATGTATTACTGAAAAATTATTACACCAGGGTTTTCGATATCACAAACTAGTCAAAACATTTACTAAATTTTATCATCGGTATAAAGACATCATTCGTAAATATAGCTCAACATGCAGACTTCTAATACGTTCAGGTATTTCACATCCAATTTTTTATGGAAACATTCTTTATAAAGCACAAAGGTGTCAGTATTCACCTCAGAAACTTAAAAAACCTTTGAATAGACTTATTAAGAAAGGATATAATTACGATACTGTTGTCAAGTCATTAAAGATTGCATATTTTGGCGTTAATATTGAGTCACTGATAAGGTCTTTGCATCGGAACTAAACACATTTATTCTAAAAACAGTTATTGGCATGACACGGGTTATGTTCTTCTCATATATGTTATGATGGTATGATACTAAACCCCTAACGGGAAGGATTGTGCCTGATGTTCATATGATGAAATCATAATCTTTCAGTCAGTTTAATTGAAGTCTGGAGCTGGCATGTCAGTTAACTGCTAGTACTTCTACTTCTACTTCTATGTGGTTAATCTGCAGTCGGAAATTCCATAACGCAAATATACTGTGCGCGTGTGTCAACCAGTACACGCCAAGTTAAAAATAACAAACTTTGTGTATTTACAGGAACAAAAACAGATAAAATTATGTGATGTTTGCAACAACTGTACAGGGTTAAAATCAGGTATCAATATTTACGCCAGGAACTGCCACACACAGACCCGGAAGGCGACTGTTGTGGGAGCTTGGATGGCACATTCAGGTAGTTGGTTCCAGTCAACAATTGTTCTTGGGATGAAACTGTATTTATAGGCATCCGTTGAAGTGCTGACTCTGGAAAACCTGTCTCTGTGGTATTGTCGGGTTGTTACAGTTGGTCTTCTGATGTAATCTGGAATAATGACTGATGCTTCTCCATGTAGGATCTTAGGGAGCTACCATTTGATTTTTATGGGGGGGCTAGGATGAAATTTGAAAAAAATAGGCAGGACAGGAGTTTTGAGTAAAAAAAAAGGCAGGATGAGACACTTGCAAAAAAAAAAAGTCAGGACGACAATTTAGGTAAAAAAAGTCAGGATAAACTAAAAAAAAAAGGCAGGATCGAACAGAGTGAAAAATAAAAAGGCAGGACAGAGATTACAGCTAAAAAAAAAGGCAGGACAAAATTTTTCATCCTAGCCCCCCCATAAAAATCAAATGGTAGCTCCCTTATAAAGGAGTATGAGCCTGGCTCCTTGTCTGCGTGTTGCTAATGTTGGCCAGCCAAGTGTCTGTAGGATGTTGGTTACAGTTCCTGGTTCCCGAGAATAGGTTGATGTTACAAATCGGGCAGCTCTTCGTTGTACCATCTCGATTTGGCTAATATGGCACTTTTTATATGGGTCCCACACTGCAGATGCATACTCTAGGTGAGGTCGGACTAATGTTTTGTATGCGCTCTCTTTTATGTCTTGTGGACACTTATTTAAGTTCCTTCTTAAGAATCCAAGTGTTCTGTTGGCTTTTGATGTTGCTTTTGTTATATGGTGGTCCCAATTCATGTCCTCTGATAGTTCTAAGCCGAGGTATGGGTAGTGCTGAACTGTTTCCAGGTAATGTCCCATCATATGGTAGTTGTGAACAACAGGGTTGCGTTTTCTGGTTACCCTAAGGATGAAACATTTTGCTGGATGGAATGTCATCTGCCAGCGTCTTGCCCATTCTACTAGTAGCGTAAGGTCTTGTTGTAGTTGCTGGCATGTATCCGAGTTGTGGACGCTTCTGTACAAGAGGGAGTCGTCAGCAAACAGTCGTAGACTGGTACACGGCGATATAGAATCGCCTATGTCGTTGATGTACAGCAGGAAACATAAGGGTCCAAGGACCGTCCCCTGGGGTACACCGGAACGTACTGCTTTCATATCACTCATTTCACCATCTACACAAACTCGTTGATTTCGTTTGGTAAGCCATGCGCTTATCCAACCAAGAACATCTCCACGGATACCGTAGTAGCTCATTTTCTGCAATAGCCGCTGGTGTGGGACTGTGTCAAATGCCTTGGAAAAATCCAAGACAAGCATATCTATTTGTTCTCTCATGTCCAGAGATCGTGCCACTGATTCTATGGTGTTCACCAGTTGAGTTTCGCAGGAGCGATGTTGTCTGAAACCGTGTTGGTAGTCCACTAATATGTTGTGTTTTTCCAAGTGGTTCATTACATGGCGGTAGATGATATGTTCCATTGTTTTACAGTAGTCTGTTGTTATTTATGTATTATTGTCATTTTGTTTATTTTCTTTGGTTACATCTTCTGACATCAGACTCGGACTTCTCTTGAACTGAATTTTAATGTGCGTATTGTTATGCGTTTACTTTTCTACATTGGTTAGAGGTATAGGGGGAGGGTTGAGATCTCACAAACATGTTTAACCCCGCCGCATTTTTGCGCCTGTCCCAAGTCAGGAGCCTCTGGCCTTTGTTAGTCTTGTATTATTTTAATTTTAGTTTCTTGTGTACAATTTGGAAATTAGTATTGCGTTCATTATCACTGGACTAGTATATATTTGTTTAGGGGCCAGCTGAGGGACGCCTCCGGGTGCGGGAATTTCTCGCTAAATTGAAGACCTGTTGGTGACCCTCTGCTGTTGTTTTTTATTTGGTCGGGTTGTTGTCTCTTTGCCACATTCCCCATTTCCATTCTCAATTTTACATATTTATAAAGATATTTGAGCTTTATCTAGCAGGGAGTAAAAAGGAACAGCCACACACACAGCATACCCACCCTCGCTTCAGTTTTTTAATGACTGTATTTGTCCTATTAGAATCTAAATAATTCATGGAAGCCATATATTGTTGGAAATTTACACATGGCCTGGGCCGTGATATTCGTGCTTAACGCTCAGGATAAAATTCCAATATCACGGCCCAGGCCATGTGTAAATTTCCAACAATATATGGCTTCCATGAATTATTTCTTAAATAATTACATGACAGGTATGTTTCATTATAATTACGCTATTTTGATTGGCTAACAACAATCTTTGGTTTTTGAAATCAACCTTCATATAAAATTAAATCCTACATTCATGATTACCGGGAGTTCCACAATAAAGTGCACAATAAAAGAAAAACTTGATAGAAATCAAAGAAAACAAGAGGCTGTCAGAGCGACAGCAAACCAGATTTATTTGTGTCCTGGTATTTTTCAATATCACCAAGACCGTAACTGATGAACGGTGAAAGTGAAAATTGTCAATATCAAAGTTGACCTCCATTTTGTCATCATTAGCAACATATTAAAATTTAAAAAGCTTAGGTTAAATGGTTCATGAGTAAATGCAAAAACATGACTGGAAACAAAATTTTTGTCAAGCCTGCAACTTTTGTTGCAGAAAACTCGACATAGGGATAGTGATCCGGCGGTGACGGCATTAGCTTACTTCTTAAAAGCTTTATATTTTAGAAGGTGGAATTAAGACCTGGATGCTTCATACTTTGTATATAGATACCTCATGTTACGATTTTTTGTAATGTTAAATGCTCTCTTACTATAAGTAAATAGGATAACTATATTTGGTATGTGCGTACCTTGCAATGTCCTTATGTCTGTCCGACAGTTTTCACTTCACCTCGACCTCATTTCATGGATCAGTGAACAAGGTTATGTTTTTGTTATCAAGTCCATATCGCAAATACTATATGCATTATAAAGTCTAGCATGGTCGAGGTTATAGTTAAGTTTTTGTGTTTAGGTCTGTTTTTCTAATACTATATGCAATAGGTCTACTATAATTGGTGTATGGAATGATTGTAACGTGCAAATGTCTAGCTGACAGGTGTCATCTGACCTTGACCTCATGTTCATGGTTCAGTGGTCAAAGTTAAGTTATTGAGTTTTGGTCTATTTTATTATATGCAATAGGTCAACTATATTTGGTGTATGGAAATATTTTATGATCTATATATCAGTCACACAGGTTTTATTTGATTTTGACCTCATTTTAATGGTTCATTGCTAAGTGTTAAGTATTTGTGTTTTGGACTGTTTTTCTTAAACTATAAGCAATAGGTCAACTTTATTTGTTGTATGGAAGAATTGTTAGCTGTACATGTCTGCCTGGCATGGTTCATCTGACCTTGACCTCCTTCTCATGGTTCATTGATCAATGTTTAGTTTTCTTGGTTAATGTTGAGTTTATGTGACAGTTTTTATAAAGCTTTTTTATTTAGGACTATCAACATAATATCAATGATAAGTAAAGAAGGGGAGACATTTCAGCGTGTGCACTCATGTTCCATCTTTCAAGAACAAAAACTCCTCAATATAAAAAGTGAAAATTGCCATTATTGAACTTGACCTCAATTTTGTCATCAGTAACAATATATTAAAATTCTAAAAGCTTTGGTTGAACAGTTCATAAGTAAATGCACAGACAGGACTGGAAACACCATTTTTCAATCTTTCAAAACCATAACTCCTGAACAGTAAGTCAAAATCGTCATTATTGAACTTGACCTCCATATTGTTGTCTGTAACAACATATTAAAATTTTAAATGTTCATGAGTAAATGCACATTTGGCTGCTCAGATTATTAAGGCAAAAGGCTAACAATATTTTCACAAAGAATGATTGTAAGGTGTACATTTCTGTCTAGCAGAATTCATCTGACCCTCATTTTGGATATTCACGGCTGGTAATCTACACACGCAGAACATTTGGTTCTGCAATGAAAAACGTGAGAGGATTTTCCGGTTGTGCTTGAGTGGAGTAATTGTCACCGCTTCAAAAGGTATGTGCATTTCTAAATCGTAATTTTCTGATTCAACTGATCAAAATATTGAAAATCAGAGAATGCTATGCTGTGGTGAATACTTTAACGAAGAGATACATGTATCATTTACTGTTGTACGTGGAGTTGAACTCCTACAAAATCAGTTGCCCCACGAGAAATTGCCTAAAAAGGTGACATATAAATTTTGAAATGGTTCTATTTACAGACCTACAAGTTGTAATTTACTTTTTATTCAGTCAATTGGTATGAATGTCGTTTTGGGCGGCGTGTACGCTGTCCGGTGTTCATAAACATCTCAGTGAATCTAAAAACCTCATATTTTCATTATGTAATGCGTGAGGGGATCGGTTCTGATTGAGGACATCGTGAATGCGTGAGGGGAAGTGAACTCATATCTTTGTATACAAGCTATATATATGAGTCGTTGAAAGTTGCCTTAAAATGGTTAGATTGTTCATGAAAAAAAAACACATTTGTGTGCATAAAGAAAAGATATAAGATAGAATTTTGAAATAACAATAAATCACCCAGTTTTCTTTATATGAATAAACAGTCTAACCACTTAATTGCAAATATGTCTCCAAATTCGTGGATTTGGGCAAATAATCGGTCTAGTTTACTACCACAATTTGATATATTGTAATTTTTATTGCTATTATTAAATGTTATAGCAGTACAACAAATCTTATCTTGAATTCTATCTTAAGTCTATCTCATTTTGGGGATTTTTTTTTAGAAATTCAAACGCGACGTCACGTTGTGCGTTGATCGCTTTGGCTAACTCGACTGAATTTGTATGTGCTGGTTAAGGGACGTGAAATCATATCTTCATATCCAAGCTATAAGTCTTTAAAAGTTGCATAAATGTGGCATGCCAAACCTTCCGCTTTTATGGAAATGTTAAATATAACATTTAAATGACAACATTACATGAGAGGACTACAATACAAATAAATGAGAGAACATATAGGACAGGGAAAACATAGCTAACAAAAGGTACCAGGTTTTAAAAAAATATACGCCAGACCTGCGTTTCATCCACACGAGACTATGAAAAAAGTTCGAATGCCAAAACAAGTACATTAAAGACCAAAAATTCCAAAAATGTTGTGCCTAATACGGGCAGGGTTATCTGCCTGGGATAAGAAAACCTTATCATTTATAATAATTCATACTTTTGCAACCAGTATTTTTTTTTATATAAAATGAATATATAATAGATAAACATGCTAAACTCGAAGTGGTGACTAATTTCAGGATAAACACGGATACATAAAACAACCTTAACCAGCACATACAAATTCAGTCGAGTTAGCCAAAGCGATCAACGCACAACGTGACGTCGCGTTTGAATTTCTAAAAAAAATCCCCAAAATAAGATAGACTTAAGATAGAATTCAAGATAAGATTTGTTGTACTGCTATAACATTTAATAATAGCAATAAAAATTACAATATATCAAATTGTGGTAGTAAACTAGACCGATTATTTGCCCAAATCCACGAATTTGGAGACATATTTGCAATTAAGTGGTTAGACTGTTTATTCATATAAAGAAACTGGGTGATTTATTGTTATTTCAAAATTCTATCTTATATCTTTTCTTTATGCACACAAATGTGGGTTTTTTTCATGAACAATCTAACCATTTTAAGGCAACTTTCAACGACTCATATATATAGCTTGTATACAAAGATATGAGTTCACTTCCCCTCACGCATTCACGATGTCCTCAATCAGAACTGATCCCCTCACGCATGACATTATGAAAATATGAGGTTTTTAAATTTATTAAGATGTCTATCGACACCGATCAGCATACACGCCGCCTAAAACGACATTCATACGCATTGGCCGAAAAAAAAGTAAATTTGAACTTGTAGGTCTGTTAATAGAGCCATTTCAAAATTTAAATGTAACTTTTTTAAGGAATTTCTCGTGGGGCAACTGATTTTATGGGAGTTCAACTCCACGTAGAGCAATAAGAAATACATGTATGTCTTCGTTTAAGTATTCACCACAGCATAGCATTCTTCGATTTTAAATATTTCGATCAGTTGAATATGAAAATTACGATTTAGAAATGCACATACCTTTTGAAGCGGTGACAATTACTCCACTCAAGCACAACCGGAAAATCCTCTCACGTTTTTCATTGCAGAACCAAATGTTCTGCGTGTGTAGATTACCAGCCGTGATATTTGATAATGTTAAGTGTATGCTATGCTTTGGTGGCATTTTGTCCAAGGTTATGGTCATCTTTCTGATATTGTTTAACATATAACCGCTTATTTTATTGACTTTGTATTAACATTGTGTCTTAGATCAAATTTATTTGTTCAGTGAATATTCAGATGTTTTTGTTAATATGTCTTTTGATTGAGCTAAGTCATTTCAATTGCTATCTTATAGTGTGTCTTTCTATGTTGTGATGTTTCACTATTGTTTCAAGTAAGAGTGAAGGTTGCTACCTTTGAAAATTTTTAAGCCCACTGCATTTGTTTGCTGCTGTCCTAAGTCAGTAATCTGATGTTCAGTGGTTGTTGTTTGTTGATGTGGTTCATAAGTTATTCTTGTTTCTTGTTTTACTTTTAATATAGATTGATATTGACACTCATACCACATCATCTTATTCATACTAATACTGTAAAAACCATCACTTCCTGTTTTCTGATACTTTTGATTACAAGTGGGTGTGTGCTTATAACCACAAAGTGTACATTCTTCCTTCATCTTTTGCTTGAAATGTTAATATATAGAATATTGTCTTGGAATGATATAAGCATATGTATAATTAGGTCAAAAATTTCAACATATAAGAGATCATAAGCACAGTTAAGCAAATGGAAAGTTATTTGTGTCAAATAACCACTGGATGTTAAGCAATTATCAACAATCAATCAATCAATTATAACAACTTATCATCTTTTCATTGAAAGTTGCTCTTTCCAATAAAAAAATAGAAATAAGAAGATTTGGTATGAGTGCAAATTAGACAACTCTCTATCCAAGTCACAAAAATGTCAACAATTATAGATGTAAGTACATCTTCAACACAGAGCCTTGGTTCAAACCAAACAGCAACTTATTTAAAGCCTCCACCCCCCCCCCCCCCTCAAAACTCCAAAACAAAAATGACAAGTGTAAAACAATTCAAACAGAAAAACCAACTGTCTATATAAAAACAAGAAACAAAAAACACTTATGAACCACAACCACTGAACAGGCTCCTGACAGGACAGGTTAGAGGTGAATTAGGGGAGGGGGCAGGGGGTAAAAATTTGGTTAGTTATATTGGAATCACTGAAGCATGACAAGAGCGGGCACCTTCTTAGGCAGCCAGTGGATCTGCCACTACAGGTGTATACAAATACAGTGGGTTTTTTTTTAAACAGGAGAAAGGAGGATGCTTTCAAATGTAACAAATATTTTGTTAAATTTGGGTAATTGTATATTGATAGAAGATCTAAGATAAAACAAGATGTGTAAGGCCTTACAGAAATTCATCAAAGTATAAGTAAATATTTATTTTCATAATATAACATGTGATACTAATAACAAATTTAAGAAGTAACAAAATATTGCACAAAAAGAGTAACATATTATTGCACTATCACAAATCATTGAGTATTATACATGGCACTTAATGTAAATGCTATCACAGTGGATTGTTTTATCACAGTTTTTAAAGGTCTTGGTAGAGTGGATTGTCTATGGAGGTTCCATCATTTTTCTGAAATAACAAATAAAACAATATTGTTATTGAGGTTACAACAACAAATATAATTAATTTGATATATCAAGAATTTAAAAAGAAAAGAAAAAAGATTCTGAAGATGTGTGAAAAATAAATCCCATCTTACAGTGACCAATGGTTGATGACTTTTTGGTCTTTTGTGGAGAGTAATCTCATTGGCTGTCATACAACATCTTCTTTATTTAATATTAATTATATAAATCTATTCAGGTGAATTCATGCATGTACTGGTAATTCCACCTTATATTATAATGCTGTATATTGATTGGATGAGAAAACTGGTATTTATCACAAATTATCTATAAAATTAATTTCTCTGCCAGTCAATTTGTCATTAGAGAATTCCATGTGCCAGGGTATTTGCAAGCAATGCAATGGTCTAAAAATAACTTGACTTCCAAAAATCTAGACTATCTAGCACAATTATATGATGCGGCATGATGCAGCACCTTTGAAATTTGCTTACCTCTCAACCCTCTCAAATACCCCTGGTAAGCATGATATTTATTTGTATAATAACACTTTTTGTTATGACCTTGTTTAAAATTTACAATAAATCAAGGATGTGTACTTACATCTGAAAATGGTGAATCCATTTCATTCATTGTGAACTGAAATGATAAAAAAATAGGTTGTTATAGCTAAATAAAAGTATTGATTCAAAATACATCTTGTTGTTATTTGTTGCCATTACTGGACATCACACAGTTTCCCATAAAATTTTGACGTCATAACACAAAATATCTGACGCCACAATGAAAAAGGGATTGTTGTATGACGTCAATTGTTCAAGTGGGACAGATTCTCGGGTCAGCCGGGAATAGTGATAAGGTGTATAGTCCAACATCAGAGTGGAAAAAGCTTGGTTTGAGAGTAGACAAATTATACAAAAAAATCCTGTTACACAGAAACAGAGAAAATGATAATCAGTAAAGGACCCTTTACAAAGATGATTCAATACAGAATAGACATTTTATATACTTTTGGGTATTTTGATGTATTTACTGCACATAACCCTAGAGTTGTCTCAGAATAACCTTCATGCATCATGCAACAATCACTTTTTTGACGTCAAATGCTTTAAATTATGAGGAAGAATTTTGCAAGAACCTTTTTTTGCTTTAATTAATGGGGGACAAATTTGCATTGAAGTGTAAATATGTCTATATATTACTTACATCTCTTCCGTCCCCATCTCCGTCGTAACTTGGGTTAGATAGTCCAAATCCTAGACGTTCAGAAAATTGTCTGAAAAATAAATCATTACTTAGGTTAGACAATCCATGATCCTTGATGTTATGAAAATATCCTTGGAAAAGTATTTGGGGAGTCTTTTTTATGTCCTACCCTGTATAGAATTCATCTGACATTCATATTCATTTCAAGACAACAAAGTAAACAACATTCTGATGTTTGAAGAAATTTTTAACTTATAGGTCATTTTTTTTTCTTAACGATTTTTTTCACTGTAAAGTTTGAACTTCTTTTAAACCTCCTCTCTCAGAATACCTATCACTTCTCAGTATTTAGTACTTTAAAGACATGAGAACTTTGATATTTAAGGAATGACTGTAATATTTTTTCTGTCTATGAAGAAATAACATAAAAAATGTGGTGCACACTGAATAACGTGCGTAGCGGGTTATTTAACAGTGTGCACCACATTTTTTATGTTATTTTGAATAGACAGAAAAAATATTACAGTCATTTCTTATAATTTAATTCTAAATTCCATTTTAAACCGTAGAAAACCTTGAAAAAATGTTGATGACGTCACGGTCACATGACTAAATTATGTCTATGGTCTGATAACAAAATAACGTCGGCCAATCAGAAGACGCGTTACATCCAAAATTAAATTATTTCTGATTGTTTTTTCAGAAGAGTCCTAATATACATACTTTTCTCTGCGTTTCTTTGTAAAGAAATATGCACCAACAACTAAAGCAACGATGGCTAGTACTGCTACTGTAACACCCACTCCTATCGCTGTTCCATCTGAAACAAAAACACCAATATAGTGTTAGAAAAGTGCTTAAATGATGATACATTTGTATTATAATAAGTCCATTGATCAAATTAGATAATCAACTGAGAAGATTTGGAATTTAAATCAGAACAATAATGGAAACATTACGAGATTTTATCTATATGGATTGTTTGTTGTTAGCTTAATGTCTAGTGGCACATAATTCAAGCATGCTTGAGATCAGCTCAGACCACCTTCCCTAAGGAAATACTATAATATTCTGTTAAGAGTTCATACTATCTAAATATCAAAAGATGTTTATGAAATGATTGGTAGATCAAATTGTTTTTTTTCCCCCAAGTTAACTAATTAGCCAACAGTTTAATAATATTAGAGTAAAATTTCTGTGATTTGTGATTAAGATTTTCTCTGTAAGAATGAACATACATATATTTTTCATGGTGTGAAAATTTGTGGTAATTCATAAAATAATTCGGCTTTCTAATGTATGAAAAGAATGACTTAAGGAAATATTCTGTACCATAATATACAGCACACAAAAGGGACACAAGATTAATGTACAGTGGATTTTTTTTTTTTCGAAGGTACAAATTTTTGCAGAAATTTGATTGTGTAGTTTTGTAGTTCATCTTTACCCAGGAAATTGACCAATATTGGTATCCTAGGAATAATAATAAATCTACAGTATTTTGAAATGAAAACAAAAGAGATTATAGGTACAGCATGTGTTATTTCTTTAAAACTAATAACATACTATTTTTCTTGGGAGGAGCTGGGTTACTTTGTGCTCCAGATTGGTACTGACATCTGTCTCCAAAAGTACCAGTTGAGCAACTGTAATAAATAATAAAAATAGGTAATAATCTCAGACAAAAAATGACTCATCTCGTCAAACGAATTCAATTTAATCTAATATATTGTTCAATGTAACTTTAATGTCAAAATTTAGAGAGGTTACTGTTGAAGTAATGATAACAAGAATGAAATTGAAATCGATATACATATCTTTTTTTGGTATAACATTCAAATAGGAATAACTGTATCATATTGCAATGATTCATATTTTCTGTTGCTGATCTCTATTTTCAAAATGTCAACATAGTAATAGGCAATAAGTTTTTTAAGTACACCAGATTTTCACCCATTCCTTATTCACTCACGATTTTTGTCGAAACAACATTATACAGTTAAAAAATCTAATCCAAATCAGATGGAAAATTGTACCATGTAAATCCACATCAATTAATTGTTAGTTACTCACTTGCAAGAAGCTCCTTTAGTTTTACTTGCTGTACATGTACCAAAGTTCTTACAGAAACCCTGTGGACAACTACCTCCTGTGAATAAATGATTAATTCTTATAAAAACACAATCATATTTCATATTGGGTATCAGAAACTCTGCCAGAAGAATTTTATCAAAATCAAAATTAAATTTGCAATTCACCCCCTCCCATGCAAATGATTTGGTTTCTTGTCTTTGACTAATCCAGGTTGGACTGTATATTAATATTTTGTTTTGTTGAATTTTCCTGTGTGGTGTATAATGGACTATTCGTTATTTTATCACCTACTATTTTTGCCCTGGTGCTTGCTGTCCTTTTTTTTCTTGCCTAAGAAGCAACAAATATCATTTTTTAAAGGTCAAGTATGGCATAGAGACATATCTTCATTTTGAAACATTTGTCCTGAGATTTTGTGACATCTAAACTGTTGACATCATTTAACAATTACTTTTGCGTTGTTGCATCAGACATTTTCTATAATGTCATCAGCATTTTTACTGGAACATTTGTTATGGTTAATAATGGGAGACAAATTGCCATAAGGTGCCTTGTTGGGAATAATATCATAAATATCCCACAGTTGAGGCCACACAACCAATAGCCATAAAGCACCCTTATATTGCGTGACAATGAAATTCTCAAAATAAACATTTGATTGGTTTTAATCAGTACATTTCTGTTAACTACTTTGAAAATGTCTTTTAGAATATTGAAGGTTGAATTTTTTTTTCACCCAAATATTATTCATACCTTGTCCACATAAACTCTCGTCTGTGTAATCTCCACAATCGTTGACAGAATCACATCGTTTAGCATTGATGCATCGTCTTTGTTTGTTACACCAATAGTAACCAGCATGACATTTTACTGAAGAAAAAACAAAACAGAATGTAATTTTCAATACATGATAAAAAAAAAAAAGAAGAATCTAGTTTTAAGATTAAAAAATTGATAAGATAACTGCTGAACAAACATGAAGAAGTAATGTGACAAAAAAAAAGAGAATTGTTTTCAAATTCAGGATGAATTGTAATTGTTAGATATAGATGTTCTATTCTAGAGCAACATGCTACCAGTCTCCAGTAAAACTACATTTGTGACCGTCAAATCTACAACTGATGGCAACAATTTTTCAACTACAGTTATCATGAGGGCAGGAATGCCCTTTACTGTCAGGCGACCGTTAGCGTCAAACTTGTTTAAGTTTTACCATGATTCGTCAGAGATCTAAAATAATTATCATTACCCTTATTTTTGGAAAACATTTACACGATTTCTTCTAATCATCTGAAAAAATGTGTACATTTTATTGTCATGCACTAAAAATTATGATTAACATCATATGGCTAGATTTTTTACTGTTATTCTTAATAAAAGTACCCCCATTACGACCCTCTGTTATTCCTTAAATACTTACTACAACTAGCTGGTTCATCTGATCCATCTTTACAGTCGCTTACTCCATCACACATGTAAAGTCTAGCAATACACTCTCCAGATCCACAGGCCATTTCTGTCTTTTTACATGTATGCGTGGGTGCCACTGTTGACATAGGTTTCTTGGTTGTTCCTGGTGTAGGTAAGGTTTTGGGTACTAAGGAAGTTCCTGGCTTTAGGGTTGAACCTGTCAAAATAATTCAATGCACAATTATGTTTCAAATAACCATATATTACTCCAATATATAACACTCAAATTGTAAGAATAATGACAATAATATGACATTTAAATGAACTCTAATAATCTAGATAAATAAACAGGTTGCAAAATCCATATCAATGAAAAACAAGAGGCTGTCAAATTTAAGAAAAAAAATCCTACATTTACTTGTTTCTTTGATAGAGCAATCAAGGGTCATAACTCCATTCATTATTTCTAGAAAATTTGGAGAAAGTAAAAGTTTACTAATGTTTAAGGCTATCAACTGGAATATGTGACATTCCTGCAATGGTAGGTGACATCATTACTTTTTGAAAAAGAAATTCTAACCTGTTGGTGCAGGTGTTGTAGGGCAGCCAAACTCATCGCTTCCATCTGGACAATCACTGACAAAATCACATTTCCATGCGTTGGGATAACACTGTTTCACAGGTTTACAATAGAATGTATCTCGTCCACAGTATTGGTGGTTTATTGGTTGGTATGGTTCTAGAAAAAAGAAATTTAATAATTTGTTAAAAATCTCAATATGAATAGGCCATTTTTAGAATATGTTTATACAAGGAAAACAAAATATATTGGATAAAAAATTTGAATCTGCTATTCTATTAAAGGGCTAAAGCTTGTTGAATAAAAACATGTTTTTTTTCAGTTCTTATTAAGGGAAAATGCTTGTTTGATAAAAGTTTGGTTCACCATCCATCAAAAGAAGACATTTAGAAATATTTCATGTTATTAGATAAGTAGGCAGGCATGTTATTGACACAGCATCCCAAGGAAATAAACAACCAATGACTTCTGAAGCAAAACATAAAGTCTTCATCAAAACAGGTGTCTGTACAACATGTTGAGCTCTGAACAGTCCCAGGTCTAAAAATGTACACTTACTGCCAGTGGCACATTCTGGTGTGAATGAAACATCATCAATAGCTACATCTGATTGAGCCTCATCACCTCGTGCACCTTCAACAACAATATGATACGGTTGGCTACTTCCTACTAACAAGTTGACATACTGCCATGATGGTCCTTGATTTCCTGACTTGGTCCACCATAACTGGGTATTAGTTTCATTGGCATTCTGGACATAAATCTGCCAAAGAGAAAGTATATCATTCTGTTATATAAAAGCTAGAAGGGAACATATGTCTTATGCTGAGACTGAAAGGATACACTATTTATATGATTGGGAAAAAAAAGGTAAAAATGCTGAGAAAATGAAAAAAAGTTAACTTTTTAGTTGCAGAGAAAAAGAAAATAGTTACACTACTGTTTTAAATGCTTATACAATTGCCCTATCTATTATTGGTGCTCTATCATGCAGTAAAATCTAATCATCATAGAATAACATACTGCACTTATCTAATTCGGCTTAATAGGAATCCCAAATTTATCCTGATTTTTATAGAATGTTTTTATGTAATACATAATATAATTTTTGATTTTCATTCACAATCCTCCAAAACTTAATTTTAGCTTTGTGTTTTTGTTGTGATTAGATATATACACAACTTTGTTTATTCATTCAATGGATTTATCAAAAGAAAGTCATTTTTCTTGCCATAACAGCATATAATTATAAATTATTACACTTCACCGTAAAATTCTTTTGACTTTGGTTGGTTGATATGAGGGAAACATTTTACTTTATCCCATGGCTTATATTCTATTGCAATTCTCAGAGAAACTGAATCATTTGTACACTTTTCTAAATACTGGTGTGTAATTGACATTTTAGTTTATTAATTCCAATTCAAATTAAAAAGAAATTAAGATGACACTTATAACAAAATATTCAGTATAATAAATTAAACTGCCCCTGACAGATAGGGTGATAAAACAGATAGTCGCCCCTTGCAAAAAAAAACATTGTGAAATCTTGAATTATAAGAGCTGACAATGTTTTCTGGGGTAAGAATCTGGTATATCACCTACTCAGCTTTCTGTTATTTATATAACATCCTCATTTAATGTAATTTTTGTGATTTTACTTTATTTAAAGTAGCAATAGTTCTTACATTGAGTGGACCCATGGTAGAGGATCCGTACATGTAGTACCAAAGTCTAACATAGCACACTCCACGACTAGGGGGGAATGTAGGAGAATTCACTTTAGCTGTGTCACCTGCTCTCATCTGGGCACTGTTTATGTACAGGAACTGACCTGAAAAACAATTAAAAATGGGTACCAGTTAGTGCACAAAATAAACATCAATAGAGATATCTACAGGAATATCTAATACAGAATGAAATATGGAATTTTTGTATGCAAGAATTGAATGCTTCTTTTTATAAATTCATTGGCATTGACTAAAGTACATTTTGTATGAAGTGCATAAGCTCTTCATTCTAAAAATGTTGGCACAGTTAACGCTTTTGCAACCCTATGACATTACAAAAAAGATGCATTCAATACTTAAAATCACATTTTTTTTAGCTAGGATCATGAAAACAATTCTAATTTTGGCAAAATATTCGCATTGCAATTTCTGCCAAAAAAAGTATAAATTTTGCCTCAATTTCTAAATTTTAAACTGAAAAAAGTTATATCAACCATCAAATAAAGTTCACCTGTGTAAAAAGGTATATTTTTTTCTGTTGAAAGTTTACAAATAAAACAGGTTTGACTGTTAAATACATAACTGTGGATTCATTACTATTCGTTGGATATTATTTTTGGTGGATTTCGTGGGTATAGGCTAACCACGAATTTAAATGTTCAATGAATAACATATTTCCTATAGGATAGTATGCAGAGCTTGGCAAAACAATGAAATTAAATATCCACTGACATGCAAGTTTCCCTTATTACACGAAAATTGGTACCCATCAAAATAAATGAATGCACTGTATGTGGAATATAAAAATAGAATATGATTGCCTAAATCTCTTACCATTGTTTGATCCTAGATGATCCACAGAAGGTCCTGTCTTAGGGTTTGGTGTGCTTTGTCCTAATACCCAATCGGAGAAATCATCCTGGCTTTGAGTCCACTGACATAAATTGGTATCAAAATTACAGTCTCCTCTTGCTGGTGCTGTTAAAGGTAAAAGAAATAATTTGTTTTCGTCATGTTTATCAAGTCCTAATGGTCAAAGTTGAACAGCAACGAGAATTATATTTTTTTCTCTTGTTTTACCTTTTAATTGTTATTCAAATAAATCATCATCTTTAAAATTGAGTCAATTATAATGTATTTTTTGTTTTATTTGGATATAATTCAGAAAAAAAACACTTTTAAAAAAAATACTTGAACAAAATTATTTGGCAAAGGAAGTAACTTTAATCTTCTGATTTTTAGTTTTCAAATCTTTCCTTTCATTTTACTTACTGGTACATCCATCTTCATCTGAAGAATCACTACAATCTGTCTTTTCATCACATCTGTACTTTCTATCTATACATTGTGTCTTACTAGCACATTGGAATTGGGAATTTGGACAAGACTTTACTTCAATAGCTGCAAAATAATTTGACAGGAGCATAATTAAACCAGCCATTGGAATATAAAATCAGCTTAATCTACCCATGACCTTAGTAAATACCATGATAAATGTTCTCTCTTCAGGACATGTCCAGAACAACAAATATATATGACTTACAAATTGCTTATCATAAATGGACATTGTCACTTCTGAAACAAAATATCTTGTTTTGAAGATTTAGGCCCAAATAATTATGAACTCACTTTTTTTTCATAAAAAAAACAATAGATAAATAAATACACCAACAATCAGGTGTTCCTTCAGTAAAATACCACTTACTGGGAGCACAGCTGTTAAACTGAATGTCATCAATTGCAATATCACCAAGGTAACCATTTCCTTGGACAGCTTCAAACAATACTGAGAAATGGTTGTAACTTGGCAACGGAACTGTCAACTGTTTCCATCCCTGACCCTGGTTTCCTGTCAATGATGTCAAGACATTGTTTTGTCCTGCACCATTTTTCAGGATGATGTTTAGCGTTCCTATATTCCTGCCATTCATGTTGTACCAGAATGTCATTGTACATGATGGTCCTGACTGAGAGTAGATGTCGCTCATTAGAATGGCTTTGTAACCAAGACGACTACCACTTGCTTCTACATACATGTAATGACCTGTAAAGATGGGAAAAAATATAATTATCTTTAGTTTACATGTATATCTAAGTAAAAAGAGAGGTATAATTTTCTTTAGTATACATGTATATCTAAGTAAAAAGAGAGGTATAATTATCTTTAGTTTACATGTATATCTAAGTAAAAAGAGAGGTATAATTTTCTTTAGTATAAATGTATATCTAAGTAAAAAGAGAGGTATAATTATCTTTAGTATACATGTATATCTAAGTAAAAAGAGAGGTATAATTATCTTTAGTATACATAAAATTGAGAAAGGAAATGGTGAATATGTCAAAGCGACAACCACCCGACCATAGAGCAAACAACAGCCGAAGGCAACCAATGGGTCTTCAATGTAGCGAGAATTCCCGCACCCGTAGGTGTCCTTCAGCTGGCCCCTAAAATATGCATAATAGTACAGTGATAATGGACGTCATACTAAACTCCGAATTATACACAAGAAACTAAAATTTAAAATCATACAAGACTAACAAAGGCCAGAGGCTCCTGACTTGGGACAGGCGCAAAATTGCGGCGGGGTTAAACATGTTTATGAGATCTCAACCCTCCCCCTATACCTCTAGCCAATGTAGAAAAGTAAAACAATAACAATACGCACATTAAAATTCAGTTCAAGAGAAGTCCGAGTCTGATGTCAAAAGATGTAACAAAAGAAAATAAATAAAATGACAATAATACATAAATAACAACAGACTACTAGCAGTTAACTGACATGCCAGCTCCAGACCTCAATTAAACTGATTGAAAGATTATGTCTTCATCATATGAATATCAGGTACAATCCCTCCCGTTAGGGGTTTAGTATCATACTATCATAAAATATATGAGAAGAACATAACCCGTGTCATGCCAACAACTGTTTTTTTAGAAATAAAGTGTTTAGTTCCGATGCAAAGACCCTATCAGTGAATCAATATATCTAAGTAAAAAGAGAGGTATAATTATCTTTAGTATACATGTATATCTAAGTAAAAAGAGAGGTATAATTATCTTTAGTATACATGTATATCTAAGTAAAAAGAGAGGTATAATTATCTTTAGTATACATGTATATCTAAGTAAAAAGAGAGGTATAATTATCTTTAGTATACATGTATATCTAAGTAAAAAGAGAGGTATAATTTTCTTTAGTATACATGTATATCTAAGTAAAAAGAGAGGTATCATTTTCTTTAGTATACATGTATATCTAAGTAAAAAGAGAGGTATAATTATCTTTAGTATACATGTATATCTAAGTAAAAAGAGATGTGAGGTGTCACATCAGTGAAACAGCAACCTAACAACACAAAATGTAAAAATCAACTTAGAAACAGAAATAAACAACTTGATTCTTTGAGCAATTACTTATAAATTACAAAGCTTGAAATGAAAAAAATTCTATACAACATCTTTTGGCAAAATATTTGATAAGAGAAGAAAAAAATTCACCATCAAATATAAAAAAAAAACTTTCAAAAGAATTCCTCTGAAAAAAATAATGCTGTCGTATATTGAATAACAAACCTTGTGGGGTTCCCACAGAATGATCAGTAATAGGTCCTGTGCGGCTTGTTGGTGTTTTACCACTATTTCGTTTCCAGTTTATATTGTCTCTGATTGAGTTTCTCCATCCACATTGACTATTGGTGCTCTTTTCAAATTGACAAGTTGTTCCTGGAATAAAATTGCATAATGAGTACATGTAATGACATTGCTATCACTAAAGTATATATTTAAATAAAATACATTACTAACTTGGCACCAAATTTGAATCATGGTCATGATTTTTTTTTTATTAGTAAGCAACCAGTAGATATTCATATATATAATTAATCTTCAATCAACAATTTAATTGGCACTGTTGAATTAGTTAAGAAGATTCATGATAACCAGTCTGGTGTCCACTAGTCCATAACTGAAATCTTTTCTTGACCTTTACTGGTTACTTCTGCTAATTATTATTATTATTATTTACAGTGCTTATATAGCGCTTATCTAAATACACATTTACTCTAAGCGCTTTACAATGCATAAAAAACAATGAAACAAGTACATATAAGAGGGCCCTCATGGGGTTTTTGATTATGTGATTACTTGGCCGTTTTTTTAATGATTATTTGATTATTAAGCCAAATATTTCATGATTATTTGATTACCTAGGACTGTATTTTTAGTTTATGATTATTTGATTACTAAAGATAAGCAAATATTTAATGATTATGTGATTATATTGGCAAAAAAATGGTGATTATGTGATTACTAGGACCCCCCCATGAGGGGCCTCATATAAACAAATTTAAAAATCAAATGAAAATAGAAACCGTATAAAAAAAAAAGAAAAAAAAAAGAATACGACTAAATATATGAAAATTAAAACTTTATTCATCAAAAATGATTTAAAAAATATAAGCTAATTTTGAGAAAAAAGTATTAAACAGGAGTGCTAATTGTGTTGCTAGGTTGCTTTTATATTAACATTTTGTGCACTTCCACATTTTCTTTCATTAGTAGTTTCCTAATAAGGTTACTTTGGCAAAATCATGATGCTGGGTTGCTGTCTAATAAATGTTTCATACACTTACCACATAATCTTTCATCTGTGCTATCTCCACAGTCATCAATAAAGTTACATCTCTGGTCAGCTGAGTAACAGTTTCCGTTGTCACAGGTAAGCTGGTTTGATCCACATGCTCCTACGGTTGTGGGGGGTCTAGTAGGTTGGCCTGGTAATGCAGCTGAAAAATAGGATCATCATATTTACTTCTATCTCATTTAAATTATATAGATATTGCTTTACCCTGTGTCAAAAATCATCTCAGATAAAATAATTCTTTTCTAACCACAGAAAGATTGCATAAATATATTCTTTTTATAAACTATTCATGTTTTTCTTATTATAAACTTATCAAACATTCATAAAATGTGTGATCTTTTCCTATGTATCCTCAAATCTGACATATCACTTTTTGGAGACAAACTATTAAAACTTGACCTTTGAACCATTAACATTAACATTTCCTGAATACAGGGTCAAATCACTGTGCAGTTATTTTTTTGAAAAGATGAAAGAGATTTCTAGATATGTTGACTATAACACAACTTACTTCCTATAGGTGCTTGTTCACATCCTGGTGTTAGGGAAATATCATCAATAGCAATATCACCATGGTAACCATTTCCAATTTGTCCTTGAAGGACCACCTGTAGTAAAATGTTGTTGAATAGTGAACAATGCAGAATAAACTTTTTAACTATGGTGTTCTTCTCTTATATTTAAATGAATTAAGTACATGACAATGTACTTATTACTATACAGCACTTAGGTATTCACTGAAACTTTGGTATATATATGAATATGGAAAATGATTCCAATATTTCATAATGTAAAATTGATCAAGTGGAAACAGAATTCTTGTTTCTCATGACAAAATAACAGCTAGTTTGTTCTTTGAGGAGAATTTATGCTGTCTTTTTATTTATTTTGTTGCTTTGTTCATGTAAGGGATAACACGAAGTAATATACTGGCTTCTTCCTGTGATAACATCTCCCAAGTGAGATATTTATTTTATTATGACATAGAATTTTAGAATCCATACAAGTTATACGTCTTGCGATAATTATACTATACTTTGAAATGTCAAAATCTACTAATATTTTATAGCTTATAATTGAAAAAGTTAAGACATTGTTCTTACCTCAAAGTTCTGATTCATATTTATAGAATCTTCCGTTAAATCATATTGTCCTCGGATCCAGTTGTCACCCTGGTTCCCTGTTATATTTCCAATCACTAAAATTCCATCAGACATGTAATTGTACCTCTTTATAATGGCCAATGATCCAATTTCTTGACCCCACATGTGATAATAAAACCTCAACTGAAAAAAAAAAAAAAAACAAGGTCACATGTAAATCATTCATTTATGATATTCATATTTTTTTGGGAATGGGTTTTCTAAATGTATAAAGTGAACAAATGAAAAAAATGCTGCATATGACACCCTTCATAGGATTATATAGTACTTTTATTTGATCAACATTTTTAAAGATTAAAAATTACTATGCCTACAAAATATATTATTAAAAATTTGATTCAACACTTATTTTTTTTATGTTACTGTACAAAAATTTAGAAATATTTATTTCATTCAACAATCTTTTTTATGTTTCTACTAGTAAACAAATTTAGAAATATTTATAAAACTTATTTTTCTGATGTATATAATTTCAGTACCTGACAGTTGGTTACGCTTCCTTTGATGATGTATGAAGCCAATCTTGCTATTTGACCTGGTTTATTTGGAGCGGAACTCTCAGTATAAAGGTAGGTTCCTGAAAAGAAAAAAATTGTTACAAAAATATCTATACATCTACTACAGAAATAATACTTTTTTGGATATTCTAATATAACTTTGGATCCAGCAGGAAAATTATTTTCATGATTTTCACATGGTTGTAATGTAATTTCGCCTATGGTTATCAAATCACTGTTTGAGAATCTAATACATTTTGGGTTACATTTTCTAAAGCAGAACCAATATGTTGTGATTGGTTGAATACTTCTTAAACAATGAAAATTGAACCAATGACGTAACATTATATTCATTTTGGTAAATAAACAATGAGATTACCCATAGTCCTTTAGATTCTGAATAGGTGAATTAGCTTTTCATAGTATGTTAATCTAAAGAACTTATATCACCTTGTCGTGATCTTGTTGTGTGGTCTGTAACTGGACCTGTTCCCTTGGAAGCAGTCGAGCCTGATGATAGTTTCCAATCAAAGTCATCGGTAATGTCATTAAACCATGACTGACAAATACCATGCTCAAAACTACACCTTCCTTTGTACACTGAGTCACATGTTTCTGCCTGTTAAAAGAGCAACACAAATAGATTAAAATTTGATATTTCACAAAACAGGCTGAAAATCAATTGAGGATATGAATAACTTTTTAATTATGGTGATAACTTTTTCACTCATCATTCATTTCACATGAAATCAAATAACTAAATAGAGATGATCTAATAAACTAAATGATCTAAACTACTAAAGCATAAATCTAGGGTGTCACTTTTTTCAAATATTCTTGGTAACCAAGTCGTGCTACTCAAATGATAATCCAACACAATATAAAACCTTCAATGACCATTCTTGTACAATTTTTTCATGTCTTATCTATTGCAAAAGATTTCATGTGTATTTAATTTGTAGTAATTCAGGGTATAAATACACGTTTCTTTCTTTCTATATCATAAAAAACTTACATATTCATCACTCTGATCCCCACAATCATCAGCATAATCACAGCGATTATTCTGATCTATACAGTATCCATTAGCACATTTAAATTGTCCAGTCTGACAACCTCCAACAAATGGTTCTGGTGCTGGACAGTTAATAAACTGCACTGTGTCTAGAGAAATATCTCCTTGGAATGAACGTCCACGTCTTGCCTGTATCACAATTTGGAAATTTGATCGTGCTCCAATAAAGACACTTGCATGTTGCCATCTACCAAAATGATCGCCCTCAACAGACCATAAGTGATCTGTTTGATTGTTGAAGAGGGTATACACCTCAAGAGCTCCTACTGATGGTCCATGAATGAAGTAGTACAATCCTAAAGCACACTGGGGTCCAGTCTGACCTATTACTGGTGTGTACAGCTCTGTATGGCTGTGAAAGGATCCAGGAGAGCTGTCAGCCCACAAGTAATATCCTTGAGCTTGTCCACTCTGGTCCTTGTTTGGTCTAAAGTCTGTACCTTTGATTTTGGTAATTCCTTGGTCTATTTTCCATTTGTAGCTTTGATCTGGTGTAGCAGTTAGTGAGGAGTTGATATTCCAGTTACATAACTCATCAAGTCCAAATCCACAAGAAACCTCCACTGTTTGAAGGAAAAAAATAATAATAATGCAACTACTTTCTACTTATTATTAATGTTTGTTTTAATCAATTATCATTTGATTAATCTCAACATCAACACAACAAGGATAAATAGAGTAACTTAAGTTAACATTTGAGATGGTATTTATATATAAAAAAAAAACACAAAAAAAACCCACAAACAAACAAACAAACCATGAGAAGAATTTTTCATGCCACTCTGTATATGTATAGAAAAAACCTATCCAACATTGTAACTTTTTAGAAAAAAAAAGAAAGGTATTTTAAAATGCCTTAATATGGGCTTAAAAACTTAAATGGAAAAATAAATACTCACCACAATTAAATTCATCTGACCCATCATTGCAGTCTTGTTGGAAATTGCAGACTCTATACTTTGGTATACACTTATTTGACTGTTGACACTGGAACTGTGTATCAGAATCACACTTAGGTACAGGTGTGGTCACTGCTCCCTGAGAAGGTGTAGGTGTAGTGGCTGGTGGATTGGGCAAGCCTTCCTGGGCAAATTGGCAACCAGGTGTGAAGGTCAAGTCATCAATGGCAATATCACCTAGGTAACTGTCACCAACCTTGGCCTCTATGATAATCTGGAAACTTTGACTGACATTCAGTGGTATCTCATGTCGCTCCCAGTATGCTCCTTGTTCTTGAGCTCTGGTGAAAAGATCTTTGGTTGGTGAGCCAGAGTTATAGATTCTATAATAAACTGTCAAAGTATTTACATACTGTCCATACATGTAAGAGTAGAATCTCATACTACAATCCTTCCCAGTTGTACGGTAGAATGGTTTGGTTATTAACCACGCTTTTTGGTTGAATTTTCTACCAGAAGCCTCCATGTAAATATAGTGACCTTGACTGGTTCCTGTTGTATGATCCCATAAGGGACCAGTATATGAAGTTGATGTTGCTCCAGAAAATAATGTCCAATCAAAGTCATCATCACCATTACTACTCTGTATTAAGTCACTGAATCCCGTCTCAAAGTTGTATTCCATGTATGTTCCACAATTCAATTCATCTGTTCCATCTCCACAATTGTCAGTCAAGTCACACAAGTAATTCAAACCAATACATGCTTTGTTACCACAAGAGAAATGTGTCTGGGTGTTGCAAGTGGAAACTGCTGGTTGCATGCTACAATCTGCAAACTTTATGTCGTCCAGAGCGGTACCTCCACTATATGTAGATGCTGTGTCAGTGAAGAGGAGATTGAATGGTTTGCTACGGTGACCAATACCGACTGTAATTGTATGCCACTGGTCATTTGTTTTGCGAACAAACTTTGATAATCTCCATAATTGTGTTTTAACAGTCCCTTCAACTACATATAGATAAAGTGTCCCCAGACTCTGACCATATGCGTAGTATGAAAACATCACTTTACAATCTGCATTAGCTACTGTGTAAGTTGGACTTCTAACTTCAGCTTTTTTGCCACTTGGATGTCCACCAGTTCCGTCATTTATAAACAGGAAGTGACCATTTTGATTTCGTTTAGTAGCATCAACTGCTGGTGCTACAAGTCTTGAAGTGTCACCACCAGTTCCAACTTGCCAATCAAAACCATCTACTTGAGTTTCATTAAAACCACAATTTCCTTGTCCTCCTTCAAATGTACAGTCTGTTGGGCATCTTTTCTCATCACTGCCATCATCACAATCTTTATAGAAATTACAAACTTGTCCATTATTGATACATTTATTATTATCACACTGGAACTGTCCTGCTTGGCAGAGATTTGGTCGTGGTGTGGTCATTGGTTTTACAGATGGAGTGACATACTTGGGTTGACCACATCCTGGTGTAAAACTTATATCATCAATAGCTATGTCACCTGTTACACCTGCTCCAACAACGCCCTCTATGATGACCTGGAATGGCGAATTAGATGTTAATACTACTTCTTTTCTTAACCATTTGTTTCCTTGTTGTGAGGATATAGAAGCAAGCTGTGATTTTCCCGTACTTAGTGTATTTTGATAAACATTTAGAGATCCTATGTTTGATCCGTACATATGATACCAGAACCTCATTGAACACTGACCAGTTGGTGATGGCAAGTACAAACCAATGCTAGCTGTGTCATTCTGCTTTCTAGGTCTAGATGATTCTATATATAGATAATAGCCTGACCTTGAACCTGTCGTATGATCCTGACTTGGACCTGTTCCAGATGAAGAGGTAGGGCCTCTCTTTTTGATCCAATCAAACTGATCATTTTTCAATTGCTGCCAGCCACACATTGTGTATTCAAAGGTACACTGGTTGTATCCAGAACAAAGGGAGTTGATCTCATCTGAACCATCACAACAATCATTCTGAAGGTCACATCTTAAGTTCAATGGGACACAATTGCCACTGAGACAAGTGTATTGGTTTGCTGTACAAGATCCTGTAGACTGGGGTGTTACACAGTTACTGAACTGAAGATCATCAATTGCAACATATCCAGCTCTTCTTCCATAACTTATGGCTTCTACTATGATGTGAAATTGTTGGGCACAAATAGGTAATGCCACCTGAGCTTGTTGCCATTGTCCATTTTGTTTGTTCAAAGCACTATAATAAAGTGAAAATAATGTGCTTTCTGAGCCACCAGATTGAATTAAAATACGGAATTGTCTAAATCCATGTCCATGAATATTGTACCACAGAGAGAAGTTACACATCTTACCAGCTTGATGATACAAGGGGCTATTGAAACGGAATATATTACTTGTGCCATTGGCTATTTTTTTTGCAACTGCATATCCTCCATTTGTTGTAGTAGGAGAAGTGTGGTCACTGCTTGGGCCAGTATTTTGAGTAGGGTTACCATTACTGGTCACTGTCCAGTTTCCTGGATTACTATTTGTCCAATAACATGTGCTGCCGCTGCTGAATGTACAAGATGAAGGACACATAGATTCATCACTGTTGTCACCACAATCATTCTTAAAGTCACACATCTTGTTGTAATCTATACAATTCTTATTACTACATTGCCACTTGCCCTTTCCACATGGCCCTGGTGGTGTTAAAACATATGGGAGTTTCCCCCTTGGAACCACCTGACATCCTGGAGTGAAGGATACATCATCAATTCCAATGTCACCTTTATAACCTTTACCTCTGACCCCTTCTATTACAACTCTAAATGGTGAGGAACTAGTTAGTGATACTACTGCTCTTATCCAACTGTCAGCTTGAGAACCATTCTTTGTCCAAAGTAAGCTCCTTGGTCCAGTCTCATAATTTTCCACATACAAGTTGAGAGCATTAATATCAGCTCCATACATATGATAATAAAACCTGATCTTACAATTATTAGAACTTTGAGAGAATACAGGACTCTTTAATCTGGCTGCATCTCCCATTTTTCTTGGAGAAGAGGACTCAATGTAAACATAATGTCCTACAGTGGTTCCATACGTATGATCAGACCCTGGACCAGTACCAGTGGTTGATGTTTTCCCTTGTCCGTAACTCCACTGGAAGTTATCTGTATCATCTTGAATCCAATTACAAAGATCTGTTTCAAAATTACAACGTTCAACATAATTTGTACAATTCTTTTCATCTGATTGGTCCCCACAGTCATCTGAATAGTCACATACATAGGATAGATCGACACAAGATTTTCTTGCACATGTAAACTGATTGTTTGTACAGAATGTCGTTGATGGACCCAACCCACAGTTTGTAAAATGGAAGTCATCAACAGCCATATCTACTGTCCCAGAATGCACAGCTTCTAAAACAAGGTAGTATCCAGGTTGTCGTCTGCCAATACCAACGGTTGCCAAATTCCAAGTGTTACCATGATTACCAAAAGCTGACCATACTCTGATCCTGCCAACGTTTGCATTGTATTGAACATTTGCAGGTACCAAGAAGAGTTGAAGTGATCCTGCAGAATTTGTGTTCTTGTAGTAGTAGAAAGTAAGTTGACATAAAGAATTGAGGCTGCCAAATGGTGTTGCAACTAGTACAGCTTTTCCATATGATTGTCCAGTGCCTGCATCCACATACATGTAATTACCAATGGATGATGTGCCGTAGGTGTGGTCTGTTCTAGGACCAGTAGATGTGGATCCATTATGTCTGTCCCATTGATATCTTCCTGAACTCTTGTCTACCCAACCACATGTTGAGAATTGGAAGTTACACTCCTGACATTGAAGTTCGTCAGAATTGTCACCACACTGATTGAGGAAATCACATCTTAAAGCAGCGTTGATACATTTGCCATTGGTACATTGGAACTGTCCTGTAGGACATTTACCAGATGGAGCCACTGTTGTCACAGAGCCTGCAGGTACAGTTGATACTGATCCCATGTATGGTCTACAATTTTTGGTAAATGATATATCATCTATGGCAATGTCACTATAAGCTGACTGACCAACAGTTGCCTCTATAATGAACTGGAATGGTGCTGTTGATGAGACAGTGATCTCCCTTCTTTCCCAGTATTCTCCTAGATTTCCTGTTCTCCTGTATCTCAGCAATTGTGCTCCATTTATGACAGTTCTTGTATAGATTGCTAATGTATTGACGTCTTTTCCAAACATGAAGTAATATATTCTCATTGTACAATATGGAGTGTTTGGTACTGCTTGGAAGAATTGACTAGCAAGTCGTGCCTTTTGTCCTGGCTGTCTAGGTGCAGATGTTTCAATATAAAGGTAACGTCCAGAGTTTGTATTCAGTGTGTGATCTCTTGCTGGTCCAGTATTGATTGTTGGAGTGGTTCCTGCTCGCTTTGTCCAATCAAAGTCATCATCCTGTAGTTGTTGGAATTTGCATAAGCCAGTTTCAAAATTGCATCCTGGGTAGGCGCTGCAGGTTGAGATCTGTTCGTCTGTATTGTCACCGCAGTCATCAGTGTAATCACAAACACGATTCTGTGATATACACGATCCTCTCTGACAACGGAAAGTATGAGTTGTATCACATGATGTACTAACGGCAGGAAGTCCACAGCCCTGGAACTGTATGTCATCTATAGCAATATCTCCTTGTGTACTGAATGATCTGCGTGCATCGATAATCATTTGGAAGTTTGTATCAATTCTACCAATTCTGACTATAGCCTGATTCCATCGGTTGCCTTGATTTCCAGCCAAGTTCCAAAGCCTTGTGTTGGTTGAACTTCCTGATGTTTTGGAGTACACATACAAGTTTCCAATCCCTGTTCCATACATATGATACCAGAATGACATTTGGCAGGTGCTTGCGGCTTGTTTTAACATAGGACTGGTAAAGTATGCATGGTTGTAAAATCCTCCATTACTTGCATCCACATACATGTAATATCCATTTGGTCCATTTGTTGTATGATCTGTTGAAGGTCCAGTGTTGGAATCTGGAGTAGCTCCTCTGAATTTTAACCATGTAAAGGAAGTCTTGGAGCTGTTCGTCCACTTACATGTCTGACCATTTTCAAATGTACAACTATATCCACACTGTGCTTCGTCTCCACCATCAGAACAATCTTGGTTGAAGTCACAAAGTTTGTCACTACTTATACACTGTCTATTTCCACCTGTACATGTGTATGCACATGATGATGCAGTTGTTGTTGGGGGTATTGCTGCACAACTGGAGTCAATAACAGATATATCATCTATAGCAATATCACTTAGGTAACTGCTACCAACAACTGCTTCAATGTAGAGAATGTATCCAACAGATGCTGTGGGTGGTATGGTCACTTGGGCTTGCTTCCATGCAGTACCTTGTTCTCCGGTCAGAGAAAAGACCTTCTGTTTCTGTTGTCTTGGCAACCATTTATAGATATTGAGTGTTCCCATCCCAGAACCATGCATGTTATACCACAATGTTAAACATCTGCTTGAATTAATATTAGGGAACCATGGTGAACTTATGATAGCATTGTCACCAGGCTTTCTTGGTCTTGAAGCTTCTATGTATAGGTATGTTCCATATTGTGTGTTCAAAGTGTGATCAGCTGATGGTCCAGTATTTGAAGTAACAGTTTTACCATGCACTCTCTCCCAGTCAAACTTGTCATTTCTACGGTTTCTCCATTCACAAGAATCATGCTCAAAGTCACAGCTTCCTCTAGGTTGACAGCTTCCTGTTCGTAGCATGATGTCATCCAGTGCAATGTCACCTTGATAGCCATTACCAATAACCCCTTCAAATGTTATCCTATATGGGGTACCACTCTGGATTGTAAGCTGAGCTGGAAACCAGTCAGTTCCATGGTTATGTCCAAATGTCCTCATAGGACGACCTAAGGTAGTGATACCAGCTGGTCTGATGTAGACTTTCAATGCTCCTACATTTCTGCCATACATGTTGTAATAGAAGTTGAGACAAGAGCCACTAGTAGGTGGATAAAGTGGTGAGTCTAGTCGAGCTTTGTCATTCTGATGTCTAGGTAAAGATGACTCAATGTAAATATAAGTTCCTTCATTTGTCTGGAAAGTGTGATCTGCACTTGGTCCAGTTCTATTACTATTAGTCCTTCCTGTATGTAGGGTCCAGTCAAACTGATCACTTTTATCTTGTGTGTAACCACAGAGGCCATCTTCAAAATCACATACAGTTGACTGTGGACAATCTCCAGTGTTGAATGTAACATCATCCAGTGCAATGTCCCCACTATAACCAGTTCCAGCCACACCTTCAAACACAAGCTGCTGACCAAGTCCTTGATTTGTTATGTGTACCTGAGCATACTTCCAGTCTAAACCTTGGTTTCCAAGTCGAGTCCACACTTGACTCATCACACCACCATTTCTAGAGTAGACATTCAGTCTATTGACATTAGCACCATACATATTGTACCAGAACTTCAAACACACACCAGATGAACGTATGTTGACATTGGGACTTATTATTCTTGCTGTACTGTTGGCTGCTTTCCCTGATACCTCTATATAAATGTAGTGTCCTGCTGAGTTCTGCAGTGTGTGATCTGATATTGGTCCTGTTTTTGCCGACACGGTTGCTCCTGTATGCATCGACCAATCAAATGTATCATTTTTATCTTGATTCCATAAACAGATACCATTTTCAAAGTTGCAATCTATAGCTGTTGGTGGATATGGACTTCTGGATGTGGATGGTGGGTACATTGGAGTAGTTGATGGTGGCATCTGTGAACATCCATATGTTGTAAAACTGACATCATCAATAGCAATGTCTCCAGTATAATTTCCTCCATATACTCCTTCAAAGATCACATTAAACTCTTGTGCAGAAGAAACCGCAACTGTTGACATCATCCATACATTTCCATGGTTACCAGAGGATGACCATATTAAGTTCATAGATGTGGTACCAAATGTCTGTTTGTATAAGTTCAATTTTCCAACACCTGCTCCATACATGTGGTACCAGAACTTCATGCAGCCACTGGTTATTGGTTTCATAATATCACTGACCAACCATGCCTTCTCACCAATGGTTCTACCAGTACCTGATGTTTCAATGTACATATAATGACCTTGAACAGTTCCTAGGGTATGATCTACATTAGGCCCAGTCCTAGAACTTCTTGTTCCACCATAATCTCTCTGCCAATCAAAATTGTCTCCTACTAAAGCATTGGTCCATCCACAGGTATCCTGTTCAAAATTACATGTTCCTGCAGGAGAACAAGAACCATCAGTAATTACCACATCATCAATGGCAATATCACCCTGGTAACTAAGACCTCTGACCCCTTCAATCAAAACTTTGTAAGGGCCATAATTGTATATTTCGACTTGTCCATGCCTCCAAATGTTTTGCTGGTTTCCGGTCCTTGACCAAATTTGACGGGCTTGTGATCCATTATTTTGGATGTAGATATTCAAAGATCCAATTGTTGTGCCATACATGTGATACCAGAACTGCATACACTTAGCCTGGTATGCCTGTCCTAGAATTGTAGGAGTTGTAAGTACTGCTCTGTTGTTAGGTCGTTGTCCTGAAGTTTCAATATAAGCATAGTGACCTGAGCTGGATCCATATGTATGATCGAATGGGGGACCAGTGCCTCTTGATGTTGTACCATTTACACCTATTGACCAATTGAAATCATCAGCTGTACTCTGTTGCCAATCACAGAAACCACTTTCAAAGTCACATCCTGGTTTTAATGGACAAGGTCCAGCAGTGTAGGTAAGATCATCGATTGCTATATCTCCCTGAGGTCCTTTCCCAACAGTTCCAGTTATAGACATTCTGAAATCTGTTGTTGATTTAATAGTTCTAGTGGCTTGAACCCATTGGTCAGGTTGTGTTCCTGATTTAGACCAGAACAGAACCCTTCTTTTTGATGATGTGACAAAAACTTGTAAATTTCCAATAGTAGGCCCATACATGTAGTACCAGAATGAAAGACAATTACCCTGGGCTGGTGTGGGTGGCAACACTGGACTGTCTACTACAGCCCTGTTTCCTCTCTTCCTTGGAGATGATGTTTCAATATATATGTATTGGCCCTTGCCTGATGTATGGTCTGAAGGTGGTCCAGTTCCTGGGGATGGTGTGGAACCACTTTTTAAGGTCCACTGGAAGTCATCATCAATAGCTTGAGTCCAGTTACATATTCCACTATCAAAGTTACAACTAATATTAGGTGGTGCTACATTTTGGTCACAGTTAACAAATGAAATATCATCAATACCAACATCATTTGTAGTGGAGGCTGCAAATGACCTTGCAGGAAGGACACTCAGTTGCATTCTAAATGGAGAAGTGATGGCTCCAAGTTTCTGTCCAATGTATGCCTTTCCTAGGTGCCAGCCTCTTCCTTGGTCACCTCTTATTACATTTAAGTTTGTTATTGTTCCATTTATATTAGCAGAGACAACCAGAGTTCCAACATTTGGACCAAACATGTCATAGTAGAAATACATCTCACAAGTGCTGGCTGATGGGGGAAGCAGTTGACTTTGGAATAAAGCCTTACTGAAGAATACTCCTTGTGAACCTTCTACAAATACATAGTATCCAGATGGAGATCCCTTGGTGTGGTCTACTGGGGGTCCAACTATTGCTCCCTGATTTTGAGTAGCTGAGTGTCGACTAAAATTATATCTTCCGTTGCTTAAATCTGTCCAGCCACAAGTTCCAGACTCAAAGTCACATGATCCACAAGCTTTGAAGTTACCTTGTCCGTTTGAACATTGATTAGGTGTTGGCACAGTCGCAGGAATTGTAACAGCTGTTGGGAAGATGACATTTCCTGCCTTGACACATCCTTTACTGAATACCACATCATCTATTGCTATGTCTCCATAGACAAGTCCACCCACTGTTGCCTCAATGATAATCTGGAATGGATACTGACTGATTAGATTTATACTGGCTCTGTCCCATATATCCCCACGATTGCCTGTCTTGGTAAGAAGTTTTGTTACTGGAGTACTGCCACCATTTGTTCTCATGTAAACATTAAGATTACCTACGGATCTTCCATTCATATTAAAATAAAAGACTAGATTACAGACAGATGAAACTGCTTGGAATGGTGTACTAAGAAGTCTAGCTACATCTCCTGGCTTCCTTGGACTTGATGTTTCAATATAAACAAACCCTCCAGTTCTTAGTCCAGAGGTATGGTCTCTGGTAGGTCCAGTGCCTCTTGATGGTGTTGGTGAATTTCTTCTTGTCCAGTCAAAGTTATCTCCCTTGTCCTGACTCCAATCACAGAATGAGTTGCTAAAAGAGCATCGAGATGGGTAACCTGAACATTGTGTTTCATCACTTTGGTCTCCACAGTCATCAGTGAAGTCACAAAGTCGGGTGTTGTCAACACAAGAACCTCTTTGACATCTGAACTGGTTGGTACCACATGATGCTTGTATTGGGGGTAGTCCACAGTTAACAAAGGTTACATCATCAATAGCAATGTCTCCAAGAACTGAAAAACTTCTTCTAGCCATGAACTGTATTATAAAATCTCTCGACTCTCTACCAATATTTATTGTAGCTTGCTGCCATGCATTTCCCTTATTTCTTGACAAATATTGTAGAACAGTAGATTGACCTTGAATGACCTTGGACACTGTAAGTGATCCAATAGAACGTCCATACATATGATACCAGAAGGACATCTGGCAGGTTGCTGCTGATTTTCGCAGAGTAGGAGTATGTAAGGTTGCAAATGCATATCTTCTGCCGAAATTTGCATCCACATACATGTAGTAGCCCTTTGCTGTTCCTGTGGTGTGGTCACTCTGTGGTCCAGTGTTGGCTGTTTCTGTTCCATTGTTATGTCTAGTCCATCTGAAGGATCCGACACTTGAATCAATCCATCCACATTGTGTAGCATCAAATGTACAGTTTCCACAGTTTTTCTCATCATCCCCTTGTGGACAGTCTTTGACAAAGTCACACACTTTAAGGGCTGAGATTGAAGATCCACCAGTACAGGTATACATTTTACTGGTCAGTGGTACTGCAGGACAGAATCCAGTCTGTATGGAGATGTCATCAATAGCTATATCACTAGAATATCCACTTCCAATCACTGCCTCGAAAGCCAATGTGTATTCTTGTGTACTTGTCAAGTTAACCAGTCCCTGGACCCACTTTAGTCCCTGGTCCCCTGTTACAGTAAACAGACTAAAATGTTGATTTGGTACTGTCTGTAAGCCAATTGTATCCTTGTATAGATTTAGTGTTCCCATTGTATTTCCATGCATAAGGTAATAGAATGTGAAACAACTGCCTGCAGTTTTAGGTAGGACTTCTGATCGTAGGCGAGCTTTCTGGCCTGGAAGCTGAGGTTTAGATGACTCAATGTATAGGTAATTTCCTGAAAGAGAAAAGAGTAAAATTGAGAGATTTTTGTTTAAAAAAAAGTATTTTTCGCAATAATTATGTGTCAGATTTTAAGATGCACAGTCAATTCCTTATTATTTGAATAGTTTAAAGTTTGGTTAACAGTTATAAGTGTATGTGTGCTCACATTTATGTCCTTGTTAGAATATTTTTTAAAATGTTTATTTGTGAAGTTTGATTTAAATGCTGTAATACTGTTCAGATGCTCATGTGGGCAAGCCATTAAAACAAATTTAACATAGAATAACTAAAATACTCTTTTGAATCTTACCATTCTGGTTGCCTATGGTGTGATCTGCTGTTGGTCCTGTCCCAGAACTAACTGTTCTTCCCTTATGTCTAATCCAATCAAAATCATCTCCTATTATGTCGTTAGACCAAGTACACAGTCCTTTCTCAAAGTTACAGTTACCAGGAGGTGGACATTTGCCATCAATAATGTTCACATCATCAATAGCTATATCACCTGAGTAGGTACGACCACGAACAGCTTCAAACGCCACCTAAAATTCAAAAATGTTTGTCATACAAATAGCTTCAAATGTCACCTAAAAATACAAAAATGTTTGACAAATTTATAAATTGAGAAACGATTGCATGGTTAAATTATTGCCAATAATGTGACTGAATGAGTTTCACGATAATAAAAACTGGCATTCTGATATCTCATACATATAACTGTAGGCAGATTTTCCTGAAATCCCAATAAAAAATCTCCATTATTGCTATTTTGTGCATTTTTCCTTTGATCTTTTTTTATGATAATTTTTCATATCATGCTTCTCGCTTGAGATGGAAAATTATCACTAGTAACTAAGGAGGAATATGGCATTGCTAATGAAATTGATAAGAAATTGACAACATCATCATAGGTAAAATAGTGATAAACAGATAATCATTGATCATCTCAACTCGATTGCTTTTCTCGCTTTCGACGTACCGGCTCAAGCAAGAAAATCAATCTTGTTGAGATGATCCACGATGATCTATAATTCTTCAAAATTCCCAATAATAAAAGTATGCCATTATTCTGAATTTAAAGTATTTTAAAGTGCTAGATGATAAGGCCATCTCTACTAAATAATATATAGTTAGCTGGCATGAATTATCATTGATATGGTCATATTTATAAACTAACTGTTTACAAAACTTTTGCATTTTTGAAATAATAAGGCTTTTCTACCTCAGGAATAGATTACCTTAGCTGTTTTTGGCCAAAATTTTTGAATTTTGGTCCTCTATGCTCTTAAACTTTGTACTTTAATTGGCCTTTTTAACTTTTTTGGATTCAAGTGTCACTGATGAGTCTTTTGTAGACGAAACGTGGGTCTGGAGTGAATACAACAATGTAATCCTGGTATCTGTGATGAGTCAATTTTCAAGAGAGTTGTTTTTGTTTGAAATTTGCCTACACTAAAGAGAGTTAGAAGCTACAACTAAAATATGAATTGAGCAAACATTTAGAAATCTAGTATCTTTTTGGGGGATGCTTTAACTGTAAAGCATTTACCGCATTCTCCTTTAAAAAAATTCCACGCCAACTTTTTCTGATATGACATTTGAATATACATCTCTTACAAAATTAAAATACCTGGAATGTAGAAGCTGTTACTAAATTGACTTGTCCAATTCTCCAGATGTTGCCTTGGTTACCGCTCCTTGTCCAGATTGGTGGTACAAGCTGTCCTTGTTGAAACATTCTGATATTTAATGTGCCGATACCATTTCCATACATGTGATAGTAGAATGTTAAACATTTGCCATTGGTTGCTGGATATTTAGGAGTCAATAGTCTGGCTTTATTACCTGGTAGCCTTGGCCTTGATGACTCAATGTACATGTAGTAACCTTCAAATGCAAAACAAAAGTTTTATATGTAAGCAATTAAAAAAAAAGAAAGAAATAAATAAAAGCAATTCTAAATAAAGTAACTTTCTAACATTTCCAGACACTTGAGTCTTGGGTACATCCTATTGTAAACCAATTAACTTTAGACAAGAGGTGGGTCAGGTTCTTTTACAAAATTATGTACAGACTATGTTAACAAACTGAAAACTTTAAATAATTCATTAACAAATTAGCAAATAAAGCTCGTTCAATTTTAAGGGTTCATTTGTAAACAGTTATTGTATTGAATATAAGGGATTTTATGTTTCAATGATTTTAGAACTTACCAGCTTTAGTACCATAAGTATGATCAAATGAGGGACCAGTATTAGCTGATGACGTTTTTCCTGATGCTCTTATCCAATCAAAATTAAGTGTATCAGTTGAATCCTGGACATATCCACATAGGTCAACTGTCTCAAAGTCGCAGGTACCTGTTTAAGGAGAAAGCAAGATATTTCATACATGCTGTAAGATTTTTCTAAATATAATATTTATATCATAAATCAAAAAGGCTAATATTGAGGTCATTTATCAAAACTAATATGTTTACAATGTATGTGTGCATATTGGTCTTGACAAATAGTGCTGAAAAAAATAAATAACTGTCCATGAAAAATATATGGTTGCAAAGTTAATCACATACTATCATTTCAATTTATGAATTTTTAAGTCATAAGAAAATATGTGACAAGACCTGCCAATCAAGTGAATGACAATTTTCAAAATTCTACAATATGGCAGATTAACGGTAGTAAAGAGTGAAGACTATTTATAGTAGACTTACTTGATGGTGGACAAGGTCCGTCATTCATTGATATATCATCTAAAGCCATATCACCTTTGTATCCCAATCCTAACACACCCTCAAAAACAAACTGTAAGAAAAAAAAAGATTTTCACATGAAAAATCATAATAGACAAAACAATGCAAAAAAGACAATATAAGGGTACCACTTCTGTGGAGTCAACATTTGATTATTATTTCATAATTCATAGTAATTTAGGGACTACTAACTATATCAACCATCAAAATTTGCATATAATATGTTAATTGTTTAATTTTCTATCAATGTGAATAAGTACCTATCGATTATTACCATGTTCTTCAAATTTATCATAAAGTCACAAATTCTCTCGGACAATAAATATCTTGTTGTCAAGTAAACATCATTCTTTAAGCCAAAGAAAAGCAATAACTACTGTTCCTTGGCTTTGATTTTTGGCAAATGCTAGCACTGATTTTGTTTCAAAAATTTATAAATTGTAACCTTTTTTTTTTTGTCAGTTAATCTATATAACAAATTTTATTGCTATAGCATACAGCATAAAAAAAGAAAACATGTTTTAAACTTTCTCTTTTCTTAATTTCTTCAACAAATTTTAATAAAATAATCTGCTAAACAAAAAATACCTGAACAGTTGCCTGAGTCTGGCCTGATACAGATGACAATGCATGTGGGGTCACATAAACTTGTCCATATGCCCATTGGTTGCCTTGATTTCCTTGCTTTGTCCATAATGGTGTTCCAAGAGTTGTCCCTATGAAGAAAAATAACCCATGAATTTTCACTAAACTTTGGTATAGAAACATGGTTACCTGAACTTCAGGTACACAACAATATATCTATTATATTACTGTAAATTCAGAAATTATTGTGTGCATTTATTATTGCAATTTTGTCATTTTAGACTAAAATGAAGTTTTATTTTATTGCAATATTGAGAAAAGTCTTATTTAATTCATATACAAAATTTCAAAATACAAGTTTAAAATATTGCCATTATAACCCTGTCACATTTTTCGCAATTATGAAAAGATCACAATAACTTCTGAATTTACAGTAATCAAAATGTATAATGGGTACTCAATAAGGGATATTATATACAATTAAGCCCCTCTCCCCAGACTTGGGAATAGGAGAAAAATATTGATAAATATTTGCTAGAAAACAATATTTATTAGTTGTATGCATGTTATAATACATGACAAAAAACTAAAAGCTGGTGTTGGGTATACTTGATATCAAAAAACAACTTAACAAAGCAAGTTTACAAAAATAAACATTTAAAAGTCTTTTGTGGGATAATATATAGATCGAAGATTACCTGATTTAGCATAGAAGTTCATGAGATATATATTTTCTCCGTACATATGGTACCAAAACTTGACACACTTCCCACTGTCCATCATGAACACGCTTGGACTTATAATTCTGGCCGTATCATTTCGTTTTCTTCCTGATGACTCGGTGTAAATATAGTACCCTGAAAATATACACAAACATTTTACAGTATATTATTTAAAAAATCCTAAAATGTTTCAATCATACCAACTGTTTAAATAACTGTAAAAGAGTTATTCAAAAGGTTTAATACTGTATGGAGCAAAATTGCTTAGTTCAGAGAAAACCAAATTTCCCTTTTTCAGTGACACTTAAAATTGAGAGAATGAAAAATAGTCTTTGTGAAAAAAATGTTTGTTGCTATAGTAAGGAATGTTAAACACAATAAAGGAATTATTACGATCGTAAAATATTCAAAAGTTAGTAAATGAACTCTCTATTCTATGGGATAATATCTTAATGTTATCTGCTGATCTCTGTGTACTATAAGATAATATTTTAATGTTACCTGCTGAACTCTGTGTACTATGGTCATATGGAGGACCTGTTGAGACTGAAGTAGTAGTTCCTCTTTTTATTGTCCACTGGAACTGATCCGTTTGGTCTTGAGTCCATTGACAAATGTTATTACCATCAAAGTTACAGTCAACATTTGTTGGTGCTGAAAAAAACAATTAGTAATCATTAAAAAATAAACAGAGAACACTAATTTTTTGTATTTTCAAGTTCTAAATAATAGTTATTCCCCCTGCAGATAGAGATCAACAATTTCCGCACCTTAAAAATTTGCAATAAATTTTTGAGGGATCTATAGGTAGCTTGTTCTCACGGCTAAATTTCAGCCCCTATCATAAATTTGTCTTGTTATACTGATAAACATTTTACAGTCAAACTATGTTCTTTTTCAATGATATAACACTTAGAATAATCTATACAATACAGAAAACAAGAATGTGCCCCTAGTATGCCCCATCCACACTATCATTTTATATGTTCAGTGGACCTTGAAAATAGGGTAAAAACTCTAATATGGCATAAAAATTAGAAAGATCATATCATAGGGAATATGTGTACTAAGTTTTAAATTGATTAGACTTCAACATCACCAAAAACTACTTCAACTAAAAATTTTAACCTGAAGCGGGACAGACGGATGAACAGACGTACAAATGGACACACAGACCAGATAACAAACTGCAAACCAACTTATTTTTGCGAGCTATTTATTTTTCGTGACTTTCGCAAGTAGAAAAATAACGGGAATATAAATTGTCGCGAATATGTAAAACTTGGATCTTTCCTTAATGAACTTCATCAAGTAAATCATAAAATCGAGATATTAAATAGCCGCCAAGTGGTCAAGAAAGGGTAAAACGCGAAATATAGAATCCTTGAAAATAAATGGGGCATAAAAACTTATAAAACTAGCATCTGTGTCCCTGAATGCAAGAAATTAAATCATGTTACAATGCTGTATCTTTTAATGTATAGGAAAACGTTACGTTGATCTTACCATATGTAACAGTGGTTCCTGGCATCATGGTTGTTGTGGCAACAGTCTGGTTACAGAATCCAGTATGGACCTGAATGTCGTCAATAGCGATATCACCTGCATATCCTCCTCCAACTTCTCCATCAAAGGTCACCTTCAAAATAAAATTGATAATAGTAGTATCAAGAAGGCAATACAATGAGAAGGAAATATTCTAAAATTCAACTTTTAACATTCTCATTGAACTAAAGAATGAAAATGAGAATTATTTTTGTTTATTTCCTTAATTCAACTGAGCCTTACATGACATTTTCAGTAAATAAGTGAGAAGTTAGTTACTATTTCAAAACATAGCAATTTGTTGAAAACTTTTATTTAAATTCTTCAAGATTGATAACTTGCATTTTTTTTTAAATTGTTGCATTTGTTGTTAAGCTAAGAAAAAAGTGGCAAAATAAATCTATTTTCATTCAACATGTTGAAAAATTCAAATCCCTATGCAAGAAGTTTGTGTATAAGAACTTCATAAAAGTTATGTAGCCTTGTGCTTGTTTTTTTTTTTTATAGATATCTCCCTGTCACATCATTGACAGATAGGTTATGGAAACCTTACCTGCCACATTTTTGACGGACTTGTGATGTAGACTTGTGATTGTTTCCATATATTTCCTTGGTTTCCTGTGGCATTCCATAACATAAGTGTTTGAGTCTGATCTGGTTTGTAAAGTCTTAATGATCCAATATCTATAATAACAAGTTTTAACTCAATTTGATTGTGTCCAATATTAGGCTTATTCTTTTGTTCATTTCAGAAAAAAAGAAAGAATATGAGATACCAGTCCATGACATGACACAAAATCAGTACATGTACAGCAAAAAAACACAAAAGAAAAGGAACAGGGTATTTTAAGGATCTATTTTTAAATGAGAGTATAATCAACAAAATAATTCAAGATTTACCATTGGAATGACTTTTTTAAATAGATAACATTTGACTTTCTATCGACCCTTTAAGTCCTTCATTGGATTTAACAACTTGATACATAAGTTAGAGGCCATCATGTTGCTAGCACCACTGCACAGGTTTTTTTGTGTGTTTTATCATAACCAGTTTGTCTAGATGGGCAAAGCAGAAGATTTTTGTACCCCACCAAATTTTGTGCACATATACTGTTTCAAGTCGAGCTATCTTGACCTGTAGTTGCTTGTCTATTTGTTTTTGCAAGTCTGTCTTTTTTCAAGAGAAGAGCCAGGTGATTGATGTATTATCTATTTGGTATGTGTTCCCCCTTTTTTAAGTATGATTCTTACCTGCTCCATACATGTGATACCAGAAAGAGAAGCAGGAACCAGTTGTTTGGGGGAAATATTGACTGTAGAACCAGGCTCTATCTCCCTTGGTACGACCTGATGATTCAATGAACATGTAGAATCCTTGATCTGTGCCTGTCGTGTGATCAACTGATGGTCCAGTATTAGGGGTCAAAGTTCCTCCTGTTGATCTTAACCAATCAAACTGATCACCAACACGTGTGTTCAGATAACCACAAGTGTCAGATTCGAAATCACAATTTCCAGGTGCTGGGCAAGCACCCGGTAACACAGCCAAATCATCAACAGCTATATCTCCTTGGTAACCATTACCCATAACTCCTTCCAGGATGATCTACAAATGTTGATTTATATTAGCTGTCTGGATCAATCATTTTTACTGATAGAATATCTGAACTCATTCTTCTAGGAATTCATTAATATTTATTGATTTCATGGATTGGGGTTAACCAAGAATTTAAGTGACCAAAAGACAAATGAGTCAGGACAATATGGCCCATATTTGGCTATAAATGTCTTCAATTTCCAATTACAGGAAGTTGTAAATAGTTTTGGAAAATATAAAACAAAATTCACATATGATGCATAACCATTGTAGGAAATAAACCATGAGGAAATCAGTATATTAAAAATAACCACTTTATGTTGGATTTGAAAAGAATGGTTAAACCTAACTAACAACTTGATAAGTAGTGGAAAAATGTTAATACATATAAGAACGCTTCTCTTAAATCATTTTGTTGTTATTTGAGTGTGGCCAATTTTTCCCCAAAAAAATCAAAAATGTGAAAAAATAACTCAATTCAATTCATCATTTTTCTTAATTTAGTAAAATATCTATCATTTACCTGATATTGCTGAGTTGGATTGAGTTGAACAGTAGCATAATACCAGAGATCTGGTTGATTTCCTTGTTGTACCCATACCAGCTTGTCATTGGAGTTCTGTTGTCTGATGTAAACATTTAACTTGCCAATACTAACACCATGCATGTGATACCAGAAAGTCAGACATTCCTTTCCACTTTTTGGGTCCGGAAGAAACATAGGACTATTAAGGCGAGCTTTATCTCCTATTCGTCTTGGTGATGAAGCCTCAGTGTATATGTAATAACCTTTGAATAAATTGAGATTTTATTCACATATGTGCTACTTTGAAAGGTAAAGAGGAATTCAATAATTGATAAAAAGTTTTTTCTTGAATTTGAAGAGACATCAAAGAGTGATTCTTAGAGATAGGATTCAGTATAAAAAATTATATAGATTCATTCTATGGAACATCATTTTATGGACTGAATTTTGGTTTCATTTATATTCATGGCTACTAATTTTTATGGTTTGAATAGCATTTTCTAGGATTTTGGATTTCATTGGTTTTACACTTTGTACATACAAATTATAGGAATTTATACTTTGTTGAAACTCTGTGATCTTCTTTTCCACATGAAATCAGCAAAAACTGGTATTCCATGAATAATAATCACATTACAGTTTTTAAAGGGAGAATAATATTTTATGTACAAATAAGCCTCAAAAACATAAAAATTGTTCTGTATTAACAATAAACTTTCACAGTGAAAACTAGATGCTTACCATACTGGCTTTCAGTTGTGTGGTCATACAATGGGCCGGTTCCAGTAGAACTGGTGCCATTCCTATCTCTCTTCCAATCAAACTGATCTGATGATAATTCCTGTGTCCAATCACAGATATCTGCTTCAAAGTCACAAAGTCCTGCAGTAAACACAATGTCATTAAATGTCTGAATAAAACAACATTGTGTATAAAATTTGTTTTATTTATAAATATGATATCACCTTGTAATATATACCTCATGTGGTTTGATTGCCAATTGGAACAACTATCCAACAGAGATTGAAGATTGTGGATTTAGTCAAGCCACTTTTATATGCTTTGACTCCTTTATAAAGACTTTTCTTGTAATGTTCTTGATTTAAAATATTAACAATGAAATTCTGTAAATTAAATGTGGAATGTGACACAGATGATGCTCCCACTAGCATACACTATCATAAAGTGAAATAACCCAAGAACAGTAAAAGTGAACCTACCAAAATTTGTACTTTTTGAGGTAATAAACATTGCATATAAGATTCATAACAACTTAATTTACTGAACAGAAACCAATTTCAGGATGTAAGAAATTAACCAGGGTAAAACTTAATTTCCCACGACCTTACAGCATGAGCATAAAAATATCTTGGAATTATTTTTTTCATATGATATCTCAATTTATCAAAACTTACAAATTTGAATTATACAAATCAATAAAGGGTCTATAGAAGTTTTAATTACTTGTTGGTGGACACTGGTCATTAACCATGCTGATATCATCCAAAGCTATGTCTCCTTGCCAACTAAGACCTACAACACCTTCAAACAGGATCTGTAAAAAATGTTGATATAGTTACATAGTCATCAACATCAAAAATAAGATATGTAAAGTAGACGGTTACCGTAATTACAAAGTCACCATGTAAACTTACATACACAAGACCAAATATAAGATATGTAAAGTAAAGATGCATATGGCATGAAGTGTTTTTTCTTCTGTTTTACATGAATTTGAAAAAAATACTTATCCCAAAAGAATTGAAACACGAATCAATGCTTCATATTCATTTTTGCTGTTCTATATAAATGTTATTTGGTGTTAAGAACTATTAGTTGATTGACCTCTATTTAGTGTGTACTATTAAGATTGACCTCTATTTAGTGTGTACTATTAAAATTGACCTCTATTTAGTGTGTCTATTAAGATTGACCTCTATTTAGTGTGTACTATTAAGATTGACCTCTATTTAGTGTGTACTATTAAAATTGACCTCTATTTAGTGTGTCTATTAAGATTGACCTCTATTTAGTGTGTACTATTAAAATTGACCTCTTTTTGTTGTATACTATTAAGATTAACCTCTATTTAGTGTGTCTATTAAGATTGACCTCTATTTAGTGTGTACTATTAAGATTGACCTCTATTTAGTGTGTACTATTAAGATTGACCTCTATTTAGTGTATACTATTAAGATTGACCTCTATTTAGTGTAGTGTGTACTATTAAGATTGACCTCTATTTAGTGTGTACTATTAAGATTGACCTCTATTTCTTGTTTACTATTAAGCATACAAACCTTAAATGGTGTTCTACTGGTAACTGTCCTGGTGGCTTTTCTCCATACATTTCCTTGTGTTTTAGATGTGGTCCAGATCATTGACTTGTTTCCGTCTGTAGTTTGTTGGTAGACATTCAGCGTGTTTACATGGGCACCAAACATGTGATACCAGAATGTTAAACATACACCGTTTGCTTGAGGTTGCTGGATACCAGTAGATAATACAGCTCTGTCACCCTGATGTCTCGGTGAGGAAGTCTCAATATAGATATAATATCCTAAATGTAAAAAAAAATGTTTAAACCCACAAATAACTTAAGATCTCAGAAAGTATATACACTGAGTAATGCCCCAAAACAAATTATTGATACTACAAGCTAATCAATTTTTGTAATTTTGCTTATTTGAATACCACAAATATAAATGGCCAACAAAAAGCATACTGCACTTAATACATATTGTAGTTCGTAAAAAAAAATGCCATTTCAACCGAAACTTTCGGGACAATTTTCTCTATTACAGTGCAACAAGGCTTCAGTTAAATAGATACTTCTGTATTTAAAAATGGAATTAACTATGGAACCATCTTCATAACACATTCCATAGAAATATTAGAAGACAACGTTAAAAACTTGTGTTGAATTCATTTGTCATTTTGAATAATAAAACATGTTTAAACTGTTTCATTGAAAGAAATTAAAATAAACTATCATTAACTGTCATGTTGAAGAAGAAAACCAATTTCAGACTTGAACATTTATAAGATTGACAAATGAAGATTATGATTGATTGATTGATGAGGGGATAGGACCTTTATTGAGACTCCGGGATTGGGTGTTTTTAAAGTCGGGATTTCGGGATTGACCATTTCGGGATACCAGAATTCTTTTTAAAATTTTGGGATGTCGGGATTTAATTTAAATCTGGGACTTCGGGATTTCGTGTTTTTAAGCCTGGGATTTCGAGATCTGGACCCCTCCTCAAATTCACAACCTCAGTTTTGACTGGCTAGTGATTACAGTAGTAGAACACCTGTCCCCCCCCCCCTGGACAAGTTAAGATGCATGCATTATCCTCATTTCACCTGTTCCAGTTGTGTGATCTCTATCTGGACCAGTCCCTCTGGTTGGTGAAGCTTGATTAGTTCTAGTCCAATCAAAATCATCCTTTGTATCTTGGAAATATCCACAGAAATCAGATTCAAATGTACAGTTCAAAGCTACAAAACAAATATTTCAGCAGTTAATTTTCAGTAGGAGATATAAAACTACTTTTACACTATGGAATAAAAAGACATTATGAAAAATTGAAAATCAATTAAATAGATATGACTAGAAATTAAAATAAATAAAAATTTTTGTGTAATGTCAATCAACAGAAACACCTAAAAGTACTGTAGAAAATCAGGAGGAATTCTAAACAACTAAAATAAAACTATATACATATTTGGAAGTAGAGTTCCTGACTATGCAGTATGGACTTTGCTCAAAGAGCTTGTCTAAAGTTATGATCTAAGTAAGTGATTGTCCTTTTTATAATTGCTTTTCATCCCTTTTGAATTTAATATTTATGAATAAAATTAAAAATAAAATGGAAAGGTCTCATGAAATTGTTTCTAGCTTTATTAGACTATGAGTAAATAATTATGCACAGCTGGAAAAGTGGTGTGAATATTTTCCTTTCCTTCAATCGACCTTGATGGGATGTCTAATGATCTCTAGAGGTCTTTTATATTAACCAGCGTTGTTGGATTACTGTCACATTAACATTTACCCCTTTGTTCATCTTTCCATAAGTATTATAAATGCTTTTGCAGCATATGTAATTTTTTTTATAAAAGAGATGATTTTTAACAGTAAAACATGTTTATATATTATGTTTTTCTTACTTTTATCCGTGAAGATTTGTGTGGGACTGCAGTCTACAAATTTGACATCATCAATAGCTATATCTGCATTGGGTACATTAGACAAGGAACCAAAGCCTTTGTTAGGGAAGGCTTGGAATCTTAGCTGTAAAACAAAAATATGTTTAAAAATCACCTTTGTTTCTGTTTTATGTGTTAATATTCAATTACAAGAAAGCAATTAAAACTCAATACATTATTCCTTTTAATTATCCATATCTAAAAATAAACAATACTACCACATTGTTTTTTAAATTTAAAAAATGAAGTAAAATTTTTACATGCAAAAAGTGCTGACAATATAATTAAGATATACAATAAGAGTTTGAAATGTATACATTAATTTATTGTTTTATAATTGAATTTTAAAAAAATGCATTCATACATATAGTATGCATCAACAATGTACAGCCTCATTTTCAGACCGCTGAACATTCACCCATTAAACTAACCTTATAACCTGCTGAAAGTTGACCAATGTCTGCTGAGGCATTCTTCCATCCACTGCCTTGGGAACCAGTCTTGTACCAGATCAGAGTTCTTTGAGTAGGTTTATTAGAGTTGATAACATAAAGTTGAACATTGCCTATATCATAACAATATCAACATATACTGTAAATTCAGAAATTATTGCGAGGTTTATGATTGCAAAAAAAGTGACAGTGTTATAGTCACAATAATTTAAACTCACATTTTGAAATTTTTTATATGAATTAAACATGATTTTTCTCAATATGGCAAAAATTAAAGTTGCATTTAAGTCCAAAATGACAAAATCGTAATAATATATGCCCGCAATAATTTTTGAATTTACAGTAATGTGTTTGACTAATGTTATTCAAATTACTGTAAACTCAAGAATTTTGATGTGCATTATTTTTTGTGATTGTTGAAACATGATACAAAACTCAAATAATAATGATTTCAGAAAATGTTGCATTCAAAAGTATCAGATTGAGAATCACATCCACAGCAAACACAGACTTATAAAATGTAAAATCTTTAATTCAATTACCTGCCAAAGCCCCATTCATATTGAACCAAAATGTGATATGACAACTTGCTGCAGTGGCTTGGAATACAGGTGTGTCCAGGTAGGCTCTGCTGAAAAAGGTACCAGTAGATCCCTCCACCAACATGTAATGTCCTGAAAGTTAAACATTCCAAATATAACATAATAAAATTGATTCTATCAGAATTTGTTTGATAGGAGATTCCTGATCTTTTGAAATCTTTAAATAAACTTCCGCTATTTTATTACAGTTTTTAAGGTAGTGCTAATCACCTCGACTTAAGTTAATTTGACTCTTTTACTTTTCATAAAATTTTGACAAAATATTATACGCTTTGACCCCTTGATAAAAATATATATTTTAAAAAACTTGACATTATTTTCATTAGATATTAAGCAGTTTGACAAACACAAATTATGATCACTGAAAAGCTTAATGTTTCCTCAACAATAGAAAATGATTAAAATGTTCAGTTGAATATTACAGAGTTATCTCCCTGTAGTGTTATGTACAATCTTAAATAACAGAATTTGCTTAATCAGGTTAATAAAAGCTAAGCATACCATGTACTATCATACTGACCTTGTGCATTATTTGTGGTGTGATCACTTGATGGACCTCCTGTTCCTGGAGAAGAACCTTGGAAGATATGCCAATTGTAACGTCCAGTACTGGAATCTTTCCAGCCACATTGATTTTTCTCAAAGTTACATGATCCTGTATACAAATACTTTATTAAAATGTATGAATTTTATTTCTTTAAAAACATAAAAATATCTAACTTACATTTTCAACAATATCTCTCTTACACATTGTGCAATTGAATGTATTGAAATATATTCAAAAATGAATTGAACTAGAATTACATTTTGTTTTATCTAAAGAAAATCTATTCTAAATAATAATATAATAAATGACAGAAAGGGGAACAGTCAATAAACATGAAGAGACAACCATCTTCAGTTACAAATCCATAAACAAGGGGGTACAAACATCTTCAGTTTATCTCGTCTGAGTTATTGAAATGTCATATTGGATAATTTGTAGTAAACAAGGAGAAGAAAACAATCTTCTTAGTTGGTAAAATGTCATTTTTCAGTTATTTGTAATAAACAAGGGGGAGACACCCATCTTCTGAGTTAGTGAAATGTCATATTGGGTAATTTGTAATATTAAAACAAGGGGAGACACTAATCTTCCGAGTTGGTAAAATGTCATTTTTCAGTTATTTGTAATAAGCAAGGGGGAGAAAACCATCTTCTGAGCTAGTGAAATGTCATTTGGGGTAATTTATAATAAAAAGGGGGAGTGAACAATCTTCTGAGTGAGTTATGTCATTTTTCAATTATTTGTAATAAACAAGGGGGAGACAACTATCTTCTGACTAAGTGAAATGTCGTTTTTCAGTAATTTGTTATAAACAAGGGGGAGACCACCACCTTCTAAGTTAATCAAATGTCATTATTCAGTAATTTGTGATAAACAAGGGGGACAACCATCTTCTAAGTAAGCAAAATGTAATTTTTCAGATATTTGTAATAAGCAAAGGGGAGTGAACCATCTTGGGAGTAATTAAAATGTTAAATTGTGTAATTTGTATTATTCAAAGGGAGACAACTTACCACAGTTAGCTTCATCAGATTTGTCTGCACACTGGTATGTAAAATCACACAATTGGAAATTAGGTATACATTTTGTTCCAGTGACACACTGAGTACTGTTAGCTCCACATGGATTAGGAGTGGTTGCTGGTCCTGGGGTGCCAGTTGGTATTGTACCTGCTAAAATGATAAAGAAATACAATGAAATGAATTGGAATGAAAAGTTTTTGAAAAAAAGGTTTCTTTTTAGCTCTGAATACAAATATATTTCATTGAGACTATTTTTTTTTAATATAAGATGAAATTCACATTTTATTTGTAAACAAGAACGTGTCCAAAGTACAGGGATGCCCCACTAGCACTATAATTTTCCATGTTCAGTGGACCGTAAAATTGGGGTCAAAACTTTTAATTTGGAATTAAAATTAGAAAGATCATATCATAGGAAACATGTGTACTAAGTTTGAAGTTGATGTGACTTCAAGTTCATCAAAAACTACCTTGACCAAAACAAAAACTTTAACATGAACTTCGCACTATCATTTTCTATGTTCAGTGGACCGTGAAATAAAAAAATGGTTGACCATTTTTTCACAAATTTTTGAGAGGAAGGATTACAAATTTGCACCTTCTATAAAATATATTTTTTCTATATTTACCTGCAACCAGCATACATCCATCAGAGAATGATAAATCATCAATAGCTATATCTCCTTTGTAACTACTACCGACCACACCTTCTACTAATACCTGAAAAATGGAAAGAAATAAACATGAAGAAAATCATCGTCATATAAAAAATAAATCTACAAAAGAAACACAGCTTGTTTGTTCATATAGAAATCAATACAGTGTACTAAAAAATAAGATTTTTGGGAGAATTTCAGCACACTCAGTGGTAGTTCTTCTCAAACAAATAACTTTAACATGTTAAGGTGAGATTCAAATAAGAATATGTTTGTAAAACAGGGTCGCTTTTTCATGCCCTGCTGGTTAGAAAAGGGTTCCTTTTTTATGTCCTGCTGGTGAGAACTGAGATTTTTTTTAAACAAAGTATTTGTCTAGAACAGGATTGTTTATTTAACGGTTTAAGATGCAGTCTATAACCCAGGTCTAGAACAGCATCTATTTTATACGGTCTAGAACAGGGTATACATTTTTCTGAGCGTGTCTGGAACAAGGTATGTTTTCAATATTTCTGTTTACAAGTTAGAAAGGAGATATAGCTATTGATGATTTATCATTCTCTGATGGATGTATGCTGGTTGCAGGTAAATATAGAAAAAATATATTTTCTAGAACAAGGTATGTTTTCAATATTTCTGTTTAGAAGTTAGAACAGGATATGTTTTTCAATGTTTTCTGGTTTGAACAGGGTATGATTTGGCAAGTGCTGTTGGCACAGTTATACCTGAAAGGAGAGTTAGTTAACCCCCCCCCCCCCCCAAATGAACAGGTGAATAAGCTGACAGAAAAAATAATATACACACACTTTCTACAGCAGTCAGAGAATAAAAAAAAAATTTACAGAGTTGTAGCTTCATGAATAATGCGTGTTAAATGAAGTTATTTGAATTCACAATGATCTAACCTGGAATGGATTGTTTTCTAGTATCTGTATATCTCTCCTTTCAAAGAAATCTCCAACATTTCCAGACTTGGTCCATATCTTTTTGAGTGGTCCTCCAACAGCTGTTCTGGTGTAGACATTCAGTGTTCCAATTCCACTTCCAAACATGTGGTAGTATAGTCGGAACTTTAATTATAGACAATAATTATATGATAGAAAAGAAAGGATATGGAGATCCATTCATGACACAAAATCAGTACATGCACAGCAAAAACAGAAAAAAGAAGGAGCAACAGTGTTTTCCTTGAGACAGCCTCAATTATAAATGAAAATTATGGCTAATTTAAAAAACAAAGCAGATCTGTACAAAAAGGAATATAAATCTTGATTAGATTATGATATTTATCCATTAAAAATAGTTTCACTCTTAAAATTTAACTACAGAGTATTGATCAAATTGTCATAATTACATTATAATAGGTTATTCTGATTGGCTACACTGCAATCTCGCGTTATTCCTTAATCAACATCATCACACAATAAAATTTATCATTCATGTTGACACAGGTCCCACAAAAAGTGCACAGGTAAATTAAATAAAAACTTGATAAAAATCATGTTTTCATTATCCTACCTAAAAAATGTAATTATAAGTATTGAAGGATTCTTTTTGTAACTTCATAGGGTTGTAAAAGCGTTGACTGTGGGCACATTTTTAGAATGAAGCACGGAAATGTACTTCGGTCAACGCTTTTACACCCCAATGAAGTTACAAAAAGAAGCTGTCAGTTCTTAAATAAAAGGGAGAAAGTAGATGAATATGTTATCAATTTATTACAAAAATATATACTAACTCTAGTTTATGCTTTTATCCACACATTTACACACAAATAAGTATAACTGTAACATGACCAATCTGGCATTAGTGGTCTTTAAGTGGTCTTATTAATAATAAATCAGTAATACGATTAAATTTTACGATTTACTTCATTAGTTCGTTTTTTATCTAATTTTGTGTAGATCTACATCTAAATGTGCAACCTCCGTCGTGCAAGGCTTAGTCTTACTTTAAACGAAATGCTAACTCAAAAATTGTGGAATGCAAACCAATGTGAATGTACTCAATGCATACGTGATAGTACGAGTAACATGAATAAAGAAACAAGCAAACAAAGCAAAAAAAAGGTCGTACGGTGACCTATAGTTGTTAATTTCTGTGTCATTTTCGTCTCTTGTGGAGAATTGTCTCATTGGCAATCATACCACATCTTCTTTTGATAATTAATCATTTCAAATTGAAACACTCCACATTATTTTCAGAGACAACAAGAGAAAAGGAAAGAATAATTGGTTTCAGACATATTCAATTCTACGAGATCAAGAAGTTTTTTTTGTTTTTTTTTCAATCTGAAGTTATGACAGACGCTATAATAGTTGATACAGTGTATTTGATTATTAAAAGTCAAACTTCGCCAGGAATCCTCAAAGACAAGCCTTATAATGCCAAAGGACAATAATCAATTCTAAAAGCGTAAATTTATGACTTTGATGAAAGGTTGTCAAATTGACGCTCATACCACATCTTAAATCTATGTGTAGGGTACTAATGATAAGGCTTTCAAACCCCAATTTAAACTATACTGGTTAACCGGTTAATCGGTCGAACGATTATCCGAGTAACCAGTTAGGCAAAAGTGTAGGATTTGACAACACTACTTATTATATACTCTTGTAGTAAAACACTGCATCAGTTTAATCTAAATTGACACTTTTCTATCTTATCAGTTTGAACCCAAGTAAATAAAACTTACTGTGCAGACTGAGTTTTGATTTTTTGTATTGATGGCTAATGTTGGACTGACAATTCTTGCTACATCTCCAGGCTTCCTGGGTCTTGAGGATTCTATGAACATGTAATATCCTATAATGAAAAAAAGAACCTTTTAGTAAATACAGAAAGACAAGTTTATATAATCCATAGTTACTCATTGAAATTCAATGATAATCTTAACTTATACATTTGTAAGCTATCTGTACAAAAAGTCTTCCATTAAATGTTAACTGTCATGTCTTTTACATGTAAATGATCTTACCATTAGCAGTCCCTTTAGTGTGATCCCTGGATGGTCCGGTACCACCGCTAGCTGTATGGTCAGTTGCCCTTATCCAATCAAATGTATCAGTTGTGTCTTGACTCCACCCACACAAACTGGTTTCAAAATCACATCTTCCAGGAAATTTAGCTAAAGTACAAATAAAGAAACACTTAACTACATGTATTTAAATCTGAAAATTTTTCAAAAGCAATAAATTCATTGAACTCCAGATGTTTTTGTTTTTTTTGTTGTATCATTAAGTCTATAAACGGATAGAGAATGTGATACAAACACTACATTAGCCTGTACCTATGTATAGCAAATAACCTACTAATGTTGCGAAAAAATGTACTTCACTGTCGAATTTTATAAACTTAACACAGATACTACAATATAAATGTGGTCTACTTTGACGGTAAATCACCTGTAATTGTTAACTTTTTAAATATTGTGACTTGGATGGAAAGTTGTCTCATTAGAATTCATAACACATCTTCTTGTTATTTATAAAAGCCACTTAATATGATTGTATAGAAAGGGAAGTAATCTGTACAAAGGGGAGATAACCTACCACAATTCGCTTCATCACTATTGTCACCACAGTCATCAGTGAAGTCACACAGGGTATTTTTAGATACACAAGCTCCTCTGGTACACCTGAACTGATTGGACAGACATGATTGCTGTACTGCAGGGAAGTTACAGTTCATCAGTTGTATATCATCAAGAGCTATGTCACCACGCACATTAAATGTTCTGGTAGCTCTATATGCCAACTATAAACATAAAAAAAAATAGTTTACTTTTACACTAAAATATTAAACTTTCCAGAATCAAATAAATATAACATATTGTAGCATGCATATTTAACTATTTCAGTATAGCATGACTGCTTAATACAAATATTAATATAAATTGTAGTATGATAAATGTAAAAATAAGTTTAATTATAAGAATGGAATAAACATATTTCCACTTTTGATATTTATCTGAACTTTGTCTCTGAATGACCTTAGATCTGCTCAGAATTACTTTCTGATGTCAACAAAAGCAAGTCATTTTTCAATTGTGACGTCAAACTTTTTAAATTGTGATGTCAAATTTTACATGAACTTTTGTGATGTTACATTATGGTGGAACAAATTTGCAAACAAGTGTAAAAAGTCTATAACCATCATATATTTGGAGGATATACTGTAGAGCAACTTATTTTCGTGTGCGATTTATTTTCGTGAATTTCGTGAGTAGAAAATTAACGCATATTTAAATTGTCGCCAAAATGGTAAACTTGGATCTTTCCTTATTAAACTTCAACCAGTAAAGTTGAAAATCGTGAAATTAAATAGTCACGAAGTGGACTTGAAGGGTTAAATGTGAAATAAAGTATACGTGAAAATAAATTGGTTTACAGTATGCTTTTTAACTTTTTTGGATTCAAGCATCACTGATAAGTCTTTTGTAGACGATATGTGCGTCTGGCATTAATACAAAATTTAATCCTGGTATGTATGATGAGTTTATTTGACAGAATTATTTACTTACACTGAATGGTTGGGCTACTCTACCAATATCTACTGTTGCCTGAATCCACTTGTTGCCTTGGTTTCTGGATTGTTTCCAAATCTCTGTGTACTTGTTTCCAACTTGAATCAAAACTCTCAGGGTTCCAATACCTAAATTAACATTATTAAGTTAAAATCAAAACTCTCAGGGTTCCAATACCTAAATTAACATTATTAAGTTAAAATCAAAACTCTCAGGGTTCCAATACCTAAATTAACATTATTAAGTTAAAATCATTCTTCAAAAAATTCTTTCAAAATTAGAAAATTTTTAAAACTAAATTCTATCAACAATATGATCTTTTATTTTATTTCTCAATGCAAACATTTAATTAAAAATGCAGAATATGAAAAAATGCTATCAAAAACAAAAATGTGAATAACTATTTTTGCAAAACCTATCACATCCCAATTGTCTATATATATGGTATCAGGGGTTCAGCAAACAAGTAAAAACTATAGTCGCCGTCACGTAAAATTGGCACCATGTTTTTTGTCAAAATTTTCTTAAATATCGACCGCGTTTACTAAAGATCATGTTTTTCAATTAGCGGAATCAAATATCATTCCAAAAATCAACTACTGTCCTACCTTTTATTGTGTTTGCACTGTATAATCCTGACCTTCACATAATCCAAGATTAATTTGTATGGTGGAATCCGACATTGTTATTACCGGAAGTGTTGCCGTGGAGTTCCACGTGCTCTCAATTTTCTTGTGTCTCTCGGAGCTTTTCGTCATCTTTACGTAAAAAGCGCGGGAAATTGTATCATCAATGACAATGATATTACCGGAGAGTAACGAATGTTATGGAATAAGGGACCCTCATAGAAACCAAGATGGCGGTTATACAATGTAAATAATCTTGAAAAATGTGAAGGTCGGGATTATACAGTGCAAACACAATAAAAGGTAGGACAGTAGTGGATATTTGGAGAGGATTTTACTTCCGCTTAAAGAAAAACATCATCTTGAGTAAACGCGGCTGATATTTAAAAAATTTTTAACAAAAAACATGGTGCCAATTTTACATGACGGCGACTATACAATACTGTCAAAGTGTGACCTTACAAAGTTTAGCTAACATGTAAAATTTACAGTACTGTCAAAGTGTGACCTACCAAAGTTCAGCTGATAGGTAGAAACTACAGTACTGTCAAATGTGATTTTACTAACCTGATCCATACATATGGTACCAGAAATTGAGCTGACAGGTAGAACTGCATGCTTGTAACAGTGTTCCATCTAATTCTGCTGTACTAGTAAATGTTCCTTGGTTAGCATCAACATAGATGTAGTGACCTAAGCAACGAAAATAAATTACTTAAACATCATTTAAAAAAAATTATCTTGTTTTTTGCAGCAATCCTCTCATCTGTAATTTAATATTGTTAACCTACAGATAGTAAAAATGCAGAAAATATGGTTTGGAAAATGCTCTTCACTAATTACATTAATTCCAAAATGCCTACGAAGTAGTCGCCATATAACTAGGACAGTACTAACCTCTGGAATTTCCTATTGTGTGGTCAAATGCTGGTCCTGTATTGGCTGTGGCAGTTTGATTACCTCCTCTTGACCAGGTAAAGGCACCAGTTCCAAGTGTAGTCCAGGAACAGAAATCAGTTTCAAAATCACATGCTCCTGTAATATTAATAAACAAATTTTAGTCAGAAGCATGAATATTTTAATTATTTTTGCATATATTCTATTTTGGGTTTAGTCCATTCGACTTAGCAGCCATTTATATTTGCAATTTTTCTTCATCAATTTACATAATGGAAGACATACATTTTACTAATCATGACAATTTATAGTCACATTATTTTCCCTACTGACGAATTTTGCTAAATTTAATTGTTGCTATTTTCAAGATCATCATTCAATTACAAGAATGCAAATAAATTATCACTACAAAGCATGTATCTTAGTGATATACTAGAGGTAATATCAAATATAAATAACTGTTGGAAACTTACCACAGTCACTTTCATCCATTGCATTAGGACAATCATTTTTGAAATCACAAACTTTGTTCTGTGGTATTGTTGATCCTTTTCCATCTTGGCAATTGTAGGTTCCATTAGATGGTACTTCTGTGGTAACATAAATAATTATATTCAAACATAATGCAGATAGCTAATATGCAAAGCTTAAAAAAATCTTTATAGATCCTGATTGGTCGTCTCTTACAAACATTCCGATGTAATTTTTCTTTTTAGAATAGAGAAAAAAATAAACTAGTCTATTTATTTAATTTCAGAAACTACCTTTGATCTGAACCTTTTTCACTCAGATAACTTAAACCATGCTTAAGCAGGCTGCAGATGATACTTTTAAGTATTTGATGAACAACTAATTTCATAAATATACCAAAAAATACTTATATTTTACATGTTTAACAAGTACATAAAAAAAATTCAAAGTGCAGCTGTGATTATAGATGAAAAGATATTTACCTGTACTACAACTGAAGGGGTCAAGGACAAAGTCATCTACAGCAATATCTCCTTTGTAACTGCTGCCAACAGATCCTTCTACCAGTATCTAGTAATGAATAATTCCATTATTGATACTTTTGTTTATAAGAACTGTTTTTGCTGGTTATGGTTTTACACTTTTTCAATTGTATTTGCTTTTAAATGAATTGGAACTTTAGTAAAATATCTTCTCTAACATTGAAGTATAATTTTTACTTATTACTAATATATATTAGTTATTTGGATGGAGAGTTGTCTCATTGGCACTCACACCACATCTTCCCATATCTATAGATCTTTAAACCAAACCAATACTTACAAGAACTTCAAAACATAAATCTAATAATGGCTGAAAATATGCATTTTTGTAAATTTTTATTTAGTTGCAGCATTTAAGATAAATGAGATTTAAAATGTACATAAGATTTGTTGTGTAAAAGAAGTGTTCTCATTTTACAACTTTTTTTTACTTTCAACTAACATAAATACTGCCATTTTAGAGACAAAATTTTTATTATGAATGGGGGAATAGCGAATACATAATCTGTCATTGTGCAGCTCTTACATTAGTATAAATCCTACAACAATTGATTCAGAAATAGGACTTTAACTAAAAGAAAAGTATATTCTATTACTTAACCAAGCATTAGCCATATTATCAGCTCAAGATCTGTTATATATATGCTGTACATAACACTTACAGAGAAATCTTGATATGCTGCTTTTATTGGTACGATTGCCTGCTTCCAACTTGCACCTTGGTTTCCTGCTAATGATTTCAGTAATGTTTTGGTTCCATCAGTATACATGTAAGACACATTGAGTGCCCCTATACCAACACCATTCATATTGTACCAGTATTTAAAGCAGTATTCTGCATTAGGAATATTCTGTGATTGGATAATTGCATTATCACCTTGTACTCTAGGTCGACTGGCTTCGATAAACAGATAGTTTCCTACAATAATCTTTACATGTAATTATCATTATCAGAAAAATCTACTAGTTTCAATATATTGAGTCCTATAAGTCAAACAATGTATTTATCATTGTCCTGAGTATTATGGTTTTCATATACAGAGAGTGTCCTAAAATGTTACAAAATTTATTTTTTTAGTAATGCTTGAAGTTTTAAGAGTTCATTGTATTACCAAATGAATAAAATATTCTATGATTAATTGTCTGTAATTGTTGTAAATATTCTTTCTAAAATAAACCTTAGATACAAAATGGCTTGTTCATTTTAAAGGGTCTTATAGCTAATATGTAATATTATTGTATAGCAATATAATATTTCCCACAGAACATAACCAAAAGTTAGCGTGCAATAAATCTTCAAAATTCATGACGTCATCAACGACAAAATCTTAGTTTAAACCAATTTTTACTTTTAAATATTATATTGCTATACAATAAAAGGGTTATTGCATGAATATTGGGGAATATTGTCCCTCGTAGAACATATATTGCACTCGCAAGCTCGTGCAATATAAAATTCTACTCGGGACAATATTCATGCAATAACCCTATAATACATCATACAACTTCAAAATCTATAAAAAAAAAAATAATATTTAAATTGTAGTGAACTGGTTTCTTTTTGTACCTGCATTATTTCCCAGTGTGTGATCTCCAGGAGGACCAGTACCAACAGAAGGGGTAC